>NC_135288.1:1390000-2085000 GCF_051311805.1 Agelaius phoeniceus
CTTTTCCCCGGTGGATCTGCGGGCAGGCACCGGGCACTGCCCCGGGAGGGAGAGCTTCTCCCAGCAGGGCCCGTTCTGCTTTCGCTTAGAGTGAGGTAAACTGGGACCGGCTCCTCCAAATGACTCCACTGGTGCAAATGAGATCAGAATCTGGCACCGCTTGTCTTACTCAAAACAAGCCTAACTGGAACCAGATAAAACCAGTTCCAGTGCAGAGTGGCCACCAGGATGATGATTTTTTTAATTCCTGCAGGCAGCGAGGGGAGCTGTCTCGGATGCCAACCACGCTGGCTTTCCCTGGCTCGGTCATTCATTACCAAACTTGCATAAAATCCCAGCGCAGCGGGGTTGCGCCTGCAGGATCAGGTTCCCAGCTGCTGGAGCAAGAAGGGGAAAGAGCAAAGGAGAAAAGAGCTTGTGGATGGAGCTGTGGATCTTTCAGGATCCTCCCTGCTGTCTCACTCTCCCTTCATACCCGTTTGGGCCATATCTTGGTCACAGCAGCTTCAGAAATTCACTGACCTGATGCGTTTTTGCCCTCTTTTAGTCTCTGCTTTACACCACAGGAGCCTCCTCAGTTCTGATGGCACAAACCCAATGTCTGTGTTATTTACCCATGGCACTGGCCAAAGCAGAAAAACACATGGAAGTGCAAGGCCAGGGGGGTATGGAGGTAATGCAACAGCCCACAGCCCAGCTGGTATTTTCAGTCGGTACCAGGGCTAACCTCACACTTGACATTTAGACCGTTTCTCCTAAACCTGCAGGATTGGGCCCACAAAGAAATCCCACTGCAACCCCAACAGCACTCCCTTCCCCCCTCTGGACAGGTTGCCTGAGCTCTGTGTCAGAGAAGAAGGAGGCTTAAACCACATCTAAGAGTGACCCTGGCAAGGGCTCCATCCTGACGCCATTTCCAAGGCTCAGCTCTGCAGGGCTGCGATCCTGGCTGGAACGGGGCAGCAGCCCAGCCCAGCCCAGCCCAGCCCAGCTCCACAACTGCTGTGATGGGTGCTGGGCTGTTCCCTTCCCACCCTCGGTGCTAATTTATGTCCAGGAAAGCCCTGGCCCCCACGGCCCTCCCTCCCTAAACAGCGCTGCACAAGAAACAAAGGTCTGAAGAGCAGCGAGCACAGCCCTGCCAGGGCTAACAGGACAGACCACCCCAGACTCTCACTGCAGAACTCCCCCAGAAGGGCAATTTTATCAGCTGTTCGGGTTTTTAAGAGTCCAGTTTGAGCGGGTGTGAAGTTTCTTTGCCCTCAGCCATGCTGGACCCCTGTTACTGTGCTCCTTGTTTTGTCACAGGGGCTCTCTGAGCCCGTGCAACCACAGAGGAGGGTGGTTTTTTTCCAGCGGACTTCAAAACAAAAAGAGCAGGAGCAAGGCCCAAGGACAGAGCAAGAACCTGGCTCTGCCCGCCCCGTGGTCGGATATGGGATCTGGCAGAGGAGCTGCTAAAGCTTTAATGGGAACAGCACGGAGTTTGGGCAGGAATAACTGCCCAGGAGTTTCCTCTGCTCCTTGGGCAGCTTTCCCATGGCTGCACCAGCCGAATCCGCCCTCGGCAATGCCAACGCATGCCGCAAGCAAAGTCACTCCAACATGGGCAGCTCTTCAAGGCTCCTTTGGCTCAGGGCCTGATCCTGCACCTCCAGAGCACCCAAAATTCCCTCCAGCTCCACTGTTTTCCCTGCTCCAGAAAGACGAGCGGGCACTCGGGAGGACTTTGCTCGTTTGCCCTTTTTGTGAGACCGCAAACTCCCCGAGCTGGAATCCGGCGCTGGGAGGTCACGCCAAGAGCCCGGATTCTTCTCAGGGCTGTTTGCAAACACTTGGGATTTTTATACTGAAGGCAAATTCCATTTCCCATCCTGCGGTTTGCAAATTTGAGGCGAGCAGCCTTTTACGAGATGGGAGCCTGCCTTCAAAAGGCAGAAGTGCCCAGTGGATGCAGCTGATTTTTGGCTGGTTGGACATTGCAAAGAAGGCACCGAGTTCTTCAGCTAAAAACACAAGGGAAAATCTGTGTCTCTCCATCTCGCTAGGATCTTTCCCACTTGTTTCAGCAGGGTTCAGATTTTTCCCAAAAAACCCCGCCTGGAAAAGCTACCATTTCCTAAATCCACCAACACTTCACACAGGCTGAATTTTTAATTTGATGGGGCTAATCCTATATGTAAAAGTTGGATTGTGGAGTGGAGCAGAACTTGCTGGTGCCCTCGTAAGAGAAATGTTAGTAGGAAATAAGGGATTGTCCAGATCAACTGTAATGCAGCCCAAAAGCAAGCTAAAGCATGTTCTGTTTCCAAAACACCTACCAGAGAAAAAGAGAAATCCCCACTGATCTTAAAATGCAGAGACTATTGTATGGAACAAATAAAAACTGCTGCAAATACGGATACAAATTGAAATGCTATGCTGGGGTTCAAAAAACAGGTAGGGATATATTGGATATAAGCTTTTACAGTAAGTGCCTAAAGTATTTCCATGAAACAAGGATGTAAATTAATCCCCGGGATGAACTTTTCAAGGAACAAAAGTTTACTGCCTTGCCATCGGGAAAACTTCTTCCTTTTATGATCGTTGAACTACCCTGCGTCCGCTGGTGGTGTGGTTAATCGATACTGAGCGTTCCCGTTCTTCCCTCGGCACTTTTGTTTCAAACCCCGACAGGGATGGGAAGGAGGGAAGGACTCTGTACCACAGATGTGCGACCGACACAGCGCGGCTCCCCGGCTCCCAGGCTTTTATTCTACTCGAGCTGAAGCGGCGGTGGAAATAGTTTAACGATTGCAGAGCAGATCCCCCCAAGTCCGCCTCATCTGCAACCGATTTCTGCCCGTGGCAACATCCTCATCCTCCCGGCCATCCATCACCGGCGGGGGGGAGAAGAGAAGCGAGAGGAAAAGAGACGGAAAATCTGGTGCGGGGAAAAAGCGGCGGGGGCGGGGGGCACACAAAGCCAAGGGCTACTCACCAGCCAGGGAACGGCGGGCGCATCCCATGGGGTCCGGGGCCCGGCGGTGCCCGGCGGCTGCCGCATCCCCGGCGCGGCGGGGCGGCCACGGAGGAGGCGCGGGGCGGGCGGGAGCAGCCGCCTCCCTCCCCCCGGTGCCGGGCTCCGGGCGGTGCCGCCGGCCCCGCCGCTCGCGATTGCACAATCGGGCTGGGAAGGGAGAGGAAAGGAGGGGAAAGGAGGGAGGGACGGCCGGCGGGAGGAGGGAGCGGCGGCGGCAGCGCCCGCCCGCCCCGCCGGGCTCCGGGCGCACCGAGAGCCCCGCGGAGAGGAGAGCTGGGACCCAGGACCCCGGGTACGGAGCTCTCCCACCGACCTGCGCCGTGGAACCCCCGGCAAATGCTCGAGCTAACGGGGAGAGCCCGCTGGAAACGCCCGGGCACAAAACCAGGGGGCTCTCTCGGCCAGGAGAGCCCAAGGGAATGTCCCAGCACTTGCTCCTGCGGTGGCATAAACAGTCTGGACTGGGCTCCCTGAACGCCAACAACTCTTATTCAAACATAATTCGTGATAGAGAATCCGTGGGGCAGAGTCCCGGCTGCAGAAGAGACTTTGGGAAAGTTCTCCAGCTCTAGAGACGACGGATTCCTCTTTTCCTTTCTTTTCCCTTCCTCTTTCTCCTCCTTTTCTCTTTTTTTTTTTCTTTCCCTCTTTCCTCTCCCATTAAAAAACAGCCAAACCCCAGTGAAGCCCCATTCCCGGCTCTTTCAGATAGGATAATTGCTGGAGACCGAGGGCTCTGTTTCTGTTAAGGCACAATTAATCTGAAGAGGCCTCCACATTAAACACTACCCAAATCAAAAGATACCTGCCAGGCTTGGCTGGGTTTTGCTGGCTGCTTTTGGTGCGAGGATTTGCATAGAGATCAGAGAAGCAGGAAGGGGAGATGGCAAGAAGCAGCAGCTGTGCTGGGAGAAGTGCTGGCAGTGCCCTGGCAGCAGCTGTGGGGAGAGGCTTTGGGGCTGGCTGTTTGCTGGAGGAGGCTGCAGGCTGCCACTGAAGGAATGGTTTCCTGCTGCCCAGTTCCTTCCAGCTCCAGGATAACAGGATTTGTAAACAGGGTGGCAAAAAGCTACTTCCAAAATCGCTTTCTTATCCTGCTAAATGCAACCTACCCATCCCCAAACTGGACTGCACTGCTCAACTCCAAAAGGGCCAACAAGAGGAACAGCCTCTAGCCATGACCACACACCCCAACAGGATCCAAAATGTTTTCCCAGCATTTTCACCCACTGCTGAACCCAGGCCTTTGACCAATGCTCTACCTGCTCCCCATGGCCAGCCTGACCAGCAGTAAACTCCTGCTTTATTCTGAATAATACGAGTGAAATAAGAGACATCTGAAACTTTGAAGCAAGTTCTCACAAGGAAAATTAAGATGTAGATGCAACCAGCTACACAGCAACAGACCATGGGCGTTGTGGTGAAATCCAGCCGAGTGTTTGGGGTCCGTGGTTCAGTATTTGGATGGGGTTTGTGGGATCCTCAGCACTGGGGTGTGATTGCTCTGCAAGGAGCTGCGAGCCAGCATGCAGTTAGTTCATTCACTGCTTCCTACTATTCATCCCTGTTCCAGTTCTGTAAACAGCATGAAAGGGAAGCAGCAATCAGTGGATCTGGGGGTGGGGAGGCAGGAGGAGCAGGGTTCAGGTTTTCTGGTGTCAGGAGGAACAAGCAGAGGTGCTGTAGGACAGAGCGCCTTGGCTGGGGGATGAAAGCAGCTGCTGAAAGGCTGTCAAAGCCCTGGGCCAAGACTTTTTCCCTTCTCCTTGGCAATGTGATATCACAGCCAGAACCAGGAGTGAGGACCTGATGCCTGCAGATGTCATTTGGACAGACAGGCACAGAGCAGAGGCAGCAGCTCTGCAGGGAGGGCAGGAGCTGAGCTCAGCCCCTCTTCCCCAGCCAGGGCTCTGCCCTCAGCAGCAGCTTTGGGCTCCTGCTCCACACATCAGCCCCTGTTTTACCAGCTCCCACTCCCCTCAGGCTGGGGGGGTTTGCTGCCTGCCCCTGAACAGCCAAAGCACAGTGATGTTTTCCCACGGTGACACAGCTCCTCTGTCTCCCTCACAAACAACCCCTTCCATGCTGGTTTTCCACCAGGTACACACAGGAGGTGTGTACAGGATATTTTGTGCCCAAAACATCCACACACCCCCCTTATGCCTTCCCCTCAGCCCTTTCCCTGTTGCTGGATCACCAGGGCTTTGTGCACTGGGACACAGCAGGAAGCCAGGATGTCCCTCCTCACTCTCTGCTGCTGCTTGGGGCTGCTGACAAACGCCCACAGCGCCAGGGGCTCCCCGCTTGTCAGGACAGGACCTGGCACTGTGGGCGTGAGAATGAAAAGGGTGGATGTGTAAGTCAAAAATAAACCCATTTCTTTATTTGTGTCAGTGCAGAGCCCAAAGCTCCCACGGTGGGAGGCTAGAAAACACATGGGGGGAAGGTGGATGGGAAATGAGGGGGGAGAGAGTGTGTGTGTCCATGAAGGGCTGCAGTGTGGGGAGAATGGCCCTGCACATATCCCACAGCTGGGCCTGAGTTCCATCTCCTCCCCACTGGTGTTCTGTTCACTATCCCTGAGATAAACCACACGGCGTCCAAGGGGGGCTCTCAGGGATAAAGCCCCTTCCTTGCATGACCCATGAGGGACCTGGGGGCCATGGATCACCCATGTCAGAGCAGCCCCTTTCACCTCTGCCTCTGATCTGCAGATGGGTGCAGAATTGCACTGCTGCTCCCTGAAATAAAGACAGCTCTTTATCAGCTCCCTTCTGAGGGAGGCTGGATCAAAGTTGGTCAAGGCCAGGCGGGACAGGGCTTGGAGCAGCCTGATTCAGTGTGAGTGGTGTCCCTGCCCTTGGCAGGGGCTGGAACAAGATGATCTTTAAAGTCTGTGCCAACCCAAGCCATTCTGGGATTCCATTCCATGATTCTGTCACCACACCATCACCTGCTGGGGTTAAACTCCAGCTTTTTGGTTCCTAAATAAACAAGAACACATCTCCAAGATACCAGGGCCCCAAACTGCTGTGTAAGGGCATAACACACCCTGGGTGAATGGAGCAGCACTCCTGCCAGAAGAGAGACGCAAAGTTTTTTAGATTTAACAACTAAAAAAGCTGAGGGATGATTTCCCATCTCCACCTCAGGTAGGAGGAGGGAGGGACAGTGGTGGCAGGAGGGGTGTGAGGGCCACATCCTCTCAGTGCTGCAAGCACAAACCCTCCCATCTGTGCAGCCCCAGCACCCAGGGCAGGGGTGAATCTGACCTTACAAGCACAGCTCTTGCTTCCTGGGATTCCCCTAAAGCCCGTGGGTACAACAGCCCCCACTGTAAAAATAGGTTCGAAACTGTTGTCAAATAGTTGACAGATTGTTAAGCATGTACTGTTAGTTCGGTTATTATATTGTAAAAAAGGGGTTAAAATGGTAGTAATAGGAAATACAGTACTCAAGGTACCATAACACAGCTCAGTAAAGTGCACCATGAGCCAGCCTGGACAGAGCTGCAATGGCCAATAAAGCACCTTAAACCTTCATGCAAATGAAGGATCCGAACAGAAACCAATCCAAAGGGACAGAAAACAGGATAAAAAGGGGCTTCTGACCCAGTGAACCTGTGCTGCTCCCCATGGAACACCGGGCACATCGCTGCTGAGCAGCCCCAGCGCCGGCACTGCAGCATTCCTCCACGGGAATGCTCCTGCTCGGCCTGGGCCCCCTTGCTTCAGGCCTTTCTTTTATTATAATAAATGCTGAAATCACTTTAGTACCAGGAGCCTGCTCTCATTTTATCACCCGCTGCTCCTTCAGACCCCCAGAGCACCCCCTGAGCTTCACAGCGTGCAGGGAGAGGCTGGAGGGAAGGTTCAGCCATGGCAGGAATTGTGTGGAGCCATGGAGGGAAGGCTCAGCCATGGCAGGAATTGTGGAGCCATGGAGGGAAGGTTCAGCCATGGCAGGAATGTGGAGCCATGGAGGGAAGGTTCAGCCAGGGCAGGAATTGTGTGGAGCCATGGACAGGAGGTTCAGTCAGGGCAGGAATTGTGTGGAGCCATGGAGGGAAGGCTCAGCCACAGCAGGAATTGTGGAGCTGTGGAGGGAAGGCTCAGCCAGGGCAGGAATTGTGTGGAGCCATGGAGGGAAGGCTCAGCCACAGCAGGAATGTGGGGAGCCATGGAGGGAAGGCTCAGCCACAGCAGGAATGTGGGGAGCCATGGAGGGAAGGTTCAGCCATGGCAGGAATTGTGTGGAGCCATGGAGGGAAGGCTCAGCCACAGCAGGAATGTGGAGCCATGGAGGGAAGGCTCAGCCATGGCAGGAATTGTGTGGAGCCATGGAGGGAAGGCTCAGCCAGGGCAGGGATGTGGGGAGCAATGGAAGGAAGGTTCAGCCAGGGCAGGAATGTGGAGCCATGGAGGGAAGGTTCAGCCAGGGCAGGAATTGGGGAGCCATGGAGGGAAGGCTCAGCCAGGGCAGGGATGTGGGGAGCCATGGAGGGAAGGTTCAGCCACAGCAGGAATTGTGTGGAGCTATGGAGGGAAGGCTCAGCCAGAGCAGGAATGTGTGGAGCCATGGAAGGAAGGCCCAGCCAGGGCAGGAATGTGGAGCAGCCTCCATCACGTTGAGGAGCCCAGACTGGAGCTCTGTGCTGGTTCCCCAGTGCAGCAGAGGAAAGGCAGCAGCCCTGGAGGAATCTGGCTGGATTGGGCTGCAGGGCCAGACCTGGGGCCAGACCTGGCTGGCAGGGACTGCTCAGGAGTGAAGGAAAAGGGTTTTTCATCGGGCCCATTAGCAAACATCTGGGCTCAGCAGTGCCCTGGAATGCGGCTGGGCAGCGGGGTGCTCCTCTCCTGCCCGGGCCGGGAATGCAGCTCCTGCAGGCTGCGACTCCAGCCAGCTGCTTCCTCTAATCCCATCAGCCCTGCCTTGCCCTGCCTTCCACTCTGCAGAGTGTCCCCTTCCCTCCCCTGGTCACTGGCGTTAGTGCTTTCTCTCTGTGCCGTGCCAATGCATTTTGGGGCCCTGGGGCAGCAATAAAACCCTTCCCCTCCCATCCCTGAGCAAGTCCAAGTGTGTTTAATCACTTCATTTTCACCTTGCCCAATCACTCCCCGCTCCCAGACACTCCAGGCCCCTCCATTCCTCCCTCCCTGGCTTCCCCAGCAGCTCAGGCCATGCACAATCCTCCTCTCATTCAGTTCATGTCTGCAGGGGCAGTTCTGACTGTTGGGCTTCATTTGCAGGTGCCCTCATCCCTACGAGTTCAAACAGCTTTTTTTTTCCTTTCTACTTCAAAAATAACCAGTTTCCTCCACCTCCATTACAACCAGTTAAATTCCCTCTGATAACCATCTTATTCTCTGCTGCACAACTTCCCCCTGCTGCAATCACTCAGAACCTCTTATTAAATTAATTATTTTTCTTGCAGCACTGCCTGAAGGCCCCAGCCAAGCTCAGGCCTCGTCACAATAGGTGCTTGTGTGTGTTCAGAGACACTTCTGGCACCAAAGCTCCTCCAAACTGTCAACCAGCAGGACAAACTTAGAACATCCACATGTGTGCAGGGAACATTTTGCACATTACTGAAAGGAAACCAGCACCCGCCTGAAACAGGGTGACTCACAGAGCAATATTGCACTGCTCTTGCATGGGAACAGCCTCATGCACAAAGTCTCTGGCCTTGAAGAAAAGCATCCAAAATCAGAGACCTTAAAGTGCCAGTTTTTCAAAATCCTGCTACAGCAAGCGTCAGTGTTGTTTAGACTTAGGACGACTAAGAAAAAAGAATATATCTGCATTTGTTAGCAGATTAAAGCCCTCAGCTCACAAT
This sequence comes from Agelaius phoeniceus, assembly GCF_051311805.1. Classification (NCBI taxonomy): domain Eukaryota; kingdom Metazoa; phylum Chordata; class Aves; order Passeriformes; family Icteridae; genus Agelaius; species Agelaius phoeniceus. Next base: position 1,398,859 of record NC_135288.1, read on the forward strand.
CCCCCCACCTTCCAAAGTACAAATTCAAATACTGTTCTTAAAGTGATACTGTGATTTTCATAATTTAAAGGGTCTGGTTCATAACATCAGAAATGTGTGACCCTGAGAAATTTGCTTAATGCCTCCCTCTCCTCCTGCCCTGGAGCAGGATTGGGATTTTTGAGACTATAACTGCAGCTGATGAGGAATAAAATGAAAGTGGCCATGAGTTGTCAGCTTATCACAGCTTTCCTGAACAGGCTGAGACATCTGTGTTAGACCAGCTCTGCATCATTCAGGTTTTAATTTTGGCAGCAGTGGCTGCTGCAGTGCACGACAAGAGTTAAATGTGCAGCCCCAGTGAAAGAATCGTGGGCTCATCCGGTGCTCGGAGGAGTCACAGTGACCTTGCCTCTATCTGCCAGCCTACCTCTATTTATACCTAATATGGATATAAAATCCATGACTCTGCAGATAGTAAACTGGAGCCTCCCACAAGCATGTGGCCTGCTAGGATGCTCCCAAAGATTTAAAGGAATTATTTCTCAGGCCTTAAAAGAAGCCGGTGCAGTCACTTTGCCTGCCCAGACTGTGGTGCAAACAGCAGGACCCCGTGGGCTTTCCCTGCAGCCATTCCAGCACCTCCACTCCCATCCCAATAACCCTCCTGCAGCTCCAGCCCCAGGCTCCCATCCATCATCCAAAGATGTATTTATTGACGTATGAAATAGCCATCTCTTGACAGATTATCTTGGGAACCATGGCATCTTCAGAGAGAATGAAACAGAAAATGGGCCCTGTGCCTGGAAAAAGGAGCAAGGGGAGCTCACACCATCAGCCATTCCCTCAAACAAACCCAAGGAAAACAATCCAAAAGGGAGGAGCTGAGGAACAAAGCAGCAAGAACAGCACAGAAATAGGTTGTGTTCCCTCTGAGGTCCACAGCAGGGAGATCTTCAGGGAGTGTCTACGAGCAGGGTCCTCCAGCTAAGAACACTCTGCCTTTAGTTCAGATTAAGCCACAAGACAGAAACCAGGAATTCTGCAGGCAACCTTTGTGGCCTTACAAGTTTCAGAGAATTTACGGCCAACAAACACAGTTGGATCATCAGATCTGGACCCACGTGTGTTCCAGTCATTTGATTTCCCCCAGTCACTCCCAGGTGGAGCTCAGTAACTTCCATTTAAGACCTCGGGAGTTGGAAAATCCTCCCAAGGCTCTCCCAGCTCATCCCAGTCTGTAATTCAGTGCCTCAAGCCTAAGCCTCCAGCCCTTGCTTCTTCTCACTGTGCCTCTCCCTGTTTGCAGCAATCCCTTCAGTTCCCAGGGCTCCATAACCCCCAGGCTGTGCCATCTCCAGGTATTATCAGTGTTTGTTGCACCTGGATGCTGAACTTCACATTTGTCTGGGCCAAAACCTACATTGCCCCACTTTCTTTTTCACTTACACAGCATCCCAACCAATAGCAGTTATTTGTCTGCCACCCTTTCATATTTACTTCCAGATAATTAGTTAAAATTACAAACACGACCTGCTCTATTGCCTCCCCACCCTCTCAGGGTAGAATTCCTTCCCAAGATCCCATCTGACCCTGCCCTCTTGTCCTGGCACTCCAGGCCCTTGCCCACAGTGTCTCTCCATCTTTCCTGTTGGCTCCTTCAGGCACTGGGAGGTCACACTTAGGTCACCCTGGAGCCTCCTCTTCCTCAAGCTGAACAATCCCAGCCTTTCCCCACAGTGGAGCTGCTCCCTCCCTCTGGTACCCTGGGTGCCTCCTCTGGACTCACTCCAGCAGCTCCAGGTCCTTCAGTCCAAATCCAGAGGGAATGCAGAGCTCAGGGGAGCAGCCATGGGTTTGGGTTTAGCTGTTTATCACTGCTAACAACTTCAAGTGCAGCACTGAGGGGGAGGAAGAATATCCTCTAAAACCTCTAAAAAGAAACACACTCCTTTGCATGATTTATGAAGTGAATTTGAACTGATCAGGGCATGACCTTTTCCAGGAAGGGGCATCCACTCCTAACGCAGAGCTGGAGGCTTTACAAGCACCACCAATAAAGCCAGGAGATGAAGAGTGATTTATTAGTCACCAGCAACTTTCTAAGCATCTTTATAAGCTCCAGGAGGTGGGTATCCAGCACCATGAGGAAAATGCAGCTCCAGCAGCCTGCAGTGCTGTACAGCAAAGTGCTGACAGCCAGAAGGCACAAGAGCACGGCCATCCACAGCTGAATTTCCATAAACTGTGCTCCCATTTAGCTTCAGGCTCAGTTAAGCATTTCACTGTGGGTGGGCTATAGGCTGGACTCTCAGAGCAGTGCAGACACACTGCACATTGCATCCAGCTGCCTACAGAGCTGGCATGCCAAAATTTGCACCAGTCCTACTTCCAAAGGCAGGAGTGGGGTGGGAGACAAGGAGAAAGTTTATTTCTTACTGGGGGTGTGTGTGGTGTGGGGGTAGGTACCAAATCCTGCCAGCTCACAGTGAAAGAAGGGTCAGCAGTGCCTTGCTGGGTCAGAACCTGCTGAAAAATGGGGTTTTCCCAGCAGGTCACTCATGGATCAGGGGTTCCCCAGCTCCAGAAGCCTCTCCCTTCCAGCTGCAGCATCACCTGTACCTCATGGCACATCACTATCACAACAACCTGTCACCTTCAGTCCACTTGTGCACCCAGAATTTGCATTTGCAAACCAGCACCTTTGTCATTTCTTTTACATTGCTCCCAAACTCAGAGGGAACCCAAGAAAAACAGCTGGGAAACCAATTCCTCCTCCTTTGGAGAACCATCCCTGTGAACTCGCTGGAAGAGTTGAGTTACACCATCACTGCTCTGTTTCCACTGCTGGAGAGGGACTTTGGACATGGGCCTGGAGCAACAGGACAAGGGAAATGGTTTCAAACTAGAAGAGAGTGGGTTTAAATTGGATACTGGGTGAAATTCTTCCCTGTGAGGGTGGGCAGGCCCTGGCACAGGTGCCCAGAGCAGCTGTGGCTGCCCCTGGATCCCTGGAAGTGTCCAGAGCCAGGTTAAACAGGGCTTGGAGCAACCTGGGACAGTGGAAGGTGTCCCTGCCATGGCAGGGGTGGCACTGGATGGGCTTTAGGGTCTCTTCCAGCCCAAACCACTTCATGATTCAATGGTACTGGAATGCTGCTGTCTCCTTGATCCTCCCTCTTTCTCAGTCTGTTGCCTAAATTCATATTTAAGGTAGATTCACTAAGGCATTGACTTTCTCCTGGTATTGTATTTATGTTCTGATAACACAGCAGTGTCCTTGTCCATGAGGCACAAAGGACTGGGAATACATTTCAGTATTTTCTCTGCTTATCAGATTCAGATTATCACCAAAGTCAATATTGAGGATCACAGTGGTTTACACCTACCAGTGATTCCGTAAGATATCAGTCTCTGGACAGTAAAACATCATTCCTGACATTCTCAGGGACTTGCCAGTAAGAATTTGAGGCAATTTGAAAATAGCAAAGGGTGGCACAAACACTTCTGGAGTCTCCCAGTCTGTGAGGGGCAGCCTTCCCCTGAGACTCCACCACCATGTGAAAAACCAGTTGGGAAGGATGGGCTGGACTCAGTCAGGGTCTGGCTGCACACCACATTCCCTGCACGACTTCTCCCTGACCTTGCCTACAGCTTCTCCCATCTCTAGAATGGGAATTACAAACCCTCCTACCTCCCTGCAGCCCATCTGTTTAGTTTGTAAATTCTCCAGGGCAGAGGCTGGTTTTTATTTGTGTGTACAGCACCACATACAGCCAGGTCCTGCTCTTGGCCACGGCTCCAGGCAGGATTGGAACACAAAGCAATGACGGTATCTTGATCAAACATGAACAGCTCGGATAAACAATACAAAAGCAGCTTGATATTTTTTTCCCCGCTGTCTCTGCTTTTCCGTGACTTGTTTATTCATCTCAAAGCCTCAGCAGACATCTAATCAAGCTGTTAAAGAGGCAGATTTGTGGTCAGTCGAGCACTTGGGGAGTTGTTAAACGTTCAAAACCAGTTCTAGTCAGCAAACAGCTTCTTTTTTTTTCTCCCCTTCTCCTGGGTAGTGATATGGTTTCCTTACTCACTGTATACTCCAATTACAATTGGGATACAAGTTCTCTCCTAAAAGGTCTCATTAACTTTGGGTAGGGACACCTGCCTTTTTCAGCCCTATCTTGTTTGCACTTTTTGGTCCCGATCCAAATCACGCCACAGATGAAGCAATGATTTCAGCAGGCTTAAGAAAGAAGGAAAAATGTGATAGTTTCCAGATGAGTGTATTATACTAAATTTAACATGCCTTTTGGTACTTAGAATTTCCACTTTTCCCCCTTCCATTTATGCAATTAGAAATTAAGAGGCAGGAAACCATTCCTACTCCAGCCTCAGCTGGGAAGGGTACAGGCTCCTTCCACAGAAGGAAAAAGGAGACCTGTCCTCACAAGAAGATATTTTGCACAGCTTACATGGACAGGTTCAAAAATAGGTTTGGGATAATACATCTTTAATTAAATAAAGCAAAACAAATACAGACTCTTCACGTGGTAGTTATATGTGCATATACATATATATATATATATACATCAACACAGACAACAAGAAGCAAGGCAGCTGTGAAGAAAACCAAAAGGTTAAGCTTTTATCCTATTTAAAGAGCAATGACAAATTTAAATTCCACTTTTAGAATTGTGCATATTTTCCACACTCACCCATGTTGATCACCTTTGTTGTGACTGTTCTCACTCTAGCAGTAAAGGACACACTGGGAATTGATATCTATCATGGATATCTCTGAGTTCCAGGGCCAGAAGAATCACCTGATCACAGGCCAGAGCAGCCCACAGTAAGAATTAACTCTAGGAAGTCACATTTGAGCTGGAGCAGAGCATGTATGGGCAGGATGACTCGTTACCAGGGACCCCAAATAAAAATTGAACTCATCATCAGCCTGAAGGACAGAGCAGGAGCTGAAGCTCTCTCTGCACACTGACAGTCACTGTGTGAGGTGCTGCCACCGCCTTTGGTTCTCCTGGGCCTTGCCCAGGCTGCTGCTCCTCTCTCCAGCAGATCCCACTGGCTTCCCAGGCTGCAGCACACACACAGAGAGCTCAATAAAACCCCATTCCAAACCACAGAGGAGCTATGGCTCCAAAGTACATAGTTCAAATTAAAAATTGGGGCTGGATAAAATGATTCAAAATTGGGAAGAAAGAAAGATATCCTGTTTTCAATAAGCTGTTTTGACCTGACTGATGAATGCAGTCCGGCAAGGGAGGAGGTGGAAAAACCAGGACATGCTGGAGCAATGGTCCTGGATGGTATCATGCTCTGACAATCTTAATGCTGCTCTGGCACTGGAGCTCTTTTATTTCACAAGTCCTTTGCTCCAGGCGAGCTCCTCAGCGTCTGTTGACTCTGGGCACAGCTCAACACGTTGCTCAGAGTGCAGGATCCACAGAGCAGTGCCCAGGAGAGGTGGGCATGCAGGGCTGCAGCAGCACCCACACCTCAGGCCTGGAAGATAAGGAGTTTCTCAAGCCTCTGAACTCCAGCTTACCCCTCGGTCCTTCCCCTTCCTTTCCTGGCACGGTTTAAAAAACAACAATCACACAACTTGTTTTCCTTTCTCCTATTTGCTGTGCAGAACAGGAGGAGTTGCTCTGTCACTTTTCCATCTCTCAGCACTCACCAAGCAGCACCACAGGCTCTCAGTGCAGGCAAGTTCTGCACCAACCTACACCACGTCTGGAGCCATGCACTCACTCCTTGTGCTACATGGACAGCACACAAGTGTGGGACAAAGGAAAGGGATCCTTGAGAGTCATCTCCAGAGCTAGAGAATGGTCTGAGTAAAGCAGTGCAGACAAGCTTCTGAGCCAGGGGAAGAGCAGCAGCAATGTGCCAACAAGGCAGCTCAAGGACTGCGGTGGAGGTAAAGGGAGTGCCTGGAGCAGTGTCCTGCCAAGGCAATGAAGAGCTCTAAGAAGTTGTGACCCATTGCCAGACACTGAAACCTCTCTGCTCTCCCACAGAAGAGGGGTGCAAAAACAATCAGCCTAAAGGGTAAGCTGAGAGCCAGATGGCACAAGGACGTGTTTAACTCACCCACTGTCCTGGGAAGTTTCAAACAGGGGTCACTCCATGACCCAAAGCTACAAGAGACAGCAGGGCCTTGCTGCATCCGTCACACAGTTTGGATTCTGCCTCTTCTGAGAGGACAAAATCCCAATTTTAAAGGGCAACTGTACAAACAGGACATAGGAGTATTTATATTCCTCTCCAAACACCGACACAAGCAGCAGGGGTCTAGAGGGTGATTTATGAGGTGGGAATGCTTCTTTGAACTGGATGGTGGATGGGGGTTGCTCTCAGGCCTGGGGAGGAACAGACGACGCTGGCTTTGCTGAGGAGCTCTCCCAGTGGCCCAGGTGGTCCCAGCTGCTGGCTACTCCAAAGGAAGTTCTCTCCTTCCATTCTCCCTCTCTCTCACTCACATACAAAGTCAACACACCAGAGAAGGCCATTTTTCTTTTATTTATTTCCCAGAAGAGCTCTTCCTTGCACTTTTCAGACACGATACAAAACAAGCAACAGATCTTTGTTTCATAGACAGAAACAGTTTGTTGGAGTATAAAGAGTTACTGGTGATCGTTACTGAAGAATGTTGGCTTATTCCAGGGGCACTTCAGTATTCCTGAGGAATAATCATTGATTTCTCCTTCCTTCCCACTGGGATAGTCTCAGCCATTAGTCACTGTTCCTGTAAAGCAAGAAGGCTTCTATTATTAAAAAGCCATTTGGGTTCCTGACATGGAAGGTGCTGCAGGATGTAAAGCAAGTCACGGAGCTCTGTAACATTTCAGAGGGTAAGGGAGCATTTTCACCCTTTGCTAAAGCAAGAGGGTGTAGATGGAGGAATTAAGCAGCTGTTTTCATGCATAATTCTCCATTCTGATAAACTGAATACTTCAACAAACCCCACATTATTGGTCAAGTTAACTCTTCACAGGCTGAAGAGAAATCAGACTGAGATCAAAGCCACAAAGAGCAAGAGGAAAGGCTGCAAGTTGTGTTCTTGTGTTCTTGCACATCAATATAAATCCACATTCCTATCAAAGTACAGGACCTGTGAGGTTTGGGTGATAATACAGGCTAAATAACCTGAAAACTAGGATATTTTCCATTCTGCAAAGACATCTAGGCTGTGTAATTCACAGCCATAGCATTTTAAGCCTTGAAATAATTGTGACACATTGATTTTGAATTCTGCTGAAGTCACCATAAAAACCACTTGATCAAATTACTTAAAAAACTCAGAATATTCTGACCACAAATTAGAACTCTGCTGCACTTTAAGTATTCTTTTGGTCTAGATGAGTGGCTCCTGCACTGGGGTTGGGGTTTCATGGTGGAATGTCTAACCCAAAGGATGGGCAGTGTGATGAGCCAAGTTACAACAGCTGCAAAGTCACTGTGACATCTCCTGATTATCCAGTATCTTGAAGGTCCTCTGTCCTCTCTCATTCTGACTCAGGAGTCAGAATCAAGAACTTGATCTTGAAGAATCAACAATCCCAACTGAGTCACCTGGTCTGACCTCACAGCCAACCCCCATGACCTCCCTCAAGTCCTTTCCAACTCGAGTTCTCCTGTGATCCTGTGAACTTGACAGGCTCAGAAAACTAGAAATAATTTTGACCAAGTTAATCCATGTTACATTTCTGTCTAATAAAGGCAATTTTCTTGCAGATTCTATCATTTTGACAAGTTAGCATTTGAACAGAACTTAAGTTTTGTAAAGGAAATCCTACAAAGTTTAGTTATAGCAAATTTTTCTAGGGAAAAAATCAGATGAGTGATAATGCAACAATATCTTCCATGTTCCTAACCAAGAGAAATGAAATAATTTTGTTGTAATAACCCTGGAGCCATTACCCATGACATGACATTTGGGAGGGAATTAATGACATTAACCATTAGATGGCTTCATCTGTGTTTTCTCTCTCTCAGCCTCTTTGTGCCAGAGAAAGTCATGGAGACTGCACTGGAAACTGTTTGTCTTGTGCCATGCATGTCCTTCCAGTTAGCTCATGCTTCCAAGGACCACCCTGCTCCACATTAGTCCTTAATCCAAAGGAAATCCCTTCCTAGGCTGACCAGACAGTGTTTTCTGCTGCCCAACACCCCTAGGAACCAGCATCCTTGAATGAAAGAGGCTCTCTCAGAACATGTGAGCAGTCATTCAGCACTCACATGAAGCCACAGTCATGTCACTCCAGCTTTTTTTTGGAGACATAAACTGGAGGAACACCCTCAGGATGGTGTGGATTACTAACACATTTTAATGTTAACACATCCAGCCACAAGAGCTACAGAGTTTTTATTCTGGGCAGTAGCTGGCAATGCTGAGCAGCTGCATCCAAGCCAGTTTCTCTATATTGCTCTCCAAAGATTTTATTTGTTGGAGAATCTTGTTACTGTTTCCCTTTAACAGGCAGCTGGAGAGAATATTTGCAAGCAGGTATGTCTGGTGGGGCTGCAGGAGGCTGGCCAAAGCTCATCTGCAAAAAAGTAAAACAGGAGGACTGTAAAAGAAGTAAAAAAGCTCATCTGCAAAAAAAAAGTAAATCAAGGAGGACTGGGCTCAACTTGCAGCTCTACGAGCAGCAGGAGAAGGCTGGAAATGCCTGCAGGCCTCCTGAGCAGGCAGAGGAGCCCTCCAGGAGGGAATTCTGCACCCTGGCTCCTGCATGAGAAGCCCCTGGCAGAATATTTTACCTTGATACTTCCTGAAGTACCTTAAAGTTACTTAAAGGAACTGTAAATATGTGCTGTGATGCCCCTCCAGCAGTGGCACTGAAAGCATTGAACCAGGCCATGGCTCTGTGGATCCAAAGCACACACACAAAAAAACCACAAAAACACACACACACACAAACACAAACACACACAAATACACACACACAAACACCCACACAAACAAACACACACACACAAACACACACACACACAAACACACACACACACACACACACACAAACATACAAACACACACACACACAAACACACACACACAATCATACACACAAACACACACACACAAACACACACACACAAACACCCACACACAAACACCCACACACAAACACACCCACGCACACACAAACAAACACACGCACACACAAACACACGCACACACAAACAAACACACAAACGCGCACGCGCGCAAACACACACACAAACACACACACACAAACACACACACACAAACACACACACACAAACACACACACACAAACACACACACACAAACACACACACACACACAAACACACACACACAAACACACACACACAAACACACACACAAACACACACACACACACAAACACACACACACAAACACACACACACAAACACACACACACAAACACACACACACACACAAACACACACACAAACACACACACACAAACACACACACACAAACACACACACACACAAACACACACACACAAACACACACACACAAACACACACACACAAACACACACACACAAACACACACACAAACACACACACACAAACACACACACACATTCCTTTTGCTTCCAGGTGCCACAGGGATAAATTACCATGAGAACAGCCCCAGCTCTGACACATGAAGGAACCAAGAAAACACCAATGGAGTCCGTTTGTGACTGCACAAATGGTTCCTGCTAATTAATCCATTCTTAAAAAGCTTACTTCAGCATGGTAAAATATTTTAAAACATTTTACTTCAGTGTTAATACTGAACTCATTGAAATGATCCTCTTCAAAACTGCTTACAGGGTACAACTACTACATTACTGTGCAGACAAACAAGCCACAAAACTTAAAAGTGATCATTGTCTTCATATTGAAAAACCCCCCAAAACCCAACAGAAGATCAAAGATCTGCCTTCACAGGCAGATGTACCTGACGTGACTCTCAGTTCCTTCCCAGCTCATCTCTTTTTAAAGTCTGAAGAACCTTAACAGCAGTTTAGTTTTTCTGCTTTTCTGACATGTATTTTTATTGTGTTTTCAGGTTGTGGGAAAAGCTACCTGCAGGATCTGTTCAATTAATTCCATGTACTCAGTCTAGTAAATCTACTGTTAAACACACCAGATATTCAAGAACAGGGGAGCATTCCAGCTTTGGCAACACAAGTTTCCTCCTACTAGCACTCCTCTGGAACAGGCAGAGGAACACCCATGTAAATGGATAATGTGACTTCAATAAAGCAGTGATAAAGACTTAAGAAGAAAACCAAAACAAAGGTGCACAGCTTTTCTTCAAGCCAGAGAAGAGGAGGAGGTGAGAACATGTGAGGGAAACAACATGGACACACCAAGGCCAGTGGAGAAAGAGGGGGAGGAGCTGCTCCAGGTGCTGGTGCAAGGATTCCTCTGCAGCCATGGTGAGGCCAGGCTGGAGCAGCTGTGCCCCTGCAGGCCCTGGGGATCCCCAGAGGATGCAGAGATCCACCCAGAGCCTGTGGAGATCCCCAGGGGATGCAGAGATCCCTCCCCAGCCCATGGGGATCCCCAGGGGATGCAGAGATCTACCCAGAGCCCATGGGGATCCCTGGGGATGCAGAGATCCACCCAGAGCCCATGGGGATGCAGAGATCCCCCCCAGCCCATGGGGATCCCTGGGGATGCAGAGATTTCCCCCAGCCCATGGGGATCCCTGGGGATGCAGAGATCCCCCCCCAGCCCCTGGGGATCCCTGGGGATGCAGAGATCCCCCCCCAGCCCCTGGGGATCCCTGGGGATGCAGAGATCTCCCCCAGCCCCTGGGGATCCCTGGGGATGCAGAGATCCCCCCCAGCCTGTGGCAGAGGTGCCCACACTGCAGTGGGTGGGTGCCTGGAGGGGGCTGTGCTCCAGTGGAAAGATCCCATGGGGAGAGGGCCCTGCTGCCAGACTGGAGCTGCGTGTCCTTGCAGGACTGCACTCCATGAAGAGTGACCCAGGCTGCAGCAGTGTTGGGAGGAGTGTTTGCCCATGGCAGGGACCCACACTGCAGCAGTGTTGGGAGGAGAGTTTGCCCATGGCAGGGACCCACACTGCAGCAGTGTTGGGAGGAGAGTTTGCCCATGGCAGGGACCCACACTGCAGCAGTGTTGGGAGGAGTGTTTGCCCATGAAGAGTGACCCACACTGCAGCAGTGTTGGGAGCAGTGTTTGCCCATGAAGAGTGACCCACACTGCAGCAGTGCTGGGAGGAGTGTTTGCCCATGGAAGAGTGACCCACACTGCAGCAGTGTTGGGAGCAGTGTTTGCCCATGAAGAGTGACCCACACTGCAGCAGTGTTGGGAGCAGTGTTTGCCCATGGCAGGGACCCACACTGCAGCAGTGTTGGGAGCAGTGTTTGCCCATGGCAGGGACCCACACTGCAGCAGTTTTGGGAGGAGTGTTTGCCCATGGCAGGGACCCACACTGCAGCAGTGTTGGGGGGAGTGTTTGCCCATAGCAGGGACCCACACTGCAGCAGTGCTGGGAGGACTGCTGCTCCTGAGAATGGAGCCATGCTGGAGAGGTTCATGGGGAAGTGTCTCCTGTGGGAGGGACCCCAGGGTCTCACAGGGGAAGGACTCCTCTCCCAGAGCAAGGGAAGAAAACCTCAGGTGATGAACTGACCAAGATCCCCACCCTCCTGCCCCCCTGTGCTGTGGGTGGGAAGGACAGAGGGGCTGGGGGCAAAAAGGTGTTTCAAGGCCTTATTTTACTTCTCATTATCCCCCTCTAATTTTGCTAGTAATAAATTCACTTTCCAACTTAAAGTTGAACTTGTTTTGCCCTTGAGGTGTTTTTTCCTGGTCCTTATCTCAACTCATGAACCTTTTGTTATTTCTTTTCTCTCTCCTCTGCCCAGCTGTGACAGGGGAGGGTAATCCAGGCTCTCCTGGGTACCTGGTGTTGGGCAGTGCCAAACCAGACATGTTGATACTTACTTTTACAAATTTGCCATGGAGGAGATATGGAGACTGGAAGTCGTGTTGACAATTGGAATAAGCCATTCCTAACCCCATCCCTGACCCAAATGCAATAGGCCATGTCTTTCCTGTGGAAGAGGCAAGCACAGAGGAAAATGTGAAGTCAAGGAAAGCTGTTTGTTATGTAGAACATCCTCCAAACCAGCCCACTACAGAAGAAGAAGAGGAACAGGAACATGTGTTTAGAACTTAACAGAGAGCAATGTCTGAATTCAAGGCATTACTGAACCTGATTCTGTTTTAAAGCCCAGCTGAAGAACTAAGATCAGTTTTACAGCCCTGGTGAGGCTGGCATACACTGATGTCTAGACACAGCTCCAGTGATTTGGCTCAGGCTCTCCTGCCATTCCAGGATTCCAGCTGAGCACAGGAGGAGCTCAGGGAGGTGCCATGGATAACAACCTTGTTACACAACAGCTGCAAGTTTTGGGAACTCCATTTCAATGGAAAAGACAGGCCAAACAATGGAAGAATTGGTCTAACAAGCTGATTAACTTCTACATGCCTCAAAGGCTTCTAGCTGTACCTACAACAGAGGGACAGGGGGAAGCCAGGCAGCCAAGATTAATGCACTGTACTTACTCTTGAAGAAGATGACTGAGAAAACAATTCCTAGTCCAAATCCAGCACCTGTAAGAAGAAATGCAGTGGGTGAGGAAAAAGATAAAGCAAAGTCATGGAAAATGATTTAGTTCTTTACAGTAAGTCTTGATTCCAACTCAGGAATATCAGACTATGAACATCAGACTATGACTATCCAGCTACATGTTATTTCAGCACACCCAACCAGAGAGTTCTTACATAACAAATCTGAAAAAACCAATTCTTGTTTTCTTAAGTAACTGTAAGCAGCTAATTCACATTAGAGTCCCAACATATGTAATAAGTACATTATCAGAAATATCTGGGGAAAAAACCAGACTCTCATCCTAGGGAAAGTTCCTGAATTTCTGTCACCATCTACAATGTGGAATCAAAATTTATTTGGCTCATTGTCAGCAAATGAGAAACATTTTAAATGAAAACTTATTGTGTCCTTGAGCTTCAGATTCTGCAGATGAATATCTCATTGTATTTCGTTTATCTCACTACTTTAAGTGCTTCAATGTGTGTCCCGAGGGCAGCAGAACTTTGAAGCTTTGTGTTACCCTATACCTTACAAAGAAAGCTCCAGGCTGCTTATCTTTCACATCCCCAACATTCATTATGGAGCATATTTAAACACATTAGGAATGAATGACTTTTCACATCCTTATGTTATACATAGAAATAACTGCAGCAGTTGAAACAAAATTATTCAGCGTCACTAAAAAAACTCAGCATATTTAAAAATAATCTTTTGCTTTCCTTGGAAGGTGAGCTAATGATTTTATGTAAGATGTCAGGCAAGTCTGCAAAACTCCTCTCAGGACCCAATAAATATCATAGTGAAAACATGCAGCTGAGTGGGCAAATTCTACCTTTAATTATGTCCACTGAAGAGAAGAACTTTAGATAAGGCACGAAAGTACAGAAGTTTGAAAAAAGAAAAAAAATCAGTCATGCACATCCTCATTAAAAAAACAAACCAACAGCTTCAGGTTTATTTTGCAGCAAACACATCCTGTTATAGGTTTCAACTCTCTCCTTTCAACACAAGAAATTAAATATTATGAGTTTGCTAATTAAAATACATCCTTTTTTTATATTCCTAAAAGCACATGGTCCTGTTGAATGCATTAGTTACTGGGTTGAGTACAGAACAATGCCAAGGAATCCTGTACTCTCGTGGTATATAGGATGCTGGTTTTTTGTTTTTTTAAGTTTCCTTGTGCTCTTCAAAATGTTTTCCTTGTAAAAAATATATTGATAGTTTGTATTGAAGAACAGACTAGCAAAGAATACTTGACATGCTCAGTACATTAGGATGCACCACCTTGTACCTTAACTAAGCATCCCACGTTTTTGTTGATGATAAACCCCTGAATATTAGGGCAGAGGTAAGCAAACATGATCTGAGCAAAGCACCCCACCTTCACTCTCTGTTAGCACTTTACTCTGTGTATTTACTGAGAGCTGGAAAAGGCTTTGAAAGCCCTTTTCATGTTACTACAGATTGTCAGTTGTGCCAGAGGTAACTACTTTACCAGGTCATTACAATGGGGAGCAGGCGTACAAAACAAGCAGGAGGAGCTCTGACCGCTGCCAGGCAATGCTGACATAACTCCCCAGACACCGCAGAGCCTGAGCGCTGCACTAAAGGTCAGGCCTTCACCCTAATCATTTGCACAGCCAAGGGAAAGTCTGGGATCCTCGGGTGTCTGCTCAGAGCTTCGGGGTTTGTGCCTTTCAGACAGTAAGAGACTCCTTGGAGCAGCTCGTTGAGAGCTGAGCACTGAGCAATGTTCACCAATCAATGTTCCCTCAGAGCTCACCCTCCAAGCCCCAGCAGAGCCCTCCAGGGCTGCAGTGCAGCTGCTGCTGGCTCTCCCAGTGATTATGCCACCCAGGATTATTACTCTCCTCCAGGACCCGTCCTGGTTGGTGCCCTGGCCTGCATCCTCTGCCAGTCCCTACTGAGCTGGTTTGCTCTGGGCTGCTCAGAGCTGATGAGGATTTGCTGGAGGGATTCTCTCTGCTCAGGCAGTACCAGGACTGTCTGAAGTGCCCAGCTCAGCAGCCCTGCCATGAGGGAGCAACCCTTGTCCTACACTTGCTGTCCCTGGGAAGATCCCCCTGCCAATCCAAACAGCTTAGCTAATCAATGAGAAATCATGTACAGGATGACAAATCCTGCATCATCTCCATGCATAGCCTGGGCAGTTTCTAATGTCACCACATTTTCCATGTCACCAGTCAAACCCACGTTCTCCTCACCAGCCTGGTGCTGAATTGCTTCCTGTCTTGCATTAACACAGCTCTGCACTAAGGAAGCAGCTATAATTAATACATTTCTTTCCATTTACTTCCAGAAATTATCATTATCTCGTATTCTCTTCACCTCCTTCAGATGTTCTCTGACATTACAGCCCCTCTGTAAAGGCTGCACTCACATGCCATCAATGCTGCTTCCTGTTGGCCATGGGGGAAGCTACAGGATACACTTAAAAGGTGAAGAATTTATTATTTATGTCAACTGCAATTCAGACTAAGTCTAAAACACAAATTTGGCCTTCCCCCACACCAACACCACTGTTAAACAGATGTGGTCCAGCATGACTGGCTTAGGAAAAACTACTCTGCCTTAAGGAAGCTTTTTCTGAAGCAGCTCATTTGAAAGGATTGTTCTTCTTCATGCAAATGCATTTTTGTGCAATTTTGTGCTATCACTGCACTTTATTCCAGCTGTAAGGAGTCTACAGCAACAATGAGTACCAAAAAATGATGGGAGGATGGCTAAGACCTTGCTTTAAGTAATGGAAATGCTACAGAGAAGTGAAGGAGGAGATCTGACAGCTAATGGGTTCTGGCCTTCTGTGCAAGAAGGCAGCTTGAGAAACAAAGCCAAAAAAGCACCTGAGCTTTGCTAATCTGCCAGGCAGCCTGGGTCACCCCTTTCCTGAGGCACAGCCTGTGAGCACAACGCCCTGGCCACGAGGAACACCAGCTCTGCCCCTCACACCAGGCACTGCATGTACAGCATCTGCTCTTTTCTACTTGGCTTGAGCAGTCAGGAGTTGGTTTTAACTCCAAACCAGAGCCTTCAGCTACATTTAATTCCTTAGCCTGTCTGGCTAAAACCTCTTTCTGTGGGAAGTTTGTCACTCATCTTCATTCCACTAGAAAGTATTTGTGGTTATGTGGTCATTTCCTGTGTCTCCAAGACCAAGGGGGAGCAAAACCATCTTGCCTCGGGAGCAAAGTAATGCATTTCACTTTAATTCTATATAAAGTTACAGCAGAGATAAACAATGGCAGAGCTGCTGATGAGTTTTACAGGTTTAAGTTCTCACATGCTCCATTTCCTCCTAAAGAGGCAACATGTCGCTTCAAAGAGCCTCCCACCTGACCAGGGGATGCTCCAGCTGTTCCTCCTAAAGATCAGCACCTCTAGGCCAGGCTTTAACTTCATAACAATGAAACATGAAAGGTTTATCTTACAATAAAAACAAACGAACATGGAAAAGCAAAGGGCTTGATCCACGCCAGGCACTTTTTCCCTCCCTTTCTTGCCTGACAGACTCTTTGGAGGAAAAGGCCACAGGAAAGAGTACAACCCATTTTTCACCTTCTCTGACAGTTTAAAATGTTTAACTAGAAAAACAGCCTCTTCCAGCCCACATTCATCACTGCAGCCTAAACTCATTTACAGTGTCAACAGGGGACAGGACACTTGTGAGGACACCTCAGCCCTGCTCCCCCTGTGCAGCACAGCCACACGGAATTGGCATTAGGCAGCAAGCCCAGGCACCAAAACTCTTTCTTTCTCCTTTTTTGGCTCCTACATCTTCCAAGAAAAACCTCCCAGTACCTCCAATCAATCTAACACGCAGGAGAGCACACGCTGTATGCCCAACAGGACATCATAAAAGTGTCTCAGAGAGAAACACAAATCTTCAGGATGGGCTCCTGCCCTGTAAGAACATCTGGGAAAAGCTTTTTCTATAAATTTAATCAGCAGTCACTCCAACAGTGATCCTACACGGTTCTTTCCTAGGCTACCCAAGTAGCTGCAGGCTGAGGCAGCTACTAACACAGCCACACCTAGATGTACTTTGCTTCAATAGCTTGAAACTTAAAATAGAAGGATTAAAATATGCTCATTGACATCTGGCAGATGTGCTGCTGTTACTATAGCAGCTGGAAGGTTTTCAATTACTTAATTCCAAAACGAAAGCTGTTCTTTTCCTTTGCCATTGCACACACACTAATACAAAACTGAGAGCTTCAGCCTCCAATCCCACTCTGACAAGATACATAAAGAATTGCTTTGTAAAAATGTGGAGGGAAGCTGCCTTCGTACACCAGGGCTTCACAGGACAGCACTTAGCACCAGTTAGAAATCCGAGACCATGAAATCACTTATTTACAGAGAGAATTAATTTCAAGCAGACTCTTTGCAAGGTCTTAGTGGCAGGAATCAGATTTTCTTCAAACACCAACTTTGAAGCTTTCATTCCCATCTCCCCTGTGGTGTGGATTGTTTGCAGAGCAGACAGAAAAATGAGCATGAACACTAGAAGAAAACACAGTGAAATTATATACCAAGTACTCAAGAAAGAAGCAGAAAAAAGGAGAGTTTTGTTTTATACTAGCATCTAACTGTAGTAACAGAGAAAAATTGGAATAACAAAATATTAATATCCAAATATCATCATAATAAAAAATCCCAACATGCTTTCAGGGCTTGCTTTCACCCTTAAGCACTCAGGGTCAGGTCAAGTGCTGCTCAAAGGCAAACCCTGGGTAAACACCAGCACTGCTGCAGAGGCACAGGCAGCAGCACCAAGGTCTGTGATGTCCCCAGGAACCACAGTGACACCAGAAACTCCAACATGACAACATCACAGCACAGTGACCCTGCCCCACAAACTCCAACATCACAGCCTCACCCCACAGTGACCTGCACCAGAAACTCCAACATCACAACCTCACAGCACAGTGACCCTGCACCAGAAATCCAACATCACAGCCTCACAGCACAGTGACCCTGCACCAGAAACTCCAACATCACAGCACAGTGACCCTGCACCAGAAACTCCAACATCACAGCACAGTGACCCTGCACCAGAAACTCCAACATCACAGCCTCACAGCACAGTGACCCTGCACCAGAAACTCCAACATCACAGCCTCACCCTACAGTGACCCTGCACCAGAAATCCAACCTCACAGCACAGCCTGGTGAATGAACTGTGAGACCTGAGGGCACAAAGGTTTTCTCCCTCCTTCAAAAGGGAAGGGGACAGGAGTGGAAGCTGCTCTCACACAGTGCCACTTCCCTGTGAAGGTGGGGAGGCCCTGGCACAGATTTCCCAGAGAAGCTGGGACTGCCCCATCCCTGGAAGTGTCCAAGGCCAGGCTGGACTGGATGAGCTTTAGATGCCTCCCACCCCAAACCATTCTGGATTCTGTGATCAGTGATGCACCAAGCTTTTAGACAATCAGGGCTGTGCTTGCTTTAGAAGCTCCTGGATAAGAAATCAGCAATTTTCTCATAACACAGAAAGCACCCCTCTGACAGGAATACCTTGTCTTACTGCAATTACATGTTCTGCTAATAAAAACAGTAACATTGCTGAAAAGAAAGGTTTAGCAGGAGTAAACACCACTCTCAGGGCTTTTGCAGCCCAGCTGTGAGGGTTGGCAGTGCTGCTGCTTCACACCCACCCAGCACAGGCTGCCAGCACTGACGTCTGCTGGCCCAGCTCAGAAACAGAGACAACTGAGAGCAAGGAGAGTTCCAGGGGTGTCTCACTGGCAGGAGTGAACAGAAAAGGAGCCTGATCCTTCTCAAACCTCTCACTATTCATTTATTTTCACCAAGGATGTGCCAGCAGCCCTGAAAGGATTTTCTCAGAAAACTGCTTCTGATATAAAAACCCAGCAAAGTCTTGTTCCCACTTACTGCTGGAAGTTCTCAAGGAGCAAACTTCAGGATATCACTGCATGCCCCTCATCAATGCACCCACCAAGGCTGAGGTTCAGAAGTTGGGTGTTTGGGGCTCAGGAGGCCTGGGCTGTGCAGAGGCTGCAGATGGATTGTCACAGCTCTGCTCTCTCCTGCTGGGGCACAGCCCACAGGGCACAGCTCCCTGGCTCACCCAGAGCCAGCCAGGGAACAGCAGGACACAAAGCACTTAGGAGGAGACCTGGGTTCCTCAAGAGTTTCCTGTCTTTTTCTTCCAACAGAAGATAACAGCCTCTAATTTGTAAATGGACATTGTATTCAGAGCTCTGCTAACATCATTACTAAAAATTGCTGTTAGATTTTGGACTAAAAGCCTATTCTCAGAACAGCACTGCCCACCTCTTCCAAGGAAAACATTTTTTATTGTCTGTACTGCCTCCCTGCACAGCCTGAGCCATGAGCAGTTCATATTTACACTACTTGCTCTGCTGCAAGACACAACTAGTAGAGCTGGATCTTCTGTAAGACCAGGAAAAATAACTTGGGGTTCCAGCAAAGCTCACACAACAATGCAGCTGGGTGCTCACATCGTATCCATGTTCTCCAGCATTAAAAACAAAACCCCAGAGGAATTGGGAACAAGCCTTCTGGCCTGGTAGCCAAGCCTGGATGGTCATGATACAACTGCCAAGCAAAAAAACACTTCAAAACAGGAATTTCAGGATTTTTGTATATTTAGACAAAGTCTAATCCAGTTTTCAGAAAGTGTAATCAAGTTTTATCATTATATAGACTGACTTTATCCTACTCATAACCATGTGAAGGATTATTTAAAAATACTGACATTACAATCCATACAATGATTCTTTCTGAAATATTCAATCTGTGGAATGACACAAACAATACAATTTCATCCTTGCCATTAACAGAACAGCTATTCAAGCAGACCAGATGATGAAAGGCAGAAGAAATCATGTTAACAGTTGCAGAATTCAAAGTGCCCTTTTCTCTTAAAAAAAATCCCTATTAAATGGAAATTAGAAGCATTTTATTTTCAGATGTCAAAACAGAGGATTAGAGGAAAATGAAATCACTACACTGGGTTATTTACAAGCTTCCAGGCTGAATTTTGGTCAATCACAGACATACATCAAAACATTTCTCTCCTGAAAAAAAAAATTAACTTCAACACAGCAACTTCACACACACAAGTCAAGAAGCAAACAGCTTCCCTAGGATTATCTTCCAGTATCAGGAAAATTACAGCCTTCAACTCATTTAAAACAACAACAGCTTCAAAACAAACCAAGGCATGAGGGCACCTAAACCTCCTTCTCTTCCACACTGCTCTTTATTGCCTCTGTCCCCTGGAAACAGCACATAATAATAATTTGTCCAAAATTACAGCCTTTCAACAAAAAACCACCTCTGTCAATCTTCTGTGAGTAATTGTAATTCCAAATAAACAGCCATGAACTATCAATCAGTTAAACAAACAAACCAAGCCTTTGAACAGGGTTTGGAGCCTGCAGGGTGGATGGAGGAAGACCACAGCAGTGTTTACTTCATCTGCTCAACTGATGAAAAGGAAGAAATGGCTGTGGAGGCTGCAGAGGACACAGAAATGGAGAAAGGTTTGGAAGCTGGGAAGGAAAAGAAAGCCAGGCTAGTTCAAGTCTCTGCTCCCACCTGCCAAACAAACAGGTTTTCTGTAAGAAAGTCACAAGCGGCTTTTCTGCATCAAAATCAGAATGAAAAAAAGGAACAGGAAGTTAAATTATTTAAACGACTGCCTGGGTGAAAAGCTCTGAGGATGGTGCAAAGCCAGAGCCAGCAGGACCTGGATTGTCTGTCAGAACCCCCCTGGTCAGCTAAGACAGCACAAGCCAGGCCTCTGCACACAAACACTGAGCTCACAACTGCCTCTGGGATGGAAGAGGAACAAAACCACCTGGATACAGCCTCATCATTAGCAAACAAATAAATATCATGCTAGTAAAAACGAGCTGACCACAAGCTCCATGTAACAATGGCTCAATGTTCTGAGCAGGCATAAAAAGGTTGACCTACTCTTTGAAATGAAATCCTGTCCTAACAACGCCTGACAACATCCTCTGTTTGGAGCTAACAGGAAAAAGGTCATACTAAATTACAAGATCCACACAGGTAGTGACCAAGAGCTCCAAAACATAATACAGCATTTCAAAAGATGCAACACAAGATAAATATTTATTTTGGAAGCTTTAGTGGCAGGAGATCAAGTTTTTTTCAGGAGCCTGGTCTCCAACTAAAACAGTATTGCACAACTACAAACAGAGCTAAGGACAAACCCTGACTTACACAGGGAATCCTGATGGGCTAAGGACAGGCAGCACAGCCCCAGCTGGAATTTAAACCACATTTTTGTTAATAAAGCCAGCCTGGGAGCTTCACCTCCCCTTCTCACCCTTTTCTGTTTCCCATGTCCCACCAGCCCTCAAACTAATCCACAGGAGTTATCTGTGCACAGCTCTCCCAGACACTGGGAAATGTTGTGCATGCACAGCTCCAGAAATGCAGTGCTTCCCTTTATTTAGAGAGTCTGGAATGGGAAACACTGAGCTAATCACAATGTTTGTTTTTCCCCAGCATTGGCTGGGGAGATCTCCCTGGCTGTAGCACTTGGGAAGGATGTAAAGGAGTGTTTGGGAAGGAAATTGTGGCCACCAAAAGGAAAAGTCTGACAAAGTTTACCAAGCCCTGTATCCCATGTAACAACTAAATCCTCGAGTAAAAAAAAATTATTTTCTTT
Source organism: Agelaius phoeniceus (assembly GCF_051311805.1). NCBI lineage: Eukaryota > Metazoa > Chordata > Aves > Passeriformes > Icteridae > Agelaius > Agelaius phoeniceus. The sequence goes on from NC_135288.1 coordinate 1,420,213, forward strand.
CCTTCTTTCTTTCCAGTACAACAACAACCCTTGATAATTTATATTGGAAACTCCAGCAAACTTTGCAGTAATATTACAAAACCAATCAACCCAAGCACTCACAGTTTTAATGTCCCTGCAGAGAAAACAATCATTCCCACTGGGATACCACAGAAAAATGTGTGTTGTCAGCACACAATTCATGCAGGAGGTTGCCAGCACAAATGCTTCAGCTACTGATCAACTGTAAAAGCACACAAAGCAGCAAAGTGCCCTCACACAGGAAGAGAACCACATGTCTGAGCCCCCAAACCCCACTGGGTTTGGAGGGAAGATAAAGACAGCAGCACAGGTGACCCTTTTGGGCAGCCTGATGGAAAACATGAATGTGACTGAGATCTCTGCTCATCCTCGTGATGCCAACACTGGCAATCCTCAGACCAGAGCCCCAGAGCACAATGCAAAGCAGCCTCTCGTTCTTCTGCTGCCCCCTCAGGCTGGAAGAAAACACCAAATCCAAATGAAAGGTCCACAGCAGAGCCAGGAGTGCAGGTGACAGGCACCAGGCAGGGGACAGGAGGTGACAGGCACCAGGCTGAGGGCAGGGGACAGGAGGTGACAGACACCAGGCAGGGGACAGGAGGTGACAGACACCAGGCTGAGGGCAGGGGACAGGCACCAGGCAGGGGACAGGAGGTGACAGGCACCAGGCAGGGGACAGGCACCAAGCTGAGGGCAGGGGACAGGAGGTGACAGGCACCAGGCTGAGTGCTGCACACACCTGAAGGACAGGGCTGTGCAGAGGGACCTGGGCAAGCTCCAGGAGTGAGCCATGGGAATCCCATGAGGTTTCCCTGCAGGTGGCTCAGGACAGCCCCCAGGACCAATCCAGGCTGAGGGATGAAGAGATCAGGAGCAGCCCCAGAGAGGAGGACCCGGGGGTGCTGTGGGTGAGAGCTGGACACGACCCAGGCAGGAACTCCCGTGCCCTGGGGGATCCCCCAGCGTGGGCAGCAGGAAAGGGGGGGCTCTGCCCCTCTGCCCCACTGAGGTGAGACCCCAGCCCTGGAAGGACCTGGAGCTGCTGGAGAGAGTCCAGAGGAGGCACCAGGAAGATCAGAGGGATGGAGCAGCTCTGCTGGGAGGACAGGCTGAGAGAAATGGGATTGTTCAGCCTGGAAAAAAAGAAGGTTTTGGGGTGACCTCATTGCAGCCTTCCAGTACCTGAAGGGAGCTGACAAGAAAGAGAGAAAGAAACTGTTTGCAAGGGCCTGGAGAGACAGGACAAGGGGGAATGGCTTCCCAATGACAGAGGCAGGATATGGTTGGATAATGTGAAAAATTCTTCCCTGTGAGGGTGGTAAGGCCCTGTGAGGATTTCCCAGGGCAGCTGTGGCAGCCCCTGGATCCCTGGCAGTGCCCAAGGCCAGGCTGGACATTGGGGCTGGGAGCAGCCTGGGACAGTGGAAGGTGTCCCTGCCATGGCAGGGGTGGGACAAGATGAGTTGTAAAGTCCCTTCCAGCACAAACCACTCTGGGATTCTGTGAAATCAACCCTGTATCCACTTCCTTCAGCCTCCAGGGCAGAGGATGTACAGGATTCTGACATGTACAGCTGCAGCATGGAACAAGTTCTTGTTTATAATTTGGCATACTTAATATTTTATGATAAAGCAACCAATGCTATGGAAACATAAACATGTCCAGATATGTTTGTCAGACAAACCTGAGTAGAATTTCATAAGGAAAAACACTGCTCTGGAGCACTTGACACTTTTCAAAGGTCTGTTATAAACAATGGAAGTTTCAGTTTACTTAAAATTATTAAACATCTTTTCTAATGGAAAAGTATTAGGCAACTAAAACCCCCGAGTTCCTCATCAGCTTTCAAGCACAAGGCCCCTGCAGCCTCAAGAAATAAACATTCACATTTCCCAGATATTATTTATGGCTCTAAAAGAGACATCTGCACCAACATGGGACGACATGTTGTGTCAGACACTGCATTTCTTGCTCTACACACTGCATTTGAAGATCTGGCTTTGTAAACACATTTTGTGAAGCCACAAGCTCTGCCTGGTGTCACTCTGCAGTCGGTCACAGGGTGAGCATGGTGCTGCCACCACAGCCACCACCACCCCTACACCTCACAGCACTCAGTGAAACCTCGGCAATGCTTTGCTGCACAAAACTGAGGCACGTGCATAACTCTCACTTTAAGGACAAATAAATACGGGAAAAAACCACCAGAACTGTTCCCTTGCTTGACGAACAGGCAGAGCCACAGGGCTGGGACAGGGACGGCGCTTCTCAATGTCACACTCCACACTAAGTGACACGTGCCAAAGCCCTCAGCGTGTCACGCTGCCTATTGCCTTTAATAAACGCAGCCCCTCGCACACGGAGCGGGGTGAGCAGCTCTGCACGCACCGATCCAAACCCACCGGCGCAGCAAAGCCGAAGGCGGCCGAGGTCGGGCACGCCAGGAGCCGGTGGTGCCTGCCCGCCGCTCATTCATTCCGCCCAGATTTCCTACGGATCGCAGATCTCCCGCGGACACCTCTTACCTTCAGCACAGGGAGTAGCCAGAGCTCAAACACGCCCGGAGCGCGGTAAGCCGGGGCCGGGCCGGGGCGCAGAGCTGGGAGCGGGCCCGCCAGGGGTCCGAGCCCGCGGCCAAGGTCACCTTGCCAGGCCCGGGGCCGCCGGCTCCACCCGACGCCGGAGGCAGCCATGAGGGCGGATCCTCCGGACACCCCGAGCCCCTCCCGGGCTCACAACCGCCCTAAGGCGCACCTGGGGTGGCGGGGGACAGTGGGCCCCGCGCCGCGGGGACACGCTGGCGGCCGCTCTCCCAGGTTCGGGGAGCCCGGGGGGACCACCACCGCTCTTCCCCGGGCCCTCCCGCTCCGCCGTGTCCGTCCCGCCCTTACCCAGCTTGACGGCGGAGTCTGCCACACACCGGTCCCACTTCCTGCCCAGGTCGCCCTCCGACGCCATCTTGCCCGTCCCCTCACCTCCTCCCCCGCGCAACTCTCGCGAGATCAGGTGCTCCACCTATCGCCCGCACCGGCACATCTCGCGAGATTTCGCTGCTGCTGCCATGGTAACCAACTGGAGGGTGTCATGGCCGCCGCGCCCGACCTTGGGCTCGGCCCAAAATCCCCTTTTTCCCCGTAGGATCCGGCCCAAACGCCATTTGCCCCCGTAAGACCGGGCTCGCCACGTCCCCAGCCCGTCCCGGACTCCATCTCTCCGTCTAGAGCTCCCGCTGTGTCCTTGTTAGTCCTCGTCTCCCTCAGGCTATGGCAGCATCCCTCCCTCCTCGCAGGCGCCCGTGTTGGGCCCGCGCCCGGCGCCCCCCTGCCCGCAGGGCTCTCGCCTCATCCATGGTAAGAGCCAGGCTGTGCTGCAGGGCCGGGTTTCTCACTGCAGCGGTGGGTACAGCACTGGACACACACTCCCGTGTAGGTTTTCCCTGTCCTACGTCCTGCACAGCTCCTGCGTCACCTCAGCAGGAGAAGAACGCTCCGGGAGGGTGGCAGAGCTCTGGACAGGTGCTCAGGGAGGGCGGGGAGTCTCCCTCGCTGGAGACATTTCAAACCCACCTGGACGCATTCCTGTGTCACCTGCCCCAGGTGTGCCTGCCTTGGCAGGGAGGTTGAAACGAATGATCTCCAGAAATCCCCTCCAGCCCTAATAATTCTGGGATTTTTACTCTCTGGCCTCGGCTGCTCTTCAGGGCCTGAAATGAGATACAGGTGTGTGACAGCTGGTGTCAATCCCTATCAATGCCCCAGGAAGAGCAATCTGGGCCCTGCACATTCTTGTTTATTTGAGAAGAGAAGCCAAATAATTTCAGCAAGATCATTCGGTCCCATTCAAGAAGTTATTCCACACAGTAGGTTGATAATGAGAATCACAAAATTGCAGAATGGTTTGGGTTGGGAGGAATATTAAAGTTCATCCAGTCCCACCCCCTGCCATGGCAGGGACACCTTCCACTGTCCCAGGCTGTTCCCAGCCCTGTCCAACCTGGCCTTGGGCACTGCCAGGGATCCAGGGGCAGCCACAGCTGCTCTGGGCACCTGTGCCAGGGCCTCAGCACCTTCACAGGGAAGAATTTCACTCTTAGGTATATTTTTATATTCTTTAATTTCACTCTATAGGTATAAATACCTATATATTTCCTAATATGTACTTATATGTTTCCTAATTTTGGGGGAGGAGGTTGTGGGAAGAGTTCCCACTGACCTCTGGGGCTTCAGCCCATCCTGCAGCCTGCTACAGCTTTGTGGAGCCAGCAACAACTCTGGATGCCTCCAAACCTCCTAGAATGAATTCTTGTGTTCCAAATGGTGTGTAGGCTGCTTGGAAGGCATCCTCTAGAAGCCTTGTGAAAAAAACCCAGAGTGTTTGTCAAGTGCTGATGTCCCCATTCACACTGGGAGGCAATTTTTAGCTGTGATTACTTGTTTTGATTTCTTCAAGTTCAATTTTCTTTATGGAGGTGGAGGAGGCTCTGCTGCTTCATAAAACTGGAAATTCTTTTGCAAGTCAATTACAGACTAAAGCCACAAACAGAAGTAAGAAACTAATGAAGTTGGCAAACATTTCATTAAGTTATTGTTGGTATAGGTCTTTAATTTATCCTAAAAGTACAACTGGTTTTGATCTAGAGTCAGGATGGAAAGGTTTTACTTTTCATTGGTTTGGTTCAATTCCTTCACATATCACAGAACAATCACAATTAACCATTATTTTCTCTTCCTTATTAAATCTAAATGGCTTTTAAAGAACTTTTCTTAAAAGGCACTGTTTAAACTGAGCCCCTGGAGGTTCAGGAGCTTTCCCTGGAGAAGGCAGCCCTTGTTCTGCAAGGGGATCTTCCTTTTCTCTTCCTCCCCCTGCAATTTGCTCAAATCAATCTGCATTGCTGCATAGTTGGTATCCAAAATAGAACCACGCATCAAGTTACTTATAAAAATACCAACATGATCCAGCAGTTTTTTCCCCAAATAGCTCCAGAAGTGCTTTCTGTAACCACTGCCCCAGCGGTGCCAGCTCCACCCTCCTGTTTCCAAACAGCTCTGGAAAATATCATGAGGGGAAAGATAACTTGAAGCCTCCAAAATAATTATTTAATTTTCATCCTGAAAATTAAATTCCAGAAGGCAGTGTTTAAAACCAACCCAGAAATGTGGTCTTCTGTTGGCAAAAACAAATGCTCAGTGCAGGCCAGTGTAGTCTCACTTCACACTTACTCATTTTCAGGCTGCTGGGCTCCCTGGAAAACGCTGATTTTTGGGATGAAGGAAGCACTGGTGAGCAGCTGCATTGTGAGGCACTTCATAAAGGGTTGTGTTGCTGTGTCTCAATGGATCCTGACAGCCTCACCTCAGGACCTGGTGCATTAAACCCTTTCCAAGGGGATGGAATAGTTCAGGGTAATTGTTTTGAATGTTCAGCTTCCTTTGGAGAAATCACTCTGCTGCTTTTAAATCCCAGAGTCACTGAGTGATCAGAGGGGGCTCTGGAAAATGTTATCCATTAAGGATCTAGAGCACATTCTCTGTACCCCTTCCCCACCCCAGGGAAAAATTAAGGCAGGAGGGAATGTGTCCAAAGCCAGGCTTTTCTTTTCATTGCTATAGTTACTTGGCAGTTGGGCCCTTGCAGTGTAATATCAAGTATTTATTATTGTGGGACTCCAAGGTGATGTTTGGAACATGCGGTTTTGAAAAACCTTCCTTGCATTTTACAGCCCAGCATGTGCTGTCCCAGGATTCCTTCCCTCCCTCGTGCTCTCCTCTCCTTTCTTTCCAGTAAATAAGTGTATGAATAAATGGAGGAAATGAAGCCAGAAAGCTTCAAAATGAGCCCTGTATTTCTCTGGTGGAAGGCACCTTCTAGTTGAAGCAGGTTCAGCCCTTGGATCCCCAGTTTTGTTAACAATACCTGGCTGAGTTGTGTGTGGAATTAAGAACTGCTCATAGGAGTTGGACACTGGCTGGGTTTGCAGCAGAAAGCCATCAGTTAATGCAGAGGCAGGACTGGGGATCTCAGATGAATTTGTACCATTATTAATCTTCAAATTTGCTGCTTCCTTGGTGTGCTGTGGAAGATCCATGCAGACAGCATGTCCAGTGCTCTGTCCAGCTCTGGGCCCTCACCACAAGAAGGACCTGGAGAGGTGGAGCATGTCCAGGGAAGGGGCTGGAGCCCCAGGAGAGGCTGAGGGAGCTGGGAAGGGGCTCAGCCTGGAGCAAAGGAGGCTCAGGGGGGCCCTTGTGGCTCTGCACAGCTCCTGCCAGGAGGGCACAGCTGGGGGGGTCAGGCTGTGCTCCAGGGAACAGGGACAGGAGCAGAGGGAACAGCCTCAGGCTGGGCCAGGGGAGCTCAGGGTGGACATCAGCAGGAATTTCTACATGGAAAGGGGGCTCAGGCTTTGGAACTGCCCAGGGAGGTTTGGAGTCCCTGTCCCTGGAGGTGTCCAAGGCCTGGACATGGCACTCAGTGCTCTGGGCTGGGGACAAGGTGGGGATTGGTCACAGCTTGCACTGGACTGTCTGGGAGGGCTTTTCCAACCAGAAGGGTTCTGTGGTTCCATTGCTGCACTTGGAGGTGAGGAGCTCCTCTGGAACTGCACCAGCTGGAATTCAAACCCTTTTCAACAGAGCAGACTTCCTTTCAACTGTTACCTCTGGCTTGTCCATAGAGCAGGATGAGTTTTTGTTTCAAAAGTTCCCAGCAAGTTTCCTTTAAACCTTGAACCTTTCCCAGCATGAGAATATCACCTCTTATCCTACTTTTTCAAAGACTCCTAAAGCATCCCTTGTGTAATTTCCCCACTGGATACTAATACACTCTTGGTATCCTCTTTTCCAAAGAATACACATGCAGCTTCTCCCATAGATTTAAATAACATGAATCACCTCCCACACATGTATTTTTTATTTATTTTTCTGCCAAGATCTGCACAGGAAGGCAGCAGTGTAGGAGTTATCTGCTTGTAATGGTTGACATAGCCTCAGTGTGGGCCCCCACTCCCTGTTTCCTGTACTTCCAGAACAAATCTTTCATGTTACAGAGAGCTCAGACCTGGGTGGGAACCTCCAGCTCTCAAACTCCATTCTGATGTGTTGGGTTTTCCCTCCAAACATAAGCCACATTCACCAGCAGACACTGATGCTTCTTTCTCTCTTTGAAAACCTTTTAGCTCTCTGAGCAACAACACCAACAAAAAAAGTCTGAGGAGAATGAAGCCCCTCCTCAGCAGGACTTTGCCCTGGAGTGGGAAAGGTGCCAGCAACTCCATTAAGCCTCCTGTGCTGTCCTTATTGATTTTCTGTGGGCAGCAGTTGGATGCTGTGGGGTGAGCAATGCTCTGAGGCTGAGCTGACTTCATTAGGAGGGACAGCCTGTGCTGCAGTGGAACATCCCTCGTGTCACACACATCTCTTAGGAAAAATCCTTTCCTTAGGACTTTTCCTCCTGAGAAGCCGAGAGGCCTCAGGAACAAAATGTATCCAATGGTTATCTGCTGCTGTGGAATGCAACAGGTGCATCTGGGATTGGGCTCATGTGGTTGTTTCTAATTAATGGCCAATCACAGCCAGCTGGCTCAGACTCTCTGCCCGTGCCACAAACCTTTGTTATCATTCCTTTCTGTTCTTAGCTTAGCCAGCCTTCTGATGAAATCCTTTCTTCTATTCTTTTAGTATAGTTTTAATATAATATATCATAAAATAATAAATCCAGCCTTCTGAAACATGGAGTCAGATCCTGGTCTCTTCCCTGGTCCTGGGATCCCTGAGCACCATCACACCCTCAGGCTGTGCATGGGGACCAGAGCCACGTTCATGAGCACGCTCTGTGCTGCTGCTGCTGCTGCATTTCCACAGCACTCTGCCTGGACTGTGTGTGCTGCTGCTGCTGCATTTCCACAGCACTCTGCTTGGATTCTGTGTGCTGCTGCTGCTGCATTTCCACAGCACTCTGCCTGGATTGTGTGTGCTGCTGCTGCTGCATTTCCACAGCACTCTGCCTGGACTGTGTGTGCTGCTGCTGCTGCTGCTGCTGCATTTCCACAGCACTCTGCCTGGATTGTGTGTGTGCTGCTGCTGCTGCATTTCCACAGCACTCTGCCTGGATTGTGTGTGCTGCTGCTGCTGCTGCATTTCCACAGCACTCTGCCTGGACTGTGTGTGCTGCTGCTGCTGCATTTCCACACCACTCTGCTTGGATTCTGTGTGCTGCTGCTGCTGCATTTCCACACCACTCTGCCTGGATTGTGTGTGCTGCTGCTGCTGCTGCATTTCCACAGCACTCTGCCTGGATTGTGTGTGCTGCTGCTGCTGCATTTCCACAGCACTCTGCCTGGATTGTGTGTGCTGCTGCTGCTGCTGCTGCATTTCCACACCACTCTGCCTGGACTGTGTGTGCTGCTGCTGCTGCTGCTTCCAGCTGTCAGGTGTGGCTGCTTGAAGCAGAACGTGGAGAAATGGGACAAGATGTGGCACAGCTCCTTGTGCTGATTGTGCTCTAGGCTGCTTTTGCTGTGAACATGAGGTTTGCCCCAAAAAGCTCGGCAGGAGAGCACTTGCATGGAAACACTGACCTGAGTTTTTGCCAGCTCTGAAATTCCAGGCAAAAGCAGTGCTCTGACATTTCATGGCTTTATTTTCTGTGTACTATTTTGTGATCATTTTTTAGAATAGTAGAAAGAGAAAACTTGTGCTGTATTGATGAGGTTTTCTAATGAGTAAGCCCATGAACAAGTGCTGGTTTTTAGCCTTTTCCTACGTTTTTCCATTCGTCCATGTCTCTGGCTAATTCCATACAGATTCTAACTACTGAACCGTGACCATTGTATTAAGAAAGAATCCAGGCAGGCCTTTACAATTCTTTTGGCTGGTATATTAGCAGGCTTCAAATGAAGTGCAACGTGTCAAGGAAGAAGTAAGGGAATGGAAAGTTTTGTTTCTTTCTGCTGTGTTTAATCAGCTTCTCCTTGATTCTTTTTTAATGAAAAGCCACGGACATTATTGCTAGTTAATGACTGAGTTTGACAAGAATGCCCTCAACACTCTCTTTGCTTTGGTAAAGACTCTGTCTCTCAAGTTTTCTGAGGTGAAAATACAAAGTTAAAGGAGCAGCTGCAAGAAGAGGAATGAACAGTGTCCTGGGATCTGCAGCTAAGTGGGATGTGCTGCAACAGAGGGCTCCCAGCAGTCCTGCAGTGCATGGACACCTTGGGCTGCTGCTGGGTTTATCCTTTCCATTGAGCAAAGGAGCAGATCTGCTTGGGTGCTGGTGGAGTGGAAAAAAGTCTGCTTCAACATTCTTAGTGCAGGGAGGGGAATGCCTCAAACCTCACACAAAATGGGTGAAATGTTGTTTTTCATTAAACCTGGTATTTGGAGTTACTCATCAGTTCATGCAGGAAATGGGGAAACTCTAACAACTTTTCAATTCCAAGAATACACTCAGCAAAGCTGCTTTGGATTCAGGATGGGGATCTTTTATATTGTTTGTGTGCTATTTTGACACTGTGTACAAAGATCTCCATAGTGAGAACTATCTGTGGCTTGAACATAGAATTCCAAGACATTGGGTAGTGTTGTAGGTACCTTTTTCCTATATTAGTTTCCAAGAAACACTTGGTTTTCAGCCTCAAACCAAGTGATGCTGCTGTTTTAATGACTCTGACTAATAAAACCCAGCAAGCTAAACTTTACCATTGCTGGAAGACTCTTGCAGCAATAAATTCAATTTATGAGAACTCCTAATAAAAGTTTACATATCTTTCAAGTGCCATGAAAGAAAATGGGCAATCTGACCAAAAAAAAAAAAAAAAGTCAAGATGTTTCTTTCTTTATTACAAAAAATGACTATTCAGTGAAGCAGGAAGGTTTTCTCTCAGACCTTGTTCCTCAGCATGTTCTCACAGTCACCCTTGGTCCTGGATAAATGCTGGAATAAACAAAACAAATAGCATTTCACCACACATGCAGGAGGATAAAATAAAAACCACATCGTGCTGGACCACAAATGCTTCAGGAAGTTCTGGCTGAATGTGAAAAGTACTTTGTAATGCTAATAAGTGTTTATCCTTTTGCTTCCTCGAATGTAATCAAATGTACAGGGAAAGCACATGGATTTTAGAGCTGCTGATTGCAGGATCAAAAGCCTTGTTATTAACTGCACATGAATCTGATGTTGTGGGGCCGTTAGGATGGCATCTGACATCATTGTTTGCTTCCTTTGTTGATAGCCCCTCCTTTCAGAGAGGGGCAGAGCCTGCAGGAGCCCTTTGGAGAGCTCTTTCCTGTAGGTGGGTGATCCATGGCAGCAGCTCTGGGAAATGCCTGGGGCACAGGGAACCCTTCTCACAGCACTTGGATGATGGAATATCCCTGAATTTGGTGTCAACCCCTCCACAAATCCCGACAGAAGGTGGGATGGTGGTGACAGTCATGGACCTTCTGCCTGCTGGGATCCACTCCCCACACCAAACTGCAGCAGTCTGGTTCTACATCTTAATAAACAAACAACAAAAAATCCCTGAAACATGGCCTGCTATAAACAAGCAAAGCAAACAGCTGGTCCTCATTTGAAAAAAGATGTGACATCAATTTCAAAATGAATCTGCAGATCTTCTTAATGCAAATATTCTTGGGAAAACAAAAAGCAGCTGTTTATGCTTCTTTATACCTATTAGCAGGAGAACAAAATCCAGGATGCTTGTATTTCTTCCACTAAGAAAAACATCCTCTTGGCCTTGACATTCATTTAGAGCTCAAATTGTTTGAAATATACTGGGCTGCCTAATTGTGCTATTGCTGTGCTGCTCCAGCAAGCAGCTAGGAGCTGTTTCTGTTCAAAACTGAAAGCTGCTACAAGTAGAGTTGTCATTGAGTGCTTTGCATTCATTTTGTGACAGAAAGAGGGAATTTTAGAACAGGCATTTTCAAATTTATCAGTTCTGGCCTCCCAGCCCTGAGGAGCATGAGATGTGTGGATCCCTGGAAAAAGAATGAATAATTTGGCCTGTAATGAACAGGTTTGCTTTTCTTAATTACTGCTGGGAGGCAGCTCAGAGGGAATGCAAGGACTGGAGGAGGATCTGGGAGCAGCAAAACAGAGCCATTCGGGATTGCTCCATCTTACAAAGCAGATTGAAGGAGCTTAGGCTGAGAAGTAGTGGCAAAGAACTGAATTTGGACTCTCTTGAGCCTTCTGAGGTCCTGTGGCTGCTCTCCCAGATGTTGAAGGATAATTCCCCACCTTTGGGGTTGTTTGGTACTGGCTCTGGATGGAGTTTGATGTGGGTTTGTGTTTCTGTGCAGTAATACAGCTCCTGTTTGTCCTGACATCGTTCTACTGTTTTCTCTCCACCCTTCCGGGCTCATTTTGTTTCTGCCACCACTGAGAGCTGTTCTGTCTGCATGGGCTCCATTGTGGTGCAAATCCGTGTGCTGCACTCCTGTCTCTGCCTTTGTAACCCGATCCAGGGCCAAGCTGTGCGCTTCCCTGGAAACTGGGGCTGTCTGTGAGGGCCAAAGGACAGCCCTGTGTGACACCTGTGTCTGTGACAGCCAAGGGACAGCCCTGTGTGACACCTGTGTCTGTGACAGCCAAGGGACAGCCCTGTGTGCCTGCCCTGTCTGTGACAGCCAAGGGACAGCCCTGTGTGCCTGCCCTGTCTGTGACAGCCAAGGGACAGCCCTGTGTGACTCCTGTGTCTGTGACACCCAAGGGACAGCCCTGTGTGACTCCCGTGTCTGTGACACCCAAGGGACAGCCCTGTGTGACTCCTGTGTCTGTGACACTCAAGGGACAGCTCTGTGTGACTCCTGTGTCTGTGACAGCCAAGGGACAGCCCTGTGTGACACCTGTGTCTGTGACAGCCAAGGGACAGCCCTGTGTGCCTGCCCTGTCTGTGACAGCCAAGGGACAGCCCTGTGTGCCTGCCCTGTCTGTGACAGCCAAGGGACAGCCCTGTGTGACTCCCGTGTCTGTGACAGCCAAGGGACAGCTCTGTGTGACTCCTGTGTCTGTGACAGCCAAGGGACAGCCCTGTGTGCCTGCCCTGTCTGTGACACCTAAGGGACAGCCCTGTGTGACTCCTGTGTCTGTGACAGCCAAGGGACAGCCCTGTGTGACACCCCTGTCTGTGAGAGCCAAGGGACAGCCCTGTGTGACACCTGTGTCTGTGACACCCAAGGGACAGCCCTGTGTGCCTGCCCTGTCTGTGACAGCCAAGGGACAGCCCTGTGTGACACCTGTGTCTGTGACACCCAAGGACAGCCCTGTGTGACACCTGTGTCTGTGACAGCCAAGGGACAGCTCTGTGTGCCTGCCCTGTCTGTGACAGCCAAGGGACAGCCCTGTGTGACTCCTGTGTCTGTGACACCCAAGGACAGCCCTGTGTGCCTGCCCTGTCTGTGACAGCCAAGGGACAGCCCTGTGTGACACCTGTGTCTGTGACACCCAAGGACAGCCCTGTGTGACACCTGTGTCTGTGACACCTAAGGGACAGCTCTGTGTGCCTGCCCTGTCTGTGACACCCAAAGGACAGCCCTGTGTGACTCCTGTGTCTGTGACACCTAAGGGACAGCTCTGTGTGACTGCCCTGTCTGTGACAGCCAAGGGACAACCCTGTGTGACTCCTGTGTCTGTGACAGCCAAGGGACAGCCCTGTGTGCCTGCCCTGTGACAGCCAAGGGACAGCCCTGTGTGACTCCTGTGTCTGTGACACCCAAAGGACAGCCCTGTGTGCCTGCCCTGTCTGTGACAGCCAAGGGACAGCCCTGTGTGACTCCTGTGTCTGTGACACCCAAAGGACAGCCCTGTGTGCCTGCCCTGTCTGTGACAGCCAAAGGACAGCTCTGTGTGCCTGCCCTGTCTGTGACACCCAAGGACAGCCCTGTGTGACACCCCAGTCTGTGACAGCCAAGGGACAGCTCTGTGTGACTGCCCTGTGACACCCAAGGGACAACCCTGTGTGACTGCCCTGTCTGTGACAGCCAAGGGACAGCCCTGTGTGCCTGCCCTGTCTGTGACAGCCAAGGGACAGCCCTGTGTGACACCCCAGTCTGTGACACCCAAGGAAAAGCCATTTTTTCACCCCGTGTTGGCATTCCCAGCTCCTACATCAAACCCAGGGAAAGGCTTTTGGCTCCCCAGGGCCCAGGCTGCAGCACAGAGAGGCCCAATTGGGGTTTCTTGGGGTCCTGGCAATAAAACTGGGGTTAAACACGGCCTGACCTGTTCCAAAAGAAGCTGCAGAGGAAACTGTTGGTGCTTATTGAATCCTAATGATTTCCTGGGATCATTGTGTGGTGTAGCTCTGAGATTCCCATATTGAGGACAGGTCAGGAGTCTGCAATTGGGATGTCTTACCTGAAATCACTGTAGTGGGAATTACTCCAGTAATAGGAAAAAATGCTTTATTTTGGGACACTCTGAGCAAAATAGAAATGTTTTATTAGTACATATACCCTGATTCTGGAGATCCTGCTTCAGGTCACCTCCGGGGAACTCTGCCTTGGTGGGGGGTCGGTTTAGGTGTCCCCTGAGGTCCCTTTGAACCCCGACAAATCTGAGATCCCGTTATCCCTGGCACAACTGCCTGAGCCCTGAAGGCCTCCAGCTGTATCAGCACCTGCCTGGCTTCCAGCAGGTACCTCCCAGCCCACACCGAGCACTTCCTTTTAGAAATAATTAATAATTCCTTTTAAAATAATTTATCATTTCCTTTTAAAAATAATTAATAATTACCCCTGGCCTTAAGCAGCTGGAGGCTGCTTATTCTTCCACGTCACTTCAGACCTAGCAGATGCATTACAGGCATGTGTAAAGTGCAGTTTACCTGTGTAAAACGCAGCTTTAGAGTTACGAGTTTGCTACTCGTTACCTCTTCTGGGCGGCGTTTGCCGTGCAACCCGCCTGCCTCGTGCTGCCTTTGGTTTAAACTTGAACAAGTGCGTTTAAGGGAGCGACGTTCCCGCGCAGAGGCTCCGGGACCGACTGAGGGCCGGGCCCGAGCTGCGGGCGGGCCCCCCGCAGGCCCCGCCCCCAGGCCCGGCCTCGGGCTCTGATTGGCCGTCGCGCTCACCCCCGCGCTGCAGTTGGTGCCGCCGTGCGCCGCGTCCCCCCCCGCGCCGGTGGCGTGGTTCGCTCCGCCCCGCCCTCCCGCCCCGCCGCCGCGCATCCATACTTGGCGATGGCCGGCGAGCCGCGCGCTGATTGGCGGGGAGCGGAGCGGGGGCGGGGCCGTCGGCGCTGACCCGGATGTTCACTGCCGGGCGGCGGCGGAAGCGGACGGGCCGCGGCGTCGAAGCGACAGGGACGGACCGGGAGGCGCCGCCGTTCTACCGCCCCGCGCACCCGCCCAGCCGACATGGTGAGAGCGGGCTGGCCCCGCGCCCCTGCCCGCGGCCCCCGCCCTTCCGCACCGCCCCCCCGCGCCGGGCCCCGCGCCCACACCGCCCCCTCGCACCGGGGGGCCTCTCCCGGCCTCCCCCGGGCGGCGGGGACGGAGGGAGGGACGGCCCAGGCGGTGCTGCCGGGACGCAGGGAGGGCTGGCCTGGCCTGAGGGCGCTGCCGGGAGGGGCTGGGGCTGGCGGAGGCTCTGCCCGGCGCTCCGCAGGGCCCGGGGGCGGGGGGCTCGCCCGGGGCTCCGCTGCCCGGGCACTGCCAGACCTCCGGTCCCGGTACCGGGCGGTGCTTCCAGGGGGAAGGATGTAGAATTACACGGGCAATGCTTCCGCTTTGGCGGAGAACGGTGCCGCCCCGGGCGCTAGGAGCGTCGGGCCCGTGGCCGTGGCCCCCGAGCCCGGGCTGTCTCCCCCGCCGGGCCCGTGGCCGTGGCTCCCGTGCCCGAGCCCGGGCTGTCTCCCCCGCCTGGAGCTGCCCCTGGCCTGCGTGTGCTGGGCTCGCCTGGAGCTGTGAAATGCCGAGAGCAGAGGGGCTGCAGCCCTGGGTGCTGCTCCTCCACAGGGCTGGGAGCTTAACTTTGCCACGGAGAAGCTGCGGTTTCCCCGGCAGTGTGGAATGATCTACCTCGCTGTGTTCCTGAATGGATTAGCCCGGGGCACGAACCCTTTCGATTTCCCTTTGGTGCTGTGCAGAGGGAGCAGCCTCCAGCAGCTGGCTCGGGCCCTGCTCTGCTCCCTGCCCTGTGCACAGGGGCTTTTCCCGAGCCTCCTCAGGCATGGAGTCACTTGAAGGGAATCACATCACTTCATGCTCTTGGGGATTTGTGAGTCAGGTTTTCCAGCATGACAATTGAACAATGTTCAAATGTGTTTAGCTCACAAAAGATCAACCCAGAGCCTGGCTCTACAGCAGTTTAAAGGCTGTTTAACCACACTAGTGTAATCCTTTACTTCTTGCCTTCATCCATAGGAATTTCAGAGGCAATACCTTATGTTCTTTCTCTGGAGCTGGAGCCACCAGTATCATGCAGGATAAAGATTTTAATGTCAGGTGAAAGGTGAAGAACAGTTATGATCAAAGTTCTGTTCCGTGTTGGTTCAAACAAGAGCAGGTGCTGTACCTAAGTCCTGGCAGCACAGAGCATCTCATTCCAGCTGTGGGCCTGATTTTAACACACTGACATCTGTGTGTGCAGGACCTGCCTTGGAATCTCAAACTGGGATTCCAGCAAACTGTCCTGACTTATACCACTGCAAAAATTGTCACAGGAAAAGAGCTCAAAGAAAACAAGGAGGCTTCTTGGAAAGTAACAGCAGTGGTACCAACTTCTTTGAAGGGATATAAAAACGTGCTGTTAGGAGAATCCAGTCAGGGTTTAAATGTAACTGTGCCACTTGTTTGGAGGAGGTACAGCACAAATGCTTTGGAAATTTCCTGAGTGTTACCAGGTTTTGCTGCCTTCTGGTTCTTTCCTGTTTAGTTGTGGAGACCACTGGGCATAGGAGAAATTGGATCAGAACTTCCAACACTATTGTGGTGGTTTCCAATGTTGGGTGGACTCCAGGAATGAACCTGCAGCCTCCAGTTTCAACTCATGTGCAAACCCAGTGTTTAGGCTTCTTCCAGGATCTTTGCTTTTAGTGGTCTGAGACCAGAAGTGGAGCATTGAGAGGATGGAATGGCCTTTCCATTGCAGAGAGCAGTTGGTGTGGTGCAGGATATTGGGTGAAACACCTTCCTGGTACCTCAGGGTTACCAACATTTGTGTAGAGCAGAGCTGGGAACCTTTGTCTCCTTGGAGAGCTCGGAGCTGTGCCCACATTTCAGTCAGGTGCTCAGAGAAACAGGGCAGGGCAACACATGAAGCTTGAAAACTGCCTGGATGGATGGTGTCTCCTGTGCTAAAAATAAATGGAATGCACTGTTCAGGGCAAAGCAGGACTTGGGAGAGTGGATCTGCTGAGATTTCTGGAATTGTGGGTTATGAATGGATGGAATCCAGTTACTCTTTGTAAAAATAAAACCCTTCATTTCCAGGTTATGTAAACTGGCCTGATCATGTTAGCAGGGTTTTCTTCTGCCATGCAACTCTTGAGGAAAAGGAGGACAATTTTAGCAAAATTTATGATTTAATCATCCATAAATTCAAACTGTCTAGTGTAGTGCTGGCTGGGCATCATCCATCTAGGCTTTGTGAGGCAGATAAGGAGCAGTGAAGCACAGCCCAGGGTGTGTGATGTGACAGTGACACCAACACAAACCTCGTGTGCTGCTCAGGGTCACTTAGATTTTCGGGACAGGAGTTGTTTGTCTGCAATCAGGGCCCATCTGTGACCTGGTCGTGTCCCTTTTGGACCTCCACCATGTGCTGTGGGGGTGTGGGGATGTTTTCAGTACCCACAGCAAGTCCTTTGCACCTCATGCCTTTGAGAAACACCAACTTCAGCTGTTTTGTAGAGTCTGTGTTGTATTGGGCAAGCCAAGTGTGTGAGCTTAGCTAAATATTATCTTAAACAGCAAATGCCCAAAATAATCAAGTCAGAGGATCTCTCTGGGAGGGGCAGTGCTGCCATTGCAGTGATGCTTCACCCCTGGTTTACTGGGCAGGGGAAAGCATTCAGCAGCTGAAGTTGTTCAAACAGGATTTCCTCCTATGGTAAATGTATATACTGATATGGGACTGGTTCACATCTGGGGGTGAAACAGAATGAAAGTGCATCTCAGCTCTTTTGGGGGACTATTTTTAGTCCTTATTACTGGAGTTGAGTTGACAAATTACTTGCTTTGGAAAAATGACAATGCTGCCCTTCTCAATTTCTGCTTCCACAGCTGTCAGCTTTGCTTTCCATCCATCCCTGACTTCCCTGGGGGAAGGATGGCTGGGGAGCTCGGGGTGCTCATCATCATCAGCCAGCACTCCCCAGTGCTCTCTGATGGTTCAGTTTGCCATTGGTGCATCAGAGAATGTGGAATGGTTTGATCTGGGAGGGACCTTGGAGCCCATCCCATTCCATCCCTTCCACTGTCCCAGGCTGCTCCAAGCCCCATCCAACCTGCACTTGGACCTTGGGCTTCCAGGAGTTCCAGTGCTGCTCTGGGCACCCTGTGCCAGGGCCTGCCCACCCTCCCAGGGAACAGTTCCTTCCTTCCTTCCCACCCATCCCTGCCCTCTGGCAGTAGGAAGCCATTCCCTGTGTCCTGTCCCTCATCTCTTGTCCATATTCTGTCACCATCCTTCCTGGCAGCTCCTTCAGGCACTGGAAAGCCCCAGTCAGGTCACCCCAAAGCCTTAAAATTCAAATTCAGGCTCAGGATGCTTCTGTAGCCTGGATGGGCAGTGCCAGTGCCCCTGTTTGTCTTTGTGCCTGCCCTTTGTGGGGGTGTTTGGTCAAATCCAAGGAGCTCCTTACCCTGCAAAGTGAACTTGCAGAGAAGTGTTTTGCTGCAGTTTGAGCTTGTTCACGCTCTGACAGACCCACCTCAAGGTAAAATCAAACTCTTTTCAGTGCCTCCTGAAGAGAGCAGCTTTACTGGAGAAATGTGAGGTTCTGAGGGGTGCCTGTACCTAGTTTAGGGCTGTGGAATCCCAGGATAGTTTGGGTTGGAAGGACCTTTAAGGCCATCAGGTCCAGCCCCTTCTGTGAGCAGAGACACCTTCCCTGGAGCAGGCAGCTCAGAGCCCTGTCCATGCTCAGCCCTGTTGTTTAGCCTGCTTTGGTCCAACCTGCTTTAATAACCTTTCTTTCCAGGTGAAGGAGATGATGATTGCAGAAGTAGAAGATACTCAAAAGAGATGCTGATCTTCTGTTTTTATCAATATGTTTTAGTCAATCACTTTCTAAAGTGATTCATAAACTGATTTTTAAAGTGCATTATAAAATTTCCTGCTTTCCCACTGATTCATGCTGGGAGTCCTGAAGAATTTAAAAAGCCTCAAGCAAATAAATCTTTGTGTCTCTCCTTAATACAAGGAGAAAGGCCCAAAGCTTGTGTATGCTTCAGTTCTTCCTAAGCCTTTGCCATTTCCAGGAATAAGGGCAAAAAAACCCTCACTTAAAAACATGGGATTTCAAATCTGAATTTCCTTGCAGCAGAGGCTTCATCCCTGAAGGAGTAATTAATATGTCTGACCAACACAAGCTTTTCCCAGGCTTCCTGCTCTCTCTAGTTGGGCTTTAGCCCAAATTATGTTTGCTGATAGGTTGTGATAATTAAAAAGCTTCTCTAACTTGAAGATCAGGAGCTCAGGCCAGTGCAGTGGGGGTGTGGCCACTTCAGACAGGAGTATAAACTGATCTTTTTCTTCATCTTTGGTGTGATGCCTTCTGAAATATTGAATAGTCTGTGACTGAGGGGCTCCTCTGAGAAGTGACCAAGCACTGTAGTGGAACAGTGGAACCCTGGTTAAGGTGTGACTGAAACACTGGGAGGGTGTGAAACTCTTGTGACTTGAGCTGAATAATTCAGGGGTCCTGGACCTGATCCAGTGGCCAAAATTCCCTTCTTAGTCCTGTGTCCTAAAGCAGGATGGGAAGAGATGTTGCAGACAGGCTGTCCTGGGGAGTTGGAGCTCTTGCCTGTGTGGTAGATGAGACATTTGCTTTTGAGACTTCCTTGGTGTGGCATGAGGGGAAATGTGGTATTGAGGAAGTTTTAAAGCTCTGGTGGTAGATATGAGAGGGTTTCTCATTTGAGGAAGGAGCTTTGCTTGTTTCTCAGCTAAATCATTGTAATTCTCCCCTGGAATGCCAGATGCAGTGGAACCCTGTCCTATCCTGTGCTTTTGATGCAGTGAAGTTTTGAGTGAGGAACTGAAATCAGGCTCTATTCTGTAGTTTTGTGCCCAAAATTATCTTCTATTTAGAATGACTTTAGTTGCATTAGGTGCTGTGTTTCCTGGAGTGGTGGTCTGAGCCTTGGCACCAAGCACTAGATTATTTTCCTTGTATTCTCTGGTGCTGCTGTTTTGCCCTCCCTCCCTCTCTTAGGCTTCAGAAGGAAATATGCAGCTTGCTTTGAGCTGCTGCTCTTTGTGCCACACCTTCCAAGCTGGCCTGAAGAATTAGGGAATGGATTTGCAGGCACTTGACTTATCTGGCTGCCCTGCTCAGAAGTTGCCTGCTTTATTCCTGCACTATGCAAATTAAACCTCACTAATTCCTATTTCATCAGTGGACCTGCATTATTTCAGTGCAGCCTTGGTTTGAGAGCCCTGGCTCTGGGTTTAGCCCCTGGGGACAGGAGTGCAGGTGTCACAGCCCTGCTGCAGAGCCTGGCCCTCCCTGACCTGAAGGGGACTGGAGTGTCCCTCCCTGACCTGAAGGGGACTGGGCTGTCCCTCCCTGATCTAAGGGGACTGGGCTGTCCTTCCCTGGCCTGAAGGGGACTGGGCTGTCCTTCCCTGGCCTGAAGGGGACTGGACTGTCCTTCCCTGATCTAAGGGGACTGGGCTGTCCCTCCCTGATCTAAGGGGACTGGACTGTCCCTCCCTGATCTAAGGGGACTGGACTGTCCCTCCCTGGCCTGAAGGGGACTGGGCTGTCCCTCCCTGATCTAAGGGGACTGGACTGTCCCTCCCTGACCTGGAGGGGACTGGACTGTCCCTCCCTGATCTAAGGGGACTGGACTGTCCCTCCCTGGCCTGAAGGGGACTGGACTGTCCCTCCCTGATCTAAGGGGACTGGACTGTCCCTCCCTGGCCTGAAGGGGACTGGACTGTCCTTCCCTGATCTAAGGGGACTGGACTGTCCCTCCCTGATCTAAGGGGACTGGACTGTCCCTCCCTGGCCTGAAGGGGACTGGACTGTCCTTCCCTGACCTGAAGGGGACTGGACTGTCCTTCCCTGACCTGAAGGGGACTGGACTGTCCTTCCCTGGCCCTGAAGGGGACTGGACTGTCCTTCCCTGGCCCTGAAGGGGACTGTCCCTCCCTGACCTGAAGGGGACTGGACTGTCCTTCCCTGGCCCTGAAGGGGACTGTCCCTCCCTGACCTGGAGGGGACATCCTCCACACAGAGTGGAGCCCAGTCCTTTGCTGCTGCACTGCCTTGGCATTTCAATCACGTCCTTGTTGCAAAGTGGGTGTGTTAGGAGCCTGGGTGAAAGCAGAACTCAGGAGCTCACAGTTTTAGCAGCATCAGCTGAAACAAGGCTGAAAACAGCACTTAAGTAAGAGGATTTTGTGTGGAAGGAAAAATGTTTGAGACTGCACTGAAGACAGAAGCCTAGTGGTTGCCTGAAGCCACCATAAATAAAATACTCTTTATTCTCTCAGGGAGTTTTGTTTGTATTTCTTTAGGTGATACTTTTTCTCTTTTCCATTAGACAAACTGCTGAGTTTGACAGTGATGTCGTGTTACCTGCCTTCCCTAGACATTTTTGCCTTGGTAAATACCAGGATTTAAAAAGCTTCTGCTGGCCCAGGCAGTGGGGCCTGGCTGCCAGCCTGGGCTTGCAACCTGAGACAGGCTCAGGAAACAAGAGATGGGGCTTTTGGTGTGTTAATTCAAGGGAGGAGAGAGGCATGAAATGGAGGAATGAGGTAAAATATCAGCTGCATTGTGCTGACTACAGCTGTATTTATCCACCAGGTGCTGCCACCCTGCAGATCCAGGTGTCATTGAGAGAGCTTTGGTGTGATCTTGGCTCAGCATTGATGGTGCTCCCCTGGGTGGCCAAGAGCAGCTTCAGGCAGCCATGAGTCCAGGCAGGGCTAATGCAGAGCTTGGTAAGGTGCAGAGTGGCCAGGTGGAATAACTGTGAACTTCATGAGGGAGTGAAGGAAGAGCCTGATGGGGCTTGAAGCTGGCATGGGGGTGCCAGGGGAGCCCTGCTCCCACAGAAAGTGTCAGCCCTGCTGGGAATGGCCCAGAGCCTGTGTGGAGCTGGCTGCCTGTGTGCAGGTGTGATGGAGGGCAGGGCAGGTGGGCTCAGAAGGGATGAGGAAGGCATAAAAAACCTGCAGGAATGGGCAGGTCTGGGAGTTCCAGCAAAGGAAGGAATGCTGGCAGGTGTGAATATGTTGTTAGGTGTGATATTCCTATAGGTGTGCAAAAGCAGGAGCTTCCTGGTTTAAACCTTGAATTCCTGGGGGCAGAACTGGACTGCTGGGAGCCCTGCAGGGCAGTGACTGAGCTCTGTCATGTGTGACCCAAGCAGAAGGCATATTAACCTACTTCTCTGACCTTTGAGGCATGGGAGAACTTTCAGGGAAGAGGGCTAATGAGAGATCCTCTCTGCCTGCCTTGCCAGGCATCCGCTTACTTGCCAGAGTTATCTCCTGAATTTACAACCCTGGCTGCAGCCTCCAGGAGCTGGAAAGTGCTGAGCTTGCACCTAATGCCAGGCAGCTGTTGGCTCCACAGAGAGCTGGGATAGAGCAGATCCTGAGTTTGGGATGTTGACAGTGTGTTAGTTGTGCTGTCAGTAAGCACGGGGTGTTTGCTGTCACCTTCAGATACACTGCATGCTCCCTGCTGCTCTCCAGTGTGGATTTTCTCACATGTTTTTGATGTGATCTCTCACAAAACTGAATTTAAGTTGCAGTTGACTGGAAGGAGAACCTGGATCTGTCAGGCCAAGACCAACTTGCCCAACTTTGCTCTTTCTGCACAAAAAAACTTCTCCATTTTATTTGAGCAGTTCTAAAACTTCTGTGACCAGCCTGATTGGAACATGAAGCAAACAGGAGTGCATAGGAGAAAGGAGCATTTGAAAAGGTCATTGGGCATTAGCAGGATTAAAAGAAAGCATCACAAATGACATGTTTGCAGATGGTCAGGATGGCAAATGGCAGTGCTGAATCTCAAGAGCTGCTGTATTTGTAGTAATTATGGTTTCAATTAAAAAAAATGAAGGAAGTGACCCCTGTAAAAATTAAGCAGCCCTTCTCTAGGGATGGACTGGGGCTCTTCCTCAGAAGATTGGAGTGGAAGGCAGGAAAACAGTGTGAAAAATAGGTGACCAGACTTGTGAACTGACTCAGACCTACTGCATTGGGTGATTTCAAAACATTTTGGGGCACAAACACATTTGTGTTCATCTCTCCTGGTAGTGAAACCAGGTGTTGCAGCTGCCTCAGGAAGAGTTTGCAAAATCAGGCCAAGTTCTTGTCTCTCAGTGCTGTGCTGTAATGGGTTATTTGCATTTTGTTTAGCTAAGATTTCCTATCTGTAGTTAGAGCTAACAAAGAAAATGTTATTTTTGTGAAATCTAGATTTAAAATGGGGAAAATCCCCTACTGTGCAGTAACATTAATCATAAAACCTGTTGGCAAAGTTGGTCAGTTCTACAGGCAACTTCAATGTCTTTAATCCATTTATTAGAAGTTAAGCATGGTTCTTTTTGCAATCTGTGCAAGTTTTATCTGTAGCCCCATTTCCTCTTTCATGTGGGGCTAGCAGATTGCATAGTCACTCACTGCCACGATTGACTGGGAAGTGACTTTTTGCAAACTTTATGCTTCACAGGAATTCTTGGCACCAGATGAAAGCCAGTAAATTGCATTGTCATGTTCAATGACAAGTTTAATAAATAAAACATTGTTTCTGTTACCCAGAAGACAAATGCTAGTGCAGAAATCATTAGTGATCCTGGCAAAAGGTCGGCATGAGAAGCTGTTCCCAGAAGGCCTTGGTGCTGCTCCATCCTGCTCTTCTGGTGGTGTGTGATGGCTCTTTTCCTTGGGCACATGATGGAGACTTGTCCTGGATTTATATAAGCTAAAGGGATACATTAGTTTGGAGAGTAGAGCCAAGTTTGTGCCACCTGCAAATACATCCTTACTGGGAAGGAGGTGCCAAGGAAATGTTAATTTTTCCCTGTGTGCCGTGCACCTCTGTAGGTGTGCTAACAGGAACTGCATCTGGTCAGAAAACACCTACAGAAAACAGCCACACCTGCAGAATGGGCTCTTGGAGATGCCTGATCCTTACTTGTGAACAGTTAGGGAATTACAGACAAGTGCCCTGCTCCAGGCTATCAGGGGTTGTAGTTCCTTCTCCCTGGGTGGAACATGTTTTGAACAACTGGTTGGAACCTGAGATCAGGCTGCAGGCAGCTCTGGATTATTTAGAAGCTCACAGATGGGAGGGAGTGCCTTCAGTGTATTAGAACCCCCTTGGTAATTGTTCTGGAGTTGTCCTGGGGGCAGAGAACTGGCCTGGTTTGGAGGTGGGGATGAGGAAGGGAAATCAGGCCCAGCTGATTGCAGGGATGCTTGGAGGAGCTGCTGGAGGCTAAAGGGATCACCAAGGATTTGGCAAAACACTGATCCTTGAGCTTGTCTGGAGGAGGAGGAGATCTCTGTGGTGGCTGCCCTAGAAGCCCATTGCTGCTCCTCTAATCTGTGCAGGGCTTGCCCTGGCTGGGCTGGCAGCCTGAAAGGGTGAGAAGTGTCCTGTGTCAGCAGCACCCTGGTGCCAAAGAAAGTGAAGCTGCCTTGCCTCTCTCCTGCCCATGGATTGTTTTAGTTCCTCTTCACGAGGCTTCAGGGCAGATGTATGAGCTACTTGTTCCTAGAGAACCTCTTCAAAGAGGTCCCTCTGAATTTCACCTGAGTTCCATTCCTGGAGCAATGGAGGACAAAAGCTGCTTGGTGTTTTTGTGGGTTTTTGGCTGTGTTTGCAGTGTGTACAACACCAAAACCTGAACTCAGGGAACAAGGTGTGAGAGTGTTCAGTCATTAACTGGGGCTAGTGCTGCTGTGTGCTCAGTTGTACTCAAAAGTTGGAGCACTGCAGAATGAGGTGAATAATGTGCAGGAGAACATCTCCAAGGAGGATTCGCTGACTCAGAAGCTGTGATGTGACTTTGTACAATTGCTCTGTAAATAAATACAGATTACAGGGGACCTGGGGGAGCCAGAGCACAGCAGCCTCTGCTAAAGCCTTCTGATCCATCCCTTTTTGCTTTTATTTTAATCTCTAATCCTTCTCACTTGGTATTCCTGGAAGGAGTGGTGGCAGCACTTGGGGCTGTTTGGGCTTGACCACAGCAAATTGGGCTGAGCTCGTTCTGAGCATTCCATGTGCTCAGAAGTGTTGGAGATAATAAAAACCACTGCATCCATCCCAACCAGAACCAGACAAAGGTAAAAGTGGCTGAAGAGAAGGAGAATGAGGTCTGCATCAGTGTCTTGTGTTTTAATAATCTTTGACCTTTTATGACAGTGCACAGCAGAGTCTGTGTTCAGGTTTTATTACCTTTGATTGTTTCCTAACTGTGCTATTGCTGTTTCTTCCAGCACACCTTGCTGTCACAGAGCTGTGATTCATGAGTCCATTACAAATGGTTTTAGATAGGATCTGCCAGAGGAGGGTTAATAGTCAAGGGAAAAATCATGTGGAAAAACAGATTGCGAGGAATATGTGCAGCTGATGGAAATGTCATGAGTGCAGAACTTCTCTGGGCTTTCCCAGGTCAGACAGTTCCCATCTAATATCCTAAAAAGTGAATGCTGACAGTTGAGAAGGGAACCTTGCAACCTAACATACTACTACTGTACTTTTTATTACCCAAGGGTTACAATAATTCAAGCCTTGCTGCAGCTTCTAGCAGTAATGCTATCCTATTGTGTAATTGGAAAAGGGAATCTTCTGCCCTTGCAGCTCTGGAAGTTGGCAGGGATTAAAATGACAAGCAGGAGGGGAAGCTGGGTATCTGTTTCAATTAAAAAAACTTAGTGTTGTAGTACCACAAAGCTGAAACATTAGTCAGACATTCCTGTTGGGAGAACTGACAGGAAATATGTGATTTACAATCTTGAGTATGTCTGCAGCTTGGAAGGAAGGAAAAAGAGTCATTTGCAGGTTGTGTACTTCTGGCCCTGGATTAATTTACAGAGATATTTTGCCTGTAAACTGACCAGTGACCAGAGTGATCTGAGGTGTGGTTGCTTTGAATTGCATGGCATTGAGCAGATGTTCTGCTTGCAGTGTCTCTTGAGGTTTTTACCTTATATTTTTGCTGTCTGAACACTGAGATTCTGCTTGTACTTTGAATTTGGGTAACCTTTCACGTGCTGGTCTTGACTGGAACTTGGGTGTGAAGTGTCTCCAGGATGTTTATCTGTCACATCAGGGGTGTGGCGTTTACACCTGCAGTAATTTCTGGGTCCCCCAGTTGTTCTCAGCTGATGGCAGAGATGGAAAAGGGGGTTGGGAGCACCATCATGCCTGGAACAGAAATAATAATAATAATAATAATTTTTTTAAAAAATTATTTTTATTTCCCAGGAAGGGCTGAAGTGGGAGGAGCTCCCACTGCTGTAGCACTGAGCTGTCTCAGCTCTTGGCTCAGGGAGTTGCAAGTGGGGCTAGTACAGAAATAGAGCCCAGAAGTGAAACCAGCCTGGGTTTCTGTTTGCAAACACTGCCCAGCTCTGTGTTCAGCAATAACAGGCTCAGATGGGCAGGAGTGTCCCAGCAGAGGTGTGGAGGAAGATTCAATCCTCAGGGCTTTGTAATAAAGGGACCAAATTCCTGCAGACTGCCAGGCCAGGAGCTTTAAATGAGTCTTTTACCTCCTTTCAAGTGGAATGGCCTTGGCTTGGGGAGAGCTGCAGGTCTGTGTAAGCCCTCCTGGAAGATGGAATAGGTGAAGTCTCAGGTAACTGGCAGTGGAGAACTGTCCATTGCCACACTTGGCAATGAAGCCTGTGGGTTTCTGTAAATGTATGCAGTCAAAAGCACTTGTAAAAATATGTTAGAAATGCAGAATACCTGTGGTAACTCAGCCAAGTGCTGGTGTCTGTTGGAAAGAGCAAACAGGTGAACACTTCAGTGAAGTGTTTCTGCTGGGGCTGGGGAGGCTCTGGCTGTGCCTCCTGGTGCATCCAGAAGAGCTCCTTGGTCAGTGCCAGGGCTGCAGAGTCCAGCACAACAGTGCCCTGTGCCCACGGAGCTCTGGGCTTTAGGCACAGCACGTGGGAGTCCAAAGGAAGCCCAGCTTGCTGCCTGTTTCATTGTTTGTGATTTCCATACCTGTAGTAACTACCTGGGATTTTTTTATTTGTGTTTTCTGCACTGAATGACATCTGCCCATACTCAGCCTTTAAAACTAAGGTGCCCAGCTGTGCCCCTTTACAACTGCACATTTATACAATTATTTTTATTAATTTTTCAGCACTGGTTTTTTCTGATTTGAGCTTTAACACAGAGTGCCCAGATGACCAGAGACCTGTGGCTGTTGTGAGAGGGTTTCTCTTTTGTAAATAAGCTAAATACAGCCAAGAGACCAAAAAGAAGAGGAGGTGCAGACAAAGGAAGCTGTAAAATAACTAGGACAGACATCCTCATAACCTTTTTCCCTGGGGCAGTGCCATGGGAATGCTGTAACAGGTGCTTAAGTGGAGATTCTAGATAGGCAAACATCTTTAAAGGAAACTTATTAAAGAGCTTTCATCTAAGCTAATATTTTTAGTCTTTTGAGATTGCTGTGATCTCTAAATCCTTCAGTGACTTCAGCTGTAATAAAACTTCATTTAGAATTTGTGTCTGAACTCCCTGCTCCTCCACAGGAGGTTCTGGGCTGGATGGAGCAGGAATGGTGGAAAGGGGCCTCCTGTCAGGTAAACACTGAGCTCATGAAGTGCTGCAAGCTCAAAGAGCTTGGCTGTGGGAGCAGCCCAGCCTGGGAGACAGCCTGTCTGAGCACCTGCCCAGAGAGCAGCAGCCTCACTTGGGTAATGGCAAAAATTCCATGGAAATGTTCTGTCTGGAGGCCTGGTAAGAAACCTGGTCTTCAGCATGTGATTTTACAGAAGAATTAACAAATGGGAATCCAGGACAGGTGAAGTTGAGAGAAGTAGGTGGGGTGTTTGTGGGTCTCCAGGATGAGGGAAGAGATGAGAATCTTGACTCCATGTTTCAGAAGGATTATATTATATTATATTATATTATATTATATTATATTATATTATATTATATTATATTATATTATATTATATTATATTATATTATATTATATTATATTATATTCCATATTATTTTATACCATACCATATTCCATATTATATTCCATATTTTATTCCATATTATTTTATACCATACCATATATTATGTTAGATTAGATTAGATAATATATAATATTCTATATTTCTATTATATTTCTATTATATTTCTATTATATTTCTATTATATTTCTA
Organism: Agelaius phoeniceus; assembly: GCF_051311805.1. Lineage (NCBI taxonomy): Eukaryota > Metazoa > Chordata > Aves > Passeriformes > Icteridae > Agelaius > Agelaius phoeniceus. Next base: position 1,447,782 of record NC_135288.1, read on the forward strand.
TTATATTTCTATTATATTTCTATTATATTTCTATTATATTATAATTGCATACTAAAACTATACTAAAGAAAGAGAAAGGATTTCACCAGAAGGTTAGAAAAGAATGAATAATAAAATCTTATGACTGAGCAGAGTCCAACACAGCTGGACCATGATTGGTCATCAAGTAAAAACAATCTACGTGAGACCAAAGATGCACCTGTTGGTGAATCATCTCCAGATGATTCCACAGCCATCAGATAATTATTGTTTACATTTCTTTTCTGAGGCATCTCAGGAGGAAAATCCTCATGACAGGATTTTCATAAAATGTGTCAGTGACAGTGGGGTTTGGCATGTCCTGAGCTCCCCCAGAGCCCCTTCCTCTGACGGCTGTGGGAGGCTCTGGGGGTTTCAGCTCCACTGATCCAGTGCCACTCTCATGTGCAGGGGCAGCACACGCTGGGATTTTCACCCCCTGTGCCCCAGGGAGCTGGGTGCTGCTGGCACCTGGGCTGTGCTGCCTGTCCCTGTGTGTCACTGCTGCAGCTGCTCCACCTCCTCCAGCCGGGCAGAGGCTGAGCCAGAGCCTGGGTTTGACCACACACCTGCCTTTGAAATCTTCACCTGCAGAGAAGGAACCAGGAGATCCTGGTTCACTTCTGAACTAGGATGTACCAGATGTCTCTCATACCCCAGGCTACCACTTTGCTCTGTGATTTGTCAGCTTGTGTTACCTTTTTGACCATTCCAGCTGGATTTATGCTGGATTAAAGTGGCTGAATAGTCATGGATTTAGGGACACAACTGCAGCAGAACCTGCCTTTATTTTGGTGCTTTAGGAGATCTGCTGGCAAGCTGTTTAATTACCTAAATGCTCTGTGAGAAGCTGAGGGGTCCTGCTGCTCAGCCTTGCTTTTCCCTCCTGCTACCAGGGAAATGCACTGTACCAGGCACTGTATGGGCCTGGATATTTTTGTTTTTCCATTGCACACAGCCATGGATGTCAGCTGTGTCTGAACCCGTTGGAGGATCTCTGCCTTAAACAATCCTGCTCGTGTCTTTTACAGCTGTTACTGAATATTTTGGGTAAAAATGGTCACTCTGGGTTCTCTTGGTTAATCCATAAACACTGCAAGTGTGCATTCTCCTCCATGCAGTGTATTTTATTTTCAGTTTGCCTCCCTGTAAAATACTTACTCTGGGCTTGCAGCTTTAGTGGTGGTTTTTAACATCCTTCCCTAGGCTTTTTTATCTTTTCAACAATTCCAGCTGGCAGAGGAGGACAGAGCACTTCCCTGAGTGTCCCCATGATCACAAGAGAGGAGCAGGACCCTGTGACAGTGTCTGTGACAATGGGCCAGGTTTCCTTCCTGGCTGCAGGGGCAGCAGGAGGTACAGACAATACCTGGGAAGGGAGATCCCTCCTGGCCTGGCTGCACAGCTGGGCAGGCACAGGCCACCTCCAGAGTCCTTGGGGTCTGAGAGTTCAGTAGCTAAAAGTGAGGAGTTCCCTTCCCATGGCCATCTAATGCACAGCTTCCTAAAGGATGTCCATGAAACTCCCTCCTTCCCTCATTCCTCAGGTTTGGCTTCATTGCAGGAAGCTTGGCTTCCTGTTTCTCCCTGTCCTGGGGGCTGCTGTGCTGGATAATGTGATAATGGAACTGTGTTAGTATTGAAGCTGTTTTTAAATAAGACCTTGGGAGCTTGACAGAACACGGGAGGGTGAAATTAAACCTCAGCTCGTGGGATTTGGGTGGCTGGAAATGGCAAAGAGAAAAAGGAGGGGAGGAGCAGTGAGAGCAAACTGGTTGTGCTTCACCTGACCTGGGATCAAAGGAACTTGTGCAGGTTTTGGGTGTTGTTAGGTCAGCAGGAAAGTGTCTGGGTCTGTTGGTGGAAGGGACAGCTAAAGGTTATGTCAGGACCATGGTTCAGCTCCTCAAGTGTCTGGGGCACATTTTCTGACACTGAAGTGGAGTTTAAGGTTGTTTCTTTGTGTGAGAATTGGTGTGAGAGCAGCTCCAGTGAGCCCTTTGCAGAAAGCTGCTGTGTTAGCTCTAGATAAATAACTGGCATCCCTGATTTCTTAGGTACAGGCAGCTCTTGGAGTGTGTTTTGTAGGAAGAAGGAAATAATGGATAATGCTTTATGTGCATGTTTCATTCTGGTTTTCTGATAAAGCTGCAGGGGAGAGGGAGCTCTGTGGTGGAACAGAGTTTGTCTTGGGTGCTGGTTATCTCAAGCTGATCAGTGCAAACGAGGAAGTGTTAAACCTGCTTTGGGAGAAGGAACTTTCAGTTCCCTAACCCAGGTTATTATTGAGATAGTGTGGAAAAACAACACATTAAACACTTTCAGAAACATTGGAAGGAATTTGGTGAGGTAAGGACTGCCCTCCTTTCTATCAACTGCACGGTGTTAAGTTGCCAAGTCCATAATCCACAATCAAATGTAGTGAATTTTAACTGTATTAATGCAAAGCATGCTGCTGCTGGGAGCTGTGTGTTGTGTTTCTTGTCCACCTTGTGACCAAGGGCTCTTCTTGTTCCTGCAGAGTGACCAGCAGCTGGATTGTGCCTTGGATTTGATGAGGCGCCTGCCTCCACAGCAGATAGAGAAGAATCTCAGTGACCTCATTGACTTGGTGAGTACTGGGTGCTGTCCCAGGAAGTGCCTCTTGACAAAGGCCTGGCATGTAAGAACTTCTGGGGCATCTGGAAGGTCTGCTGTGGTATTTTCAGGGTGCCCAGGACGAAGGAGGAATTGAGAATCTGACTCCGTGTTCTTAGAAGACTAATTTATTATTATATTATATTTATTATATTATATTTATTATGTTATACTTATTATGTTATATTTATTATATTTATTATATTGTATTTATTATATTATATTTATTATATTATATTATGCTATACTAAAACTATACTAAAGAATAGAGAAAGGATACAGACAGAAAGTTACAAAGAATGATCATGGAAACTTGTGACTGCTTCCAGAATCCCAACACAGCTGGCTGTGATTGTCATTAAGTCAAAACAATTCACATGAAACCAAACAACCAACCAGCTGTTGGATAAAACAATCTCCAACCACATTCCAAAGCAGCAAAACACAGGAGAAGCAATCAGATCATTATTATTTTCATTTTTCTCTGAGGCTCCTCAGCTTCCCAGGAGAAGAAATCCTGGCAAAGGGATTTTTCAGAAAATATGGCAGTGACAGTCTGGTGAGTTGTCTGTGCCCTTGTCTTTGGGCAAGGTTGAACAAACAACCATTGGCCAAGCAATGTCAGGAATGCAGGGATTGTTTTGGGCTGTGTGTGCAGGGACACTTAGTGAGTGTGAGCAGTCATTAGCAGCTCCCCTAATGAACTCAGCCCAGGTGCCAGCTTGGAGGCTGCTGTTGGAATTTGGGACAGCGTGTGCAGATGGGTGCAGGCCCTTGCACCTGGGTATTATCTCCTGATGAACAGCCTGCTCTGTGGAGCTCTGGGAGGTGCAGTGGCTGTGCTGCCCCACAGGCTGCAAAGACACTGCTGAGAAGGTCTGGGCATCTGGAGAACACCCAAATCTATTTATAATTTGTGCTCTCTCAGATGTTCTGCAGTCTAGTGTCAAAAACCAAACCTGGCTGACCATCTTGTGTCTGATACATTTTTTTTTGCTTGTCCCTGGAACTTTTTGTTGTCCTTTGCACACTGCTAAGGGAGGAAAGCTGATGTAAGAAGGATTTCTAGGCTCCTTACAAGTGGCACATCCTGTGATGCATGTTTGGGCTGTGATAACCTGGTCAGTGCCAATTGTCCCTTCAAACAGAGTGTGGCACAGTGGCCTTTGGAGGAACTGAAGGTGTTACTGAAATATGGATTTAATCTGCACAGAGTCTGTTAGTAGGAAAACTGGATTCTCTTGTCATTGCTTATTTCTGACCTAAGCTTCTAAATTTGTGCAGAAGAGCAGCTGCTTACCAGGTAGAGGTTTGGTTGGGAAGTGCTTCTAAAGCTGGTGCTGGTAAGCTGTGGTCAAAAAGTTGTGGCTAACTTAAATTTATCAAACATTTCTTTGACTTATGTAAGCCAAGGTACAGGTAAGAGAGCTCTGGGGGTCAGGAAAGAATTATTCCCTGCAGGAAAGGATTATTTCTCTTTCTTGAAACCATTTAATAATTGGCTACATCTGTGCCCCCAAAGCCCTTGGCAACCTAAAGCATTGTTTTTGTGGCTGTGGTTGGAGGTGGGACACAAGTAACTAAATCTCTGATCTGATCTGGTGTGACATGGTTGGTTTTGTGATGAAATTGGGAGGACTGAGTGGGTATTGGGGTCTGAGCAGCTCCCAGGACCACTCCAAACAAGGAGTTGTTTGGTCAGCCATGGTAAGCTTGACTGTGTAATTGATCTGAGGTTTTTTAATGACTCAGAAAATTGCTGGGTACCTCTAAATGCTGGAATTACTTTTGGATGGTGCTCATTAGTGCTCTACATGCTTTCCATCAGCAACACACTCCCTGGGCTCCTTTTCACAGTGTAACATGAACCAGACCAGGTTGGGGCCTGTTTGGAGGAGGGTCTGTGTGCCCCACATGAGGCATTGCAGCCCCTCCTCTGGGGCTGAGATGAAATAATTTATTAAATCCAGCACAACTCCTTTATTGCTGAGACACCTATAGACCTGTTCTGCAGCCACTCTCAGCCTGAGCTCCTGGAGTGTGCACTGGTTAGACAAGAGCAGTGTGTGCTCTGCCACCTGTAACAGCTCCAGAAACACCAGGAGCCAGACTGGAGTAAATAGATTTTTCACCTTTTTTTGGCAAATTTCACCCCAACCTTTACATCTGTCATTTTGATTCTGCTGCCTGTGCCATTAGCAGGCAAGAACCTCCTTGAGGAAAAAGGGCAGACTCCAAATGCTCCATGAGCATGAGCAGGTTCATTCAGCTGAGGGGAAGAACTGTAAAACATGGCAGCCTGACTTCTTGGCTCCCTTGTGCTGGGTTTCCTTGCTCAGTCCACTGCCACTGGAGGAGGTGCAAGCAGAGGCTCATGTCAATATTTGGGGTGAAGCTCAGGGTATTACTTGCAGCTCAGTGTGCCATGGTGTTTTCATAGGATTTAATCTCCAGACTGATGGTGGCTGCTTGCTTAAGATCCATTGAAAGGAGAGAAGATGGCCCAGAAATGTCATTGTATGTAGAGAGTTTTCCAGAACTGAGACAGTGAGGAGCAGGCATCTCCTTCCCAGAGTCCCAGAATGGTTTGTGCTGGGAGGGACCTTAAAGCTCATCCAGTCCCACCCCCTGCCATGGGCACCTTCCATGGCACCACCTCACTCCCAGCCCTGTCCAGCCTGGCCTTGGACACTTCCAGAGATCCAGGGGCAGCCACAGCTGCTCTGGGCACCTGTGCCAGACCCTCACAGGAAGGAATTCCTTCCCAATATCCCATCTAACCCTGCCCTCTGGCAGTTTAAAATCACTCCTGGGCTGGTGTTCCTGCTGGGAAGGATAACCACACCAAGCTCCCTCCCTGAGGTCCCTCTTACTCTATCCATGTTCTGCTGCTTGTGGCTCCTGCAGGAGCATCTTGGTACCCAGCTGAAGAGATGGAGTGTGTCCAGGGCTGTCCATGACTGCCCCCAAGTGTTGTGCTGACAAGGGAAACGGCCCAAACTTGAACAGAAGTAAAAGGGTGGGTGGAAAAAGAGAATTTTTGGGTCACTGGCCCTCATCAGCCCAGACACTTTTCATTCATTAGCAAAACAGTTTGTGGTTTGCCCTTTCACCACATCTGTTGTTGGGTTTTTCAGACTGCTGAGGCTTCAATTAGAGTTCATTAGAGACCTTGTCAATCACAGCCCTCCAGAAGTCTGCCTGAAAGAAGCTGTGCATGGTGCTGGAAATGGGCCTTGGCATGGAATGCTCTGCTAGGGGTTCAATTAGTCATTATTTGTAAGTACACTGCTCAGAGGCTGTCAGAATGTGCAAGAGGACTTCTGAATCTCTACAAAGTTTGCTGTAGGCACATGCCTTTTTAAGGACAACTAATTTCAACTGGAATAATTTTCCATGGAGCTCCTCTGGAAACTGTGAGCCTTGAAGCACCTGCCTGTGGGCCAAGTCCAAGCTGAAAGGAAGTTCCCAGAAGAGGAGAGGGAAAGGTGATTGCACTGCTCTTAGATGGGTTTGTTGTGAGGATGCTCCAGGTCAGAGGTTGGACTTGATGAACTTCAAGGTCTTTTCCAACCTAAATTATTCTGTGTGTAGTGACAGCACTTGGAGCATTAGTTCAGATGTTAAGTCACAAAAATGCTGTGTCACCTCCTTACTGCCTCACATTGTCCAGGAGCTGCTGGTTCACTGTGCTCCCAGGGAACCCTGCTGTGGATCACATCTGTTCTCAAAACCTGCTGGAAAGGGACTCTGAGGTGTTCTGTGCTTGGAAATGTCCTGGGATCAGCTGAGGGAGGTTTTGTGTGGCTCATGGAGTCCCTCTGAGTGTCAGGAGCTGTGAGGGAGGGAAGCTGGTGGAGCTCACTTTGGGTGGCCAGGAGCTCACCCTGAAAGGTCAGAACAGTCCATGGCAATTGCTCTCCTGCTTCCTTCTCTGAAGGTCAGCTGTACACAAAGTCAGCCCTCTGTGCTTTTAGCTGGGCTCTTTCTTTGCAGGAGAAATCCCAAAGAAGGATCAGCTTCTGGGCAGTGCTGCTGTGGAGGGTCCCTTGCTGGGACATCTTGGCAGCCCAGGACAAGGTGGGTGAGGGGTGTCTGGGGTTGCAGCCTCCAGAGTCCTTTTGGGGTATTTTCTTCAGACACCTTCAGTGATGTGTCTTTGAGGGCTGAGGTGGCAAAGATGGAAGGAAAGTGGATTTATTGTCCTCATGGGCCATGTGCAGCACATCACAGATCTGTGGCAGGCTTGCCTTGGTGCTTTGATGGAGTGTGGAGGTTGATGCACTCTTAGTCTTGGTGAGAGTTAAGCAGGTTCCCTTAGCAAGTACAAATTTCCTGCTGAGTGTTTCATTTGGATGTTTGCCTGGGTGTGTATAATACAAATTAGATGAAGAATCTGGCTGACTCAGGGATATCAGCTGCCTGGCATGAAGTGGGGACAGAAAAGGGTCCTCACAGGATGGACAGGCTGGCCAGGAGAGGCAGGGAGGGCTGCTCACAGCCACAGCTTCTCCCTCTCTCCCCCTGTAAGCTGGTACTGAAGCAGCAGTCATTCCCAAAAGTGAAAGCTTTCCTGAAGAACAGAACCAAGTCATGCTGCCATTGAAGAATTGAAGTGAGAGCTCTTTATAGACACAGCAGTCATAACTTTGCTGGTTATTTTTGAAGGCTCTGTTTGCAATTAAAGATCTGGGGGGTGATCAGCTCTCCTTTCTCATCACAGGGGAATACTGAAGTGTTTTTAGTAGAATGTGTTACTTTTTAGAAAATCCTGGAGTGATGAATCTTAAAATGAATAAACTGATGGTTTTGAAATATTTGAGCACAGTTCAGGCTGTTGCTTCATGTGAGCTCCAGGCAAGTCCCAAATCTGCTTGCATGCCTTCAGTCACTGAAGATATATGAAGCTACAGAATTTACCCCCAGGCAAACTGCACTGCTTGGGCTGCACAGACCATAAAGAACATGAGAATGTGACTGGAGCTTTTTGTGTTTGGAGTCCAAGAGCCTGAGCACTGTGCAGCGTTGCAGGGAGAGATAAAATAATTGGATGCAGATGGCCAGCTGAGCGTCTGGTGAGGCTGGAAGATGTTTTAAACAAAAAATCAGATCCAGTCAGTGAAAGCTGAAAAAGAGGTGGTGGAAGCAGAAGTGCTTTGACAGCCCTGTGGGCTCAAAGCTGAGTCTTTGACCTGATGTTCTGCCTGGACTTGCTGACCTGTGGGATGAGCTCCCCACAGCCAGGCAGGTTTCTATTCTAACACAAGGATTGTTGGCTAAAGAAAGGGGCTCTGGCTCTCTAAATAAATGTATGGTGGTTGAGAGCCAGTTTTTCCATTTAGTGAGTGGCTGCAAGCAGGAGCTTTTCCAGCCAGCAAAGATTACCTCTGAATATCTTGATGGTAGTTGGAGATAGCAATTAATATATGTAAACTGTCAATGTGATGCTTGGCTTAGCCCTAGCAACCCCTTTCCTGGCATGAGATTGGAAAAGGGAATTTCAATTCTGGCCTTATATCACTTATTCTTTCTATTTTTAAGCCTTTTTGTCTTCCAGGCTCCTGCCACAGCACTGCTGGTGTTAGAGACCCTTAAAATATCTGTTTAAATATCATTGGAAGGGAGTGTGTGTGAAGATGGAAACCTCCCTAACCTCTCTAAAGGATGGAGGGGAAAGCTGGGATAGAGAAATACTCACTGCAGAGAGAATGTCCTGCATATCCCTAAATTGTTGCTGGGTGTCTCCAGCCCCAGCTGGACCCTGACACAAACACTCAGGACTTCCCAAGACACTGATACCCTGTGATGGCTCCTGGGACTGGGGCTGGTAACAGGATCCAGGAGCTTCACCTGCAGGTCACAGGCACAGCCCAGGGCACTCTGGCTGTGCCTGCCAGATGGCTGCCTTTGTTTCAGGAGGGGAATCCAGCAAAAGCCCTGTTTTATCCTGCAAGGCACAGGGAGAAAGCCAAGGATCCTGTTTTATGAATGGTTCCCACCTTTTTAAATGGAGTTCCTCGAGCTGAATTAAAACATTCTGTAATTAATGTGGCATGTCTGCTATGACACAGTTAGCTGGACAAACCTGAATTTGCAACCTTGTTAACATCTGTCTTTTTTCAGAAAAGCTCATTTGGTTTAATTTTGGTTTTGCCAGTTCTTGCAGTGCTGGAATTCAGTGCAAGGACATGAATAATACTGAGCTGTTTCCAGTATCAATTATATCTGAACACTAAAGTCCATTTAAGTGTCGTTTCATAAACAAAGCTTGATGGTTGTGTGGCCTTTGGACCTGTGATGGATCCAATTAAGGTTTAGCACTGTGTGGATTTGTGGGAGTGACTTCACTGGTGGCTTTAGGCCCAAGATGAGTGGAGCCAGGCTTCCTTCTTGAGCTCCCACAACATTCACTAGGCTGTGCCTGCTTCTGCAGGAACAGGAAACTCTGGGGCTGTGCAAGGACTCTGAACCATGAGAATAATGCTTTATGAGAGGAAGGATCTGAGCTGGAGGTGTGCCAGAAGGGTTGTTTTGTGAGAGGGCCAGGGAGCTTCCACGGGCTGTTGTGTCTTTGAGCGGTTTCCCCAACCACTGGAGCAGCTCTTCTGACTTCCTTTAATGTTGAAAATTCACAAGTGATAAAAATACTCACCTTCCTGGTGGGATTGGGCTTTCAGTTAAAAACTGCTCTCCTCACGGGCATGTTCAGATACCTGCAGGTTCAGATTCCTGCAGATGCAGATTCAAAACAGGATGGATCTGAATGACTCCTTAGCTAATTGAAGTTTGCCTCATCTTCCAAGAATTGTAGAGATGTTTGGGTTGGAGGGGTCCTTAAAGATCACCCAGTGCCACCCCTGCCATGGCAGGGACACCTTCCCCTGTCCCAGGCTGCTCCCAGCCCTGTCCAGCCTGGCCTTGGGCACTGCCAGGGATCCAGGGGCAGCCCCAGCTGCTCTGGGCACCCTGTGCCAGGGCCTGCCCACCCTCACAGGGAAGAATTTCTTTCTAATTTCCAAAGTAAACTTAATCTCTTTCAGTTTAAAGTCATTCCCCCTTGTTCCTTCAGCTTCTTTAAGGAAAAAATCTTTAATTTTGCTGCATTTAGCAGAGTTTTCCAGTGTGTAAGAGGTTCCTGTGGAGGTCAGTAACCCTGACCTCTGAATAAACATGGAAAAAGACTCTTTCTTAAGACTGGTACACCAGGAATGTTCCTGTTTCAGTGGGAGATGTGGTACATTTCAATCAAGGCTGCTGAAGAAAACAACCACCTGGGTGTGCTCAACTGGAGGGGACACAGCCAAAATATTGTCCTGAGTGTGTGAAGTGCAGAATTTGATGCAATTCAGTGTGGTCAAAGCAAGGATGGGGGCTGTGTGTCAGACATGGAGAACTGAGGTATTACTCCTCTTCCCTGGATGAATTTGTTTTTAGATATTGTTTAAAAATACTTTAAAAACTAATGCAGAAGCAATTGTTTAATTGCTAATAAGCTCCTTGAACCGTGAAGTGAGTCCAGAAGGAACGACTGAGCTTAGCTACTCCAAAAAGGGTATGGTTTCCACTTTGGCACAAGTGATTATTTGTCTTGATAGAAGAGCAGTTGCCTTAATTAAAACACTGTCCACATACCTGGGCAGCTCTGCAGGAGAGTTTGGTTTCACAGGACAACAGGATCCTTGTTCGACACGTTTCCCTCACTTTCTCATCCAGGTTTTCTTTCCTCTGCACTACACATCCTTTGTGTATCTCCTTGGAAAAAAATATCCCCCAAACACTGTGCCCTGTTCCTTGTGAATGATGCTGTTATTCCAGGCTGAGCCCCAGATCTCCTTTTTTTCTTTCCAATTTACAGTGAGGGTGGTCTCACTCCCTGAGTAGCCAGAGCCACCAGGAGAGATGGCTGAGAGCTGATCTGGTGAACAAGGGTGCCCTAGGGCCAGGTGACATTAATGCTGGCCTCTAGCTGGAGATACAAGGTGCAGATTGTGTTCTGCATGTGACCTTGCAGTGCCTGGAGTGGGGAGACATTGTGTCAGAACAAAGGTGGGAGCCCAGTCTTTGCTTATAAAAGAACCTCATCCTCTAGGGTTTGCAGCACAGTGACATTTATTTGTAGTGCAGTGCTAAATGGAACCAAATCACTGCTTTGGTGTTTCAGTTTGCACTGAGGAGTGGCTTCATTCTTGTGTTTCTAAATTGAAGACAAAAATCCACATGTAATGACTGCTCTAGATAAGTGCTCAGGCACCTGAGTGAGTTTTGGCTCTTCACTTAACACAGAACAACCCTAACAAGAAAAATTAACAACACAAATCCACTGTTGTTGAAAACTCAGAGCATCAGATGCCTTTCAAGCAGAGTTGCTTTGCTGGGATCAGAAGATAAACTGAATCCTGCAAGAGTCTGAATGTGCACAACAGTAATTTAAATGTTTTAGTAAGGTTCAGTTTAAATGATTTAGTAAGATTCAGTTTAAATGTTTTAGTAAGATTCAGTTTAAATGTTTTAATAAGATTCAACACTCGACATGGAAAAGAATCCAAAGGACCTAAATTCAGAAGGAATCATACTCTCATGAACATAAAACTGAAGTGTTTAAAGCTGCAAATTACCTTGTTCAAATTACTGCCTTTGCCTTGTAAGCAATTTTCAAGAGTAGAAGAGGAAAGGCAGTGTGCATAAATTGTAAATTCATTCTTAGGAAGTACAGTTGATGTAATATATGGTATAAAAATAACATTCTTGGGGTAACTGTACCTCACTTTGGTGCTTTTCCAATAATTAGTATTACACTAATAGTTCCATCAGCTGGAATATCTGTTCTTTTTATAAATACTGTCAAAATTCTCTAATATTTCCAAACTAGATGAGTGGGGTTTATTGTGTTTTATTCTGAAAGACAAGAAGGGAAAAAATAGATTGCCTGAAGTCTTGTGGAGTGTCTGTACCAAGGAGATGGGATATACAGCTTGTTTTACAATGCAGGGTTATAATACAGTGCAGTATTATATTCTAGTTTGTGTGTGATATAATGCAGTCACTGTTATGGCTGTAGGAATAACCACAGCCCTCAGAAATTGGGAAAGAGACCCTGCTCACGAAGATTTGTTACCAAATCATCCACAGATAAGTTCAGTTCAGTAGATTGCATCTTAAAACAACAATGGGTTACAAGTTCCTTCTAGTCAGTATGGGATTGTGCTCTGAGCCCTGCAGAAACCCCACACCAGGCATGTGCTGTTCTTAAGAGAAAGTTAAATCTAGAAGTTACTTGTGAGGGGTTTTTATAAGGGCTGTAAATTCAGCTTTTCTGCAGGGGAATCAGCTCAGCCTCGGTTGGGGTTTTTGTGAGAAGGCTTTGTGTGGGTATTTGGGGTTGGAGGAGTGCACAGTGAGGCCTCTCCTGCTCCCTTAGCACACGTGTAGTGTGGGCTGTGCCCAAAGAACCAGAGTGGAAGCAGAGACTGGGGAAAAGCCACTTCCCCCCAGTTCTGTTTCCATCCCTGCTGCTCATCCCCAAGGCAGCTCAGAGGCAGAGTCTGTCCCTGTGCTGAGGGGCTGCTGGCCAAGGGCTGTGCTCCACTGGTCCCCTCTGCATCCAGCTCCAGGGCTGGGCTCTCTCTGAGATGCTGTCAGCCTGAAGAGTCAGCCCAAAATGAATGGTTAATGGGGAGGAGAAGGAAGGGACAGAGGGGATTCCACCAGATGTGCTCACAGATGGATCATTTCACCTGCCTTGTGCCCACACTGCTGATTTGGATCAGCCCCTGTTGGGTTGTCTGGTCTCAGGAAAAGGAGGAACTTCCCTAAAAGCTGCTGCTTGTCCACTTGTGTTTACCCAGAAATGTGTTGTAGGTTTGAGGCCTCCTCAGCCAGACCTAAAGGAGGAGCTCTGAGAGCCCCGAGCTGGGTTAAACCTGAACTGCCCTGGGCTCTGCAGTTCTCACTCATGGCCATGTTACAGTCTGTAGAGACCAAAATAAAAACACTCAGATTAATATTTCAGCTTTTTCAGCATTTTACCAACCATGTCTTAGTTTGCCTCTGATTTTTTGTGTTTAAGGATAGATTGTGTGGGTCAGGTGTTGGATCACTTGGAGAGACCTTAAAGCCCATCCAGTGCCACCCCTGCCATGGGCAGGGACACCTTCCACTATTCCAGGTTGCTCCAAAGTTGGTTGATCCAAGCTGGCCTTGGACACTTCCAGGGATGAGGCAGCCACAGTTTGTTTTGTCATTTCCATTTAGGATTTTTTTTTATTATTTTTCACAGTCACATTGGTTTATGTGTGTCCCTGCTCACTCTGACTGTCATCCTCTGTACTGCCTTGTACTTGGGGTTAGGAATGTTTTTGTTCCAGGCAGTTTGATCTCTTCTGTCCTGTCTAGTGCATTAAAATCATTTCGGGGCTGTTGCACCCCAAATTTGTTTTTTCTCCTCCAGGCTTCTTTCCTTTGAGATGGTGCTAATCCATTCACTGAATCAATGGCTTGAAGAGAAGAAAGCACATTTCCATGTTTTCTTTATTCCTCCCTCCTCCTCTTTTCATTTCTTATGAGTTGTGAATTCATCACTCCATGATTAATTTTGCCCTTGATTGCCTTTTGTCTCCAGTCTCAGTTAGACTTTCATCTCTATGATGCAGAGTGATCTGTAGAAGACATTCCACACTGCTTATTCCTTTCTTGTTTTATTAGCACATTGTTACCAATCTGTTCAAGAACTTACCAGTTGTGCTGTGGTGTCACAGCCATCTTTTATGAAAAAATCCTTTCCTTAGGATTTTTCCTCCTGAGAAGCTGAGAGGCCTCAGGAACAAAATGTAACCAATGGTTATCTGCTGCTGTGGAATGCAACAGGTGCATCTGGGAATGGTCTCGTGTGGTTGTTTCTAATTAATGGCCAATCACAGCCAGCTGGCTCGGACTCTCTGTCCGAGACCAAAGCTTTTGTTATGATTCTTTCTTTTTCTATTCTTAGCCAGCCTTCTGATGAAATCCCTTCTTCTATTCTTTATGTAATATATATCATAAAATAATAAATCCAGCCTTCTGAAACTTGGAGTCAGATCCTCATCTCTCCCCTTATCCTCAGACCCCTGTGACACGGTCACACTGTGGTCCTGCTGTGTTGTTGGAAAGGACATTTTGCTTCAGTCCATTTCTCTGGCAGTGAGGTCTGGGCTGTGTTCCAGCAGGAAGCACACCTGCCTGGTTGTTTGATGCCAGCAGCTGCAGCAATGGTTGCTGGTGGTCCCTGGGTTGGGGCACAGGGCTGCACATGGCTTCAAGTGTGTGCAGGGACATGAAGCCTCGTGTCCCTGCAGGGCATCACAGGCCCTGTGCCACGCTGGGAGCAGAGCTTGTCTTTGTCCACAGGCAGGGCAGGGGGGCAGCTGGTCCTGGATCCATGGGGGGCTGTGCAGGATGCAGGAGGCGTGTGGGGTTTGACATGTGCACACACACACACACACACACACACACACACACACATGTTTATTCTCCTTAGTCAGCCCGGTCATCCTTGGCTACTGGAAACTGCTCTGAGCTTGGAAAAGCTCACTCCAGGCTAGGGATGGTGGATTCCTTCAGCAGCTCCCTCATTCCCACTGCTCTGTAAATATTTACTTTTATCCACCAGCCCTGGCCAGTCACTGCCCTGGCTGCCTTGGCACAGAGTGAATTGGAGTGTGTGTGTGTCTGTGTCTGTGTGTCTGTGTGTGTCTGTTTGTGTGTGTGTGTGTGTGTGTGTGTGTGTGTGTGTGTGTCTGTGTGTCTGTGTGTGTGTGTCTGCGTGTGTGTGTGTCTGTGTGTGTGTGTGTGTGTCTGTGTGTGTCTGTTTGTGTGTGTGTGTGTCTGTGTGTGTGTTTGTTTGTGTCTGCGTGTGTGTGTGTCTGTGTGTGTGTGTCTGTGTGTGTCTGTGTGTGTCTGCGTGTATGTGTGTGTGTCTGTGTGTGTATGTGTGTGTCTGCGTGTGTGTGTGTGTGTGTGTGTGTCTGTGTGTGTTTTTGTGTGTGTCTGTGTGTGTGTCTGTGTGTGTCTGTGTGTGTGTCTGTGTCTGTGTGTGTGTTTGTGTGTGTCTGTGTCTGTGTGTGTCTGTGTGTGTCTGCGTGTATGTGTGTGTGTCTGTGTGTGTATGTGTGTGTCTGCGTGTGTGTGTCTGCGTGTGTGTGTGTGTGTCTGTGTGTGTGTTTGTTTGTGTCTGCGTGTGTGTGTGTGTCTCTGTCTGTGTGTGTCTGTGTGTGTGTGTCTGTGTCTCTCTGTCTCTCTGTGTCTGTGTGTGTCTGTCTGTCTGTGTCTGTGTGTGTGTGTGTCTGTGTCTGTGTCTGTGTGTGTCTGTGTGTGTGTGTGTCTGTGTCTGTGTGTCTCTGTGTGTCTGTCTGTGTGTGTGTGTCTGTGTCTGTATCTGTGTGTCTGTGTGTGTGTTGAGGTGTGCAGAGCCACACCAGTGCTTTGGTCATGAAACCTGAAATTACTGGAGGTGGGAGCACAGAGCTGTGTTGGAAGTGAAACGATTTCTTGAAGAGTTTTGGCTTTGGGACTGATGTGGGCTGTAAATAACAAAATCTGTTCTTTGGGGTGCCAGTGCCTTCCCACCTTTACATGTTGCCCTCTCTGCCCCCTGCAGGTCCCCAGCCTGTGTGAAGATCTCCTCTCCTCTGTGGATCAGCCCTTGAAGATTGCACGGGACAAGGTGGTGGGGAAGGATTATCTATTGTGTGACTACAACAGAGATGGGGACTCCTACAGGTGAGTTCCCCAGAGCTGGGGCTGCCTGCTGCTCTCTGAAGGGCATCCACGGGCAGGGCTTGCAGCCCCTTCTCCCTCTTATTTTCAGCCAAAAAAATATCAGTCATTTAAAGATTTAGAGCCCCAAATGTGCTGTTGTTATCGTGCTAAAGGGGGTGACTGATGTATTTCTCTTTGTTTTCTGTATTCTGGATTGAAACCAGTCAGTTCTCTAGCAGAAATGGCCTTGGTAGGAAATTAGACCATTGCAAAGTTATAAAATCTCTGGAATGGATAATGACAGAAAAGAGATGATGCAAGCCATGGGTTTAAACAAAATCATCTTCAGCTTGTACAAAACAGGGGGGATTTGCCAGCTGGGAAAGGTTCTTTCACTCCATATTTTACAAGGAATTGACTGACTTTGGACTCAGTGTCATTAGTTCTGTTTGAAAATCTTGGCCCAAGTTTTTACCCAAGAAAAGGAATCCCCATCTACCAAAATAGCTGATATATTCTGAGAACTGGAGACAAAACCAGTAGAAATACTTGAACCCTATGAGCTGTGTATAATTATAAATAATTTTGAAGCAGGAGGGGCTGTAATACTGGAATGGTACAATCAGGTTTCAGTGTTTTGGCTGCCACACTGAGCACAGTCTCTCTTTTCATGTTTCCCTCTACCTTGCAATTAGGATGATCTTTTTCATTCATGTTAAAATCATCCCTTCCCTTTCTCACATTGCCTGACTTTCCTTAATGGCTGTACTGACAGTGGCAGAGTTCCAGATATTTAATATAATAATCATGAGTTTACAGTCCAGAAACCTTTGTGACTTTTATTCTTTCCCTTAGCAAAGGGTGCTGGGCTCTGAGGTAAGGACCCCACTCATCTCCTGCCCTGAATTACCAGCTCAGCCATCCTGCTCCTTCTGGGGATGATTCTCAGGCTTCTACTTGTCTCTCCTTTCATAATTTACATTTTAGTGCTTGGAATTATCTCCAGGAAGAACCTCACTTTGCTCTGTGTAGATTTGATGTGGTGTTTTACATTCATCTGGCCAGAATGTTTGAAGAATTGTGTTTCAAAGTGGAGTTTCAGAAAATATTTTTTAACAAATCTTTTTTCTTTGGCTCAGGCATCAGTGCAGAAGCAGCTGAGCTTGCAGAGGATTTGAGATGAATTGGTTCAGTTGCTGTGAGTGCAGGGAAGGTCCCTCTCTAATGTGAAGCACGTGTGTGTGGATGATTTACACAGAGAACATGCTGAGATACATTTTGTCCTAGAAACAAGAGATGGAGAATGAGAGTGGATGCAGGGTTTGACAGTGCCTCTGGGTTGTGGCTGAGTGTAAATCCTAAGGAGTTGTTTAAAATATAACCTATTGCAGGGGGCCAGCAAGTGAGCAGAACCCCAAGGTGGAGTGTGACTCACGTTCTTTAGGGCACTAATCTCATATTTAGAAACTGTTCCAACCTTCCACAGAAGAGCCTGGTTGCCTCCTATAAAAGCATTTTGCATGAATTTTGTGTGCCCCAGCTGGCTAGATCCACATTAGCAGCTACTTTCATTGAATCACTTCTGAATTAGGAGATAAAATAGGAGTTCAGAGCTTCTGCCCACCATGAGATGTGCCCACAGCTGCAGCCCCTCTGGCACATGCAGGAGGTGGCATTAAATCCTGAATTTCTTGTGGATCTTTCAAGAGATGCTTTCTCCCTGAAGCTGTGATGTTTCTTGCAGCCCCTTTGCATCCTGCTCAGGCTGCTGATGTGGGCATCAGTCACCAGAGACACAGGGAGCTGGAAAAGGCACTGGTTAGACACTAATGGGACACTGTGCAATCACTAATGACCCCTGTGGTAATTAGGGCACATGACAGCCCCTCCTCTAAGGTCAGTGTCACTCTTGCCTCTGAAATTTGCTCCATCTCTTTCTGAGAAGGTATTAAATAGCTACAAGGAAGCAGGAGGAATTTGGTTTTTAAAATCACTTTGAAATTTTCGGGACTTATTAAGTAATGAGGTTTCAGAAAAGCTCTTTCATTTGTTCCTCTAGAACAGGCACCATGTGTTAATTGCTGGCAGGAAAGAATCCTGCTCCTAAGGCTTTTGATTCAGGCATTCTGGATTGAAGTGATTCTTCCTTCTGGAATTGATTGGTCTCAGCTCTGATTCATGAAGTAAATTCTTTCCTTCAGCACACAGCAGAAGCCTTTGAAACCCCAGCAGCTCTGCCCTGTGCATGTTAATCCCATTCTGTGCCTGTGTCCAGACACTGCTTCACCTCATCAAATCTGCACTTGTTACTGGGAAGTGCCTCTTATACTAATTTAATCAATTAGGCCAAGGCCTAGGAGGAGTTCACTGGGCTTTTAAAAGCTTTTGATGTTTCCACAGCCATTTTCCAGAGCCACACGCTCCATTAGAAGTCCCAGGGAATGTTATTCCCTGCCTGCCACGTGCTGCATCCCCAATTCCTGCACTGTCCAAGCTAAACACCTTTCCTTCCTATTGGACAGGTTGCTAATTGCATTTCTTTTAGCAAGAAATACTTTTAATCCAAATATTTCCAAGCATTCCCTGGTCAGCTGAGCCTCGCTGTCCTTCAGCAGAGGAGGTGGGGCTGGGTTCTCAGACTTTCTCATGGGATTCCAGTTTTATAGGGCTGGGTTTTTCCAGTGGCTTTGCAATTTGACTGGGAATTTGCCTGGAAAAAAAGCAGCTGTGGGAAGTGAATATCCTAATGCTTAGCCCATCACAGTTTAGTCTTTCCTTATGTTTAGACAGACTTGGTTTGCTTCATGTCAAATGTGGATCAGACTAAAAGGTGGATTTTGGAGTCTCCTTGGATCTTCATAAATAGATAATTTTTATTTTCTTCATATTATTAAATCCTGCTTGTGGGAGTCTCACAGGTACTTCTGTGAGTGCTCCTGGAATAACAAAGGTTTGTGAAGGATATCAAGCAGTCATGGAATCCACATTGTGAAGGCAGAGCTTTTATTAATTTTATTTTTTAATATTAGACTTCAAGGTCCCTGACTTTGTCCATACATTTCCACTCGAAGTGTGTTTGATCACTCTGTTAAATGGAATCCTTATGGGGAATTTGGGGCCAACAACACTGAAACCTGTTAGCTGAAACACAAACCATTCTCTTTTGGGGAAATTAGAGGTCTGACTTTTGAAATTTAAGTGCTTGTCCATCTGTCTTTCTTCAAATAGCCTCCAGTTAAGTGTTTAAATGTGTTGTGAGTGCATTTCCACAAAAATAAAAAATACAGGGCTGTGTTAGGAGGGTTTTTTTGTTGGTAAAGCTGCTGCTGGCTCCAGCTGGAATGGGATGAAAATGGCACAAGCTGCTGGCTGGAAGGGTCTGTTCTGGCTGCCCCCCAGTGCCATTCTGCAGCCAGGGGAAGAGTTTTGGGGTTTGCACTTGGAGCATCTCCCAGTGGTTCTGCAGGAGCTCCCTGCTCACCCTCTGCAGCAGATGGGAGCACCAGGGGGTGTTTATGTGAATCTGTCCCAGATTTCAGAGATTTTAGGTAAAGAAGTGAAGAAAGAGCTGAGAAGGGAGCTGATCCCTGTGTGTCCCTGCCTGCAGGGAGGGCTCTGAGCAGGCTCTGCTCCCTGGGACCCAGCAGTGGCACCAGAGGAGCAGGCGGGGACTGATCCAGGGAGCTCCACCTGAACATGAGGAGGAGGAGGAACTTTACACCCTCTGGGACACATTGCCCAGACAGGCTGGGAGGGTCCCTCCCTGAGGGTGTTCCAGACCCATCTGGACTCAATCCTGTGCCCTGGGCTGGCCCTGCTGGAGCAGGGAGGTGGCACCAGATGAGGCCCTGTGGGCCCTTCCAGCCTGACCCAGCTGAGATCCTGTGGCTGGTGACTCCTCTCCAGAGCAACCACATTTTAAGCAGCTGTTTAAAATCACAAAACCCCAGAATTACTGAGGTTGGAAAAACCCTCCAAACCCATTTAGTCCTACTTTGACCAGTCCCCAACTCAGAGCACTGAGTGCCAAATCCAGGTCTTCCTTGGACACCTCCAGGGATGGGCACTCCAGACCTCCCTGGGCAGTTCCAAGGCCTGAGCCCCCTTTCCATGGGGAAATTCCTACTGATGTCCACCCTGAGCTGCCCTGGCCCAGCCTGAGGCCGTTCCCTCTGCTCCTGTCCCTGTTCCCTGGAGCACAGCCCGACCCCCCCCGGCTGTGCCCTCCTGGCAGGAGCTGTGCAGAGCCACAAGGGCCCCCTGAGCCTCCTTTGCTCCAGGCTGAGCCCCTGCCCAGCTCCCTCAGCCTCTCCTGGGGCTCCAGCCCCTTCCCCAGCTCTGTTCCCTTCCCTGGACACGCTCCAGGCCCTTCTTGTGGTGAGGGCCCAGAACTGGACACAGCACTGAGATAGAACCATGACCTGAAAACATCACTTGGGTGGACGTGACACAACAGCTCCACTTTCCCTGGTGTCACCTTTCCTGTCAGGTGTGGTTGGCAGGAGTTGTGGGGGCAAAGCAGAAGCTGGGCTTTGTGTTTTGCACCACACAGGTGCCAGACCCCGCTGCCTTTCTGAGAAATGAGTGACAAAGAGAAAAAGCCTTTCCCTGTGGCCAGCACTGGGACCTGGTGCTGCAGCCAGGGGCTGGAAAAGGGAGTGGGGAAAGGGGAGAGAAAGGGTAGAGGTGCTTTTCCTTGAGCCAGCAGTGTGATATGTGGAAGTTGGTTACTCCAAGGGGAAATGAAAAGCAAAATGCAGGTTTCTAGAATGGGAGTTATAAAAGCCTCAAGCAGATGGGCAAAGGGTTCCATTAATCTTTTAATACCAAATCTTTCATTAAGAACACAAAAATCTCTTCCACACCTGCAAAAATTGTAGTAAAACCTGCAGCTTTACAAACCCTGTTAAATCCTTCAAACTGTTCAAAGGGTTTCCCAGTGTTATGCTAAAGGTGGAGTTTATTTCAAAGCAGAGTAGTGGAGGAAAATGTGAACCTTAATCATAGCCAGCAGTGTTTGGCTGAAATACTGTCAGATCCCAAATAAACTACACAATCGATTTGTATTTGCATGAAAACAGGTTTTAATATTTAATGTTCAACAGCTGAAGCCTTGTTGTTGAATATATAAGAAGGAACAGATTGAAACACATTTTTTTTTTATATAGAAAACCTGAAGCCAGGGAATGGCCCCAAGGTGAGTTTTGAGGGCTCAGTGTCCCCTTTTTCCAGTGTTTGAAATGGCTGTGGAGAGTGCAGCTCTTACAGGTAGATTGCTCTGGGCATCTTTTGGGTTTTTGTGGAAGTTCAGCATCTGTGGATGAGCTCAGACCCATCAATATTAAACCTTTCAGAGCCATGGCATACCCTGAGCTGGAAGGGACCCCCAAGGACCATCCAGGCCAACTCCTGGCCCTGCACAGACACCCCAGCAATCCCTGGGAATGTTGTCCAGATGCTCCTGAGAGCTCTGGCAGCCTCGGGGCTGTGAGCAGACTCTGTCTCCTTGTCTCAGTTTGAAAAGCCAGGTGTCTGCTGAGGAAGGCAGGAGCCTCCCCTGAAATGGAACATGTAAACCCCCTCCTTCCAAATTATTATAATTTTGAAATTAAGGGACTCTCAGGTAAAGATATGGTGTAGTAAACCCCATAGATTTAGGAAAAGCACCATGGAGGGTATGAACAATAGGAATGCTGAAACAGCAAAAGAAAATTCCTGTTTTTCTGTCCTCCACCCCTTAACTTACCTCTGTAACCCCATAAGGCAATGTCATGTTAACCCCTTACTCATTGGTCAAGCTTGGATCCTTTCCAACCCTATAAAAGAAGCATACTGTACCCCATTAGGGGAGAAAGAAGAAGAGCAGAGACCCTTCACAGACCTCCCCAAATAAAGCCATCTCCGTGGAACAGCCTGCGCCTTCTCCTTCTCCTCTCTCTCCGTCTGCTGCAGCCTCCAGCCCAGGGCTCCACTACCAAGCAAGCAGAGCTGAAATCCTGAGAGCTTGCAATCACTATAGAGCTGATAATCCCCATGCTTGCTAGATGGTAGCCCTGCGGCCCTGGCATGAGTGAGCGAGCTTCGGGCACCCGGTCCCTACCCAGGGACTGAGCTCCTGTGAGCCCTATTGCTCTGCTTTATGATAAGGCCAAATCAGAGGCTTTATTAATATGGGAGTAGGAATAACAGCTCTTTACTAGGAAAATTTAAAATACAAATGTTATAGTACAAATGAAAAAAAAAAAACTATGGACAGAGTCAGACCATGCCCTGTCCCCTGTGTGTCAGGGTGGTGGCACAGCCCCATCCCATGGGGGCTCAGCCCTCCTGCAGTGCCAGCTGTGGTTCTGCTGGAGCAGGGATCCTGCACAAGGGGGGATTTTCCTCTGCAGCTCCAGGGCTGCTGGAGATGGGCCTGGGCTCCCTCTGGCAATGCAGGGCAGCAGAAGCTGCTCCTCTGGCAATGCCCTGGGCAAAGGCTGCCCTGGTGTCCCAAATCTCAGATTGTACCCAGGTAGGAATGCTTGGCTCCTCCCCTGGGCAATGCAGCATCTCCCCATGGGATGATGGAATTGGATCAGCCCTGCAGGGACACTCAGTGGCCATGGACAGCAGAGATCTCCTGGAGGGAGGATTGGCTGTGGGAGAGATAAAGAAAACTGCCCAGTGAGCAGAGATAACTGCCCCACAGATAGGAATGGAACACACAGCCCCATTTCCAGCCTTAGACACTGTTGTCTGTTTTTCTGTCCCCTGGTGTGACTGTCCCTTGTGTCCCTGCAGGTCACCGTGGAGCAACAAGTACGACCCCCCCCTGGAGGACGGTGCCATGCCCTCGGCTCGCCTGCGCAAGCTGGAGGTGGAAGCCAACAATGCCTTCGACCAGTACAGAGACTTGTATGTCAGTCCTACCCTCTGAGCCCTGTCTGTCTGTCTGTCTGTGTCCCTGGGGCAGGCTGGGGGGAGGCAGTGCTGCGTTTGTGGTGCCAGACGTGATGAAATCTGTCAGCTGGTGCCAAAGGCAGGTGCTGAGGTGCTTTCCCACCTCCTTCCCCCTTGAACAGATTGATGCTGTCTCTGTCCTGGCATGACCTGGCTTCTCTTTGATCTCTAAGTTCTGGCTTAAACCATCTGCATTTTCCATTCCCTCAAGGCTGTACTCTTAAAAAAAAAATCTCTATGTGCAGCAGCAGCTCTCACATGTCCCAGTGAAAGGACAGGCACTGAAGTGCAGCAGTTGGGCAGGGATTGATGTGCTTCTGCTGCAGGGTGCTTGTTTCAGGCCCTGTCTTATGAAAGAGGTGTAAAACAAAGGAATTAACAGGGCCTGTGTGGGCTCAATGTAGATTAGGCAGTGGCTTTTTAAAGCAGCAAGAGGAAACTGTCTGGGTGAGTTACCAGTTGAACAATTTTCTGTAAATTGGGGCTTTGCTGGTCCTGCACTGAACTTACCTCCCCTCCTTGGGATGTGATCAAGTTCAGCTGTGGGCTCTGTGGTCTCCTAAGCAATGCTGGGGTGGAAAGTGATGCTAAAACTGCACAGCAAGTGAGTGTTGGAAAGCAAAATGAGCCAGTGAGTCCTCTCAGGGAGGTGTCTAAAGCCCATGAACAAAGTGAACAAACTTCATTGCTGCTTCATGTTGCCTGAAAAGGGAGATAAAACACAGCCTTAGATGTAGTTTATCACGTTACAGTGCTGACAGAAGCACATTAAAAGGGACTTTTCTTGCTGGGTTCTGTGGCTCAGTGTAAATGCAGCCTGTCCAAATGTGTTAAACATCACACTTCTGTTACAGGTATCAAATCTTTACTTCTTTTTGTGCATTATTTTCATAGCTCTCCAACTTCTCTTGTAAGTAACAGTTGTTATTGGTATCTGAACTGACTGGAAGAAAGGAATTTTGCATATTCAGCAAAGCCAAATTTGCAGTTACTCCCCAGATGCAGAACAGAGCAGGAGCAATAAGATTTTTAATACCCTGAGATGAAAATGGGGAGGTTTTTGGAACCAAGGTTGTCTTTTTAAATCCCTCTCTGCTCAGATGACCATGAAGTTATGGCTGGATACAAAAACTTCTTTAAACAGCTTGAATTGGCTGAAAGGAAGGCACAGGGCAGGTTTCTGACTGAGGTGAATCTGCTGAGCCCTGCTCAGCATGGGGTACAGCTGTACCTTTATATAACAGTCTTCATGTATTGTGTGGAAGGGAAAGGTGATTGTTCCAAATTCCACCTTTCTGTTTGTCAGTGCAGGTTTTACAGGCAGGAATGGTCAGAGGGGACCCAGGAGGGATCACAGCCAGGAGGACAGGCCAGACCATGGGCACAGGTGCCAGCACAGAACCCTTCAGTGCTTGTTGTGATCCCAAAAGTGGAGGAGGAAAAGAGGACAAGGGTAGCTTAATGTTTGGCTGAACAGTGTAAAAAAAATTGTGGCATTTGTGGAAAGAATTTGGAAAGTTAAGGAAACTTAACCTCAGTGCCTGAAGGGTTTGTTGTGCTTAAAATCAGGATTTGTTCTTTACCTCCAACAGAGGTGTGGAGAGGAACGGCCTTTTGTTCTTGCAGTTGGGCTCTGCAGTTTTCTGACCAAGACAATTGGATTTTTGTGTTTTGACAGCAGAAGTTTAATTTTTACTTGGAGATCAGAGGGTGGAAATTCAGAGGTGGAAACAAATGCCAGCTTCTCTCAGTGCTGCTCTTGCCAACACGTTGGGTTGGGAATGGCTGCAGCAATTCCTCATGGAGCAGCTGCTGGAGCTGCCCCTGGGCAGGGCTGGGGTGGCAGGGATGTCACCCCATGGGTGGCAGGGGTGGCAGTGGCAGGGGTGTCACTCCATGGGTGGCAGGGATGTCACTGCCTGGGCAGGGCTTTGGTGGAAGGGCTGGCAGTGGCAATGGCAGGGATGGCACTGCCTGGGCAGGGCTGGCACTGGCAGGGATGTCACCCCATGGGTGGCAGGGGTGGCAGTGGCAATGGCAGGGATGGCACTGCCTGGGCAGGGCTGTGGTGGCAGGGATGTCACCCCATGGGTGGCAGGGATGGCACTCCAGGGGTGGCAGGGATGTCACCCCATGGGTGGCAGGGGTGGCAGTGGCAATGGCAGGGATGGCACTCCATGGGTGGCAGGGGTGGCAGTGGCAGGGATGTCACCCCATGGGTGGCAGGGATGTCACTCCAGGGGTGGCAGGGATGTCACTCCATGGGTGGCAGTGGCAATGGCAGGGATGGCACTCCATGGGTGGCAGGGGGTGGCAGTGGCAGTGGCAGGGGTGTCACCCCATGGGTGGCAGGGGTGGCAGTGGTAATGGCAGGGGTGTCACCCCACGGGTGGCAGGGGTGGCACTGCCTGGCTGCTGGAGCTGGAGCTGCCCCTGGCAGTGCCTGTAGAGCCAGCAGTGGTGCTGGGCCAGGCAGGGTCCATGGAGGTGTCACTGCCCTGGCAATGTCACTGCCCTGGCAATGTCACTGCCCTGGCAATGTCACTGCTCTGGCAGCTCCTGCAGCTGGGCAGGTAGGGCTCAGGGCATCCTGGGCCAGGAACCCGTGTCCTTCCCAGCTCCAGGGCCAGGCACAGCAGAGCTTTTCCAGCACTGGGAGATACTTCAGGCTCCTTGATGGATTAATCAAAGAGCTAAGCGTGCTGGCAGCCCTCAGGATGTGTCTTTTGTGGAAATTCTGGTTACTGTTAGATGGGGAGATCTCTGCCAGGTTCACCCTCCAGGAGCAGGGATCAGTCTGTAGGCAGTGTGCAGAAAATCTACATTTTGAGTTGACCTGCAGAGGCTTTCATTGTTTCTGCTCTCTCTGGTGAGGTTGCCTGCCCACACAGATCCTTCACAGGGGACACCAGGCTAATTGATACTTCACATTACAAATTCTTTAAAAATGCCAGTTTAAGTGCAGTGGCTAGAGATGAAGAGGATGAAAATGGTGCTGAGGGAGAAGCCTCAAATCTGACACATCAGCTCCTCACCAGCAGCCCCTTAAGAGGCTCTTCTGTCCCTCTGTGGGGCAGAGAATGTTCCTGAGCTGCCTCTGTAGCCACAGCTGGTGTTTTATGAAAGAGAGGTAACAGTGAATACAGAATTAATCACAGCACTCACATGGAACACCAGATCCAGCCTGCCTGAATTTCCTGGACTGTTCAGGTTTTTTATTCCTGTAATGGGAGTTTCTGCTGGGTTTTTCAGAGTAAGTCATGCCTTTGTGTCCAGACTTGCTAGACAGCTTCTGCTGTCCCAGGCTGCTCCAAACCCTGTCCAGCCTGGCCTTGGGCACTGCCAGGGATCCAGGGGCAGCCACAGCTGCTCTGGGCACCTGTGCCAGGGCCTGCCCACCCTCACAGAGAGGAATTTCTTCCCAATATCCCATCTAACCCTGCCCTCTGGCAGTGGGAAGCCATTCCCTCTTGTCCAGGGTCTCTCTCCATCTTTCCTGTTGGCTCCTTCAGGCCCTGGAAGGCTCCACTCAGGTCACCCAGAGCCTCCTCTCTCCAGGCTGAACAACCCCAGGTCTCTCAGCAGTTGCTGTGCACAGGGCTCACTTCCCTCCTGAGCTTCCAAACACACCTGGTGCAGCTCATCCCAGCATCTGTAGATAAATGGGCCCTTCTGGAACATCTCCAGCCCACTCTGCTCTCCCCCTGTGGTCCCAGCCTCCCCTGGATCAGCTCCCCTTTTACCTTTTACACAGAAAGTGCTGATATCTCACAGGATTCATCTCAGGCCTCTCCCAGCACTTCAGATTGCTTCAGTTCTTCCTTGTGTCAGTCCCATTTGGCCCACACACCTTTCCTTTTTAGATTTCTCTTTTCATCAGGTGTGGTAAGTCTCCACCTACGTTCACTGAGTCACTGCATTGTGTTTGCCATTTCCCAAGGGGCTGGCACCTGCTGTCGTGGGTGTTTTGAGGGAAACAGCCTGGTATGGGTTTGTTAACAGTTTGTGTGCAATAATCCACTCAGATTTGCTTGCTAGAGACCTTAATATTCAATTTTGTCCCCAAAATCTTAATGGCCACTGAGTGACTGTAGTGTGAAAATGAGATTGGGGAAGTCTTGTAGTATTGCATGTAATAAAATCATATAAACTGGAGAAGAACAATTCTGCTGAGCCTTCAGTGCCTGTGAACCAGTGCTGAACTGGCCTTAAGTGTCTGTTTTAGTGCAGACTCCCTTTAGTATCTCTGGAGTTTCCCACCTTTCCTTTCTGGAGGTATTTGGGTTAAAGAGGAATTACACCAGGTTTCAGTTCCCTCTCTGTCCTCTGTGTTAAACAACAAGCATGTTTCTTGGTTATCTGTTTTACCAAAATCCATGTCACTTTCCCAAAAAACAACTGTTCCATTTCCATCTCCTGCTGCCAGGTTTAACTCCAGCAGTGCCTGGAGCTAATGCTCTGGCATGTTTGTGTTCAGTAGGTTATTATTCCCAGATGGAACTCTAATATCTTACACCACTCACTTAGAGCCTTGGCTTTCCACTTCCAATATGGTGAAGATAATTTCTTCCAACACATGGTTGTAATTTATTGCCCTTTGCTTGACGTGTGTGTGCTTGATTGAAATCAAAGCGTAATGAGGACCAGGGCAGCTGCTTAAATCTCCCTATTTTAGATTCTGCCTTCCCTTGTTTGGGGTTGGAGATAATCAGGCCTTTAATTAAGTAATCTAATGGCTCTTTGTTGTCTGGAAGAAATAATTTCTGAAGTGATTAAATAGACCTCCCCTGGGAAGGATGCTGCTGATCTGTCTGCAAACAGGATGAGTTTTGGCAACTTTGGACTGGTTTAGTGACTGACATACATTTAGAAAGCTATTCCTTCTTTTTTCTGTGGCTTAAATTGGATTTATTGGTCTTTTGATTTTTAACAGCTTTAGAAAAAGATAAAACATCATCTTAATCATTCTGCTGCTGGAAAATGTTTGTATTGATTAAGATTTTGAGTTTCCTCAACAGAGTGAGAATGAAACCTTTTGAACTTCTGCTTCTGTCTCTGTTTTGATGTTGATCCATTTACAGTTTGTTATATTAGAGCTCTGGACCAGGAATTTGGTAGGAGTGGAAGGAGGCCTGGGAGAGGATTGACCTCTGAAATGTCTTTGTTGTGTGTAATCCTCTTATTATTGAATTTTGATTGGAATCTGGTCCAGGATAGTTATTCCAGTTTTGGACAGTGTTAGCAATGCTGAGGTGGCAGCCAGGGCTGTGCTCTTTGCAGTGTGGGGATATTCCTGTCCTGTGGGTAGAACCCAGGTGTTCTTTGCAGCCAGGTGAGCATCCAGTGCCTTTCCCTGCTCTGGAGGAGGAATTCTGAGCCCTGGGCCTCAGGAGTGTGGGGCTTGAGGAGCCTTTGGCCAGAGTTTGGGCAGGCACAGCAGTGAAGTCCCAGTGACAGATGAGTTTGCCCT
Source organism: Agelaius phoeniceus (assembly GCF_051311805.1). Lineage (NCBI taxonomy): Eukaryota > Metazoa > Chordata > Aves > Passeriformes > Icteridae > Agelaius > Agelaius phoeniceus. The sequence goes on from NC_135288.1 coordinate 1,475,581, forward strand.
TTCATTTTTAGAGTGCTAAGGGCTGAGTGTATTTTTTATTTTTATTACTCTGTTTAATCTTGTGGAACAGCCTGGCTTTGCTGGGCTCAGGGATGTCTCATTTTGTGCCATCATCTCTACTGAGCATGTTCAGATGTCCCATAAACTGCTGGATAGTTCAACTTTCTTTAGCTGTTTTCACCCTTTTTCCTGGTTTATTTTGGATTGTGTGCTTGAATAACCTCTGGCACTGCCTTAGTCCACTTGTCCTGATAAGAAAAAATGGAAACCTCTGTTAGTGCTGTCCTTGGGCTGTGGCTGTTCCTGAGATCTGCTGTGGTGCCATTGGAGTTCTCCTCCCCTGGCAGACACCAAGAGCCTCTCAGAGGAGCTCAGGCCAGCTCACAAATTACTCTGCACTTCCCACAGGGTTTGTAGCAACTGCTGCATCCATCTGTGACCAGCTTTGCTGTGCTTTGTGCAGGAAGAGCCCCAGCTCCACCAAGTAAAGAACAGATGTCAGAGGTGTGACCAGGGGGTTTTCAGCACAGCCTGCCCTGGCACAGGGTGCCCAGAGAAGGAAACTGTGGATGCCCAACCCCTGGAAGTGTCCCAGGCCAGGTTGATGGGGCTGGAGCTCACTGAGGGGTTTGCAGCTGTGAGCCCTTTATGAGCCCTGTGCCTGTGCTCAGATGCAAACCTGGGCTGCCTGAGCTGGGAGCCCCTGGAAAGCTTTGAAGTGACTTTATTGCCATCAGCTCCCTGTTCCTCATTACTGCTGCAGCCCTTTGTGCTGCCTTTCTCCTGGGCATGGGAGTTCCTGGGGCCTGCACAGCCAGGGCCCTGCAGATTGAATCCAGATGGGTTTGTTGTGCATCCCAGCACTAAGGAAACTGCATGGGGATGTGCACCATGGGCTGGGGCAGCAGGGGAGATTCCTGCCTTGGGCCAGCCTAATAAGGGTGAGATGAAATCTCCTAAGACAGGTCTAAACCACCAAGATTTTCTCTGCTTTCATGTCTGTGTGCTTTTACAGTTACAGCCATGCTGTTTTCCCAAGGAAATTATTTGGATATGGAAAATGGAGCAGTGTTGGGATCCCCTCCTCAGCGTGCCCATGGGCAGCTCAGAGCAGAATTAATATTGAGGTTGTTGATAAATATTAGAGAATCTTCTTAGAAAGAGGGGAAAATTAAATGTACTGGCATGCTGGAAAACTAAATCAGTTGCTTTTCATCTGATTTTTTTTCTTTGGGAGTTCCATTTTGGAGCAGCTCTGCACACACTGCATTCTTATCTTCTGAATCGGAGATGTTGGGTGGAGGAGGAGTTTTTCCCTTGGGTTCCCACGGTTCTCTGTAATTACATAAAAACTGAACACTTGGATTAGGAGGTCAGCATTGATGATGCAGCACTGTCCTCAAACACTGCTCTCTGAAGGCTTTAAATCCCTAGGAAGAAATGACTTACATTCAAAAAGGAGATGAAATTTGAAACTGTCAGTTTATTGTCATCTGGAATTTTTGAACTGGTTGTCTCTAATAATACAAATGGAAATTTACCTCATGCCCTCACAAATGTGCAGTGCTTTATTGATGGAATTTGAGGACAGAGTAACTTAAACAGCAGCAGCCTTCTTGTGGCAGACCTGATACAGAATTGTGTTACAGAATTGATGTCACATGAGATCTTCTGAGATCTGCAGCCTCCAAAGATTTTGCCAAACTTAAACCACGACACAGAAGATTTCTGCTGCCTGTTCCCCTGCTGTCCACGTTTGGATTTCAGTGGCAGAGTGTGGAGTGTGGCAGACTGAGGGTGGCTGCAGCAGTGTCTGTGCTTCAGGGATGGCCATGGGAGAAGGGTTTGGAAGCAGTGGGAGCTTCCTGCTGTTAATGAGGCACTCCCTGGTTTGGACACGTTCCAGAGTGACCCCTTGTCCTGCTCATGAGCTGCCTGATGGAGCTGTTTCCAGGTGACTTCTCCAGAGGGATTTGGTCATTGGTTTCCATCTGCCAGAGCAGTCAGATGGGAAGGAAAACGTGAGCAGTGCACTTTCCATTAAGTAATGAAAGGTGCTAGAAAGCACAAACTGGGAAGTTCTGGGAGACTTTGAGCCTTCAGGATCCCATTGTTTGGGTACTGTTGTCCTTCCTTGCAGAGTTCCTGCACTTCACAGCTCTGCTGAGCAGTTTGAGTCATCCCACTGTGGTCCAGATGTGCTTTTAAGTACAACTGGCATTGAAGTTACACATACCTAAGTGGATTGGTATGTTTGCTCCAGGGATTTTTGCACCTGTGTATGCTGGAAAGAATTCCTGTAAAATACCTGTACAGAGCCCCCAAGCATAATTTGGGCTGAGTTCATCAGGTGGGGTGCAAAACCCCTGGGCTGTGCACAGACATTGTACCTTCATTTTAATCTCTGGGTGGGATTGTGGAAGTTGTGCTCCTGGGGCCAGGGAAGGAGAGAGGAGCTGTAAATCCCCTGGCCTCCCAGCAGTGCCACATCCTGCTCATTCCTGGTACCAGCCTGTCCTCTCATTAGAGAATCCTGAGCCTCAGCACTCACAACAATTATTGAGGGACAGCTGATCTCCTGAAGAGTCTGTTCCTCCTCCTTGAGGTGTGAGGTTGCAGGGCATTTGTCGAACACCTGAGCAGTGTTTTGGGTTTGATGAAAGGTGGGTTGCTCAAATTTGCCGCTGCCTTCATATTTCTGTTGTGATTCCTGTGCTGGCTGGAGGTGACAGGGGAAGGGCTGGGTGGGAGTTGTGCCACGTCACTTGGCACTCCAGCTCCTGTTCCCAGGAGAGCTGGAATGTGCTTCCTCACCTCAGCATTTAGGAAATGTTTTGGGTTGCTGTGAGACACCAGCTGCTCACGCTGTGACTTCAGTCATTGTCACTCTTGTAAAAACATGTGAGCTGAATGCTCAGTATTTTCCTTTGGGGTAGGATTTTTAAATGCCAGTTTTCTTGGAAGTCTGTTGATGTAAATAGTTGGAGACTTTTCCCTTTCTGTGCTGAACTTCTGTAGCTGGAAGAAATAACTATGTGACCTTTAGGGAATAAAAGAAAATATATTTTTCTGCTTTAAATGAGCCAGTTTGAAACCCTGTGCAAGCCTTTGGAAGGTTTGCAGAGCCAGGCTGAGGTTCCAGGTGCTGGTGCTTTGGCATCAGGGGGTTGGGAGAGCCATAAGCCACAGACTTTTTGTCTCTGGCTCTCAGCTACTTACTGGAAAATACACCAATGTTTTTATGGATGAACGATTTGCTTCTGAGGTGTAATTGAAAGTCAGAGCTTGTTTTTCATTGCTGTGTGGTGGAAAGTCATTTTCTCCACACAGTGTCCAGGACCTTTTGGTGAGGCTTGGAGGAGAGGAACATTATCAGGAGGGTCATGGGGCCTTCCTGGGCTGTCCCTCAGTGCCAAAACAAAGTGATTCATCTGCCCTCTTTCCCTGAAGGCAGTGCTGGAAGCTGGGGGATTTCCTCCCCTATCACATCCCTCTTGAAGTTGCAGCTTTGTTCTGGCCACAGCCTCTATTTCATGGGTACAGCTCCTGCTCCTCAGACAAGTTTCCATCCTGTGTCTCCACCCGCTTCAACTTCAAACACTTCATAAAGCTTTGGATCACTCTTAGCTTAAATATTTTCTTTTATTCTTGCATTTGCAAAGTAGGTCAGTCTTAAGTGTGACATTTTTTGTATAAAACAGCTTTTTCCAGGAGTTCTGGAGTGGTTGATGAGTAACAGATATAAAAACTCAGTGTTTGATCATGACATTAAAACTATAATTGATTTTGAGTGAACTGCTGTTCTGAATTCTGTAAAGGGAATGAATGATTACTTTGGGCCTTTTGCCTTTTAGTCACCTTCCTGGACAGCCTTATGAAATGTTATTTAGAGGTAGAGCACTGGCTGTCCTCTCCAAGGACAGGGATGTCACTTGGTCTTGATGATCTTTTAAGGTCCTTCTAACTGAACCCAACTATGATATCATTTATCATATATATATATATATATATATATATATATATATATATATATATATATATATATATATATAAAATATATATCATAAATGATATCATAGTTATCAACTATGATATCATTTATCACAGTTATCAACTATGATATCAGTGTTTTCCTTGTTAATAAAGGGATATGACAACCATAAACGGATTTTTCATTGTTTTGTAACAAAGTTTTGTCTGTAGGTAAAGCCTGATTGATCTTGGTTGGAACATCCTGGACTGATGGGTGTCCTTAGGCTGAGAGCAGTGATTGCTCTGCTCTGAAGCTGTCCCTTGAGAATGGTTTGTCCCTTGGGATGTTTCTGAGGTACCACAATAGGAATTCCTCCTACTTGAGGCTCCTGACCATCCCAAAGGTATCTGCTGGTTGCTTGGCTGCTTTGGGACAGGCAGTGTAGCCAAATGGGGGTCGGTCTCTTCTCCAGGGCATAAGAGGAAATGGCCTCCCAGCTTGTGCCAGGGGAGATTTAAGTTGGATATTAGGAAAAAAATTCAGGGAAGGGGTTGTAAAGCATTGGAACAGGATGTCCAGGGCAGTGGTGGAGTCACCAGCCCTGGAAGTGTTCAGAAAAGCTGTGGGGCTGTGGGTTAGTGCTGGACATGGTGGTGCTGGGCTGATGGTTGGGCTTGATGACCTCAGAGGGCTTTTCCAGCCTCGAGGATTCTGAGATTGCAGCTCCCAAAGAAGACAGATTGCCTTCTCCAGCCACAGCTGTGCAGGAGGATCAGGGGAGGGGCATCACAGCAGGACACTAAGGCAGGAGGTGGTCAGTGCAGGAGCTGTGTCCAGTGCACTCTGCTGTGTGTGGCTCTGCTCTGCCTTGTCCTTCTGTTTCTTTAGCAGAGAAGGTCCCAGTTTGTGCCTTCCTGGGGCCTTTTCCAAGCTGGTTCCTCTCCTGCTTGCATTTCAGTATGTGCTGCATTTCAGTCCATGGTGAAGGAGTTTCTTGGAGGGGGCCCAGCCCTCCTGCAGCAAATCCAAATCCACCAATGTCAATTGAAATTCCTCCCAATCTATCATCCCCTTTTCTATTATGGACCAATTAGCCCGTGGCACCTCTTTATTTTTATTTTAAAAAGCCAGGAATGTTCCCCTCATATCCAACTGTGACTTTCTGAGGTTCAGAAATCCCACTTCAGTGCTATTTGAAGGTGAAAGGCAGTATATATTGTATATATATATATATATATATATACAATATATTCCTCCCCATGAAGGAGGAGGGGATTTGGGAGCCTTTGGATAATGTATATCCTGGCGTGCCTTGGATTCAGTCACTGGCATTGTTGTTCCAGCCTCCAGTTCCTGGGCCTGGCCATGGCAGAGCAGCTTTATTGAAATTGCATGTTGGTATTTAAAACAGTATTAATTCTATATTTGATTCATTAGATCTCCAAAGGCCCTGAAAGCGTTTCCATGTGTGCGCTGTTGGTTCTGGCGGGAGGTTCTTCACATGGTTTTATGTGGTTTCAGACAACATTTTAGCACATTCTTAAAATACCCACAAAAGCCTTTATGTAAAATCTCATAAAGGTGAACCACATAAAAATTATTTTTTTCCTGTTTCATGTCATTAGGATCAAAGTACAGTAGGTAAGAATAAATTTCCCAAAACCTTGTTTCGGTCCCTCTCTTAATTAATGTTTCATGCTTGTAGCAAGGTCATAAAGTGGGTAATGGGGAAACTGTCTGTGCACACTGTAATGTTCTCAGTGACTGCCAGCTCATTTTGAGTGAATTCACTGATTCTGTAGATGAAAAAGGATATATTATATATATTTTTTTAAAGAATCTGACTCTGAGAAGGGACAATAGCTGCTTCTCTCTGGCCTCTGATTCCCACTGCTGAAGGAAGGGTGGCTTAGGTTGGAGCTGAGGTTCACTGCAGGACTGGAATTTAAGTGCATTAACCAAAATCCATTTGTGCATTACACCCCAGGGGATGTAAAGAGGGTGTTTGTTGGTTTGTTAGGTTGAAGTTGCCTGTTGGAAGCCTGGCTTTAGTGTGGCTGGGCTTTGCTTTCCAGGGCTGTGTTATCAGTGATTGGCAATGCCCCAGGACAGTGGGTCCTGAACTGCCTGGGCTGGGCTTGGTGAGGAGAGGCAGAGCCACCCATTAGAAATAAAAGGCTGTGGTGAGTTTATAGGAAATTATTTACCCCTCCTGAGGTCAGCAGTGGTTTGGGAAAGGCTTGGGTGTCTGCAGTTAAAGGGAATTGGGGCTCTTTGGTGACTCTGCCCTCTTGAACAAGGTAATGAGCTGATCTGTGGGTGCAGGGAATGTGCTGGAAGTGTCTCTGGAATTCACTTCCAGTGTCTTTTCTCCTGACTGCTGGCAAGGGAGGGGTTGGTGTGCTTTAACCCACAGTGCTTAGGGGTAATCCAGGAACTCCAAATTGCAGTAAATTGCCTTTTAAGCACCATTCCCAAGTGGAAGGCCCAGGGTTAGGAAGGAGGGAAGCACAAAGGAGGGCAGGGTTGATGATTTTTCATGTTGGCCGTGAGGGATGATTTGCTCTGTGGCAGAAGGAGTGAGTGGTCACTCCCACATGTGTGTGACAGAGGCAGGACTCAGACAGGTTGATCTGCCTGGGAGCTGCCAGTCCTGGCACCTCCTCATGTCTTTGCATGATGAGATTTTGCCCTCCTGCAGGCAATGAAAAGTCTGACTACCAACATTTCATGTTGTTGATGAAGTTTATGATGTTTCCTCTCCTCCTTTCACATGATCCTTGTGTGCCATGGTCCCCCCTGAGTGTGAGGTTGTGTGCCATGAAGGAGTATTTATTCTTCCCTTTTCCTTCATCCTCCTCATGGCTTTGGTACCTTGAGAATGGAAGGGGTAGAATGCTGTGGTTGCAATTCCAGTTTTCTAGAAGACAGAATTACTCCTTTCTTCCAACAGATGGGTTGTTTACCATTATTTTATGAAGTGCATTTTCCATCTGCACCAGTGTCTCCTAGAGGGAGTGGGGCTCTGCAGATCCCATTGCTTGGTTGGTTTTCTGAGTGCACTTTCAGCAAAAGACACCTGAGATTGAGGCAGTCTGGCTTATTTTCTCTTCTTTCCCATACCTGATGCTGGAATAATAAAACCTCAACAGCATCTCTACATTTCTGAGATCCCTGGTTCCAGTTCAGCTCCCTTTGCAGTAAATCAACGTCAGCTTCACACAGACTTTTGAGGCAGCAACATAAAGTTACTTACTTGCTCCCTTTTGTCTTAATTAGTGAACTTTGCTGTAAAGAACTTCCAGACTTTGCCAATAGCAAGGGAGAAGAGGGGGAAAAAGACCAGATTGTAAAATAAAGCCTTACTCTCAGCCCACTTTGTAGCTCGTGCTTTTACCAGCTGTTGTAGGTAATTGGAATCAGAGGAATTGTTTGCTCAAGTCCTGTAGAAATCTGTAAATAGCTCTGCTTCTCACCAGACCTTTATTCTCCTTCAGAGACATGTGCAGTTGTTTTGCAATAAAGTCTCTGCATTATGAAGTGATTTGAAGTGCTGTGTTTCTGGGTGTGTAACTGAGAGAGTGTGCTGTCTTGAAAGAAAAAACAAATCTGTATTAGGACTTAGAAATTCTGCTTATTTAAGATTATTATTATTGATATCTGACTCTGGCTTGGGTCCTGCTTGCTTTTAACTTGCCTTTGGGTTGCATCCTGCAGGTATTTTGAAGGTGGAGTCTCCTCTGTCTACCTCTGGGATCTGGATCATGGCTTTGCTGGGGTGATCCTCATTAAGAAAGCTGGAGATGGATCAAAGAAGATTAAGGGATGCTGGGATTCCATCCACGTGGTGGAGGTTCAGGTACAGCCTCTGGGGCAGCTGATACACCCCAGTGAAAACAAAACCCACTTAATTCCAGACAATTAAGGAGCACAGGTGTTCCACTGAACAATGCAATACTGTGTCAGGGCTGTAAACTTCTTTCCCTTGTTAATTTTTGAAAATGCCCCGAAGCAATTTGGATAGAGATAAGTCAGGGCTGTAATCAAAAAGAATCCCAGAAGAATTGAAAGTATGTTACTTTCTGTGCATGTGATCCCGAGATGTGGGGGTTTTTTAACATAAAGAGCTACAGATAAATATCACTAATTAGGTAATAAAAACAAGGTATTAGGAGAGTGAATTGCTCCAACTAGATTTGCTTTGGAAAATTAGAGGAATGAGCACACTTAGAATTGTCTGTAAGAGGCTGTGCTGTGTGAGGGGGTTAGACTTACCTGGCCTGTTGCTTGTGGGGTGTGCCAGCCCCCATTTAGCTTTAGGAGGGATTTTAACCTCCTGCCTCTGTCCCTTTTTGTTCCCTTGCACTTGCAGGAGAAGTCCAGTGGCCGCACTGCCCATTACAAGCTGACCTCCACAGTGATGCTGTGGCTGCAGACCAACAAAACTGGCTCTGGTACCATGAACCTGGGGGGGAGCCTCACCAGACAGGTAAGGCTGTGTCCTCCTCAGGCCTGGGCAGCCCCAGGCAGGCACAGAGCCTTGGCTTTGTCAGCTGTTGCATGAACATCTCTTCTGCTGCTGTTCTGCAGCCCAGTGAAATGGGGAATGCAGTGGGTAATCAGCAGAAAGCCCCTTGAACTGTGCTTGACACTTTGGGGCTTGCAATTAAAAATACAAAACATCCAGCAGGAGTTCAGACTTGCTTGTAAGTCTCAGTGTGTCTTTTGGTATTCCTGAATTTTTATTCTTCCATGTGTGTTACAGATTTTTTTATCTGTAAGATTTGCCCATTTTCTCACTGGAAGATTCCAACAGGGTTGTAAAAATACAGGATGACTTCTTTTCTTACTCTCTTTTAAAAGCCAGCTAAACCACTGAGAACAAACCTGTATTTTGCACTGACAGTAAGATTTTTTTAAGGACATCAATTACATGGTGTCTTCCTTTAGTGCTTTCTCCCTGCAGTACCAGAACACTGATTTAAAAAAAAATCTCCTAGAACAATAAGATAAATCTGTCCTAAACATCTGGGGGTTTTGTGCCAGCATTAATGACTTTGTCTGCCTCCTGAGAGCTGCTTTTCACCAGGAAGGTTTTCACCAGGCTGGCAGATCTCAGCAGTGCTGCAGTCCCTGACAGGCAGGATCTGCTCAGCTGGGCTGCCTTGGATGAGGCTGCTGCTGCTGCCCCACCACCTGCCAGGGCCTTCTCCTGCCTGCTGATGAGCTGGGCTTGCTCTGGGCTCTGCAAGTCAGTGGCTGGAGCAGAGTAATCAACTCTGCAGGACAGGAGGCACATTGTAAGGTCATGAGTGACTGGAGAGATTGGCAGCAGCTGAAACTCCTTTATGAGCCTTCCCAGGGCAGACTGGGGCTTTCCATACAAAGGACAATGCAGACTCTGTTAAAAACCTCCTGGTTCTGAGCAGGTTTGAGCCAGGTGAAGCCAAGGAGGGTCTGGGATTGCTGAGGGACTGAAACTGGGTTAGTCTTGCACAGCTTGCCCCAGCCTGGGTGATTTTTCTTTCCATGTTGTTGACATTGAAGAAGCTGATGGAAAAGCAAGTGAAGGAAAAAGGCATCTGGAGAGAGTTTTGAGCCTTTTTTTGACTCTTTTTGCAGTAATTACACCCGAGTTATGGTGACCCGGACAAATATTTAATCACAGGCCCTGCTGATGCTGTAAATGGGAGCTGTGAAGTGCAGGCCAAGGCCTTGACTCTGGCCATGGCCCTGAGCAGCAGCTGGGCCAAGGCAAACAAGGGCCTGTGCACAAGGGCTGTCCTCAGTGCACCTTGGCCCGAGTGCTGGCCCTTGCTTGCTTTGACTTTCCCTCTGCAAGCTGCAGGGGGAGATTGATGCCCCTGTCAGCATTTCACAGCAGAACAGTGGATGCAGATGTGGTGCAGGAAGGCAGGGCTGGTGCAGTGTCAGGAGCAGTGCTGGGTGAGGATGCACAAACGGGGGCCTGGGGCACATCCCAGCCTGGGGTGGGACAGGATCCTGCAGAGCCCTGGGAAACTGGAAACTGCAGAACCTTTACCTTTCAGTTACCTGCAGTCTCCACACTGCCCTCAGCTGTTCTGGGTCTGTTCTGGATCTGTTCTGGATCCTGCAGAGCCCTGGGAAACTGGAAACTGCAGAAGCTTTACCTTTCAATTACCTGCAGTCTCCACACTGCCCTCAGCTGTTCTGGGTGAGGAGGAGCTGTTTGTCCCCAGCTGAAATTCACCTGCAGCTGAACTAAACTGAGTGCAGGGCTTGGACTTGGCTCTGAATCCAGTGTGCCACATCACCCAAGCTCTGCAAGTTTTACTTCTCCTTTTTTGATCAGCCTTTTATGCAGCCTGCAGCAAAATGAGCCACCCAGAGTTGGTTTTAGTTTCCTCTTGAATAGCCTGTTACAGTTTCACTTTGACAGGTATCAGTGATGTTTTGAAAAAACTTTGTCCATGGTAAATTTGCACAGTTTTGGTCAAGTCAGCATTTACTTGGCCACCTTTGATCCTAAATGAGAGTAGCAGATGTCCTTGTGTTTGAGAGGAAGCTGCTGAGGTGTTGCTCATGGCCTGGCTCACAGCTGATGGCACAGCAGCCTCAGTGCTTGCACAGGGAGCTCTGCTCAGAGCCATTGCTCCAAAACCACTTTGGCCTCATGGCTGCACACAGGGCATTGCTGGCTGCTGATGGAGGGATTGACCTGAGAGGAGCAGCTCAGGGAATGCCACGTGGTGGAGATGGAGCTGCATGAGGCTCTAGAAATAGCTGTTTTCTGCAGGTGAGATCGTTGCCCTGCACCCCACACAACCCCACACAAGGGTTTTGTTGCCTTTGTCAAGGCCATTTGGAAAAACTCTGCCTGTCTTGAATATCCCCAGGGTCCTTCCTGTAAGGCTCTCACTTGGGCTGTTCCTAAATGTTGCCCTCAGTTTTTGAGAAGGATTTTTCCTCTCTCAAGACCTCGTGTTTGTTGCTGTGGCTGCACCTGGATCCCTGGGGGTGTCCAGGGCCAGGCTGGGTGGGGTTTGGAGCAGCCTGGGACAGTGAAATGTGTCCCTGCCATGGCAGGGGTGGCACTGGATGGGCTTTGATCCTTCAACCCAAACCACTCCAGGACTGTGGGGTTCTCTTGGAGTGTTCCTACAGCTGCCTTGGGGCCACGTGCTGGTCCCTCCTGGGCAGATTCTGCTCAGAGGTCACATCCCTGGCCTGTGTCTGTTTTATTTTATGCACTGGGAGTTGACATCTCTCTTCCAGTGCCTTGAACTACTTTTCCTTGATTTCCCCAGTGCAGTTTTTTGTCTGCTACAATATGAGTTGTCTCTATTTCTAGGAAGAAAAAAAACATTTTACATTTGTGAGTGGACAGAAAAAGGAAAGTGGGAGACAGAGAAGATTCAGCCTGTTTTGGGAAGCTGAAAACTCATCTTAGTGTAGCTTTAATTTACTTGACCTGGTGCACTTTGGAATTTCAGGCTTTTGCTGTATCAGTTCAGTTACAGAATTTCAGATTCTGTCCGGATCCAGTAGAGGAATGGGTGTTCATACACACACAGGAGTGTGCAGCACAAACCCCTGTGTGCTGCCACATCCACTCCTTTGTACAATTTACCTGTGTGCATAATTGCTTCATGTGTGTGCAGGGATGAATTTACCTGGAGGGAGTGAGATCAGCTCTTAGCCAGCTTGAGGCACTCAGGATCCGTGGATTAATCCTGCCCTGAAAACTTTGGGGCAGTTAAAGTTGAGGTGACATCTTCACCCTGGAAGCTCATTAGGTCCTGGCTGCAGAGTGCCTCTGTGTGGCACAGCCTCTCCTTTGCCCAGGGGGTTTGGCTGGAATTTTTAGGAATAAACATTGTTCTACATCAACACTGCCAGAGAGGACGCAGGGAGCAGGGCTTGCAGGGAAATGAAACGTGCCAGCAGCTTTTCAATTACCTTGCACGTTCTCTGGGGACTGCAGGTACCTCCCAGCCCTCCTGATTGAGGCCAGATGTTTGGCAGATGTTGTTCCCTGGCAGCTCTGGGGCTCCTGGCCCTGTGTGTACCTTGGAGCCGCTCGTGTCGCTCGCACTCGGGGCTTTCATTAGGCTGCCCTTTACTGGAGGGAGGGAGAGCAGCTGTGGGTCCTGTTCCCCTGGTGCACAGGAGATGTGAAGGGTTCCCCTTTCCTGGCAGACCTGTGCAGACTTTCAGCAGCCCTGCTTTGCTGAAGGGCTCTGCAGCAGGAGCAGGTGCCTCCCCTGTGTGTCCCCTGCACAGACCCTGGCTCTGTGCCCTGGCCAGGGGCGTGTGCTGAGCAGGAGCTTGGCTCAGTCCTGGAGTTTATTTACATGGGGAGACGTGGGAAGGGGAGGATGCAAAGTCATGGGGAACTAAATAGAGGAACTAAAAGAATCCATTCCTGAGGGTGATGATGAGGAGGCTGATTCCTGAGGGCTGAGATTTGGGATGAAAGGAGCACTGAGGTTGATTTTTGAACTTGGAACACTCTCTAGCGAGGGCAGAAGGTTTTGCAGAGCTGGATGAAGGCTGGACTGTGCAGACAGAGCAATCCCTGCCTGCAGGAAGAGCTGCCCTGGCATCTGCTGCTGCTCAGTGAAACCCCAGCAGAGCCATTCCCCATTTATCATGCAGGGAAATCCCTGTGCTCAGCAATCAGGAGACTCATCCATTTCCATCAAGGGCAGCTTTCATGGAAAAGCCCATCCCACCGACTTCCAGATGTTGTAACTTTGTTTTTCCACCAGTGGTTTCTTCTTGTGGTCCTTGAGCTCCCCCTCAGCAGTTACAGTGCCCTGGAGTCTCTGTAGTGCGGGGACAGCAGGGATGTGCTGCCAGGGGTTGTCCAGGGAATTATTGCTGCCTCACTTCTCTTTCCATCATGAGGGTGGGGAAGCCCTGGCTGCTCTCAGGCTGCCCCTGGATCCCTGGCAGTGTCCCAGACAGGGCTCAGAGCCACCTGGGACAGGGGAAGGTGTCCCTGCCATGGCAGGGCTGCAGTGGGATGGGCTTTGAGGACCCTGTGGATTTCACAGAGGTTCAGTTTTGGAAGAGGTGAGAAGAAGGGAGCAGAGCAGTGGAGGCAGGTGAAGGTTGTGCAGCCCAGGTTTGCCCATGGTTTTGGCTGGACAGTTTGGCAAAGGGAATGGGAAATTTGGTTACACTGCTGAGAGCAAATCTCTGTGGAGGGGTGGGCTCAGTTCTCAGCTGATTCCTACAAGGCTCCAACCCTGCAGAGATCACAGCCTTCACTTACTGCTTGTAGTTTGGAATAAATGCTGGAGGGGCAGGCCAAATTCTGCCTTACTGATATCCAAATAATTCCACATATTTTCCACCTGGAGCCTTCAGCCTGCCTGTGGCTTTGGGAGCCCTTGGCACACATTGCTGTTTGTGTTTCATTAAAGGGATTTTCACTTTGCTCCGTGGCCAGAGCAGCTGTGGGTGTTGTTGGCTTTTCAGAGCAAAATGGAGGATGAGTTCCCTTCTACCTTTGCTGGTATTTTCAGACACTTTCACGATGAAACAAAGTGTTTTTCCAGCTTAAATGTCCCTCTTTATATTATTCCTCCAAATAATGTTTACAGAAAGCCCAGGCAGCTGCTTTATTCTGTGCAGGAAACATCCCAAGTGAGCAGGGAGCCCTGGAGATGGCCCAGAGGAGTGAGATTAGTGAGTGTCCCTGTGAGTCAGCCTGGAGCAGATGGCTGGGGGAGCCAGGAGGGGAGCCAGGGCTGGGACTGAGCTGGGACTGAGCTGGGACTGAGCTGAGACAGAGCTGGGACTGGGCTGGGACTGGGACTGGGCTGGGACTGGGCTGGGACTGGGGCTGAGACTGGGCTGAGACTGAGGAGCTGGGACTGGGCTGGGACTGGGCTGAGCTGAGACTGAGGAGCTGGGGCTGAGCTGGGACTGGGCTGAGCTGGGGCTGGGACTGGGCTGAGCTGAGACTGAGGAGCTGGGGCTGAGCTGGGACTGGGCTGGGACTGAGGAGCTGGGACTGGGCTGGGACTGGGCTCCCCCTGGGTTTGGCTGAGCCCAGCAGGCAGTGGGCAGTGCCAGAGCACTTCTGCTGCTCCTGAACTCAGCCTGTAGTGGGAATTTCCCCTCAGAGCAAACCCAGCTCTATTTGAGCAGCAGAAGTGCTGCTGCTGCCTGAGCCTGAGCAGTGCCAGCCACAGGAAGGAACCTTTAAAAACCCCAACAACTCAAAACCCAACTGTTTGTAGGACATGGCTGATCTTGACTCTGCACTCCATTAAACAGCCTCTTGTAACATCTGGCCTTCCAGAGCACATAAAAATGTTTTCCTTCTGGCAGCAGTTTTTATGGAGATGTAATAATATACAGGGTTTTTTTATTAAAAAAAAATCTATTTTCAGATTCTGCTTCTTAACCAGAGCTGAGCCTGTCCAGGTGTGGAGGAGGCAAGCAGGGAGCCTGTGGCAGTGCCTGCCCCTCTGCCAGCTCCCAGCTGCCCCACATTGGGGCAGTTTGCTGATGGCTCCAGCTCCCCATGGGTGTGTTGGTGTGGGTCAGGTCTGCATTGTCCCTGCACTGCAGCTGGAGCCCTTCTCCAGGCAGTGTCTCCATTCCATGGAAACAGTCTGAAGGCAAAATGAAACGTCCTGCTGCTCTTTCTCCCCCTCTTCCAGGTTATCTCTTGCCTCCAGGGGTCCAGCTAAATTACACGCTTCCCCAAGCCTGTTCCAGCCTTGGCTTATTAGAACAAACCTGTGGCTGGCCCAGATTTTAAACTCTGCCCTGAGGGAGGGATAGGAGCAGATGGATGAGAGAATTCAGTGGGATTAGTGAAATCCTTTGAAGACTGTTCTTCCCACTGCATTTGTCTCCCAGTTTTGTTTTCTTGCTGTCTCAGCAAATCCTGCTGAGGTTCCTGGGTCTGATGTTCACAGTTGAGCACTTGGCTGTGTCCTGGCCACAGTTACACCTCAGGAGCTGGGGAGGATGGACTCTGCTGAGCACACTGAGGAAACCCAGGGCTCTGGGAATATTTCTGAGTCTGCTCTGGGGTGCCCTGACCCCCAGGGCAGCACTGACTCTGACCCTCATCCATGGAGAAAGTTTCCCAGACTTCAAGATAGACTGGAATCCACAAAAGTGTGAAATAGATTATAGAGAGTAGTGTAGGTGGATCACTGGGTGAGAAATTGAGGTTTGGGGATTTTTAGTATGTTTTGGATGGCAGCAAGATGCAGGGCACAGGGTGTTGTCCTTGTAGACCTCCAGGGTTTCTTCTTCATGCTTCTTCTTCCTCCTTCTCCATGGGTTTGGGTGGCATTTTGTAATTGGGCAGAAAAGTCTGCATTGGGGGCTCTTTGGGATCAGTTATTGGGGTAAAAGGGAAAATAATCCAGGTGTCAGCTCTTAATTGGATAATTTAGTCTTAAAAGACCTTGTACCAAGAGATTGTTGGCCATTTTGTGCCTTCTAATGAAAATCTGCCCAACTCACAGCAGTGAGACTGTTTTACTGGTAAGAAACAATAAACACCTGACTCTGAACAAGAACTGTCATCTCAAGTGTCTTCAACCCAGAGCCAGGGAAACCCAGAACTGGTGCCCCCACAGCACACAGAGCACACAGACCATGGAGGGCCAGGGCTGGGTGCTCCATCAGGCACAGCCAGATGGAATCCAGGGAGTGCTGCAGCTCTGGGGTTGGGCTGGAAGAGCTGAGCTGGCTCAGGAGCTGAGTCCTGTCCAGGTCCTGCACTGGGGCTGTGCTGTCACTGCACCCCTGAGTTGTTCCAGCTCTGAATTTCTCCTGCAAAGGACACTTGGCTGCTCTGTGCTGGGAGGGGGTGGCTCTTGTGGGGCCTGTCTGCAGAGGGGCTCTTGCCATTCCTGGCTTTTTATTCCACCACATCTCCCCTGCCAGCCTGTGCCTGTGGGGAATGCTGGGGCTTTCTCAGCACCTTCTCCTGTGTTGGCACATGGGGGAGGTGGTGACTGCCCCTCTCCCAGCCCTGCTGGGCCCTGCCCTGCCCCCAGCTCCCTGAGATGGATGGATCTGTGCTTTCCTTTGCAGATGGAGAAGGATGAGACTGTGAGTGACTCCTCCCCACACATAGCCAACATCGGCCGCTTGGTAGAGGTGAGTGCAGCTTCTGCTGCCCACAGTTGCTCCCATTCCTTGGAATTTTGTTGCATTTTTCTTTACAAATAACTTAGTGATTCCTGTTCTTGCTGGGTGTGTGGTCCTTCCACCTCCTTCCTTCCCTCCCAGCTGTCTGGGTACAAAGCCACCCTCTGCCCCTTGTCTCCTGCTCAGCCCTGCAGTGGGAGAAAAGGGGTGCTCCCTTCCTGAGCACCAAGGAACAACTTCTACTCTCAGGTTTGCTTTTGCAGCCACTTCTGGGGAGAATTATTTCGAGTCAGGTTGCTACAGCACTGTCCCTTGGACTGAAAGTTCAGTGTGGATCCAGTGTTTATGAAACGCCCTGGGACTGGGTTTGGTGTTGGGTTTGGTGGCAGCTCTCAGCCCTGGAAGCTCAGCCCAAGGAGTGGAGCTGCTCAGAAGCTGCAGCACCACTTTGCTGTTTCACTGCACTGTCCTGACTGAAAGTGTCCCAGATTTTCTTCATTGTTATAGCCAAGAAAGGAGAAAATTCTCAACTCTGATGCATCTTTAGGGAACTGGGAAATTAAAGAAAGGCAGCTGCTTCTTTTGTGATCCCTTTTAAAAGTTGTTTGCTGGAGTGAAAGCAATGAAAAAAGCTGCTTTGTTACAAGATCTCTCTCAGAGCTCTGTCGTGCAGCTGATAAGAACAAGTCAAGGATTCAAAGTCACTCCTGAGCCCAGAGCTCTGGCTCGTGGTTGTCCTGCAGGACTGGCTGGGCTCCTGGAGCCGTGCAGGGCCGGGAGCTGCACGGGAAGGTTGGGCTGGTGCAGCTCCCTCTGTGCAGGGCTGGAGAGACGCTGCCCTCTCGTGGTGCACGGAGCTCCCATAGCTGGGGAGATGGGCTGGGAGGGGAGAGCAGGAACAAAGGCCTGAGGTGTTTGCTGGGTCCCCAGGACCAAGGAGGAATTGAGAATCTGACTCCATGTTCTTAGAAGGCTGTTATATTATATTATATTATATTATATTATATTATATTATATTATATTATATTATATTATATTATATTATATTATATTATATTATATTATATTATATTATATTATATTATGCTAAAACTATACTAAATAACAGAGAAAGGATACAGACAGAAGGTTACAAAGAATGATCATGAAAACTCGTGACTGCTGCCAGAGTCCTGACACAGCTGGCTGTGATTGGTCATTAACTCAGAACAATTCACATGACACCAATCAAACAGGCACCTCTTGGATAAACAATCTCCAACCTCATTCCAAAGCAGCAAAACACAGGAGAAGCAATCAGATCATATTATTTTCCTTTTTCTCTGAGGCTCCTCAGCTTCCCAGGAGAAGAATCCTGGGGATGGGATTTTTCAGGAAATTTGACAAAGCCCCAGTGCTGGGATGGGAGCAGGGGCTGGGCCCAGGGGTCTGTGGGCAGGCAGTGCTCCAGGGGCTGTGCTCAGAGTGGCCCTGGTGCTGCAGCATCCCTGCACACAGTGAGGGCACTGAAGAGCTGCTGTGCTGCTTTCTTTTCCAGGACATGGAAAACAAAATCAGAAGTACACTGAACGAGATTTATTTTGGAAAGACAAAGGACATCGTCAATGGGCTGAGGTAAGGGACCCTTTGCATCCCTGCAGTGCCACCCCAGCCTTGAGCTGCTTGGTTTTCCCCTCCCTGTGCTGTGGGACAATTTTTGTTGTGTGGAGTTCAGGGAACTCTTCTGTGGCAGAAATCTGAAGCAATGTTTTAATCCCTTGTTTCCTCACCAGGAGTAAAACAGCCCAACTAACACTTGTATTTTTGGATTATTTTTCATTTGTTTTATTCACAGTCCTTAAATTCTGTCTTCTCTTTCTACTGTCCTTAAAAATATTCCCAGAATTAAGTCATGACAGGAGTGGTTTGTGGTATTTAGATTTTGTTTTAAATTCTGTCTTTCTCTCAACACCACTGGTCAAAATACAGTGTATGAGAAGAGATTAAATTCCCTGTGCCTTTCTGTGGGGAAACTGTGCTGTGCTGTTCAGCCCCTGCTCATTCCTGGACAGGAATTGGACATGGAGATCCCAAGCTGGTAATTCTTATGCTCACAGAGGAAATCACTGTGATGCCAAATCACTTCATTTTAAAGTACAGAGAGACCTCCCAGCACAGTGTGGTAATGTAGAATAACCAAAGGGCACAAATAAATGCTCTGCTCTTCCCTCACTCACTGAGATGTGGAAGAAGAGAGAAAAATGGTGTTAATTCAATATTGGTGCTGCTGTATGGGCAGAGGGAGCAGCAGGAGCTGTGGGAGGGGTTCTGGGTTCTGCCCCAAGCCCAGGACAAACCAGCCTCAGTTTCCTTTGTGCTGAGCAGGGTTTAGGCAGGAAGCTTTAATTCCATCAGAGGTAATCTGTAATTGAGCCTTTCTCTTGTGAACGTTGCCTTGAGCTGCTGTGGTTGGATCTCTGCTCTCTCCCCATCCCTCAGAGTCCTGGCCCTGTGTGCAGGAACCACCCAGGCTCCTCCAGCCTGTCCCTGCTCCTTCTCTCCTGTGTGTGTCCCCTTCTCGTCCCTGGAGCTCCCCAGAGCCCCAGCTCTGTGTTACCAAGTTCTTCTGACTGTTCTTTTCCCTGTTTGCTCCCTGGTTTCCCACTGCTCTCTGTAGATCTATCGATGCTATTCCTGACAACCAAAAGTATAAGCAGTTGCAGAGGGAACTTTCTCAAGTGTTGACCCAGCGCCAGATCTACATCCAGCCTGATAACTAAACCAATCCAGGTACCCCTGCTGCCTGTGAGGTGTGAGCCAGCACTAAACCAGGACTCACCAGCCCAGCCCCTGCATGGTAACGGGAAGAACTAACCCCTAATCCCACAGGGAGCAGCCAGCCCAGCCTCCTGGGGCTGGCTCAGTGCTGGGGTTCTTGTTTTCAGTGTTTTCTCCTCCCTCATGGAATCCTCATGCTCGGAACTGGGGCAGGATTTACCACTTTGCACTCTGGCTTGGGAGCAGGAAAGGAGCACGTGGAGTGCTGTGGGATTGGGCTGATTCCATCCAGCAGCCCCAGGACTCTGTCCCTTGGGCACCAGCAGTTCTGTACACCTGTGGTATTCCACTTCATGGAGAAATTCCCTGGAATCCCAGTGTACTCCCTGCAGAATGAAATCCTGGGAGTGTCACAGTTTGGAAAAAAAAAGATTCTGGTTCTTCCATGACTTGAGAGTAAAGGTGTGCTCACCTCACACCTCCCCTGTGAGCCTGCTGGAGTTTGAGCTTCCCTGGAGCCTCAGTCCTGCTCAGGCTCACTCAGACATTGCCAGCCTCCCCTGCTCGTGCTCTGCACAGCCTCCAGAGGGATCTGGTGCTGTGCTCATTGCTCTGGAGCTCTGAGTGTCAGGGCAGTGACTAACCCTGAGCCTCCTTAACCTTCCACTCCCTTCCTAACCAGTTACAGACGTTGTTTCAAACACTTCAGCTGACGAAGGGGGAAACTCACTACTTGTTGATAGTGGCCAAGAACCACTTCTTCAGCCTGTGACAAATGCAAATATAAATGTATATGTTTTTATTAAAGCAGCAGAAGTCTCCAGAGACAAGAGAATGGAAATACTGTTACAAAAATGGTTGGAAAATCACCACCACAAAGAGCAGCCTTGCTTACAGGAGACAGCAACCAGGGAAAATGAGGTTGCTCTGAATCACAGAATCCCAGACTGGTTTGGGTTGGAAGGGCCCTTGAAACTCATCCAGTTCCAACCCCCTGCCATGGGCAGGGAGATCTTCCACTCTCCCAGGTGCTGTAAAGGCTGTGAAATGTGGTTTAGGTGGGGAGAAACTCTACCCAGCTGAATCCTACCACTGCTCTGTGGTAGCCACTCTGGAGAAGTTTGGTCCTGGATAGAACCCATTCTATCAATTTATTTAAGAGGGGCCTTTTTAAAAGTGGAAATTTCTTATTGTCTTATTGAAATCAGAGCTTCCTCCACAGGCATCTCCCAGGGCAGTGATCCCAGGTGATTCCTGACAGGTGGAGCTTTTCCTCTGTTCTCTCAGGCAAAGGGAATCCCTGCAATAACCTTGTGACAGTGTCTCTGTTCTTCAGCTGCTTTGATCACTCATTCCTTAGGGAAAGTACAAAAAAGGCAAATTTGAGAGCAGAACCTCCAGCTGCCATTTCCCCTGGTGCAGAGGCTGGAGGGGGCTCCGAGGTGACCCTGGGTGAACAGAAGGGTCAGAGCTCCCCAGCCCAGCCCTTCCCTGGGTGGGGCTGGGTTTTCTCTGCATCTGGGGGCAGCAGCAGGAGCAGGGGCAGGAGCTGTAACCCCCCTGGCTGTGGGATGCTGGGCTCTGCAGTCTGTAACAGAAACCTTGGGACTCTCCCTGCAGCCGGGGCTGAGCGGAGCTGCTGGGGAAGCCTTTGGTGCCTTCCTTGCCAGAGTGAGTTTGGCTTGGTGTTCTCACTGAGTGGTCACTTCACTTCTGCTTCCTGGGCTCCAGCAGGCAGAGCTGAGCCTGGGCTCAGGGGCTTCTCCTTCCTCCTGACTCCCAGCCCTGCCCTGCCCTGCACTGCCCCTGACCCCCATTTCCTTCTTCCCCACAGGTCTGTGCAGACTTTTGCAGACAAATCAAAACAAGAAGCTCTTAAAAACGACCTGGTGGAGGCTTTGAAGAGGAAGCAGCAAAGTTAAAGTCCTGTCAGTGCTAACCAGCCATGCCATGCACTCGTTAGATTCCTTTCCTAGAGAATCATCCCCGCCCTTTTCTGTTGGTCACATCACGATTTGCATCCAATACTCTCCATGCAGCGCCATCCTCTCCCATGAATAAAGCTGTACAAACTTTTTCAGTCTCTGAGGCCTACTTTGCACCACATTTTACTATTGAGACCTTAGGCTATGTTCCTGTAGAAGTCCATGTATTATTTTTTTTCTCCTCCCCCTTTTCCCACCCTCCCCCATTTATATGCATCACCACAGATCATTGTTTGTCTTTTCCTCCCTCACCCCTCCTGCCTTTTGTTACATTGGTGTAAAAAATGTAAAACAAAAATTTATTAAATACTGTGGTGTGTGAAAGAGGAAGAACTGGAAAAACAAAAAAAAAAAAGAAAAATAATCTATTCCACGTATGTTTGGGGGCTGGGCACAGGGGCTGGCTGGAGGGAGGGAGGGAAGAGAGGGTGTTCCTGGGGGTTGTACAATACTGAGTAACCCAGATGTGCAGGAGATGGTGATTTCAAGACCTGCTGAAAGTTCTGCTCTTCTATAGCCTGGTTCCAAGGCGCTTTTCTGTCAATTTTTATGGAATGCAAAAGGGGTTTTTGTTTTGATTTTTTGTTTTTTTTTGTAAAGCTTAAATTGAATCTACATCTGATACTTGAGCCTCCATACTAAAAAATGGAAAAAAAAGAAAAGGAAAAAAAAAGACTAAAATAATAAAAGCAACAAAAAAAAAATCCCAGGAAGATGTTTGTGTGATCGTGTCCTCCTTGTTTCTCCTTCCTTCCTTGCAGGGTTACTTGGGGTTTGTTTTTTGTCCCACATCCAGAAATGTTTGTCTGGAAGGGGCTGTGATGTCCCTCTGCTCTTTGGCCCTGGGTTGTTCATTCTGCTGCCCTTCCAAGGTGCTGGGATTGGTGCTCCAGGCACCCAGCACATGCCCATGCAGGTGTGCCCAGGGGAGAGGGGTCTGTCCAGCTGTGCTGGAAGCAGCCTGGGGGCTCCTGTGTTTAGCCCTGGGCAGAGGGGCTGTGCTGGGGTGGCTGCTTCCTCCCACCCATCCCTGCTGACCCCAAAGCTCCTCCCTGTGTCACTGGGACCTCCCCCACCGTCCCCTCCTGAGCCCTTGGGGGGCAGAGGGACCTGGCACAGCTTTGGGTTCCCTGCCTGCTGCAGGCTGTGGTTGTACCAAACCCAATGCTGGGGAAGCACAGAAAGATCTGCTGGGCTGCTCCTGGCTCTGGGAGCTGCCCTGTGTGAGCCTCTGCCAGTGGGGGCTGTTGGCATTAACAGGGATTAATTAATGTGCTGCAATTTGCTTTTGTACCGTGACCTGTGCCCACCAGACTCCTGCACGTGGCCAGGGCTCACCCAGAGCCTGCAGCAGCTCCTGTGGGACACGGGGTGGGAAGGGCTGGGATCCCCCAGGGAACACTGGGATTTGTCAGTTCTGTCCCAACACGAACCTTTCCTGAAGCTGGAGATGTTTCTGTGACAGAGACTCCTGCTGAGGTTCCCAGTTACCCTCTCCCTCAGGGAGGGTTGTTCCTGCTTGGCCTCTTCTGCTTTAACATTTGCCTCTGCAAGATCCTGAACAGAGGGACAGGACTGCAGCAGTGCCTGGGAGGGATGGGAACTCAGGGAGAGCCTCAGGAATCCCAGGCACCCTGAGCTGGCTGGGGGGGTGAGCTCTGGGTGCAGCTGCTGCCCTTGCTCCATCCTGCCCAGCCCAGGGAAAGTCAGAGGAAATCAGCTTTGAACCTAACCCTGCTTCAGGTGCACTGTGGGGACAGACTCTGTGATACATTTATATATAGAAATATTTATACACACACTCTTTCCTCCTTATGGCAGAGGTTCTTTGTCCAGCTTTAGGAAAACTCCATATGTGACAATGATTCAGTGTTGTGAGTGGCAGA
Organism: Agelaius phoeniceus; assembly: GCF_051311805.1. NCBI lineage: Eukaryota > Metazoa > Chordata > Aves > Passeriformes > Icteridae > Agelaius > Agelaius phoeniceus. The sequence goes on from NC_135288.1 coordinate 1,498,296, forward strand.
GATGAGAGATTGGCTCATGGTTTGGATTAAAACAGGATATGAAATGTCCTACAGGACAGGAAATGCTGCTGCTGCAGGATGAGCTGAGCAGCCCCTTTGCCTGTGAATCTGGAGGGGCAGAATTGTGAATTTTTTTTTATGGCCAGAGCAAAACTATTCTGCAAACCTACTTTCAGTTCAGCCAACTGAGTTACCTTGCTGCACTTTCTTGCTTTGATTTTCAGTAATATATATAAATGTGGATAATTGGAAAAAGAATTAAAGGGGAGAAGTCTTACAAATTTCCTGAACACAGGAACCACATTTTTGGTCCATCCTATTCAGCTACCTGAGATAAAAGTCTGTTTGCAAACAGAGATGTAGGAAATGTGAGGTTTGCTGACTCTTGAGCAGAGCCAAAGAAGTGCTTGAAGTTTGAAGTGAAAATGCCCTGAAATGTCTGAAATCCTGCAGCAAACTGTTCCTGAATTTTGGAGGAATCTTTGAAAAAGTTCACTCTCCTGTGCCATCTTCCTAGACTCTAACAGTCTCCTGGAGAACAATTTGGGAACAGCCCCTAACCCCAGAACACGTGGTGGGGTCCAGGGTGGATTTTGGGATCACAGCATCCAGCAGGGCATCCCCACCCAGAGCTCTCTCCCATCTCCCAGATTCAGGAACTGGCTCACCTTTGGTCCAAGCTCATCCCCAGGAGCTGTGAATTAACCCAGTAAAAACTTACTTGGTTCAGGTGGCTCAGAGAGACTGAAAGCTACATTTCCTTTCTGAAGACAGCTGGGTCAGTCCAAGACCTGGCCCAGTTTGTGTTTCCATGAACCTGGTGCTGCAGCTTGGGGGGCACTGAGCACTTGGAATCCCATTTAATGTGAGATCCATGGATTGGTGTCCTCAGTGTGAGGACAAAGCAGAGTAACTTCCTTGGGAAGGACAAATGCCATGGACTGGCTGAGGAATCATAAATTAATGATAAAGCCAAAAGGGACACAATGTTGGGTATCAGGAAGGGAACTGGAGAGGGGAAAGGGAAGCAAAGAAGAGCTGACAGGAACTGCAGGAAAAGGAAAGCTCTTGTTTTCACAAGGCCAAGCTGTGATCATTTTCCTGAAGGGTCTCCAAGCTTTGGTTCCTCATTTTCCCAGGGACACTGAGCTGCTCATCCCCAGCAGGAAGAGCTCAGCCCACGGAGGGAGCCTGGCTCCAGCTCCACTCTGTCCTGCTGGGGACACAGCTCCTCCCAGCCCAGCCCTGCTTCCTGACCTTCCCTGCTGGAGGAGCACTGTGCTGAGCTCAGGGCCCCAGAGGGGGATAAACTCATCAGTGTTGCAGATAAACTCATCAGTGTTGCAGATAAACTCAACAGGTTAAAGATAAAATCATCAGACTGAGGATAAAATCATCAGACTGAGGATAAATGTGTCAGATTGAAGATAAATTTGTCAGAATGAGGATAAATTCATTAAGGATAGGGGGCAGGAACTGAAAACCAGAGTGAGCAGCTCTGCTCTTCTGCTGGGGAACAGCAATGGAGCAACTTCCCCAAGGAATCCATGCAATTAAAACATGGGTGAGGCAAAAAAACCAAGAAATCAGGGAATGGGATTGTGAGACTCATTAGGAAAGAGGCAGGAGCTGCCAAGTAAAGCAGCAAAATGAAACCAAGGGAGGCAGGTGGGGAAAGATGTGTTTTATAGATGGGTGAGCCATGCTAATTAAAACAGGTGTGGACTGAACACTTGGGTTCTGCTGCTCCTTCCCCACTGGATCCAGCCCTGTGTGTCCCCTGAAGGAGCTGTGAGGCCACAGGGTTGTGTCTGTGGCAGGTCAGTCTCCCTGTGCCCTCCCCACTCAGGCTCTCCCCACGTTTTTCAGCACCAAGGAAGTTCCAGATCACCCTGGGCAGACACAGCAGTGACCAGGCTCAGCTGTGGGGCACCGGAGCAGCGAAGAGCAGCTGAGGTATCCAAAAATTCCCTTTGATCCTGAAAGCATCATTGGTATCAAAGAGGCACCAGGTGTCCCAGCAGCATCCTCTGCCACTGCCTTGGCAGCACAACGTGTCACCCATGGGCTCAGGGCCTCTTCTGCCAGGAGCCACCAGGATGGAGGGGCTGGTGTGGCCAGCCCTAAGGCCACCTTGCTCATGTGCATCCTCCTCCTCCTCCTCCTCCTCTCCCTGCAGGGCAGGTCCCTCTGTCAGCTCTCGGGGCTCTCATCTGGCTCCCCCAGGAGAGCATCCCTCTCCTCGAGGCTGCCAGGCCGTCCTTTCCTGTAGGCCAGGAACTGGAAGGAGATCTGGGGAGAGGTCAAGGCTCTGCACACTCACAGGGGGAGCTGGGCATGCACTGGGGGTCAGCACCCCGAGATTGTGCCAGGAGAGGTGGGAGCAGGACAGGGAGCTCAGTGCAAAGCAGGGGCTGAGCCTTTCCCAGCCAGAGCAGCAGCACAGATCCCCCAGCACCCCACCCTCCTGCCAGCCCTCCCAGCCCTGGCAGGATGGATCCCAGCCCTGGGGAAAGGATACAGCCACGTCCAGGGCCAGCACTCCCAGGCTGCCCACCAGCCAGGGCAGGTGGTGCAGGATGTAGTCACCTTGGGCCTGGCCTGGCTCCGGGTTCTTCAGGAGGACACTGAGCCCATACAGGGAATTCCCCAGCATCACCAGGGCAAAGAGAGAGTAGGAGACCCCACTGGTGGATTTCCTCTTGTACTGGGAAAAGAGGGAGAGGAGAGGAGCTTGGGTGCAGCTCTCCTAAATCTCTCCACAACTATTAATTTAATCATGATATTAATCATGCTCACCCCCAACATTAAGAAAGAGAAGTGGTGACTCAGTGCTGGGAGTCTTTTAGTTCCCCTTTGGCTTGTAAATTAGATAAAATGAAAGCCCCACCCTGAAAATATTGGTAGGTTAAAGGGAGGGGAGAAAAATAAATACAGAGAAGTTGTCCCTTATGGAATGATCAGAGATGGGGCCTGGGACCTCTGAGCAGAGAGGAAAAAGGAGAAGCTCCCCCAGGGAGAAAGGAGAACCCTCCAGGGGAGAAAGGAGAAAAGGAGACTCCCCAGCCCCCAGGGAGTGCCAGCTGAGGAGCCCCGGGGTGCCAGGCTGGGCACTCACGTTGGTGCAGATCTGGGGCACCCGGGAGCACAGGTAGAGCACGGAGGACACGGAGCCGATGGCAAATCCAATGATTTCGGTCCTGGAGAACGGCTGCAAGGCAGGGGCGGGGACAGGGCCAGCCCCCGTGCTCAGAGCCCCAGCACGGCCACACCCACCCCGCGTGCGCCCGCTGCCCTCCTCTGACAGCCCGCTGATAATTACAGCTGGTAATTAACATTTCACCTTGCCACGGGAAAATACCCACTCAGGCTGTTATAACGGGAACTGGGTTTACTTTGCTCAGAGGTCCTTTTCTATTGCCAGAGCAAAACTGTTCTACAAACCTACTTTCAGTTCAGCCAACTGAGTTACCTTGCTGCACTTTCTTGCTTTGATTTTCAGTAATATATATAAATGTGGATAATTGGAAAAAGAATTAAAGGGGAGAAGTCTTACAAATTCCCTGAACACAGGAACCACATTTTTTGTCCATCCTATTCAGCTACCTGAGATAAAAGTCTGTTTGCAAACAGAGATGTGGGAAATGTGAGGTTTGCTGACTCTTGAGCAGAGCCATAGAAGTGCTTGAAATGTGAAGTGAAAATGCCCTGAAATGTCTGAAATCCTGCAGCAAACTGTTCCTGAATTTTGGAAGAATCTTTGAAAAAGTTCACTCTCCAGTGCCATCTTCCTAGACTCTAACAGTCTCCTGGAGAACAATTTGGGAACAGCCCCTAACCCCAGAACACGTGGTGGGGTCCAGGGTGGATTTTTGGGATCACAGCATCCAGCAGGGCATCCCCACCCAGAGCTCACTCCCATCTCCCAGATTTAGGAACTGGCTCACCTTTGGTCCAAGCTCATCCCCTGGAGCTGACAGCAGAGACCTCCCTTTGAAAGCCCCTGGAGCCTCAGTGCTGGCACTGCCCAGGAGGGAGAGGCTGGACAGGGACCCCACGGAGAGGAACACAAAGGCTGCATTGATGGGAGCAGGGACTGCAGAGAGGCAGACAGAGCCTGATCAGGAAGAGCCCAGCAACCCCAACAGCCCCGGGGCCGCCAGGACCCTCTGGGCTGAAGAAACCTCCAAGCTCCCCCTTATCTCACCAAGGCACTGAGCAACCTCTGAACTGTCCCTTATCTCACCAAGGGATGGGGCAGTGGCTGCTGTGATTTATCTGCCACTGATGTGCCCAATTTGTGCCTTATCAGGGAGGAAACTGCTCCTATCTTGGTTTCTTTGGGTTCAGGGCTCTATAGAATCATCCCCACTAGAAGATTTCAGTGTCTTAAGTTGCTCTCAAATCCCTGCCAGAGCAAGCCCTGCTGTGGCTTATTTGTTAGTAGTAATTTACTATTTTTCAGTAATTTTTAGTGATCATATTCAGTAAGCAAGCTCTCCAACTTAACAAAACCATGGATCTGATGGGTCAAATACCAATTGGCAATAACTTTACATGTCTAAGTTAAACAATCACCCCAGTCCCAAGGAGCCTGTTTGGGGTTCAGCAGTGCTGGAAAGGGGATTTTCTGTTTTCTCTGTCTGTTTAAACCCTGCAAGAACTGCTCAGGTTCCCTTTTCACTCCAGTTGGACAGACAGGAACTTCCCTGTCAAGTTTTGGCCCCAAGACAGCGGGAAAACTTCCCCCTTTCCCTTGCAGCACTGCCTGAGTCAGGAGTTCTGCGAGTCCCAGCTCTGAGGTGGAGTCACCACGTAACTGTGGGATATTTATTTGTTTCTGTGCCCCCTGAGGCTCATGGGGGGGTTGTTTTCAGCCTGGACACCGTGGGGGGGTGGGGGTTGCAGGGCCTGCAGAAGCCCCAGGCCCAGCCTGTAGCTGTTTGTTGGCTTTGGCTCTCCTAGGGGCTCAAATTATCCAAGGGAAAAAAAACCAAAACCAAACCACCAACCCAGCAAGCAACAAGAGGAATCATCTACTAACAATGCCTGGAATCTCCCTGGGTCCCAGAGTGCCCTGGAATCCCCCCCTCTCTGCTCCCAGTGCCCAGGGCAGCAGAGGCCCCCCCGTGCCCCAACTCACAGGCTCTGCCCCCGTTCTTCACCCGGTAGTAGCAGTAGAGGGAGAGCATGGCCAGGTCTGCCAGCACGTAGTAAATGGCTGTGTACACCTGTGGGGAGGGGAATGCTGGGGACACCCATGGGGACCTGGGGGGCTCCCACAGGGCTGCTCCCTGCCCTCCCAGGGTCCCTGGGGGAGAGGGGAGTGTCCTGGGGTGAAGGGAGCAGCCCTGGGAGAGAAGGGTGTCCTGGGGTGGAGAAGGGAACAGCCCCAGAGGGAGGGAGGGGAGTAACTCCAGGGTGAAGAAGGGAGCATCCCTGGGAGAGAAGGGAAAACACCAAGAGGGGAAGAAGGGAGCATCCCCAGGTAGGATGGAGGGAGCATCCCCGGGGAGGATGGAGGGAGCATCCCTGGGAGAGAATGGACCACACCCAAGGGGAAAAGGGAGCAATCCCAGGATGGGAGAGGGGAGGATTTCTAGGGGGCAAAGAGGGAGCATCCCAGGCAGTTTGGCTCTCGGGCTCCCAGTGCTGGATAAAGCAGCTGCCAGCCCCTCCCTCCTCCCTGGAGCTGGGGCCCGGTACCTGCAGGGGCAGCTGATCAGCCAGGAAGGAGCCGATGAGGTTGAGGAGGTCTCCGCCCAGCCATCCCAGCAGGAAATAGATGGAGAGAGCCTGGTCCATGATGCCTGTTCTGCAGGCCTGGTAGAACTGCCTGCAGGGCATTGGGCAGGGGAGCAAACATCACCTCAGCACCTTCAGCGCTACCTGGGAGCCATCCCCAGCATTCTGTGGGTCCCAAAGCAGCCACGGGAGGAAAAGCAAGGCCCCACGCTCCCCTGGCCCCAGGCAGAACTCCTGAGCCCCACCGGCCTCACCGAGTGCCCTGTGGGAGGAGCAGGAGGATGATCCCAGGGAGGGGGGGATGATCCCAGCTGCAGGATCCTCCCCTCCGGTTGCGAAAGAGCCGTGACTCCTCATGTGCCTCTCTGCCACCCCTGTGTCAGCACTTCCAAGTACCCCAGGGCTCCTGGGGACGGGACATTCCTTCTGCAGTGTGACCTGTCCTGCCGGGCCTGCACGTGCCTGACGTGGGACATTCCCGGCTGGCGAGCACGGCAACAACACCGCGGCAACAACACCGCGGCCACCACCGGGCTCTGGGGCTGCGCTGCCCGCTCCCCTCACCCTGCCGAGCCCTCGCTGCTTGTGCCGCGGGGATTTGATGATTCTGGCACCTTGTGCTTGCCAGAGGGTGTCTGCCATCCCGCGGGAAGGGCTGCCCGGGATGAGGGGGCAGCCTCGGGGATTTGGGAGCGGTACCCTGGAATTTGGGAGCCATACCCAGGGATTTGGGAGCGGTCCACATAAATTCGGGAGCAGTCTCCAGGGATTCTGGAACGGTCCCCGGGGGTTCGGGAGCTTTATCCAGGGATTTGAGAGGGGCCCCCAGAAATTCCGGAGCAGTACTCAGGGATTCGGGAGCGGCTCTCTGGGATTTGGGAGCGGTCCCCATAAATTCGGGAGTGATACTCAGGGATTCGGGAGCGGACCCCATAAATTCGGGAGTGATACCCAGGGATTTGGGAGCGGTACCCAGGGGATTAGGGAGCCTTACCCAGGGATTTAAGAGCGGTCCCCAGAAATTCGGGAGTGGTCCCCATAAATTCGGGAGTGGTACTCAGGGATTTGGGAGCGGTCCCCGGGGATTCGGGAGCAGCACCTCGGGGATTCGGGAGCGGTACTCGGGGATTCGGGAGCGGTACTCGGGGATTCTGGAGCGGTACTCGGGGATTCGGGAGCGGCACCTCGGGGATTCGGGAGCGGTACTCACGGGAAGGCTGCGGCGATGAAGCAGCCGATGGAGCCCAGCCCCAGGACGATGCTGGCGACATCCCGGCTGTCCTGGGCACACTCATGGAACACATCCATGATCCAGCGGGAGCCGTTGGGACAATCAGAGACATTCCCAGAGGGGACACCCCTCCAGCGCCGCGCAGCCATGGAACTGCCGGAATAACACAGAGAAAATTTAATAACAATGGGGAACGAAAGATCTGTGGGAGGGACAGGTCTGGGGATGTTCCGGGTACTGGCTCATGTTGCAAAAATGCATCGTTAGTGGATAATTCACTTTTATTGGGTTTGCTGCCAGCCTGGCAGCGTCTGGCCTCAAAAGAGAAACAGAAGAAATGAAAGAAGAAGAAGAAGAAGAAAGAAAGAAGAAAGAGAAGGGGGAAAAAGGAGGAAAAGAAGGGGGAAGGGAAAAAAAATAAAAAAAAAAAAAAGAAAAAAGGAAATGGAAGCGGGAAAGAAAAAAAAAAAAAAAAAGAAGCAGAAAAAAAGGAACAGTGAAAAAAAAGTGTGGGGAGAATAAATAAAAGAAGTCGAAATCAACCCAACCTGTCCTCGCAGCACCCGGCACTCGCCTCCTCACCGACGCGGTTCGGAACTGTACTTTTCCTTGAAAACCCGCTCTTTTTGAAACTTGGGCCGTTTTTCTTTGCGAATCCACAACTCCTCAGACACCCGCCGGGTTTCCTTCGCCGCTGTCCCAGACCCTGCCCAGTTTCTTTCGCTGCTCTCTCAAACCCTGCCGGGTTTTCTTTAACGCTGTCCCAAACCCGCCGCTCCTCTGCCGCTTTCTCGGGAAGTTGCCGGACACCGGGAGTTTTTCACGGCGTGAAATCAGCGAGCCTTTTCACAGAGTCGCTGCTTTTCCCCCCGCTCCCCGCGGGCTCCCAGCCCTGCCTTTCCCGAAGTCGCTGTTTTTTCCCGAGCTCGGTGTGCCCGGGCTCGGCCCCGCCGTGTGAGGGGCCGGGCGGGGCGGGGCCGCGCAGGCGCGATGGCGGCGCGGGCGGCGATGGCGGCGGTGGCGGGCGGCGGGGCCCGGCCCGCCGTGGTGCTGGGCGCTATGGAGATGGGCCGGCGAGCCGGGCCCGAGGCGAGTGCCGAGCTGCTCCGCGCCTTCCTGCGCCGCCGATACCGCCTCGTCGACACCGCCTTCATGTACGCGAACGGCGAGTCCGAGCGCATCCTGGGCGCGCTGCTGGCCGGCGGCACCGAGCCCGGTAGGGCGGCGGAGGGCGGGCTGCCCTCGGGGGAGAGGGGCTGCCCTAAGGAGAAGGGGCCGCTTTGCCAGGCTGACACTGTCCTTGAGGAGAAGGGACTTGGCCTGGACTCCTTCTGTGAGGAGAGGAGTCTTTCCTGAGGAGAAGGGATTTCCCCGAGGAGAGAAATGCTGGGAACCGTGCCCTGAGGAGAGGATCCTCCCTTGAGCAGGGTCGTCCCTGGGGAGAGGGGCTCAGCTCTTCTGCCAGGCTGACACTGTCCTTGAGGAGAAGGGACTTGGCCTGGACTCCTTCTGTGAGGAGAGGGGTCTTTCCTGAGCAGGGATTGCCCTGAGGAGAGGGGACTTGCTGGGAGCTGTGCCCTGAGGAGAGGGTCCTCCCTTGAGGAAGGTCGTCCCTGAGGAGAGGGGCTCAGCTCTTCTGCCAGGCTGACACTGTCCTTGAGGAAGCAAGACTTGCCCAGGACTCGTTCCCCGAGGAGCAGGGTCTTCCCTGTTAGGCTATTGCCTCCCTGAGGAGATGGCACTTCCCTGGGGAAGGAGAAAGAGAGGGGTCATCCCTGCCAGTCTGAGGCCGTTCCCAGGGACAAGGGCGGTCCCCAGAGTCCATTCCCTGAGGACAGGGATCTTCTCTGCCAGGATGACTCCCTCCTCAAGGAAAATGGACTTGCCCCAGGCCCATCCCCTTAGGACAAGAGTTTTCCCTGCTGATGCCATGCCTGAGGGGAAGGGACCCCCGTGCTAGTGCTGAATCCCAAAACCTTGAGGAGCAGACCCCCCCTGCCTGGGGCAGACCCTCAGTCCCTGCACAGAAGAGCCCCCTCTGCCAGGCTGATGGGATTCCTGAGCAAAGGCACCTTCCCTGAAACACCTCAAACACTTATATCACTTGTCCCCACTCCCCTCCTCAAGGTGGAAACATCATTGCTCATTCCTCCTCTCTCTGCCAGTGGAACTGGCCACCAAGGCCAACCCGTGGGATGGGAAGACGCTGAAGCCGGAGAGTGTGCGCTCCCAGCTGGACACGTCCCTGGAGAGGCTGCAGAGGACGAGTGTGGAGCTCTTCTACCTCCACGCTCCTGACCACGGCACCCCGGTGGAGGAAACCCTGCGTGCCTGCAACGAGCTGCACAAAGAGGTGAAGTGCAGAGTCCAAGCCTGGGCAGTCCTTGATTCCCTCCTTCCCACTGCTTTGTTTAAACCAGGGCTGCTTGTTGTGCCCATCTGCAGCACTGGGTTTGTGCAGCTCTGCGGAGACAGAGCCCAGGGCAGAGCTGAGCAGCCACTGCTCTTTGTGTGCTCACGTGGTGCACTTTGTTCCCAAGAGCTCTTGGAACATCTGGACTTTGCTTCCAGCCCTGTTAACAGTCTGGGTTAAGATTAGTGCTGGTAATGGGTAAGGAATTCCTGAGTTTCGTTTACCTGGTTATATCATTTAAACTAGAAGGTGTGAATTCCAAATGAACAGAATATTTTTGTCATGTCTTAATAATTCATAGTCTGTCAGAAAAGGTGGACAGGAATTAACCCTTCTGGACTAAAATTTGGTGACTGTCCTTTTCACTCTACCCATCTTGTGCTGTCTGGGTCCAGATGAACTTTGAAACACTGGAAGTGAATTCCCTTTTATTCCTCTGCAGGGGAAGTTTAAAGAGCTTGGCCTGTCAAACTACGCCGCGTGGGAGGTGGCAGAAATCTGCACCATCTGCAAGTACAACAACTGGGTGATGCCAACTGTGTACCAGGTGAGGGAGGGGGGAAGCTTGGATTTGGGCTCCCCAAATCTAGGACCAGCCCCAGTGTGCCACATAAACACAGAAGGAATCTGCTGCAGTTAGTCTGGGAAGTCACAGACTCATTGAGGTTGGAAAAGACCTCCAGTCCCAGCTGTGCCCAGTGCCCACCTTGTCACCCAGCCCAGAGCTCTGAGTGCCACGTCCAGGCCTTCCTTTGACAGCTCCAGGGATGGGGACTCCAACACCTCCCTGGGCAGCCCCTTCAAGGCCTGAGCACCCTTCCAGTGAGGAAGTCCAGGAAGCTGAGCGAGGTCACTGCTCAGAAACAGCTCAGTGTGTTCATTGCTGGAGCCAGCGACTCCCCTGCCATGGAACTTCAGTTACTGGCAGTCCTTCAGCGAGTCTGTTCCCAAGCAAATCATCACCTTGTATGACCTGAGGCTGCTCTCTGGGATGGGTGTTGCCAGGGAAGGGTGGGAAGAGGCAGCTGCTGTGCCCTGAGCTCTGTGTGAGGCTGTCTCCCACCCCGTGCAGGGAATGTACAACGCGACCACGCGCCAGGTGGAGGCCGAGCTGTTCCCCTGCCTCAGGCACTTCGGGCTGCGCTTCTACGCCTACAACCCGCTGGCAGGTACAGGGTACAGGGACAAGGCTTGGGACAAAGCTCTGAGGAATGGGGGCTCTGCAGAGCCAGCCCATCCCCAAAGCTGCTGCTCCCTTCCCTCCCAGGGGGGCTGCTGACCGGCAAGTACAAGTATGAGGACAAAGACACGCGCCAGCCCACCGGGAGATTTTTTGGGAATGACTGGGCTCAGGCTTACAGGGACAGGTATGTCCTGAGCTGACAGACAAGCAGAAATGGCTGCATGAAAAAAACACTCTAATAGTCAGCTTAGAGGAAGCAGAATTGACCAAAGCTTGGGGTTATGTCAGCACACGTGGTTGGGGCCGTGGTGTGTGACTGAGCTCTGCAGGGTGGTTTTTAGGCTCAGCTTCCTCACAGCTCCCAAGGGAGACTGCAGAAGTTCTCAGAGGCTACAGAGTTGTGTGAGGCTTCCTGAAAGCCTTTAATTGGAATATAGATGTACCACTGACTAGAGGTCCCAAGGGCAATTACAATGGGGTTTTTTGGCAGGTACTGGAAAAAACACAATTTTGAGGGAATTGCACTGGTAGAAAAAGCTCTGAAAGAGGCTTATGGCTCCACTGCACCCAGCCTGACGTCTGCTGCACTGCGCTGGCTCTACAACCACTCCAAACTGCAGGTGAGAGCTTGACTGGGCACTGCTGCCAGCACTCACAAACAGGGAAATTTCAGCGTAGGTGTCTTTTAATCCTGTGGGATTGTGGCATTCCAAAGGGAATATTGCTGTACAGACTGCCCGGCCGTGGCAGTGAGGCAGCTCTGCCTTTTCCCATGTGGTCAGAACTGGCAGCTTCAAGTGGAAGATTTTAGGGGTCTTGGCTTCCCTGCAAGGAGAGGACTCACCTTTCACTGGACTAGGAAACTAATGCTTAGAATTCCTGATGTTCCCCAAATGTTCCTGGAGCCCATCATAAAGTAGGATTTGGCAGCTTCTAAGGATTTGGGGTGCCTTGGGAATGTCCTGGCCTAGTGAGCAGAACTTCTGGTGTCAGTTGCTGAATTCTGGATGTTCTTTAGTGGAAAGAAACGCTTTGTTTGGCCCGCAGTGGCTCGGGAAGTGATCTTTCTTTTGGGATCAGCAACACCTCCCATCTGTTCCCAGGGTTCTCTTGGAGATGCAGTGATCATTGGGATGTCCAACATGGAGCAGCTGGAGCAGAACCTCAACTACAGCGAGGAGGGTCCCCTGCTGCCAGCCGTGGTGCAGGCGTTCGACGAGGCCTGGAACCTGAGTGCCCACGACTGCCCCAACTACTTCCGCTAGGGAGGGAAGGCTGGCACACCCAGCCCAGGCTCTGCAGACTGGGGAGAGGTGCTGCCCACCCTGCCCTCCTATCCACGGCTGGAGGGCTGCAGGTTTTTCCTGAATCAGTGAAGCTTTGTAGGATCCACACCCGTGCCTTATCCTCCCTCGCAGCCCCTCAGCTCCCCCAGCACAGCCCGTGATTCAGGATGCAGCTGATCAGGAAAATGAACACCTTGACGAGGTGAAGGCCCCTGTTCTGCTTTAATGTGAAATCTTAAATAATTACATAGAAGAATAAAATCTCTTTCTAGTGCAGAGCCCATCTCTGACCTGTGCCTGGAACCTGTCATCTCTTTGGCAGCACTTGGGACTTGGAATCACAGAATATCAGGATGGTTTGAGTTGGACAGTCCTTAAATCTCATTTGTTCCACCCCCTACCACAGGCAGGGACACCTTCCACTATCCCAGGGTGCTCCAAGCCCCATGCAGCCTGGCCTTGGATACTTGCAGGGATAAGGCAAAATTCCAAGGGTTGAGCTGAATATCTTCTTCTGTGTCAGAATAACAAACCCTCAGCATCTTTCCCTTTGTGCTCTATCAAAATTCCATTACATTTACGCCCTTCCTACCCAGTTTTCATGTTTGAGCTGGCATTTCCTCAGATCCCAGGATCCACCATCACTAAACAAGAGCAACAGCAGCAGCAACCATCTGAAGTTTCACATAGATATTTATATAAATATAAAAAAAGCATAGGTGGGTCATTTTCTATAAAGATCATCCCAGTCCAGGTGTACCCAGGGAATGGGAATATCCTCCTCTTTTTGTCCCTAAAATAGAACTGTCTCGTGTCCAAGCTGTTAGTCCTCATTGCTGTCATCATCATCCTCCTCCTCTTCCTCCTCCTCTGTGGCATCTCCCACGAGCTTCTGGAAGTCTCCCGTCTCAGAATTCCACAGAAACTTCATGGTGACTTTAAATTCTGCCATCTCGTAGCCAAAGAGTTTCTAGGAGAGGACACAAATCCATCATTCCTGCTTTACTGTCTCTGTGCCCAGTCTAGCAAAACAGTAAATTCTGCTTCCAGGTGGGAAGTGGAGTAAAGCAAGAACTAAAATAATTGCTGCTGAGTTTTAGGAGATGTGTTAATGAATTATTTTGTGTCAGGAAGCAGGGCTGCTGTGTTACTCACCAGCACACGGGCCTGTTCTGGGGTGAGAACATCCCCTTCCTTGCACACTTCATAATCCGACAGCAGCGTCACCACCCCTGCAGAGCAAAACCCCTGGAAATGGGATCCCAGGCACTGGGGGCTCCCCTGGAACGTGGGGGCAGAGCCAGCACTCCCTCCAACACCACCCCTTGGAGCTGACACCTTCCCATGCAGCATCAGAGCACCCCAAGGAGAGGGGTGAGATCAGCTCCAAAACCCCACGCCTGGTTCCTGAGTGGGTTTTGAGCTGTTTCCACTGGAAAGGGAAGGCATGCTGCAGAAATCTGGGGGCTTTACTCAGCCTCTGACACGACTTTGGGAACAACAGCACAATGACAGAAGGAGTTCTAGCCCCAGCCCACAAGGACAAAGGTGTCCCTCAGTTTCCTCCAGCCCCAAATGCTACTCTGTGTGTAGCACTGTCCCTCAGGGATCCCAGCTGCACAGCAAACCCCAGCCTGGCCCTGCTGTACCTTTCTTCAGCGCCGTGGGCAGCCCCAGCTGCCGCAGCTGCGGCTCCATGGAGTGGGGGAACTGCTCCAGGGGCCCCGTGTCCAGGCTGACCCCGTAGGGAGCCTTGTTCCCAGCACGGGCAAAGTCCAGCTCCCGGAACCTGGAGAACCACCTGGGACAGAGCAGGGCAACAGGAGCTTCAGCTGGGGCAGGAACAGCCCTGGGCTCCGACAGGGGCTGGGCCACGGCCTCCCCAGGATCTGGTCCTGCTTAGGGAGGTTTTGGCTGCCCCTGGATCCCTGGAATGCCCAAGGGGGTGGAATGAGATGGGCTTGAAGGTCCCTCCCAGCCCAAACCCTTCCATGATTTCTGCTGTCACAGGAGGGGCTGACAAAGGCCCATGAGAGCATCCCTGCTCTAAGGGAAGCAGCAGGGCCTGTTGGGGTTTTGTGGCAACAGAAAGGCTGTGCCAGGCTGGTACTCACTCATCCACCTCGTCCCTGGTGCGGTTGGTGAAGAGCAGGCCGACCTCCCCTCTCAGGTGTTTGCTGACCTGAAAGAAAGGAGCAGCCATGGGGACTGGGGAGCAGCAGGGACTCACCTGCAGGGGCTCAGTCCTGCACTGCTGCACCTAACAGAGCCCTCGTGGCAGGACATGGATGGACTCAGTTAACACTCCCACAGAACAGTGACCCTGGGATGTGATTCCAGGATGTGGAATGCACCAGGTGAAGCTTTGGGACACCCAGAGGAAGCCCAGCAGGTACCTTGTGCAGGTTCTCCTTGTACTCGCTGCTCGGCTCCCGGCCCAGCGCCACCATCATCACCTTGTTCTTCCCGAAGAAGATCCTGCCCAGGAGGAGGAGGAGGAGGAGGAAGATGTCAGCCCTGGAGCCCCCCCTTGGGCAGCCCCACCCCGCAGCACCCCCTGCCCACCTGCTGTGCTTCCAGGCGTTCCGCACATCCTTCAGCTTGTTGTTCCTCATGTTGGCCACGGAGAAGACGAAGATGTACTTGTAGGTGTCCACACAGCGCCGCAGCTGCGGGGGAGCCGTTACCGGGACGGGCACCGGGGGAACGGGCAGGACAGGGAGAGGGGACAGGGGAGAGGGCTCGGGGCCAGACTCACCTCGGTGATCAGCGCCTGCTTGGCTTCCAGCCCCTTGCGGGGCGTCCGCGTCAGGGACACTGGGGGGAGAGGAGGGAGAGAGAGTCAGGGAGCGGTGGGGAGGGAGGGGGGAATGGAGGATGGGAGAGGGGATGGAGGATGGGAGAAGGGACCGGGAGGGGATGGTGATGGAGAAGGGAACGGAGATGGGCAAGGAGATAGGGATCGGGTAAAGGACAAGGGAAGGGGACGGGAAGAGGGCGATGGATGGGGCCGAGAAATGAGAAAACAACGGAAAAGGGGGCAGGAGTAGGGAAGGGGACGGTGAAGGGGGTGGGGAGAGGGACGGGGGCGATGAGGGATGGGATCGAGAAATGAGAAAGCGGCGGAGAAGGGGGCAGGAGTAGGGCATGGGACAGGACCGGCGGTGTAGAGGGATGTGCCCGTCGGGGTGCCTAGGGCTCGCTAAAGCCCCGCTCCCACCTTTGCGGTCCCGCTTGGACTTGGGCATGGCTCCGCCGTGCTCCGAGGCCCCCGCTCCGCGCGCGGCCTGCCGGGAGCGGCCGGGGCTGTCCCGCGCGGTGCCTGCGCGCTCCCCGCGGTGCTGGCGCCCTTTCCCCGCGCAGGCGGCGGCGCGGGCAGCCCCGCGGTGCAGAAGGCCCCCGGGCTCCGGGGCCGCTGTCATGGCGGCGGGGCCGCTGTCGGTCCGGGCCCTGCTGCCCGTCCTGCTCCTGCTGCCCTGGGCCGCCGCCGTCTACGAGGACCAAGTGGGCAAGTTCGACTGGTGAGCGCCGGGGTCCCGCCGGGTTGGTTCCCCCTTCCCGCGGACAGGCCCCGGTTCCATTTCAGCGGCGCTGCCGTTCCCTCTCGCAGGAGGCAGCAGTACGTGGGGAAGCTCAAGTTCGCCTCCTTGGAGGCCTCGCAGGGCTCGAAGAAGCTCGTTGTGGCTACCGAGGAGAACGTGGTGGCCGCCCTGAACTCGCGGAGCGGCGAAATCCGTGAGTGGCCGCTTTGAAGGTCGCTGAGGGCTGTCGCTGGTTTAACTCTGAGGGTCCCTGCGGGTGCCGGTGTTTAACGCTGCTGAGCGGCCCCGGCGGGCGGGAGGGCTCGGCCGGCGGCTCGGAGCCCTGTCTGAGGGCTGGCTCCGTGAGCAGCCCGGGTTTAACCCCTGTTAGTATCGCAGGAACGCCTGTGCGGGCACAAATGCCCTCTCCCTTGCTCTGTCTCTCGCAGTGTGGCGCCATGTGGACAAGGGCACCCCGGAAGGAGCCATCGATGCCATGCTGATCCACGGGCAGGGTAAGGCTGTGACAGATGAGTAATGCCCTGATTGACGCTCACAATTAACAGACAGATAACATGTATACACGCTAAGAACAGTTTTATAGATTTATAGTTTTTCCCCCTCGTGTGGTTATCAAGGACAGCCGGGTTGGGACATTTGGGGGAGTTGTCACTATGGAACACCTGAGCTCCAGTCAGGATTTGAGGAAGTGATCTCCACCACTGGACAGTGAGGAAGGGGTTGATGGACAGAACTTTGGGAAAGGCTATAGGGTTAAAAGGCCAAACCCCCATTGTGTGGGTGAGCACGTGGTGGGGAAAATCCTCTGCTCCCAGCACTGTAACATTTTCTCTATTCAGCCTTCTGTTGTATTTTTGAAAACCTTTCTAAATTTCTGCAAAGTGAGTGGCTGTTTCTCACAGGGGCACATGGCGGGCTGGGCAGGGCTCCTGGAGTGTGGAGCCAGCCTTGGAGCACAGGCTGGGCGTGCAGAGCCCATCCCTTTGCTGGCCCATGCTGGGTGCCAGCGCTGTGTTTGTCCCCTCCCCTCCTCTCCAGATGCCATCACCGTGTCCAACGCTGGGCGGATTCTGCGCTCCTGGGAGACCAACATTGGGGGCTTGAACTGGGAGACCTCCCTGGACACTGGCAGGTGGGAGTTCCTGCCTGCAGGATTTGTTCTCCTTGGAGGGCTGCTCTGGGAAGGAAAAAACAGGTCATGGACTCAGTCTGGGTTTGCACTGTAGAGAAAGATTAGTCAGATGTAAAGGTTCCAGAACAAATTTTGGGTGAATTCTTTGTGAATGCCTGAACCTTGCAGAGAATCGCTGAGGTTGGAAAAGCCCTCCCAGATCATGGAGTCCAAGCTGTGACCAATCCCCACCTTGTCCCCAGCCCAGAGCACTGAGTGCCATGTCCAGGCCTTGGACACCTCCAGGGATGGACACTCCAAACCTCCCTGGGCAGTTCCAAGGCCTAAGCACCCTCTCCATGGGGAAGTTCCTGCTGATGTCCACCCTGAGCTGCCCTGGCCCAGCCTGAGGCCGTTCCCTCTGCTCCTGTCCCTGTTCCCTGGAGCACAGCCCGACCCCCTGGCTGTCCCCTCCTGTCAGGAGCTGTGCAGAGCCACCAGGGCCCCCCTGAGCCTCCTTTGCTCCAGGCTGAGCCCCTTCCCAGCTCCCTCAGCCTAGGAAAAGAATTCCCTAATGGCTGGTGCCTGTGCTCAGTTTCCAGGGGGCTGCCCTGGTGGGGCTCCCTGAGGCAGTGAAGTACGTGGCAGTGCTGAAGAAGGCGGCCCTGTCTCTGCACTACCTGTCCAACGGGCACCAGAAGTGGGTGGAACAGCTGCCTGAAAGGTGAGAACTCCTCTAAGGAGAGGTGTGAGCCCCTGGCACGGGGCTGCACCTGCCTTGTGCTGCTGCAGACTGCAGTGTGAGTGAGAGGCTGATGCTTCATGCCTGTCTTGCAGTGAGAGCACTCAGTACGAGCTGCTGTACTCCCGTGGCACCGGGCTGATCCACGTGGTTGGCATCGTTCCCCAGAGCCACCTGAGCGTGCTGACCTTCAGCGTAGAGGATGGGGAAATCACAAGACAGGTAGGGGAGCCAGAATGCTGGATTTGATGGGAACAAATGCACTTCCAACCCTGTGGTGTGGTGGGCAGAGAAATCAATTGTTGTGCCACAGAGAACCCTCCCTTTCCCTGAGGCATTGCCTCCACACCAGAGATTTCATGACTGAATGCCCTGGAAGCCAAACTGAGCCAGGCTGGCAGCTGTTAGCCAAGATTATCCACAACCCTCAGGCTGACAGGTAGTTTTTGTCAGCTGTGGCTAAAAATAACTGACTTAACTTGCCTCTGTGTGCCCGTGGGTGCAGTGCAGGCTGAGTGCTGCTGAGCTGGCTGTGTCTCTCTGCAGGTGAGGGTGGCAGCCCCGTGGCTGGGGGCCCTGCAGGGCCCCTGTGCTGTGGTGGGGGAGGCTGTGCTGGTGTGCGTGGACACGGCCACGCGCTCGCTGCACGTCTGTGCCCTGGACACGGAGCAGGACCTGAGGAACATCCCCCTGCAGGTGAGCACTCCTGTCATTCCTCACCCAGCTGGTCTGGTTCCAGCTGGAACTGGTTCCCTGTGGTGGCAGCCTGGTCAGATAGAGAGAAAGCTAGATGAGTTTTCCCAGGATTGGCCTGGGAAACAGGAGGGAGCTGGAGAGAGAGAATTCTAAACAATTGCCCCTGGTGTTTGTAATAAGCTGTATTGCCCAAACCTTTGTTTATCAAAGGGTGGCTTCTTAATCAGCCAGTGGTGATGTTGTTTTAATTAATGGACCAATCAGGTCCACCTGTATAGGGTATAAAAAGCACTGGCTTTCTTAATAAAGTGAATTAGCCTTCTGTGAATGTCTTGAGAGTCTCTGTCACTCATTACCTGGTTCTGACCTGTTATGGTGACATCTCCCCAGTCTGTTGGTGAGCTGGGGGGTGACTGGAGATGGGGGGGGTCACGCTCTGTAAATTGAGGGAAGAGTGGGAAAGCTTTTTGTCTGCTCTTCCTTCTGGATTGATGTCTTCTGAGCTTTGCTCCAATGGAGCCTCAGCCTTCCCTGCTCCTGCTCTGTCCCCTGACTCAGGGGATCTCTGGCTGCTGCTGAGGGGAGGGAGCTGTTGGTCCCACTGCAGGATGACTGCCCAGCACATGTGCTTGTCTCCCCTGCAGTCCCTGGAGCTGGAGTTTGCAGATGACTTCCAGGCCAGGATCTTGGCCACTCAGCCCAGTGTGACCAGTGCCTCACGGACTCAGTTCTTCCTGCAGCTGTCCCCAAGTCACTTCTCCCTGCTGCAGTACAAGCAGGGGCTGCTCAGCCACCTCCGGGACTTCCAGCAGGTGAGAGATGGACCAGGGCCAGTGCACCTGAACATCCTTCACCCTGCTGGGCCAGCTGGCAGCTTCTACAACTCTCAGTAACTCTGGGCAGCATGGCTCAAAAATCTGTAGCAGGTAACTGCTCCCATCTTTATGAGATGTAGGATTTTTTTTGTTTTTGAGCTGGGAGAAACAACACAATTCAAAATTTGGCTGTGACAGTTCACCTGCTTTCAATTTCACTGTGGTTTTATTTACTTCACAAGTACTTTTTAGTGAGGTTTAGGGGTTTCTTGAGGGCTTTTTTTTTAATGATTTCTTGCTATTTTTTTTCCTTTTCCAGGCAGCTCTAGTGAGTTTTGCAACAACTGGGGAGAAGACGGTGGCTGCTGTGCTGACCTGCAGGAGTGAACTGGTGAGCACAATTCCTGTCCTCTGGGACCAGCCCACTGGGGTTTCACAGGCCCAGGATGGGGAGCCCCTTGAGGAAGAGGAGGATTTGATAAGTTTCAGTGATAACACAAGCAGGGCTTGGTTATGTCCAGCTCAGTGAATATCCTGTTTCAGGAAGGTGGGCATTGACAAGTATTGGCTTTCCTGATCCACAGAGGAC
This sequence comes from Agelaius phoeniceus, assembly GCF_051311805.1. Taxonomy (NCBI): domain Eukaryota; kingdom Metazoa; phylum Chordata; class Aves; order Passeriformes; family Icteridae; genus Agelaius; species Agelaius phoeniceus. Next base: position 1,517,649 of record NC_135288.1, read on the forward strand.
TTCAGTTCTTGGGGATATCAAACATTCATTTTTATCAGAAACAAAATAGAACAGAACAGAGCTGTTTCCTGCCTGATATCACAGGCAAGCTGAGATTTGTCAGGCAGTTGAAAACTTAATTTTTTTATCCTTTACTGGTGTCTGAAGCCATGTTACATCTCCTCTCATCCTCACTTCAGAAACCTGGAAGCTCTGAAGGGCTCCAAGCTGGCAGCACTCTGGAGGATGCCCGCAGGCAGGTATGGGCTGCTCTTGTTCCCAAGTTCTTGTCAGGCCATTTTATTCCTTCACCTGCAGGAGCAGAATGACAGAGGTCTTACACCAGCTGTACAACCTAAAAATACAGCCTAAAAATATCTTAAAGGCCCAGTTTTTTGCTGGGCATGGAATGCTGCTGCAGGATTTGGTGTGGTGTGGGTGTAACCCTTGTTTTCTGCCCATTGCTACAGGATTCCTTAACCTGCTCCAATCAAACCTACAACATAAACCTCTACCTGGTTGAGACTGGGCAAAGACTGTTGGACACCACAATCACCTTTACCCTGGAGCAAGGAGGGGCCAAGCCTCAGCAGGTGAGCAGGGAGGGGTTATTTCAGTCCCTGCAGTGCTCCCCCTTCCCTGCTTTGGCAGCCAAGGAAAAGCATGCCAGGGATTCCAGCATCACTTTGCTCTGGTTTCACCTGATTTCTGCTGTCTTCAAGGAGATGATGTGATCATTAATCTTGCTCTTTTCCTTGCCTCTTTTGGTTTGGTTTGTTTTTTTTTCCCAGCTGTACATCCAAGTTTTCCTGAAGAAGGATGACTCCGTGGGCTATCGAGCCTTGGTGCAGACAGAGGACCACATGCTCATGTTCCTCCAGCAGCCAGGTGCCTTCCAAACCCAGCTTCCTCCCTTTGTAACAGTCACCAGGACAAAATTCTGTGTCCTTAAGGATTGTATTTTATCATTACTTTCCTTGGAAACTGAAGAAATTAATTTTAACTCTCCTGAGTCCCACAAAAGACACAGGAGACTTTCACCCTCACCTGGACAAACAATTCTGCCCTGCTTTGTGTGGGCAGAGCCTTTGGTTTTCAGGGCTTTTCTGCAAATTTCAAAACTTTTTTTGTAGGATGAGAGTGTAAGTTCTGGTGTGGATCTTTCTCAAAGATTTTCAGATAAGGTCCTCGTGGCAAAAATGTTAATTTGCAGAAAGGGTTGAAAGTCCCATCTCAGCAACAGGAATTTGTGGGACTCTAAAGGAATCCAGGGGTTCACACTGTGAATCTCTTGTTTTAATGAGATCCAGACTCAATGACTGGATCCCTTTTAAAGCACCAGGTTGCTTTTACTGATCCTGAGGTTTTCTTCCCAGAAGTGGCTCCTGTTTCATGAAGTATTTGTCTTTTATGAAATAATTAATTATAGTAGATATTTATACACTGTTTTGCATTTATTTAGAGGTGATTGCATTTCAGGGTTGTGCTGAAAGATACTCTTATATTGAGTGAGTTAGTTCCCAAATATTAAGTTGATTTTTCCAATATTCTGCTCTTATTTCTTTCCAGGAAAAGTTGTGTGGAGTAGAGAGGAGTCACTGGCAGAGGTGGTAAGCTTGGAGATGGTGGATCTGCCTCTGACAGGTGCACAGGCTGAGCTGGAGGGAGAATTTGGAAAAAAAGCAGGTGAGTTTAACAGAATTACCTCTCTGAGTTTGTTTTCCTTCCTAAATAAATGTGTTTATTGTTTTTTGTTTACTCTGAGCTGAGAGATTAATTTAAATCTCTACTGATGCCAATTAAATTGAGCAGAAAGAAACCCTTTTCTGTCTAAACTTTGGAAATCCAATCCAGATGACATGAATACATTGCATTGTTACATTAAAAAAACCAATCAGCAGCAGTAGGAGGGATTTGGGCCATGTCTCCTGAATGTTTTCTGTGGCTCTTTCTGGAAGATTCATTTCCAATAGCTTTTTTTTTTTGTTTTTTGCTTTGTTTTGTCTTTCCTTGCTGTCCTGGATGCAGCCATCCAAGGTAACCCCATCCTGCATGGAGTGTGCTCTGCTCCTGCCCAAAGCTTCTGGTGCCACTGCTCCCCTCTGCTTGCTCTCCTCAGGGGCTGAAACAGAGTTGAAATCCGGTGTTTTGGTTACTTTAAGAATTTAAATACAAACCCTGATTGGGCAGAATTAAGGATTTTTAATTGCTCTGAGGGATTTCTGTAGAGGTGGGGCAGCTGTAAGTGGGCACAGTGAGAAGGAACACAAAATCCTCTGCATGAAGGTTTGCTTTCAGTTGATCAGGGCATATTTTGGAATGAGTGTAGAGTGGGAAAGGTTGGTAAATGCCAGAGTCTGTGACAGAAATGGCAACTGTAACTTACTGCAGAGGGGGAGGCAGGGAGCCAGCCCAGGTTTGTGCATGGCAGCGTTTGACAGCACAGTTTCAGCCCTGGGGTGGGATGGGTGTGTTTTCCCTCCTGCTCTCACTGTGGTGCCCCTTGCAGATGGTTTGCTGGGAATGTTCCTGAAAAGACTCTCATCCCAGCTCATCCTGCTGCAAGCCTGGACTGCCCATCTCTGGAAGATGTTCTATGATGCCAGGAAGCCCCGGAGCCAGATTAAAAATGAGATTAACATTGACAACTTGGCCAGAGACGAGTTCAACCTCCAGAAAATGATGGTGATGGTCACTGCCTCGGGCAAGGTGAGGAGGCCAGGGCAGGAATCTGTTTCCAGGCTGGAGCAAAGAGTCTCAGCTCTGAATTCTCAGCCCTGTTTTTAGCCAGGCTTGGGCAGAAATAATGGGGAGATGCACGGGATGTTTGTGGTGGATCTAAAGGGAGACTAAGGCTCAGCTTTCTTTGGGGTATAACAGAGAAGGATGTAGTGCTTGAATGGGAGAGGTGTTTCCTAAACTTTGGCTTTCCTGTGTTTCCCATGTGTTTTTCCTCAGCTTTTTGGCATTGAGAGCAGTTCTGGCACCATCCTATGGAAGCAATACCTCAGGAATGTGAGACCAGGCTCCTCCTTCAAGCTGATGGTGCAGAGAACAACAGCCCATTTCCCCCACCCTCCACAGTGCACTCTGCTTGTCAAGGACAAGGTGAGGCCCTTTCCTGCCCCTCCATGGGCATAGAAATCTGCCCTTGGACAGGGCAATAAAACCATCTTCTTGGGCATCACCTGCTTGTCACTGATGGGGGGATGGCAGGGGAGAAAGATCTGGAGGGAAGCAGACACAGAAGCCTAAGTATGATTGTGGTTGTTGTAGACAAATGCAGGATAAGTTTGGACAAATGTGTATTTCCAAACAGAATATTTTCAGGATGGAGTAGCTGAACACAGGGTATGAATAATCAACACTAGCAAGTAAAAGTTAAAAAAACACCCTTTTTTTGGACTTAAAAAGAGGCAGAACTTACCCTGTTTTTCAGGAAACCAAGATGAGTTTTCTGTACGTCTTTAACCCCATCTTTGGGAAGAGAAGCCAAGTAGCTCCTCCTGTTCTGAAACGTCCCATTCTCCAGACTTTGCTTCTGCCTATTATGGACCAAGACTATGCCAAAGTGCTGCTCCTGATTGATGATGAGTACAAGGTAAATTGCTTTGCCTGGAGGCAGTTTTCTTTACATTCTGGTTAATTATTCCCCTCCCTTTTGGAACAAGATGGAAAAAAATGCCATTGAGGCACATTTCACACAAAACTATGAGGTTATTCTGGTAAGACAGACCTTATCTTGATAAACATGTTAAAAATAATCCTTCTGGTTCATTCTGGGATGAGTTTTTTGTCTGTATCAGTTGTTTCTAACCTAATTTTTCTTTTCCAGGTTACACCTTTCCCAGCCACTAAAAACGTCCTTCGCCAGTTAGAAGAAATAGCCCATTCCATCTATTTTTACCTAGTTGATGCTGAGCAAGGAAAACTCTCTGGATTCAGGCTGAAAAAGGTATGGAAGGCCCATTGCACTTCCCTGAATGCCCAATGGATAATGGCAGGTCTCAGTTCCCTTCATGGAGCTTTGCTCAGCTGAACCTTCAGCCTCAAACTGCGCCGAAGGAACTTGGGAAACCCCAAAGCAAGGGCATCTGCATCCTGCTCGTGGAGATGGTGTCCTTGGAAGATGAGATCCAAGCTCCCACCTGCTTTTTCCCTGCAGGACCTGAGCACAGAGGAGAGCTGGGAGGTGGCCATCCCCACGGAGGTGCAGAGGATTGTGGCTGTCAAGGGGAAGAGGTCCAACGAGCACGTGCACTCCCAGGGCCGCGTGATGGGCGACCGCAGCGTCCTCTACAAGGTGCTGCTGAGCTCTCTGCTGGCTTTTTGTTGAGGGTTTATGCCATGGGGAGATGCCAGTACCATTCCCTACATTGGGATGAGCTGCCCTGTGGTGCCAGTTTTTCTTTCTGAGCACCAGTGTCTCAGTGGAAGAATGCTCACTTTGATGTTTTAATGCAGCAGTTAAGTCAGTCACAGTCTGAAATTGTGGAAATAGCAGCTTGATTTCTTGAGGTGATTTATGCTAATGCCCAGTGCCAGATGAAGAGAAGGAAGGAGGTGTCTGTGGCACTGACAGGGGGTCTCAGCTGTTTCTCCTTCATCCCCAGTCCCTGAACCCCAACCTGCTGGCCGTGGTGACCGAGAGCACGGACACGCACCACGAGCGCACCTTCATCGGGATCTACCTCATGGATGGGGTCACGGGCAGGATCATCCACTCCTCTGTGCAGAAAAAGGCCAAGGGGCCCGTGCACATGGTGCACTCTGAGAACTGGGTGGTGGTAAGCTGCTGCTTCTTTGGGGATGCCCCTAAAGTCACATGCTGGACTATATGAAGGTGATAAAAAGCAGTGACCTGTAATGAAGGTCCTTCATGGTGCAAATATGGCAAAATACACGTGTAATGGCAGACTCTGACAGTTTTGTAAGTTTAACAAATTAGCATACCTAAAGAAATCATCCAGTTAGAGGGACAGTGAATCAAGTAATCCCCCATTTCAATTCTGCTCCCACTGAAGCCCCCCCTAGCTTCTAGCTCCCCATTTATTATGTCTGTGATGGAGAAAATGAGATGTCCTTGGTTCATTATATAGCAAAGACTAAATAAGATTCCAGCAAGGTTTGCTTATTGTTCTAAAATCTAAGGGAGGGGTAGGAAGGTGCTACAGTGACTTAACAAGCTATGTAAATATATAATAGCAATCTACAGAGCTACAAATATATAGAAAACGTATAAAAAGCAAAAATCTTTTTGGCATGGAGGCAGTTTAGTGAGCACCCTCTGTGATTATTGGATATTCCCTGATCCTCCTGGAACTCCTGCCTGCAGTACCAGTACTGGAACACCAAGGCCCGGCGCAACGAGTTCACGGTGCTGGAGCTCTACGAGGGCACAGAGCAGTACAATGCCACAGCCTTCAGCTCCCTGGACCGCCCCATCCTGCCCCAGGTCCTCCAGCAATCCTACATTTTCCCCTCTGCCATCAGTGCCATGGAGGCCACCATCACTGAGAGGGGCATCACCAGCCGCCACCTGCTCGGTGAGTGCCTGCTCGGGGAAAGGGGAGCTCTGAAATCCAACAAAATGTGCTTTGCTGCCAAAAACTCGTGCCTGGGGGTTGTGCTGGACTCCTGCAAGTGCAGGGATAAGCACCAGGAGTGTGTCTGTGTTGGCTGTCAGAAAATGTTGTCAAGAATGGCCATGAGGTGCCAGACTCTTTCCAGTGGTGCCCAGAGCAGTAATGGCCATGAACCAAAAACCCAGTGAGTTTCACCCCAACACAAAGAAGAACTTTTCCTTGAGGGTGGCAGGGCAGTGGCACAGGTGCCCAGGGAGGGTCTGGAGACGTTCCAAACCCACCTGGACGCATTCCTGAGTCACCTGCTCCTGGTGACCCTGCCTGGGCAGGGGGGTTGGACTGGGTGATCTCCAGAAGGCCCTTCCAGCCCTGGCTTTTCTGGCATTCTTTGAGATTTTTGAGATGCTTTTCCTTTAATGCACAGTTGGGCTTCCCTCTGGGGCCATCCTGTCCCTTCCCAAGGCTCTGCTGGACCCTCGGCGCCCGGAGATCCCCACGGAGCAGAGCAGGTAGGGAGGGATGAGAACCTCTCTTCTGGGCTCTGCAGAGGGCTGGATTTTGTGTGAAGAGGAACAACCTGTCCTGCCTGGACTCAGAGGAGTCTTGGCACAGAATGAAGGGAAGCTCCTTCAGGTCAGAGGTTGGACTTGATCTTGGAGGTCTTTCCCAACCTGAAGGAATGTGTGTTTCTGTCCCCAGTCTGTGATGATGGGATGCATTTGTGTGTATTACAGCAGGGCAGTGGTTGAACCAGCCTGGTGTCTGTGTTCTCAGGGAGGAGCATTCAGAGGAAATGGATTTTCTAGAGTTACACTTACTTGTAAAACTTAACCTACCCAGCTGATACATTTGATTTTCATCCTGCAGCAGTGATGAACCTGCACTGGGAAAAGCTTCCAGATTTGCTGCTTTAGGGTAGCTTTTGATAATCAGGAGACACTGGTGGCATCTGCTGTGTGCTGCCTGCCTGGGGTTTGATGTCTCCTGGTGCCTTGCAGGGAGGAGAACCTGATCCCATACTCACCAGACGTGCAGATCCACGCCGAGAGGTTCATCAACTACAACCAGACCATCTCCAGGATGAGGGGCATTTACACAGCCCCCTCTGGCCTCGAGTCCACCTGCTTGGTGAGTGCAGGGGGGAGGGGAGGTGCAATTTGGGGGTGGACCTGAATTCTGTAACTCCCATAACAACTGCTCCCAGTGTAACCATCACTCCTTCCCATTCAAACTGTCACCCTGAGGGGATCATTTTGGGGTTTTATGCTCCAAGCTGCACCCCCAGCTCCTGATCTCCCCCCTGCAGGTTGTAGCCTACGGGCTGGACATCTTCCAGACCCGGGTGTACCCCTCCAAGCAGTTTGATGTGCTCAAGGATGACTATGACTACGTGCTGATCAGCAGCGTGCTCTTCGGGCTGGTCTTTGCCACCATGATCACCAAGAGACTGGCCCAGGTGAAGCTGCTGAACAGGGCCTGGCGCTGAGGGAGGCCCAGCCTGGAGAGCAGCTGGACTGGGATCCCAGCCCCCCCCAGGGATGGATCCACAGGCCTCTATTCCATTGGGCTGGAAGATATTTGTGAGGAAAAGCTGCTGGAGGAACAAAACCCGCACTGCCCACGTGTGTCCTGCGAGGAGAAACGGAAGAGATGAAAAATAGAGACTGTTTTAGTCTGGTCTGACTGAAAAAGAAGCTCCCAAACCTCCCTTAAAGCCCCTACCTCAGTGTCTCCCTGGTGTTGGTGAAGAGAACCCTGAGGATGAACCCATCCTGCTCATCCTGGGCTCTCCCTTGCTGCCAGCTGTGCCCCACATCTGGCAGAATGGAAGGGTTGTTGGCTGTGCCAGCTGTGCCCCACATCTGGCAGAATGGAAGGGTTGTTGGCTGTGCCAGCTGTGCCCCACATCTGGCAGAGAAAGGAGGGTTGCTCCAGCTGTGAGGGAGAGACCTTGCGTGATTTCTGTAGAAAAAATGTTGGGATTTGGGTGTCTGGCAGTGGGAAACGGCCTCATGGAGCCACTGACGAAGCTGCAGAGCGAGGGGAGGATTTTGAACCTAAAGCCTCTCCGTGTTCTTTATTTATTATGACAACATCAGTTCCTTCCCATTTGTTTCTAAATTTTCCTGCATTTTTTTTGTGTTCAGAGCTGTGGTCAAGGTGGGGTGGCTCAGGGGGAGGAGCCTCTCAGCGTTTCCATCGGGCTCAAGGCTCTGAGCGCTGTGGGTTTGAATTGTTAAGGTCCAGTTTGACATCGAGTTTGTCCCCCGGGAGTGGCCGTGTCCCCCACACCCCCCACTGTCCAGATCCCAAAATAAAGCTGCGGAGCAGGGAGTGCGTTTGGGCTGCTGAAGTGTTTCTTGGGCGCTATTTGAGGGGCTTGGGCGCTATTTGAGGGGCTCGGGCGCTATTTAAGGGGCTCGGGCGCTATTTAAGTGGGCATTTGCGGCTCTTTGAGTGGGTTTGGGGAGATATTTAGGTGTTTTTTAGGCGTTACTTAGGCGATTTTGCAGGGCTGTTTAGGTGGAGGTTGGGGGCTATTTAGGTGGATTTTGGGGATATTCAGGTGGGTCTTGGGGGGCTGTTGAAGTGTTTTTTTGGGATCATTGAGGTGGGTTTTGAGGTGTTTAAGTGATTTTATGGGGCTATTTCGGTGGGTTTCGAGCTACTTAAGTAGGGATTTTTGACTGTTTAAGCGGGCATTTTTTTGGTATTTACGGGGGGGGATTGTTTTCTTATTTAAGTGTTCTGGGGGACTCTTGAAGCGGTTTTTTTTTCGCTGTTCAGTGTTTTTGGGGTTTTTAGATGATTCCTCGGCCCGCTCCGAGCCCTCCCGGTCCCGGGGCAGCCGCGGGGGCGGGGCGCGCGCACAGCGCATGCGCGGAGCCCCGCCCCGCCTTCCCCGCGCCGCGCACGCGCCGCGCGCCAAAAGTTGCTGACTCACGCAGTGCGCACGCGCTCGCGCCGCGGGCCAATGGGGCGGCGCGACGTTGCGCGGTCGCCGCCCCGCCGGCAGGGGGCGCTGTGCGCGCCGCGGCCCCCGGCCCAGCGCAGCCCAAGATGGCGGCGGGCGGCGCGGGGGCCGCGGCCGGGCCCGGCTGGGACGTGGCCGTACGGCCGCTGCTCTCCGCGTCCTACTCGGCCTTCGACATGAAGGAGCTGCCGCAGCTGCTCGCCTCGGTCATCGAGAGGTGAGCGAGGGCGGGCGGGGGCTGCCGTCCCTCGGCGTCGCCCGCTCAGGGGCAGCGCCGGGGGTGCCGCTGCGGGAGCGGCTGAGGGGCGGCTGAGGCGGGGCCCGGCCGGTGTGAGGGGCCCGGGGCCGGGGTCGGTGCCCGGCGGGGCTGCGGCTGCCCGGGCAAAGCCCTGAGCTCCGTCCCCGGCTCCTCCCGCTGTCCCGGGGCCGGAGCTCTCGGAGGTGCCCTCGGGCCCCATAACGGGCTGAGGGTGCTCGCCCGGCCGCAGCACCTCGGACAGGCGCCCGCCGAGAGGCTTCGGGACTGTTCTTGTGGTTTTGCTTTTGTCCAGGCGTGTCACGGTTTGCCCGGTTGGGTCGTGGGAAGTGTTGTCTCACCGGGCTCGGGGGTGACCAGACTTCCCTCTAAGTCTTTTCCACTGCAGTGTTTCTCCTATTTTAAGTCGAAATAAAGCAGAACCAAATCAAGTCTGCCTTGTCTTAATCACCCAGATTGGAGTCAGTGCATAAGAGTACCCACTGCAGCTACTTAATTCAACTTACAGTTTGTTTTATGATCTAAAACATGATATGTGAATACTGCAGCATCATGCTTAGTTACAGAGATATAACCCCGGCCACAGTAAGTTGTTAGAAAACATAAAATAACCAGTGCACTGAGGAAGGTGGTGAAATAATGCCTTGAGGTGTTTTGTTTAATGTACAATGGCTGAGCGTGCAGTGGATGATGCTTCAGGTTCAGAGGGTGAATTGGAGGAGTTCTGTGCCTGCACACAGAGCAGTTGTTCCCCCGGGAGCTGCACCCTCGGTGTCGATGGGTTTGGGCTGTTCTTTGGTCATTCTTTGTTTTAGGGACCATTCCAGTGTCACTTGTCCCTGAGCAGCTCTGCTGTCCCTGTGCCTAAAGTTCATTAGTGGAGAGTTCCATCAGAGTATCCCAGGGACACTGGAGTGGATCCACTTGAGTTCTGGGAGAGGGCTGTTTCCTCCTTTAGAGGCAACCTTGGCTCTGTTTTCCATTTGTTGCCTCCAAGCAGCTCTGCCTGGGGTTGGAGTTGTGTGTCTGGTGGTCTGGCAGGATTTGGGCTCTTGCAGGATGGTATTTTTTGTTTCATGCCTTGGTGTGGTGTGCTAAATGACAAAGGATTAAATACAACTTGTTCATGTCTGGAGCTGTGCCTTTCTGTGCTGAACAAGAATCTATCTTTAGATTTCTCACAGAAAATCTTTTATGTCTTCAAGTTATTTTTAGGAGGCAGTTGTTCAGCTCTTGATGGTGTCAGCCAAACCCAAAGTGGCTGGATTTCCCCTTAAATAAACTTGGTGCAGTGACAGGGAAATCACCAGTATTACCCTTTTCAAAATAAACAGTAAACTCATTTTTTAACTACTCTGGTATTTCATTTGTAAGTTTAAGCATCATCAAGTTACCAGTATTCCTCTGTTAGCAGGTGTCTTTGAGAATTGACAGAAGTTAGGCCCTTATTTGACATAAATGATGGAAATGCTGGTTTGGAAAGGTGCAGAGGAGGGGAACTCCCGGTCTGTGAAGTCTGTTCAGGCTGGTTTTGGGGAAGGGGTTTCCACAGGGGGAACTCACCTGGAGCAGGGCCTTCCTGAGGAGGAGGAGGCTGCTTTGTGCCCACTGCCCCGAGGACAGGCTGTGTGTGGGGCTGGGGGCAGGCTGTGTGTGGGGCTGGGGACAGACTGTGTGTGGGGCTGAGGACATGCTATGTGTGGGGCTGTGTGTGGGGCTGGGGCCAGGCTGTGTGTGGGGCTGTCAGGACTGGGGCCAGGCTGTGTGTGGGGCTGGGGCCGGGCTGTGTGTGGGGCTGGGCCAGGCTGTGTGTGGGGCTGAGGACAGACTGTGTGTGGGGCTGGGGCCAGGCTGTGTGTGGGGCTGGGGCCGGGCTGTGTGTGGGGCTGGGCCAGGCTGTGTGTGGGGCTGAGGACAGACTGTGTGTGGGGCTGTGTGTGGGGCTGAGGACAGACTGTGTGTGGGGCTGTGTGTGGGGCTGGGCCAGGCTGTGTGTGGGGCTGGGGCCAGGCTGTGTGTGGGGCTGGGGCCAGGCTGTGTGTGGGGCTGGGGCCAGGCTTTGTGTGGGGCTGGGGACAGACTGTGTGTGGGGCTGGGGCCAGGCTGTGTGTGGGGCTGGGGCCAGGCTGTGTGTGGGGCTGGGGACAGACTGTGTGTGGGGCTGGGGCCAGGCTGTGTGTGGGGCTGGGGCCAGGCTGTGTGTGGGGCTGGGGACAGACTGTGTGTGGGGCTGTGTGTGGGGCTGGGGCCAGGCTGTGTGTGGGGCTGGGGCCGGGCTGTGTGTGGGGCTGGGGCCGGGCTGTGTGTGGGGCTGGGGCCAGGCTGTGTGTGGGGCTGGGGCCACGCTGTGTGTGGGGCTATCAGAACTGGGGCCAGGCTGTGTGTGGGGCTGTCAGGACTGGGCCAGGCTGTATGTGGGGCTGGGCCAGGCTGTTGTGGGGCTGTCAGGAATGGGGCCAGGCTGTGTGTGGGGCTGGGGCCAGGCTGTGTGTGGGGCTGGGGCCAGGCTGTGTGTGGGGCTGTCAGGACTGGGGCCAGGCTGTGTGTGGGGCTGGGATCAGGACTGGGGGCAGAGCTGAGGCAGGAGCTGGGGTTTGGTGCTCATTAATGTGTACAGTGACACTGAGATTTCTCCCAGCCTGAGCAGTGAGCTTCCCTGGGAAGCAAAACCCCTTCAAGCAATAAAGCACAGTCCAGAGGCTGGAGAGTCATTATTAAAGCTCACTGTGTGCTCAGAATAACGCTGCAGCACATCCCAGATTGAGCTGTTATCTTCTGTCCATGGTTATTTGCAAGGATTGACGATGACTTGACTGCTGCCTTCCACTTTGCATTATCATAACATCCACAGTGTGTTTAACTCAAACCTCCCATTGCCCAATCCCTATCTGGTGCTGGATTCTGCACCTCTGTGTTCTTTACACCCTCTGGGCACTGTGTGGTGCACAGCTTGACCTATGCAGTAATTTAGGAGCTGTCAGCCTCTCCTGTACTCTGTTATTCCCAAATTGTTCTCATTTGTTCTCCTAACAATGCTTACATAGATCTACTGCTGCTGGCTTGGAGTTGGGCCTGAGAGGAGGGTGAGCAGAATGAGTGTGTGAAAAGGAGAGAGCAGAGGCTGCTTTGCATGTTCAGTCCCTGGGTCCTTCCTCACCAGAGCAGTTCTGGCAGGGAGGGTGAGCTCAGGCCTGAGGTGTTGGAACTCGGTCGTGTGATGCTGTTGAATATATTCCAGTAAAGCCTCTCTTAATTTTCTAGTTTTCTATTTGTATTTCAGCTTTTTAGGCAGACTAAATAAAAACTCAGACCTAGGGAATCAAGCTACAAAGCTGACAAGTATTTATTTCTGCTTGTTGTAGTGAAGAAATGGTTCTGTTTCAGAGTTGTTTCTGTTCTAGCTGCACCTCCTGTTACAGCTGGAAACGATGGCTTAGGGTGCAGAAAGGGAAGGTGACTGGGCATAAACTGGGCTTTGTTCAGGTCAGCAGGGAATGGTGAAATCGTGGCTGGAGCTGGGTACAGCCTGTGCCATGGGCTGCTGCCCTCTGCTCCCCACCTGCCCTCCAGCAGTCACCTCTGGCCCAGAGCTGGAGGAGCCTGGCTGGGTTTGAAGAGGCAGAGTGAAGCTGAGTCTGATAGTCTGTTCTTCCAGCTTGCTTGTTTCACTGCATGAAAACGTGAAAGAAAGTAAATTGATTGATTAGGAGGCAAATATGCACATCCCTTAGTCTTGTCATAGGAAAAACAAGAGCAAAAATTAGGTGAGGAGGCAGAGCAATTTGTGTTCTCCGTGTCTGTGCAGGTGGGATCTGGTGGGACACCTTTAAGGTGTCACCTCTGCCATAGAAGGCTGATCTCTGAGGCCAGGGAGTGTAGCTGAGAAGCCTCAGGGACTCTGCCTTACCTGCCCAGACCCCCCCAGGTGGTCCCAGGTGCTGTGCCTGTGGCTGCTGTGCCTGTGGCTGCTGTGCCTGTGGCTGCTGTGCCTGTGGCTGCTGTGTTCTGCTTTGATCCCTCTGATCTGCAGCCCTGCGCAGGCTCCAGTTGGTGCCGTGCCGGGAGGGGAATGCCCGTGCTCCAGGCCTGGCAGATCCTGCCAGCCTTAGCAGAACACACAGCCCAGGCTCTCTGGGCAGCTGAGTTTAGAACAACTTAAAGGTTAATGGGCCTCTGGCAGGGAGTGTGGCTGGTGGAGCCTGACCTGTTGGTGCTGTGGAGGAGAAACACTGGCAGCACAATATTTCCTTACAGTTCCTGTGTGGGCAGTGGTGCTGATGCCATGATGTGGCTGCTGCTGGAGGACTCAGCCCTGGGGACATGAGGGTTGTGTTCCCAGAGCTGTCACCTTGCCTTGCCCCTGTCATGGGGCACTTTGGGGTGCTGGGTGGGTCTGGCTGACCTCTGTCCCCTTCTCCCTTGCAGTGAATCTGAGATCCTGCACCATGACAAGCAGTATGAGCCTTTCTACTCCTCCTTCGTTGCACTTTCCACACACTACATCACTACTGTGTGTGGCCTCAGTAAGTGTTCCTTTGCTTCTCTTGCTCCTGTGTAATGACTGGATGCAGTAAAAGTAAATCAGAACTGTAGATTTTTATGTTTGTTTTTTGCCCTCTTGCTGAATCAGACTTCAGGGCCAGCATTGCTGGCTTTTGTACCATGAAATGTCAGCTCTGATGGAGAGGGAAGCTTGTTGATGGGAGTGTTTGGCCACCAACTCCTGGACAGTGTTGCCTTTTTGGCTGCTTACTCATTGACCTGATTGAATTTTTGGTCAAGTGCTTAAATCAGTGTTCAGGATTTTTAGATTATCCTTCAGCAGTTAGAACACTGCCAGCCCTGGAAATGTCCAAGGCCAGGTGGGATGGGGCTTGGAGCAACCTGATCAAGTGGAAGGGGTCCCTGGCCATGGCCAGGGGGTGGGACAGGATGGGATTTAAGGTCCCTTCCAACCCAAACCGTTCAGGGCTTCTGTAGTTACGTTACTGTGTTGGAGTTAATGATCAAAACATTGTGACTCAAAATATTTTCTGTTATTTTGGCTGACAATTTAGCAATTTCAACAAAAAAAATGGGCTTTGTGAACTTGTTTAATGTTCTTCAGAGCTGCTGTCAGCATTAAATAATGTTGCTGGGGAAACTGCTTTATCTGTCTGAATTCCCCTGTCTGGCAGAAGGAATTATCCTCACTTTGCTGACATTTCTTGGGTTACATTGTAATGAGACTGAGTTTGTATTGCATCTGTGTTAGGCAGGAGAGACTGAGTGTGTACCCACACTGCAGAGCATCCTGCTTTATTGACACCATTGGGAGCTTATTACACTGGGCTGCTTTAAAACTTACTGTGAGTCCAAGGATGTGCTTTTTTCAGTACCCAGGAACCAGCTGCAGTCAGTGGCAGCTGCCTGTAAAGTCCTGATTGAATTCTCCCTGCTGCGCCTTGAGAACCCAGACGAAGCATGTGCTGTTTCACAGGTGAGACAGGTTTGGACCTCTGGGCCAGCCTCAGTGTGAGATGGACATTGGGCTCCAATTCTGAAATACCTGCTCTAATGTTGAATGCATAAAGCAAAATTAATGAAGCTCTTAAAATAAGGTGTACACTTTGATAGACTCTGATTCCTGCCCCTTTGCATTCTATAGTCAGAATCAAAGCTCGCTCACAACTCGAAATAAAGGTGACCTGAAGCCTTGGTTAATTCAGTTTGTTTCCTGCACTCTGGTTTGGTTTTGTGCAACAGCCTGGGTCACAGCTATCTGTTGAGTTTTTAAAGATGTTTTCTTCCCTGCTTGTATTTCTATCTTGTGGGAAAGCTTAAATATATTTGAAAGAGGGAAGGTCAGTGAGGAGTGTTCCTGTAATGTCGTGTGTCACAGCAGAGAGAGCTTTTCCAGGTGTTTTCCATGGGAAGCACAGGCAGTGTCAGTGACCTGGATTACCTGCAGTCAGGGATGTGTCTCCATCCTTGGGGGAGATCACAGTGGCTCAGGGCTGTTGCAGTGGCCTCACCAGCTGAAGTTGCATTACTCTTAATCCATCTGCTTAGAGTAAACGATATGGAGGAGGGATTGGAATTAAGAGAGTTTAAATGGTACTTGATGTCTCTGTTTTCTGTAGAAACACCTCATTCTGCTGATCAAGGGGCTGTGCACGGGCTGCAGCCGCCTGGACCGCACAGAAATCATCACCTTCACAGCAATGATGAAATCAGCTAAGCTGCCTCAGACTGTCAAAACCCTCTCTGATGGTAGGGAGGGGCTTCAGCTGTGTGTGTTTCACTGCAGCACTGGAGTTAGGCCCAGAAAATCTGAGATTTGCTCTCTGAAATGGGGGTTGTTGTTTTCCCTGCAGTTGAGGACCAGAAGGAATTGGCCTCCCCAGTGAGCCCAGAGCTGAGACAGAAGGAAGTGCAGATGAACTTCCTCAACCAATTGACATCAGTCTTTAACCCCAGAGTCTCATCATCACCATCAATCACAACAGAGACACAGGTAAAAAACCTCTAAAACAGAAACAGTCTGAGTTTCAACATTATTGATGCAGTGCAGGGAAGGACAGAGGGCTCTAAGTGGTACTTTTCAATACAGGTGTAAAGAGAACCTTCTTTAAGTACATAAATCCTGCTTGCATGGGATAAGTGGCAAACAACCAAATACTGTTTGTGCTGCATTGGCAATACTGGATTTGTTTCCTCATGGAATGCAGCATTCAGTGACATCCATGGCTGTTAGGAGTTGTGCTGCTGATACACCTTGATCTGTATCAGAGACTTAGAGAAATACTTAGAGAAATTAAGATTACTTACTTAGAGAAATACTGTGTATTTTTAGTGCTTCCATAATACATTTAGTATGTCCTTGCTTTAGGTGGAAGGAGAGAGCGAGGATCAAGCTGCCACAGATCAAACCTCTGCAACAAAGACCAAGAGCATATTCATTGCTCAGAATGTGGCCAGCCTGCAAGAGCTTGGTGAGAATCAGCTTTCTAGCTTGGGGTCAAAAAAGGACTGGAAAAGTGTCTCTCCAGTGTTACATCTCACAGCTCTGAGTGGGAATAAACTCTGTGACCTAAAGGGTTCCCTGAGTTGCCTGGTCAATCACCAAGGGAGGTTGTGGCTGGAATGGAGTTTTTATTGCAGAGATGAGCTCAGTGTACTTGTGTTTGGAGGGGTAAATTAGGTGGACAGTATGAAATACCTCATGGGATGGATTGTTGAGTAGATGTGGATTAGAATCACAGGATTGTTAGTGTTGGAAGAGATCTTTGGGTCATCAAGTCCCACCAGCTGCACCTGGTGTGTCCTGTAACGTGGACATAGAGGTTGGTGACCCCCAAGTGTGGGCTGCAAACTTCAGCAGCAGCAGCTGTTGTAAAGCACTCTTTATCCTGTTCCTCACCTCCGATGGCATTTCCTCACCACCAAGAGCAATTAAGTCAATGACTGAGGGCCCTTAGGGCTGCCTGAAGCAGTGACACAGCCCCGCTGCTGTGCTTGGCAGGTGGCTCCGAGAAGCTGCTGCGCGTGTGCCTGAACCTGCCCTACTTCCTGCGCTACATCAACCGCTTCCAGGACGCCGTGTCCGCCAACTCCTTCTTCATCATGCCGGCCACCGTGGCCGACGCCACGGCCGTGCGCAACGGGTCAGTGCCACCTGCCTGGGGTGTCCCCTGGTGCCAGGGGGAGCTCCCTGTGTCTGCCCAGGGCTCAGCCCGTGTCCTGCCCGCAGGTTCCACTCGCTGGTGATCGATGTCACCATGGCTCTGGATACACTGTCCCTGCCCGTGCTGGAGCCCCTGACGCCCACGCGTCTTCAGGATGTGACTGTTCTTGCTCTTAGCTGTCTCTATGCAGGTGAGTGGATCTCCAGTAGTTTTTTGGAGCTTTTGGCTGTGCTTTGTGACCTGCGTGTTTGAGGCTCAGCCCACAAGAAGCCTTTATTTCTCATGAATTTGAAGCTCTGCAGCGCAGTGTGATCATCGGGTTAATATTGAAGCTGTTACTGATATGTTCTGCCACTGTTCCTGTCAGTATCTAAGAAATGACTGAAAGAATGACTGTTCCTGTCAGTATCTAAGAAAGACTGACTCAACATTTTCTTAACAGCCTGTAATTTCTGCTCTTTCTTATTATATTCAGAGCATAATACATTTTTACTTTAGGCTTCAGCTTAATTTGTCATAGCTCCAAATCAGCCTTGTTTCCCAGGAGTGGTTTAAGCACACCAGAATCCTGAGTGTTTAATTGGTATGGGGGAGACTTTAAGGAACTGTGGCACTCAAGTCTAAAGATTGTCTTAAAAATGGTATTGAATTACATGGTAAAACATTACCTCCTTTAACTGCTCCCATGTGTTTCTGTAGGGGAAAACTTCACTCTTTGGAGGGTACTAAAGATTTTTTAATCTTTTGCTGTAATACTGAGCATTCCCAGCTCCATCAAGTTGATGGACGTGTTCAATGCATGTCTTAATGTGCTAAATAGGAGCATTTTGTCCCAAGACTGGCTCTTCCTAAGAATGTCCCCTGCACTTGTTTTCCCTGAGGTGTGAGTGTGGCCACCTGCATGGCCATCCTGCACGTGGGCAGCACCCAGCAGGTACGAACCGGGTCAACGAGCTCCAAAGAAGAAGATTATGAAAATGATGCTGCTACTATTGTACAGAAATGTGTAAGTAAACCACAGGGTGTTCATTGCTTTCCTTCTCAGCAAGTGAAGAGCACAGAATTTGTGTTTATTTGCATTGCAATACACAGCTATGATTTTGGGATATAGCCATTGCTGGTAAAGGAGTTAAAGGGATATAATTGCATTTGGAGTTTTTATTTTTGTTGCTGTCTGGTGGGGTGCCTTACTATGGTTTTGGCTTTATTTGTAGCTTGAAATCTATGAAATGATTGGACAAGCCATCAGCAATTCACGCCGTGCAGGGGGGGAGGTAAGATTTCCATCTCAGTACCCTTTTCACCCTTTTTGCACGGTGTCCTTTGGCATTTGGATTGATGGTGTTTTGTCTTTTTGGTGCTTTTTTCTCCCCGCTTCCCCACGACTTTGGGCACGATAGCATTATCAGAACTTCCAGCTGCTCGGGGCTTGGTGTTTGCTGAACAGCCTCTTCCTCATCTTGAACCTCAGCCCTACGGCCTTGGCTGATAAGGGGAAGGAGAAGGATCCCTTGGCTGCTCTTCGCGTCAGAGACATCATTGCTCGCACTAAGGAGGGCGTGGGGTCTCCCAAGCTGGGACCTGGGAAAGGGTATGTGACACCCCTGCAGGGAGCACTGGCCAGGGGTCTGACCAGCCCCAGCAAGCAGCTTCTGCAGGGTCTTGTTGGTCTTGTGAAATTTTATCTCTATTTGCAATTCAAGTCCCGAATCTTGGAAAGAAGAGAAGTTGTTGTCTCCAGTTTAGCAAAGCAGTCACTTTATTGAATATTTATTTGTTTATTATTTTCCCCCTGAAATGATATTCTGTCCTTTCTGTTGCTGCAGGCATCAAGGGTTTGGGGTGCTGTCAGTGGTGCTGGCAAATCATGCCATCAAATTGCTGTCATCTCTTTTCCAAGATCTGCAGGTGGAGGCGTTGCACAAGGTATGCAGGTAGCACAGACAATGTCCTGAGACATTCTGCCTTCTCCACTGATGCACACTTGGAATTCTCCTGGAATTTTCTTTCAATTCAATTTGAAATTCTGTCCCCCAGGGCTGGGAGAGCGATGGCCCTCCAGCAGTGCTGGATATCATGGCTCAGAGCACGTCCATCCAGAGGATCCAGCGGCTCATAGACTCTGTGCCACTCACTAATCTGCTGCTGACTCTGCTCTCCACTTCCTACAGAAAGGTAGGAACTGGCACACAGCTAGAGAACTTCTGGAGCTGAGCCACTCCAGATGGTCAGCACTTAACAAACTGGGGCTGTGCTGAGAACATACAATTCTTCTTTCAAAGGTTGTCAGCCAGGGCCTTTCTCTTTCCTCTTTTCAGAAATGTAAATTTGACAAACTTGTGCTAATGGAAATGCACTTTTTTGTAAGTTCAGTGGTACTTGTGATTTTAGTGGGAAGATGAAAAGGCTGCAGTGGTAACAGATGATTTTGTATTGGAACTGTTACTTCAAGTGTTGCTTACGAGCTTGGTGTAGATTGTTTATTTTCAACCATGCTGTGTATTTTTTAGTACAACGTAAACCTTGAAAAACTGTTAATAAACTGGTTGAGACAAATTTACTAGAAGACAATTAAAAGGCATGAGGAAGTTACTCTTATTTTCAAATGACTGTATTTTATAATCCCAGAATTTTCCTGGTTGTGCTGTTCTTTAGGCCTGTGTCCTACAGCGCCAGAGGAAGGGCTCCATGAGCAGCGATGCCAGTGCCTCCACTGACTCCAACACTTACTATGAGGATGATTTCAGCAGCACTGAGGAGGACAGCAGCCAAGGTAGGAGAGTTTGCAGCAGCTCAGGATTTTACACTGCTTTTCACATTTGATGGAAACCTGGCTACTGTGCTGTTGCCTTCTCTTGACTATGACTTGTAACACTGCGAATACAGAGCAGTTTGTAAGGTCTGTGTGGCAGGAGTAGTGCTGACTGCACTCTTTTGTGTAAACTGAAGCCTGAGTGGCTGGGATTTGACAGTATTTGCTTAAGAGGAGAGTGGAAATAATTTCATTGTGTAAATTCCTGCTGGACCTCTGTGAAAGGGCTTTGCTTTGTGATTTGGACAGAAGAAATGAAGCTAGCAGACACCTTAAGGCTGCTCAGTGAAATCCTGTTTTAGGCCTTTCTCAGGCTGGGTAATTTTGTGAGGTGTTTGCTTTTAACAGTATGGGTTTGTTGTTCCTGCCCTGTGTGCTAGATGATGACAGTGAGCCAATCCTGGGACAATGGTTTGAAGAGACAATCTCTCCCAGCAAGGAGAAAGTGGCCCCACCACCACCCCCTCCACCCCCTCCTCTGGAGAGCTCACCAAGGGTGAAGAGCCCCAACAAGCAGAGTGCTGGGGAGAACGGGAACATCTTGGCCAGCCGCAAGGACCCCGAGCTGGTACGGCCAGAGCTGGGCTGGGGGGGCTGGGAGAGGGGCTGGGAGAGGCACTGCTGGGCTGCTGTGGCACCCTGCTCCTGCCAGGGACTGCTGGGCTGCTGTGGCACCCTGACACTGCTGGGCTGCTGTGGCACCCTGCTCCTGCCAGGCACTGCTGGGCTGCTGTGGCACCCTGCTCCTGCCAGGCACTGCTGGGCTGCTGTGGCACCCTGCTCCTGCCAGGCACTGCTGGGCTGCTGTGGCACCCTGCTCCTGCCAGGCACTGCTGGGCTGCTGTGGCACCCTGACACTGCTGGGCTGCTGTGGCAGCCTGCTCCTGCCAGGCACTGCTGGGCTGCTGTGGCACTCTGACACTGCCAGGCACTGCTGGGCTGCTGTGGCACCCTGCTCCTGCCTGGCACTGCTGGGCTGCTGTGGCACCCTGCTCCTGCCAGGCACTGCTGGGCTGCTGTGGCACCCTGACACTGCCAGGCACTGCTGGGCTGCTGTGGCACCCTGCTCCTGTCAGGGACTGCTGGGCTGCTGTGGCACCCTGCTCCTGCCAGGCACTGCTGGGCTGCTGTGACACTCTGACACTGCCAGGCACTGCTGGGCTGCTGTGGCACCCTGCTCCTGTCAGGGACTGCTGGGCAGCTGTGGCACCCTGCTCCTGCCAGGGACTGCTGGGCTGCTGTGGCACTCTGACACTGCCAGGCACTGCTGGGCTATGGCACCCTGCTCCTGCCAGGCACTGCTGGGCAGCTGTGGCACCCTGCTCCTGCCAGGGACTGCTGGGCTGCTGTGGCACTCTGACACTGCCAGGCACTGCTGGGCTATGGCACCCTGCTCCTGCCAGGGACTGCTGGGCTGCTGTGGCACCCTGCTCCTGCCAGGGACTGCTGGGCTGGAAACAGCAGGGGCTGTTCCCCTGCACTGCTCAGGGGAATCAGGGAGCGTTGTGACTGTGGAGAAGGATCCCTCTCCCTCTCCCTCTCCCTCTCCTCTGGAGTGTCTCAGGAGTTTTGGTGCCAGGGAAGCAGAGGCTGGAGATTGTATCTGTTTGGGTTACAGAGGGAGAGGGAAAATGGGGGCAGAGCTGCAAGTGGGTGACTTGCTGATGGAATGCTTTTAGCTCCAACTCTGTTGGGTAAAGACAAAAATAAGAACTGCAGTGGAGAAGTTGGAGGCCTCCAACCTTCTCAGAGAGTTCTGGAATCAGTCCTGGTGCAGACCACAGTGCAGGGAGTTGGATTGCTATGAGTGCACCTTTCCTCCACTTTAGGGGGATGAGGTTTAAGGGACTTGATTCATTTTGCTGGTGGTTTAGTTTTTGTTTAATGTTGTCCCTCTGCTTTTGCTGTTTCTATAGTGTGTTTCTCTTTTCTTTTCAGTTTTTGAGCCTAGCTTCAAACATTTTGAACTTTATCACTTCTTCTATGCTGAACTCCAGGAATAACTTCATTCGCAACTACCTGAGCGTGTCCCTGTCGGAGCAGCACATGGCCACGCTGGCGAGCATCATCAAGGAGGTGGACAAGGATGGCCTGAAGGGTGAGGGAGCAAACCTAGCTCTGCTATAGCCCAGGGGTGTCTCTTTTTTTAGTTTCAAGTCCAAGTTTTAAGTACTGGAGAGCAAAGGTAGTAAGGGCTCTGGATCTCTGTCTTACAGGCACATCAGATGAGGAGTTTGCTGCTGCTCTGTATCACTTCAACCATTCCTTGGTGACCTCAGATCTTCAGTCCCCTGCCCTGCAGGTGAGCTGGGATTGAATGCATAAATAAAATGAAGAAGTGTTGGTGTCTGTTTATGCCTCTGTATGGGTTCTCCACACCTTGAGTAGTGTGTTGGTTGTTCCATTTGGCCTTGAGTATATTCTGCAAAAACAGGTTGGAATATCTTGAGTCCCATGATTTGAATGACCTTTGCAGTCATCCAGCACAAAACATCCTGCACAGTGTAAACTTAACATTTAGAATTCAGACTAATCCATTGGACTTTGAAGGTGATGAAAGCTGAGAAGGAAATGAGTTTGTGTATTTTGTCTTGGAGAGTTGCCTCTATCCATGAGTTTATCAAGAGACATTCCTACAGATTTGCTCTGATGTCAGGACTCATGCCAAAAGGCCTTGGAATTTCTCAGGAGAGAATCAACTTAATCCTTTTGCTTTCATGTCCTGACTTTGTAGCCTTTAGGTTTCTTTGCTGAGTCATGGGCTGACCCCTGACTTAACCCTGTCTTGGAGGTTATGAATCTGCTTCACCCATCACTGAATTCAACTCCTATACCTTGTGGGCTGTTTTCTACTGTATTAAAAACCACTCTTTTGTTTGTTAATTTTTAAAAGCAGTTGGACTTTTCATCCATCTGCCTTTTTATTACATTTGAAAAGAAGCAAATATTGCTGTGATCAGCCAAAGGGCTGTTCTTGCAGATGCACAGATACTGAACACAGTTGCATAATCTCTCCTGCTCTGATATTGCAGTGAATGAGAAAAACTCATTAATGCCATCTTTTCTGCCTTGGTGTTGAGACTTTGTTGTGTTTAGGTGGTGAAGTGCCAGCTTTGGGTGTCTCTCAGAGCTCTGCCCTGTGTCTGAGCCAGGAGAGGCATTGCTGTGTGAGCAGAGCTGAGAGCCCTGCTGTTTACTGTCAATGTATGCTCAGATCACACTTATAATTAATGAAAGCATCAGACAGGACTTGCCTCTTTCCAACAAGCCTGTTCTGTTCCAGAACACACTTCTCCAGCAGCTGGGAGTTGCCCCTTTTTCTGAAGGTCCGTGGCCTCTCTACATCCACCCTCAAAGTCTGTCTGTGCTGTCCCGACTCCTCCTGATTTGGCAGCATAAAGCCACTGCCCAGGGAGATCCTGATGTTCCAGAGTGCCTTAAAGTCTGGGAAAGGTGAGATCATTTCATGTAAAGCTGGAAATCAGTCATCTCTTACCTCTCTCATTTATTGTCAAGTGAGAATTCTCTGGCCCCAGCATTCCAAGTGTGTTCACTGATCTGGGATCCCTGGGGGGAGTAGAGGGTCAGCCTGCTGTGCTGGGGAATCCTTCACCCAGAGCCCAGGAAATGATTCCTGCACTCAGGACTTAGAGGGGAGGAGGCTGGATTGCAGCAAGGCTGGCTGTAAAAAGGGAAGGAGGATCTCTTATTTTTCAGCAGGTTTCTGATAGGTCCTCATAGGATGGTGCTGAGATTGCTCCCCTCTGCCATTACCTGGCTTTCACTGATAGGGTTTAGTTGGTTTAAAGCTCTAATGAACAGGTTTGAGTCACCCCTTCTCCATTTGAATGATTGTTCCTGTTCTCCACTAAATATATTTGCCATTGATTTCATTTCTGTAGGTTTTACTGCTCACACAGTCTCATTCCAATACATAATGTAGTGAACATTTGTGAAATTGCCACTATTAGAACAGTAAGCAGAAAAATAAAATTATTTCTAGTTAAAGAGATTTTAAAGAGGGATCTAAACTTGGCAGACTTCCTCTCCTGTTGCCAGGTTTGTGGGCACCCTGAAGCAAAACGCCTTGCAGGGGACTCTCCCCAGTGACACAGAAGATCTGAATGTGGAGCATCTCCAGCTGCTGCTGCTCATTTTCCACAATTTCTCGGAGAGGGGCCGCAGATCCATCATGATGCTCTGTATCCAGACCATCGTGGAGCTGACAGCAAACATGGAGACCCAGCAGTGTTCTGTGCCTCTCACTGTGGCACGGCTGCTGCTGGTGTTTGACTACCTGCTGCACCAGTATTCCAAGGCCCCCGTGTACCTGTTTGAGCAGGTAAGGCTTTGACAGCTGGGTATGGAATTGGTCACCCAGCAGGAATCTGTAATGTGATGTGTTCCCTCCATGACCCTTGTGAGTAAATCAGTTTTGATGTTGTTACCAAACCTCAGAGTTCAAGGAATGATTAATTATGGCTGGTTCAGTTGGAGTGTAAATTCCTGGTGTGACTGGTGTCTTAATAAATCCTAGCAAGGACAGGATGATTGTCCCACCATATCTTTAAAATCTCGAGTATTTGGCTGTTTATTTCATGAATACCTTTTGTACTTCCTTGATTTAGTGTTTGACCATGGACGTTTTTGTCACTGTTCTCATTAATGGGACAATATGGGGCTTTGTGCCTGGATTTTCCAACTGTGGAAGCTTGGCCATGGATTTAAACTGCTCAGTCCAGAATAAAAACCATCAGGGAGGGTCCAGGGCTTCCCCCAGAAGAGTGGAATATTGTGTTTTGAGTAGGACTGTTTCTATGTTGTGTTTCTTTCCCTGTGGGGTGATATTTTCCCCCCACCCCTCAGTGACAAGGATGCCATGGGTTGGTTTTGGTTTTTTTTTAATTCAGGTACAATATAATTTGCTGACTCCACCCATTGGCTGGGTGAGTGGATCCCAGGACAGCAGCAGACGAACATCTGTCCCACTTTATCATGGCTTTAAAGAAGTGGAAGAAAACTGGACCAAACACTGTTCATCAGGTAAGAAAGAAAATGTAAGGAATTTTTTATTGCAAGATTTGCTTTTATAAATAAATGAGAGCCTTTTCTGTGCCTTGGTTTGGGCATCTTTTCCTTCTTTTAATGGCCATAGTTACAATAGGTAAAACTACATCTAATAATGCAAGAATTGTTTTATTAAACAAAATTCAAAGTTGTTGTCTCCTAGGAATATGCAACAAGTAATTAAAAATAAGAGTGTGTTTATTTTGCCAGGATTGTAGGAGCAGGAAAGCTTTGGCTGCCTGTCCCACAGCTTAGAGCACCTCTAATGTGTCATGGCTTGGGATCTGCCAGGGCTCATACAGTGCACAAGGTTGTGGGGATGAGGAGAGGATATAACACCATGTGGTCTGTTTAAACTGCCACTTGGAAGGTTATTTTTTGTTCTCACATTCCAGACTCTGCTCCACAGCCCAGGTTCTACTGCATCCTGTCTCCAGAAGCTTCTGAGGATGATCTGAACCGTCTGGATAGCACGGTATGGTGCTGCTGGTAGGGACTTTCTGGAGGGCCATGGGGGTGTGCCAAGTGCCAGGGAAAACAGACAAAAAGGAAAGACTTGATTAAAAAGAGGGACCAGGAATCTTTCACTAAGTGGAGAAAAGTGGCCATGTAAGATAACATGGGATTCCTTCTTACCCCTAGTTGGATGTCAGGGCAGTCACTGTGCTAAGTCTGTGAAGAGCTGTTCTAGTACTTGCAGGAATGCTTGGGATTCAGACAAAGACACATTAGAGTTGTTTTCTCATCACTTTGCTCCAGGTTCTCCTTGGGTTTTGTTGCCACCAGGGTTATGGGCTGTCTCTCCTGCCTGCTCCTTATCCCCAGTCCATTGATCCTCATTCCCAACAGAACCTCTCTCTGAAGTTTATTTTGCAAGCTTTTGGGCTGTGGGTATTCTGAATGCTTAAAGAGCTTTGCAAAGCAGGGTCCTGATTTCCCATCTCCTGCAGGTATGTGAGGTCCTTTTCTCCAGGGCTACAAAGTACGATGAGCTCTATGCAGCCCTCACCTCATTACTGGCTGCTGGCTCCCAGTTTGATACACTCAGGAGGAGGGAGAACAAAAACGTCACTGCACTGGTAAGACTCTCATGCTGCCTGTGTTGAGGAATAATGAGTTTTCAAATGTAGTATTTTCAAGCAGAGTATTTAACTGGAGTATTTTGGACTGTGCTTGGAGTAATGAGGAACTTAAAAATCTCATAGCTAACCATAGTGTTTGTGATGGCTGCACATCTCTTGAGCCTTTAATTCATAATGTGCTTCAGACTTGCTGTAAGTCCATGGTAATTCCAGGAGATGTGGCTAGAACATGATTGAACAGGAGAAAAGTGTATAATTTTTCCTTTTTCTTTTCTCACTCCTGTGTTGCATATTTTATTGTTTAATATGACAGAAACTCAGTCCAGAATGTGTTCATCTGATTTGGCACATCTGCAGGAGTGTGGGGTCCCTGAGGAGATACTTCATTAGCTGTAATGATGCAGACTGCAATCTTTCTGTACTAATTTTTCCAACTGTTGCTCTGTTTAGGAAGCCTGTGCCCTTCAGTACTACTTCCTGATCCTGTGGCGGATCCTGGGGATTTTGCCTCCCTCCAGAAGCTACATGCACCATTTGGCCATGAACACCCCTGAGATGAGTGACTGTGACCTCCTGCACACCCTGCGCTGGTCCTCCCGCCTGCAGATCCCGTCCTACGTCGTGTGGATCAAGGTGCAGCCTCAGCTCCATGGGTGTGGGGTGGTGACAGTGACAGTGTCAGTGTCAGTCCCTCGCTGCTGACTGCACGTGGGATTTGTTTGGGGGCACTTGTGCCTGTCTGTTCTAAACTGGTTCATTGCTGAGCACTGTTCAGGTGTGATGGATCTGGGTTTTGGCATTTGTAGGATCACCTTATCAAGCAGGGCATGAAGGCTGAGCATGCTGCTCCTCTCATTGAACTGACCTCCAGCAAGTGCATCTCAGTGAAGTACGACGTGGAAATAGCAGAGGAATACTTTGCTCGACAGGTGAGCTGTGGGAGGGCAGCTGGACATGCAAACTCCTGTTTCTGTGGGAGGATCTGCACTGACTGTTCTGTCTTCTGTGTTTGCAGATCTCTTCTTTCTGTGCTGTCGACTGCACAACCATTCTCCAGCTGCACGAAGTCCCCAGTTTACAATCCATTTACACCCTTGATGCTGCCATCTCCAAGATCCAGGTTTCTCTAGATGAGCACTTTTCCAAGTCAGCTGCAGAAACTGATCCCCAGAAGTCCTCAGAGATAACCAAGAACCTCCTCCCTGCTACACTGCAGCTCATTGACACTTATGCTACTTTTACCAGGTACAGTCCTTGGGATTTCCAGCAGGAATACAATTTCCTGCTGTGCTTTGAGCTTCCTCTGCATTTTGTGTGTTGTTTTCTTAGAAGTGCCTGGGAGTTTTATAGTCTGGAGTAATTACTTTGTGTCCTCTAGAGGGTCCATTGCTTTAAAAGAAGAATAGCAAGTAGCTTCTCAAGCCATGCATGGGACTTGGTTGTTTCTGAGTAGCCTCCTTGTCTGATCTTCCAAGGCTTCCTTGCAAGTTTGCAAAACCAGCTTTTCCTCCAAAGATAAAACCACCCTCTAGGATAGTGCTACTTAAGGTTATTTCTCTGGCATAGTACTGAGGCTGTCAGACCATCAAGAAAGAGAAGGGGGGTTAATTCTTAGATTAAAAAAATCTAAATTCTTCTCAACTCTCGTTAAAAAACTGTGTAGAAGAAAGCAAAAGTAAATCAGCTTTTTCTTTTTGGGCACTTCTCCTGGTAAGTAGCTTAGAGGGGATAAAAGCCCAGAAGTCCCTTAGTGGTGTGAGATGAAGTGTGGGGCAGCACTTGAGAAGTTTGTGTTGTATCTGTCACTCCATGGACACACTCAGCTGTGAGCTGCAGAGCTGAGGTGAATCCCCTCCCTCCCTGCAGGTCCTACCTGCTGCGGAGCCTCTCGGAGGAGGCGGCCTCGGACAGCAGAGCCTGCGAGGAGAAGCTGCGGGGCTACGCCGCCGTGCTGGCCATCGGCTCCGGCCGCTGCAAGTCCAACACTCTGGGTGAGGGCTCAGGGTGCCTCCCTGTGGGAGAATCTTCCCACAGTGCTTCCAGTACCCGATTTCAAAGCCAGTGAGTTGTGCTGCCAGCAGCACACTGCAAAGTCTCTTCAGTATCCTACCAGCTGAAGCAGTTGGGCAAACCTTGAAAGGATCGTTATCTTGTGAGCTCCTCTGGATCAGTGAAATGTTTTTGTAACCATATTGGAGCTTGTGGCATGGAATAACAAGGGGAACTATGAAATGTTGATATGCTGAAGACTTCTGTGAATTGGTATTTGTGCCATGTTTTCTGCAGTTTTAATGAAGTGAAAAAGCTGGGATGCTCTTAAACACTTAGGGATGATTTTTACTTGTAGACTTTTGAATTTATTCAGTGCCTGATTGTTCTGTGTAACTGCAGGTCCAACCCTTGTCCAGAACTTGCCATCAGCTGTGCAGACCCTGTGTGAATCCTGGAACAACATCCACACCAACGAGTTCCCCAACATTGGTTCATGGGTGAGTCCAGCCTCAGGGCCTGCTGTGGTGTGAGTGCAGCTGCAGGCATTGCTGTGACTGGGGGCAGTGTGTGCCTCTGTCCCACATCCAGGGCTCTGATGTGTGTGTGTGTGTGTCCCTCCCCAGCGCAACGCCTTTGCCAACGACACCATCCCTGCAGAAAGCTACATCAGCGCCGTGCAGGCTGCCCACCTGGGCACCCTCTGCAGCCAGAGCCTGCCCCTGGCAGCCTCCCTCAAGCACACCCTGCTGTCCCTGGTCAGGCTCACCGGGGATCTCATCATGTAAGTCAGGCCTTGTGTTACCCTGTGTGTTCCACACACTGCTGGGTGCTTTGCTCTGTGTGCTCCAGGGCTGTGTCTGTGCAGCACTTACTGACCTGGTGCTGCTTCTGACCTAAACCTTGCAGTTCACTGTTCCAAATACCAAATGAATGACAGTCAGGCTTTCTGTTTCCTGTGGTATCTCCAAAAGTCCAGCTCCCTGAGGGAAACCTTTTTGTCAAATATGGACTTGAAGAAAGGGGGATATAAACTGACACAATAGGATCTAACTAATTCGTTTGTGTTTTGTTATCATTCACTTGTGTGAAGTTTTTAACGTTTAAGGAAAAGTGAAATGCCATTTTTTTTCCAGGGACTTGGTCTAAAGTACTCTGAAACCAAAAAGTAGCCATTGACACTGCAGACAAGCCCCAAAGCCACCATATGTGATAGTGGGACTGTCTAGGCAGATGCTGTAACTGTATATATGCAAAAGTAACATGTAGAATTTTCCAAAGGGTGATTTTTTTTCTAAGGGGGAAAATGGCTGGGCCAGTGTTTTTATCCCACCTTTCCAAAAAGGATTTAATCACTGACTTCCCTCTGGAGTTGTACCTCACTTAATGTGAATTCTGGTTTCCAGTAGGGATGATCTGGGATACATCATGCAAAGAATTAACTTGGTCCTTTTCTTTTCAAGCTGGTCAGATGATCCCAACCCACCCCAGGTGATCCATTCCCTGCTGCCCCTCCTTCTGGAGACCAGCACAGAGAGTGTGGCAGAAATCAGCAGCAACTCCCTGGAAAGGATCTTGGGCCCTGCAGACTCCGATGAGTTCCTTGCACGTGTTTATGAGAAGTTGATCACAGGGTGCTATAACATACTGGCCCATCACTCTGACCCAAACAGGTAACAAAGCTGTGTGCAAAGATTGGCTACAGCAGGGATGCTTCTGGAACAGAAAAAATCAGCTAATTTTTATCTGTTGAAAGCTTCTGTACTTGTATACTATAAATATGAGATATTTCTTTCACATTACCAGAATTGTGGAGTGGGGGTGAGAGCAAGAGAAAATGGAGAGGAGTAACAGTAGAAGAGACTTAAAGTGTAAAAGGAGCAGCTCTTTATAGGAATTTGTGTGAGAGGTGTCTGAAAGGTCTGGGTTATTTTAGGTTTCTGGCTGGGACTTGCCTTACAGCATCATGGGTCCCTTTGTTCTAACTTGGTGGATTTGTTGATGTTTATGTAAAGTTGTTCATCAATTGTTTTTCTCCTGTCTGTTGGAAGAAGAGCTGCTTTCAATTAGGAAAAATTACTGGAACTGTAATGGCAAATAGATCACTTCTGGCTTCTCAGAACTGTTGTGATTGTTGAAATTGTTTCTAGATGTTCTTATTTCATCCTCATGTATTTGATCCTTATCTATTCCTCTTTTAATCCTCAGTGGCCTGGATGAGTCCATCTTGGAGGAATGTTTGCAGCATCTGGAGAAACAGCTGGAGAGCAGCCAGGCCAGAAAAGCCATGGAGGAATTCTTTTCAGAAAGGTGAAGTCACCATGGAAGTTGTATTCCAAGGACTTCCTTTCTCATCTTTGTTTTGTTAGCTTGTCAGTGTAGACACCAAGGTGATGTTAATGCCATTGTGCAGGAAAATAAGAGACTCTGTAGAGCCAGGCTATCCTTCAGGCAGTTCAGGAGGGTGGGAAGAGACTCTTGAGGGGGAGAGCACCTGGATCTTTGTCCAAATCAAATACTCAGCATGGCCTCACAGTAATGACCAGTGGGGAATCTTGCAGGATGATTGTTCTGCCAGAGCAGGTTTCTGAGAGATGCTGCTCCAAGCTGCAAAATCCCAGATTCTCTCAGTGCTTCTGTGGGGCCACAGGTTGATAATTTTAAGGGTAGAGGAGAGTGGTTGGCCTGACTTAGAATCATAAAGATAAATTGTGCTGGCAGCAGCCTAGAACAGCTAGAACAGCTGTGATAGAAACAGCCTAGCACAACCTCAGTGTTCTGAGGTGAGCAAGAGGAAAGGCTTTCTCCATCACAAAACTGACCATTGCCTGGTTTTTCTCTCTACCTGTTGAGCAGTTCAGAATAAAAGCAGCCTGGGGGCTGCACATTGTTAGTATGGAAGGGAAAGATAAGTAAGAAAATCTGTTTTGGAGCCAGTTCAGGCCCTTTTGTGACTGGATATTTAGAGAACACTGAAATACTACTAAGGAGCCCATTTATGAGTTTTGGTCTGAGCTGGGTTTGCTGTTTGCCTGAAAGGTTTGTGTTTTGGCTGCTGAGCAGTGTTAACACAAACTCCTGCCAGTCTGAAACGTGAGGGTGGAGAGAAGTGGAGCCAGTGGGAAAGGGGAATGGGCTGCTCTTTACAAAGCTGATTTAATTCTCCCCTCTGTACAGTGGAGAGCTGGTGCAGATCATGATGGCGACGGCCAACGAGAACCTCTCAGCCAAGTTCTGTAACAGGGTGCTGAAATTCTTCACCAAGCTCTTCCAGCTGAGTAAGTGCCAGTAGAATCCCCTCCCTCCTGCCTTTTCCACTTCACACTGTTCTTGTATTGCCTGAGATTGGAGGTGCTTGGAAGAAAATCTGTGGGAGGGAGTGGGATCACAGCTTCATGCTTTCAAGGAAAGCCATTTCCACACGTGTTCCTTGGAGCATCTGTCACTGACAGTAACTTTCCCCCCAGCTGAGAAGAGCCCCAACCCCAGCCTGCTGCGCCTCTGCGGCTCCCTGGCCCAGCTGGCCTGTGTGGAGCCCGTGAGGCTGCAGGCCTGGCTGACCAGGATGACCATGTCCCCACCCAAGGACTCGGACCAGCTGGATGTGGTGCAGGAGAACAGGCAGCTGCTGCAGCTCCTGACCACCTACATTGTCCGGGAGAACAGGTAAAGCACAGCCCGGTCCTGTCTTGTGTGTGCTCTGCCTTCCTCTTGCTCTCTAGAACAATCTCGTGTGAGTTGCTGCTGGTTCTTTGTGGTACCTGTGTGAAACTCTCCTGTTTTTGCTCAGCCAAGTGGGGGAAGGCGTGTGCACTGTTCTGCTCAGCACTCTGATTCCAATGGCAACGGAGATGTTGGCCAATGGGGATGGCACGGGCTTTCCTGAGCTGATGGTCGTCATGGCAACTTTGGCCGGTGCAGGACAAGGGGCAGGACACCTCCAGCTTCATGGTGCTGCTGTGGACTGGCTGGGCAGATGGTAAGAGTGAACTCTGTACTGCTGATGCTTCATTTGTGGGAGGTTTTTAATTTATTTTCTGGTTTTTCAGGGATGGAAATTTGTGTTTACAGATAATCCCTTCTCTCTTAGTTTATTGTTTGTTGTTTGGGATACAAAGTGTCTGAGGAAGGCAGATCCATGTTTTCCAAACAATCATGGTTTTTTTCTTTACTCTGGATGGCTTAGTTACTGCAATTATGCATTCCCTGTTGTTAATCTAAAGCAAACTGAATGCTTGAAGCAGTTGGTCAGGACTGAGTTTATACTTCCCAAAGGCTGTCAGCTGAAGTGAAGGGTTTTGGACTCCCCATCCCAGGAACTGTTCCATCCCAGTTGGATGGGGTTTGGTCCAGCCTGGGATAGTGGAAGGTGTCCCTACCCATGGCAGGGGTAGGATGAGATGGGCTTTAGGATCCCTTCCATCCTGAACCATTCTATAGTAATTCCCAGTGTTCTGTGTTGCAGCAAGAAATACCTGTCTCAAAAGAACGTGGTAGAGAAAATGAATGCTAACGTCATGCAAGGGAAGGTAAGGCTTGTGCTGGTGCTGCACTTGCAGGAATGACTCCAGGCACGAGTTCAGCTGTCCTGGTTTGGTGGGACAAAACCTGGTGGGAATTTTAAAGCAATTTGGCCAGGGGTTATCTGTCCTGTGTTCTGTAGCAGCTGTTGTGGGCTGTGAGCTCTGGGGCTCTGATTTTCCTTGCCTTCTGCTCCCCAGCACGTGACAATCCTGGAGTGCACGTGCCACATCGTGTCCTACCTGGCCGATGTCACCAACGCCCTGAGCCAGAGCAGCGGGCAGGGCCCCAGCCACCTGTCAGTGGACGGCGAGGAGCGCGCCATCGAGGTGGACTCGGACTGGGTGGAGGAGCTGGCCGTGGAGGAGGAGGACTCCCAGGCTGAGGACTCGGTAGGCAGCAGGCACAGTGCATGCTGCAAACGACAGGAGGGCAGGAGGGCTTATTTTACACCTCCCACATCACTCAGTTTATCAGTTGAGATTTTGTGTTCACTGAATGAAGGACCCTACATGTCAGGTCTGGAGGAGAGGATCTCTCGTTCCTGACTAGATGTGTTGACTTTGTGATGTCAACAAAAATTTAATATTTATTTTATAAAAATTATATATTTATTTTAATAATATTTATGAATATTATATATTTGTTTTTAATTAAAAGGAAGAAATGGAATAAAATGGGTTTGTTCCTACTGGTTGGCTGGCAATTACAAGTTTTTGTATCAGCAAGCAACTTTGATTAATACTTTAAGTGCTGTTGGGTGGTGAACAAAAGCTGTTAGGGTGCGTTCTTTATTTTTTGTATCAATATTTTTGTTACTGTTTCTTTTTCTTGTTAACTATTTCACGTTACTACAGTGTGTCACCATCTCCTCTCTCCATGTGGTTTGATACCAGCTGCCTTCAAGCGCAGTGTTGCTAAAATTTGCTGTTAAAATGTACCTTTGGTTTCTTGGGAATTTATTCTGTACATGTACTTCACTGTAGCTGCAGTTATGACACCTTCCTAAAACAATTTTCTTCTGGATAGGATGAAGATTCTCTCTGTAACAAGCTCTGTACCTTCACCATCACACAGAAAGAATTCATGAATCAACACTGGTAAGAATCTCAAGCTTGTGTTCAGAGTTTCAGCCTGGTATTTCTGGCCATTGGGAAGGAAACCAGTGTAGTTTGTGAGCCTCAGGGCACTGCCTGTCAAAACTCACCTGGCTTATTTTGGGCAGGTACCACTGTCACACTTGCAAGATGGTTGATGGGGTTGGTGTTTGCACGGTTTGTGCTAAAGTTTGTCACAAGGATCATGAGATTTCTTACGCCAAGTACGGATCCTTCTTCTGTGACTGTGGAGCCAAGGAGGATGGCAGCTGCCTGGTAAATTCTTTATGTCTTCAGATTTTCAAGTCCTTTGCAATTTTCTGTTCTGCAGTAAGTTATGTCAGGATTTGTGTACGCAGGAGTGCTAAGACTTGAAGGCTTTGACTTTATAATGAACCCTCAGAATTTATAGCTTGCCTGGAAATTAATTTTTTTTGCACCAAATAAGAGCATTGGTAAATCTGTGTCCTAGTGACTCCTGGGATTCCACCTGCCTTTACAAAATTTGCTGCACAGCAAAGAACACCTTTTCCTGTGTTTTCCACTAGCAGCAAATGAAATAATTATATCTTAAATATGGAAAATTCTTAATCCTTGGGTGGAGAGTCACATGCAGGATGTTATTTCTTTAGAACTCTGCTCGAATTGCTGCTCTTGCAATCTGTGTTCACTTCATCAGTAGCCAGGTTCAGCCTGGTTTGGGATTTTAGTGTTACTCTGTCATTCCCAGGCATTGGTGAAGAGAACTCCCAGCAGTGGGATGAGCTCTACCATGAAGGAATCAGCCTTCCAGAGCGAGCCCCGCGTGCCCGAGAGCGTCATCCGCCACGCGAGCACATCCCCAGCTGAGAAGGCCAAGGTCACCATCAGCGAGGGCAAGGGCCCTGATGAGGAGAAGCCCAAGAAGAGCAGCCTGTGCAGAAACGTGGAGGGCTGTCGAGAGGAGCTGCAGTCCCAGGTATAATTACAGTCAGCTGCTAAACAGAGATGGGTTATTGTGAGGATCTTGGGCAGGCTGAGTTAGCTGTAAGCTGAGATGAGAGGGTCAAAAAGGGGTGGCAGGCTTTAAAAAGCAGTTTATGTGCAGCTCCCATCAGGAGCATCTCATTTGCCTGATCTGTTTCTTGTAGGCCAACTTCTCCTTTGCACCTTTGGTGCTGGAGATGCTGAATTTCCTGATGGATGCCATCCAGGTCAACTTCCAGCAGGCCTCAGCCATGGGGAGCAGCAGCCGTGCCCAGCAGGCTCTCAGCGAGCTCCACACTTTGGACAAATCCGTAGAAATGACAGATCAGCTGATGGTATGAACAAAAGGAATTAACAGAGTGTGGATGGGGGGAGTGGCTTTGGAACAGAGACATTGCAGTGACACCCTCTGGATGCTTTCCCTGGCTCAGGTCCCCACGCTGGGCTCGCAGGAAGGCGCCTTTGAGAACGTGCGCATGAACTACAGCGGGGACCAGGGCCAGACCATCCGGCAGCTGATCAGCGCGCACGTGCTGCGGCGCGTGGCCATGTGCGTGCTGTCCTCGCCCCACGGCCGCCGCCAGCACCTGGCTGTCAGCCACGAGAAGGGCAAGGTGAGCCCCAGCAGAGCCCTGGGCTCCTCCTGGGGGAAGGGGAACAGTGCTGGAGCCACTGGGCTCCCAGGGAAATGGAGCAGTGCTGGAGCCACTGGGCTCTCAGGGGAAATGGGGCAGTGCTGGAGCTGCTGGGCTCTCAGGGAAATGGGGCAGTGCTGGAGCTGCTGGGCTCCCAGGGAAATGGAGCAGTGCTGGAGCCATTGGGCTCCCATGGGAAATGGAGCAGTGCTGGAGCTGCTGGGCTCCCATGGGAAGTGGAGCAGTGCTGGAGCCCACTGGGCTCTCAGGGAAATGGAGCAGTGCTGGAGCTGCTGGGCTCTCAGGGAAATGGAGCAGTGCTGGAGCCGCTGGGCTCCCAGGGAAATGGAGCAGTGCTGGAGCCACTGGGCTCCCAGGGAAATGGAGCAGTGCTGGAGCTGCTGGGCTCCCACAGGAAATGGAGCAGTGCTGGAGCTGCTGGGCTCCCATGGGAAATGGAGCAGTGCTGGAGCTGCTGGGCTCCCACAGGAAATGGAGCAGTGCTGGAGCCACTGGGCTCCCATGGGAAGTGGAGCAGTGCTGGAGCCACTGGGCTCCCATGGGAAATGGAGCAGTGCTGGAGCTGCTGGGCTCCCATGGGAAATGGAGCAGTGCTGGAGCCACTGGGCTCCCAGGGAAATGGAGCAGTGCTGGAGCTGCTGGGCTCTCAGGGAAATGGAGCAGTGCTGGAGCCACTGGGCTCCCACAGGAAATGGAGCAGTGCTAGAGCCACTGGGCTCTCACAGGAAATGGAGCAGTGCTGGAGCCGCTGGGCTCCCAGGGAAATGGAGCAGTGCTGGAGCTGCTGGGCTCTCAGGGAAATGGAGCAGTGCTGGAGCTGCTGGGCTTCTGAGAGAAGGGGAAGAGTGCTGGAGCTGCTGGGCTTTTAGGGAAAGGGAACTGTGCTGGATCCCAGGGTTCCCAAGGGAAATGGAACAGTGCTGGATCCACTGGGCTCACAGGGAAATGGAACAGCGCTGGGTTCCCAGGGAAATGGGAGAAGTGCTGGATCCTGGGATTCCTGAGGGAAGTGGAGCAATGCTGGAGCTGCTGGTTCTCAGGGAAAGGGAACAGTGCTGGATCCTGGGGTTCTCAAGGGAAGTGGAACAGTGCTGGATCCTGAGGTTCTCAAGGGAAGTGGAACAGTGCTTGGAGCCACTGGGTTCCCAGGGAAATGGAACAGTGCTGGGTTCCCAGGGAAATGGAGAAATGCTGGATCCTGGGGTTCCTGAGGGAAGTGGAGCAGTGCTGGAGCTGCTGGATTCCTAAGGGAGAGGGAACAGTGCTGGATCCTGGGGTTCTCAAGGGAAGTGGAACAGTGCTTGGAGCCACTGGGTTCCCAGGGAAATGGAACAGTGCTGGATGCACTGGGTTCCCAGGGAAATGAAGCAGTGCTGGATCCTGGTGTTCCCAAGGGAAGTGGAGCAATGCTTGGAGCCACTGGGTTCCCAAGGGAAGGGGAACAGTGCTGGAGCCACTGTGTTCCCTGGGGACAGGGAACAGTGCTGAGGAAAAGGCAGGGCTGTGGTTTATTCTGCCCATCTTGAGATCTGGTGTGAAGTGTTGTGTAGCTATGGAGAACCTCTTGTAGGAAACACTGTTAGGGAAAAAGAGTTCCTGCAGCAGGACCAGTGAGAACAGCTCACTGGCATCACCCACCTCGCTGCAGCCCCCTGAGAGGAGGCTGGAGTCAGGTGGGTGTCCATGATTCAGTGAAAGGACAAGAGGAAATGACCTTAAGGTGCACCAAGGGAGGTTCCAATTAGTTACTATAAACAAAAATTTGTCTGCAGGAGTGGTTGGTTAGACATTGGAATAGGTTCCACAGAGGGGTGGTAGAGTCACCCACTCTGGAATTGTTCACGAGGTGTCTGGACATGGCACTTGGGGATGTGGTTTAGGGGTGATTATGGTGGTGCTGGGGTGATGGTTGGACTCAGTGATCTCATGGATCTCTTCCAGCCTTGATGATTCTGTGGTTCTGATTCAGGATCAGCTGAATAACTGTGGGATCTGGAACTGAAATCCAGCCTGACTCCCCTCAGTTACAGTCAGATAACCAAGCTCAGACTGTAGTTCTGGTTCTGTAACTGTGGGATCTGGAACTGAAATGCCTGACTCCCCTCAGTTGCAGTCAGATAACCAAGCTTAGATTGTGGTTCTGGTTCTGTAACTGTAGGATCTGGAACTGAAATGCCTGACTCCCCTCAGTTACAGTCAGATAACCAAGCTCAGACTGTGGTTCTGGTTCTGTAACTGGGATCTGGAACTGAAATGCCTGACTCCCCCCAATTACAGTCAGATAACCAAGCTCAGACTGTGGTTCTGGTTCTGTAACTGGGATCTGGAACTGAAATGCCTGACTCCCCCCAGTTGCAGTCAGATAACTGAGCTCATTCTGTGGTGCAGATCACCGTGCTCCAGCTCTCAGCCCTGCTGAAACAAGCTGACTCCAGCAAAAGGAAGCTGACCCTCACCCGCCTGGCATCGGCGCCTGTGCCGTTCACTGTGCTGAGCCTGACTGGGAATCCCTGCAAGGAGGACTACCTGGCTGTGTGTGGGCTGAAGGTGAGTGCCTGCCAAACCCTTTTCCAAGGAGCTGCAAACATCAGCTGAAAGCCAGCTGTGTTTGTTTCCTCTGAGGAGTTAGCACGGAGCTGCCTCCAAAGTTCTGTCACTAATTCAGCTCCTGATCCACTTTCCTGCTAGAGAGATAAGGTAAAAGAAGCAGGACCTGGATGAACAATATAATGAATGAGACAGTGCCTTGCAATAGTATTTCTTAATGTATTTAAGCTGGTTTTCTTTTAAGACAAGAGCCAATGTTTGGCTCTTGTCTTTAAACAAAACACACCCAAACTTAGCGTGTTAAAAGTAGTCTGTAACAATTAGTGTTCTTTGGCAAGGACTCCTCTTTTTTGTATTCCCCCAAATTTAGATTCAGCTTTCCCAGTGCAGAATCTACATATGTGTTATTTAGCTGACAAAAGCAGCTGTGCTCTCTGTAGCTTTTTCTTTTCAAATCTTCATGTCATTTATCTTCAGTGCAGGAAATTGAGATTTAAATTCTCTGAATCATTATTTGCCATAAGAGAAATGCTGACTTTTAAGTCCATTCTTGGCTTCAAATATTTGTGAACACTTTGTTTTAATATTTAACCAATTTTCTCCATTACTCCAGGATTGCCATGTGTTAACATTCAGCAGCTCTGGCTCAGTCTCTGATCATTTGGTGCTTCATCCTCAACTGGCCACTGGGAATTTCATCATCAAAGCCGTGTGGCTGCCAGGATCCCAAACAGAGCTGGCCATTGTCACTGCAGACTTTGTGAAGGTACGTCTGGCCATGAGCTGTTGATTATACAGCTTCTGGCAGGCATCAGAGTCTGGATCCTCGGGGAGTTGCATGTGGGAGAATGTGGTAAAATTCTTAGAAATGAATTGGAAATATAAATTTGGGATATTTCTTGCAAGGAAAAGCAAACCCAAAGAACTTGAAGAGGAAAGAAGCCCCAAACTGTAACTGTAAAATCCCCAATCTCATGGGGATTCCCTCATCTCAGCTCTTGCTCATTTGCACTGTTTTGTATCGTAGCAGTTAATTACTGCCTTGATAATCATTGTGGTTAATTATTTCCTTGGTTCTTCCCACAGATTTATGACCTCTCAGTAGATGCCTTGAGTCCAACTTTCTACTTCCTCCTACCGAGTTCCAAAATCAGGGATGTCACTTTCCTGTTCAACGAGGAGGGGAAGAACATCATTGTGATCATGTCCTCTGCTGGCTACATCTACACACAGCTCATGGAGGAGGCCAGCAGTGCCCAGCATGGGCCCTTCTATGTCACCAATGTGCTTGAAGTCAACCACGAGGACCTGAAGGTGCTGGTGACTTCCCTTTCTCTCTTTTTTGGCATCTTCCATTTGAAGGCAGAAGTTTCTTTCTTTTTTTCCTTCTCCTTTTAAGCCCCCTGATCTAGATCAAGGAGCTTTCTCATTCCTCTAAAGAGAGAAATATCCTTACAGTAAAAGGAGGTGGGGGTGAAAATTAAACCCCTTGATCCTTTCATCTAGAAAATGGAGCATGTTTTCCATGGCTGGCTCTGAAGTCATGCCCAGCAGGATTTCTCAGCAGGGAGATGGCTTCAGAGCAGTGCTCTTCTCAGAGCAAGGCACTCCAAAGGTGCAGGAGCAGAAGGGATAAATCACCATGGCTGAGGCTGGAGAGCTGCAGTCAGCCTTTGTTTCTTCTCTTGAGGATGACCTTTAAAATCTCTCCAGTGTTTTTGCCCTAGCCTGCTTCAAAACAGGAATAGATGAGAAGGAGGCTCTCAGGAAGGTCTTTTATGAGCTGGGCATCCAGGGGATGCTCCATGTGACACTGTCACACAGAGCTGAGGCTCACAGCTGCGGGAGCTCTGGGTGTTACCTACAGCCTCCGGGTGTGCAGGCTCAGCATCCCCTCCCAGAGCCTTTGAAGTGTCTGATGGATGAGTTCACCCAGGAGTTCAGCTTAGAAAATTGTCATGTAGGGCTCTGTTCTCTCACTGCTGGGGAGGAGGGGCGGCTTTGGGAATAATTCCATCGCAAATTTAACAGCCTGACAGACTGTGTGGGGATATTTGTGTTTATGTTAAATGTTGGCATTTCTCTGGATCCCCCAGGACAGCAATGGCCAGGTGGCAGGAGGGGGGGTGTCAGTCTATTACTCCCACGTGCTGCAGATGTTGTTCTTCAGCTACTGCCAAGGCAAATCCTTTGCAGCCACCATCAGCCGGGCCAGCCTGGAAGTGCAGCGGCTCTTCCCAATTAACATCAAGAGGTGAGGATCCTGGGGGACACTCCCTGCATTTTTATTGCCTTCTTTTTGTAATAAATATTGCTTATTATTAAACAACCCAGTTCTGAAGGGCCAAACCGTGTGGTGAAAATTCCCTGCTGGCTGATATTTCCTGCTACTTTTCATGGTCCTTGTGTCCTAATGGACTTGGATGATCCTTGTGGGTCAGGAATTCCATGATATCTCAGCTGCAGGATAATTAGAAACCAAAGCTGGCTGTTTCAGCAGTGGGCCACGCATGCATTTTGTCCTCCCAGCAGGATTTCAGAGCAGAAAGGTGTCTGCAGAGCAGTGGAGCTGCCCAGAGAGAGCTGCCCGAGGTGCAGCCGCTGGAACCGATGGGATTATCCGCCCTCACCCAGGCGGCCGAGGAGGGAGCCTTTGTTTCCTTTCAGCACCACTGCTGCAGTGGACCTTGTGCATTGTGCATGTTAAGGCTGATTTTCAGACTCCCTTGAGGGAAACCAATCTCTTACTCTATGAATGTGGCAAGAAAAAGACAGTTCTATTGTGTGTTCTGCTACGCAGTGCTGGGCACTCAGGCCACAGGCTCTTCACTGGCCTGACACAAAGCCACTGGCACGAGTGGGCTCTGAAGGAGGTCAGGTTCCAAGAGCTCCTGAACTCCAGTTGAGTTTGGCTTAGTCTTTTTGCAGTTCTGTTTCCACTTTTTCCAGTGAGCAGACACTTATTCTCCTGCACTGGTCTTTGCTTATTGCTGCTGGGTGTGTTGAAACATGAAACTGTTCATCCATTCAGATAAAAACATTGCTGAAAGCCATTTATAAATTGCCTCCTTGATTTGGGGCATAAAATGCAACACTAAGCCAGATTTTCCTTGAGTTTGCAGGGTAGGGATCAGAGCTGAGGACTGGGATGCTTGTGGTTTGTGCCCACTGTGGTGACTGTTTTAGGTTGCTCACCTGTAAACCAGACACTGTTCATTGATGCAGTGCTTGAACCCCTGCTCAGGACAAAGTTTTAAGTGATTTGAGCACAATGAAATT
Source organism: Agelaius phoeniceus (assembly GCF_051311805.1). NCBI lineage: Eukaryota > Metazoa > Chordata > Aves > Passeriformes > Icteridae > Agelaius > Agelaius phoeniceus. The sequence goes on from NC_135288.1 coordinate 1,558,126, forward strand.
CGTGTGGTTTCCTTGTGCTGCTCCTTAGGTGAATGTCATTGTGCCCTTTGTCTCTTGCAGTTCCAATGGTGGCAGTAAGACTTCTCCAGCCCTGTGTCAGTGGTCTGAGGTGATGAACCACCCTGGCCTGGTGTGCTGTGTCCAGCAGACCACGGGTGTCCCACTGGTGGTGATGGTGAAGCCTGACACCTTCCTCATCCAGGAGATTAAGACCTTGCCAGCCAAAGCAAAGGTTAGTCAGGGTTCCCTGTGTTTCTGACTCTTAAAAATTGGTTTCTTGTTGTTCTATCAACCAGATCTCAGTCTTGGCAGCTTTTCTAATACAAAGAGTTTGTTCCTCCAAGCGAGAGTTGCCAAGCCCTTGCCTTGCCTTGCTTTGCAGATCCAGGACATGGTGGCCATCCGTCACACGGCCTGCAACGAGCAGCAGAGGACCACCATGATCCTGCTGTGTGAGGATGGCAGCCTGAGGATCTACATGGCCAACGTGGAGAACACGTCCTACTGGCTGCAGCCCTCCCTGCAGCCCAGCAGCGTCATCAGCATCATGAAACCCGTGCGCAAGCGCAAGGCAGCCGCCATCAGTAAGGGCTCCTCACGTCACCTTTGTCACTCACTGTCCTGGGCTGTGGATAAGTGGGTGTTCTGTCTGCCATCTGCTAGAGGTGTGGCAGTTCTCTCCTGTTAATAGAACAGGATCAAGGCACCAAAATGTGTCTTGGATTGAAAAAACAGGTGTGTGCTAAGGAAGGCAGGAGCCTCCCCTGAAATGGAAAATGTGAACCCCTCCCTCTGAACTGTTATAAATTTGAAATTAAAGGGCTCTCAAGCAAAGGTATAGGAGCAGGAATAACCCTTCTTTATTAGGGAAGAAAATAAAAAAGAATAAAATAAACAATGCAGTAACACAAACCACCACTGAGAGAGTCAGAACAGGACCTGACCCCCTGTGGGTCAGGATGGTGGCAGCAGTCCCATTCAATGGTGGCTCAGCCCTCCTGCAGTGCCAGCTGTGGTTCTGTTGGAGCAGGGATCCTGTAGAAGGGTGTAGTCTTCCTCTGAAGATTCAGTGGTTAGATTAGATTAGATTAGATTAGATTAGATTAGATTAGATTAGATTAGATGGGCCTGGTTCCTCTGAAGATTAGATGGGCCTGGTCTTCCTCTGTGAATACAGTGGAGAAGAAAGCTGCTCCTCTGGGAATGCACTGGGCAAAGGCTGCCCTGGTGTCCCAAATCTCAGATTGTACCCAGGTAGGAATGCTTGGCTCCTCCCCTGGGTGCAGCATCTCCCCATGGGATGATGGAATTGGATCAGCCCTGCAGGGACACTCAGTGGCCATGGACAGCAGAGATCTCCTGCAGGGAGGATTGGTTGTGGGAGAGATAAAGAAAACTGCCCAATGAACAGAACTGCCCCACCTCTAACAGATGGCAAATAGAATACACACTTACCTTGCAATCCAGGACATTAATGGAGATGTAAAGATTGATCTACATCATCTAAATACTTACAACACTCATTCTGACAATTACATAAGTACTGGTTAAGTGGATAAAATGTTTCCATAGATGGATGTTGGAACCCTGGTTATTGAGAATTTTAGGCTTTCTGCACTGATAGGCACTGACCCTCAAGAGAACACTACATTTGACCTGAAGCTGTAGAGAAGGCCTCCAAAATTAAATAACAAAACTAAGATTATTAGTGCATAGTTTAAATAAAAGCGTATAGTATCACATAATAGAAAACTTAGAGTTTGAAATTTTAAAATATAGTAATATATAAAAACAAGACAGAAATTTTAAGACAGAGACTAGTCCTTCTTTTTCACCTTCTTCATAAGTTTAAGTAGTAAAAAATACAACAGATGCATACAGAAATACCTTCCAAAGGAGGCAAGTTGTTTCTGCAGGTTTTTTACCACAACTTTCCCTGTTTAGAACATCTTTTGTCATAAAGATCTCTTTCCCCTTTTAGCAACTCGCACATCCAGCCAGGTGAACTTCCCCATTGACTTCTTTGAGCACAACCAGCAGCTGACAGACGTGGAGTTTGGGGGCAATGACCTGCTGCAGGTGTACAATGCCCAGCAGATAAAGCACCGGCTCAATTCCACGGGCATGTACGTGGCCAACACAAAGGTGAGTGGGCAGTCTGGGGACTCTTTGGGCTTGTGGGTGACATTACTGTTCATGTTGTCACCATGCCTTGCCTTAAGGAGTCTGCTTTGTTCAAATGACCCCGCACATGTGCTGTACCTGGGGGTACTGGTTGACAACAGACTGAACATGAGCCAGCAGTGTGCCCTGGTGGCCAAAAAGGCCAATGGCTCCTGGCCTGTATCAAGAATGGTGTGGCCAGCAGGAGCTCCCAGGAGCAGGGAGCTCATTCTGCCCCTGTACTTGGCACTGGTGAGGCCACACCTTGAGCACTGTGTCCAGTTCTGGGCCCTCAGTTTGGGAAGGACATTGAGACACGTCCAGAGGAGGCAACGAGGCTGGAGAGGGGCTGGGAACACAAACCCTGTGAGGAACAACTGAGGGAGCTGGGGGTGCTCAGCCTGGAGAAAAGAGACTCAGGGGTGACTTTATCACTTTGTACAGCTCCTGAAAGGTGCCTGTGCTCAGGTGGGGTTGGGCTCTTTCTCCAGGAACTAGCAGAACCAGAGGACACAGTCTCAAGCTGTGTTGGGAAAATATAGGTTGGAAATTAGAAAGAAGTATTTCACAGAAAGAGTGATAAAATATTGGAATGGTTTGCCTGGGGAGGTGGTGGAGTCACCATCCCTGGATTTGTCTAGAAAAGGACTGGATATGGCACTTGCTGCCAGGGTTTAGTTAAGGTGTTTAGGGCATGGGTTGGACTTGATGATCTTGAAGGTCTCTTCCAACCTAGTCATTCTGTGATTCTCTGATTGTGTAATTCAGTAAACAGTGGAGGCGCCTCTGCACAGTGTCCTTGGCTTCAGAGGGTGTTTTTGAGCTGTGGTTTGTTCTCTGCAGCCTGGGGGTTTCACCATTGAAGTGACCAACAACAACAGCACCATGGTGATGACGGGCATGCGCGTCCAGATCGGCACGCAGGCCATCGAGCGAGCCCCCTCCTACCTGGAGATCTTCGGCCGCACCATGCAGCTCAACATGACCCGCGCCCGCTGGTTCGACTTCCCCTTCACCCGCGAGGAGGCCCTGCAGGCTGACAAGAAACTCACCATCTTCAGTAAGGCTGGCTGCCCTGCTTGCTCTGCCCAGCTGCTGGGCTGCTTTGGGTGGATGAAGCTGCTTCATCTCACAGCTGGCAGTTGCCACAGTCCATTCGTTTGCCCTGACTGCAAACACGGTCTGAGGGGGGAACTCTGAGCATTTGGTAATTTTATTTATGGCCCAGTTTCTTGCTGCTGTGAGTGAACGTTCTGTAGTTCAGCTCAATGATTTTGTGCTGAGGTGAGAGAAGGAAAGTGGCCTTGCAAAGGAGATGGCACTGTCTGTGATGGTGTTCTCAGGGGTCTTAGGATGAGGGAAGAGATGAGGATCTGACTCCATGTTTCAGAAGGCTTGATTTAATATTTTATGATACATATTATATTAACACTATACTAAAAGAATAGAAGAAGGGATTTAATCAGAAGGCTGGCTAAGAATAGAAAAGAAATGAATAACAAAGGCTTATGTCTTGGGACTGAGAGTCCGAGGCAGCTGACTGTGATTGGGCATAGATTAGAAACAACCACATGAGCCCAATCCCAGCTGCACCTGTTGCATTCCACAGCAGCAGATAACCATTGGTTACATTTTGTTCCTGAGGCCTTTCAGCTTCTCAGGAGAAAAAATCCTAAGGAAAGGATTTTCCATAAAAGATGTCTGTGACAACTGTCAGTGGCTGTGTATTAATGGTAGTGTAATTGCTGTCCTGGTCCTGTGAAATGAGGCTGCTTTGTATCCAAAAGCAACAGTTCTCGCAGTTTTTAAGAAATTTCTCTCATCGCTACAGTTGGGGCTTCTGTGGATCCTGCTGGAGTCACCATGATGGATTCCATAAAAATTTATGGCAAAACCAAGGAGCAGTTTGGCTGGCCTGACGAGCCCCCCGAGGACTTCCCGTCTGCTTCCGTGAGCAACGTGTGTCCCCCCAACCTCAACCAGGGGAACGGCACTGGGGACGCCGAGTCAGCTGCCCCTGCTGCTGCCAGTGGGACTGTCCTGGAGAGGTATTTCCACCGTCTTTCCCTTATTTCTCCTTGGAAATGGGTTGTTGTTGTTGTGGTGGGCACTTGGGTGCTTTTCCTGACTTGGAGAACTGGAGGGAATTAGTGAGTTGTTCTCACTGCCTTACACAGCAACAGCTGAAAACAGGGGTTGATTATCTTGGTAGGAGGGTTTGTGGTGGCTCTTGGTTGATCTGGTGCAGTAGATGGGTAGATCTGTGTGCTTGCTTGTGCTGCCTAGTTCATATTTCAGCAGTCTCGAGGAGCTCAAAGCAATTCCTGCTGCCCTGGTACATTCTCTCATTTCAAGTTGGCCCTTTTTTGGTCTCTGGAGCTCACAAAGGTCAGGCCTCTCTGAAGCTGAGCTCAGTTTTGAGGAGGGCTTTGTGTGTGACCCTGCTTTAGGCTTGTGGCTCCCACAACTTGCCTTGTAGCCCACGTGCCTCAGGCTGAGCTGTTGTGCTGGGGAAGGTGTTGGGTTTTCCCCCATATCCCTGCTGAGAGCCAAACCCCAAGGGTGACCTGGACATAAATTTAGTGAATCAACAGAACTTGTGTTCTTTCTTTCTTTCTGATGTCCATACTGTGTTTTCCTTTGAACTCATACAATCTCTATCCTAAGGGTTGTAAAAGCAGCAAGGACAGGAGGGAAACAGCTCAAATCAAAGCAGTGACATTTGCTTCTTTACATTCTGGTCATTGCATGGCAGATGGTTTAGCAAAGAGGAAGTGGTACTGCTGAAAAATGACCATTTCAGAGGAAACAATCACTGCTCAGCTGTGAGGAAGTGGTGGTTAAGTTTGTCTGACTGAAATTCTCTGGTAGAGGCTCAGGGCTTGAAGTGCCACTTAGGCCCAGTTGAAGGACCTGTTCAGCCATCCTTTAATATTTTGTCTAATAGTTCATGGGATTTTTTTCCTGTGTTTATTTTCCCTTTCCTTCCCTCCTCTGCTGTGACATCCCCACAAGATGTCCCTCTCAGCACAGACATGCTCTCTGGTTTTTCAGAGCAGTGGGATTATATTCTAAAAATTCAGATGTAAAAAAAATATTCTTCCTATTTGGTGTTCCCTTCTGAAGGGTTCTCTGGAGTAGGAGCAGCTGATGGCAGGCAGGAGGCAGCTTTTCTATCCAAATGTGGTGTCTGCACTCAAATTTAAGCCTGGGTGATGCTTTAAGTGGTGCTTGGCTTCTCTGTGTGAGGTGCCCTGGCTCATCTCTGTCTTTGTTTTGCTCCAGACCAGTGTGTGCTGCCCAGGTAGAGACCCTGCTTAGACTGACGCTCCCCGGCTTCCTGATTTCCCCATTTAATTTGCCTTTTGCTTAGAATGTGTTCTAGGGAGTTTTTCTGTGAGCTTTACACATTTTTATTTTTTTTTCCTTTTTCTTTGCTCCCCCAAAGTTCTGACACTGAGTCCCTAACCACCCTGGACCGGTTAGTATGGCATCCTTTTCTCTGCACGAATGAGTGTGTGTCAGAGACAGAACACATGGTGTGGCTTCTGGTGACTGGGGTTTTTTTGTTTTCCAAGTGACATTTGCTTCTTTACATTCTGGTCATTGCATGGCAGATGGTTTAGCAAATGTAAAGATGAGGTGGTTTGCAGATTTTTGCTGTACACAGCATAACTGTTGCTTATTTGACAGACTCCTCTCTGCTTTGTTCCTTCCTTGTGCCTTTTTATCCCACTTCTGTTCCCTCCAAGCTTTATGAGGGTGGCTCTGGGGAGGGGGATGTTCTTTATCACCACCAGACCAGACAATTGTTCCTTCTACCTTCCAATCCTACACTGCTATTTTTCCCCTTAATGCTCTCTCTTCCCTGCTTTTTCCTGTATCTTCCTGCTCCTTCTGGTGTGTCAGATGGCATTTCAGGTAGTTCCACCTGGGGGCATGGAGTGCTGCTACAGGGACTTTGCTGCCACTTGTAAATCAGGTTTTCCCTCGGGACAAGTGTTTTCCCAGCCTGCCTGAACCTCAGCATCCCTCGCTTGGGGTCACACCCAGTGCTCTGAGTTAATTTTCCTCTGGAATATTTTGTGCTGAAACTCCAAATTGGAAAGAGCAACCTGTGTGAAAATAGCAAGCGAGTAGAACGTTGCTCCCTGAGCAAAGTCGGTTCCGCTTTTTCCCATGTGTCATAGCCAGCCTTGATCTGCAGTCATCTGTACGTCTGGGGGCCATGGTGAATTGGGACTGTCAAGACAATCCAAGTTATCCCTGCTGCAGGCTGCGTAAGGAAATGTTTTATCCTCTTTGGGAGAGAAAAGCCCCTGTCTTTCAGCTGTGGATTATTAAAGCAGTCCTAAGTTTGTCTGTGAGCGTGAGCCAGGTTTAACTCTGGTCTGTAACACAATGAAATGATATGCATGGTGCCTGTGGCAGGTTTTATCATGCTTTGATTTTGTACTTGGCATTCGTTAGCTGTCTCTGAGCTACTCATGACTGTAGCCTGCATAAAGCAAAGTGCTAAGGAGAGAGAAGGGTTGCTGTACTCAAGCCTGCTTTCCTCTCTCCCTCCAGGCTAGTTGTGAGTTCTTTAGAAGCGCTGGAAAGCTGCTTTGCTGTGGGACCAGTCAACGAGAAGGCAAGTAACTTTCTGAATACATTCCTGAGCTTTGGAGCCGGGGGAGGAGGGGCCAGCTCAGCACTACCTCCTGCAGCCCCGGGGGCCTGATAGGAGCAGAGCCGCATCCCTTTTGCTCAGAGCACTGATCTGAAAGTTGCCTTAGCCAAAAGCGTTTGAAACTAGTTTAGAATGACAATTGGCATTTGCATTTAGCGCTGGTGGGCTTTTTGTGCTTCGGAGTGACCTCGTTTACAGAAACAGCAGGGTGGGAGCCCATAAATCTCAAAAGGACTTTTCTTGTGGAGACATGTGAAGTGTTCCCTAAATGTCAATAGTAAATGGAGGGAGGCTATCAAAAGGGTATTGAGGGAAGGGAGCTGTAGGTACACTGAGTGATGGTAAATATACTGAATAATGGGGTTTGTTTGTTCTTAGGAGAAGAATAAGATTGCAGCTCAGGAACTGGCTACAGTGCTGCTGTCCATGCCAGCCCCTTCCAGCGTGCAGCAGCAGACCAAGAGCCTGCTGGCCAGCCTGCACACCAGCCGTTCAGCCTACCACAACCACAAGGTACTGCCCAGGGCATGGATTTGGGGCTCCTGGAGCCTGCCAGGTCATGGCTGAGGTGCAGCAGAGCCCTAGAGAGCCCTTCCTCCACACAGCACAATCCTCTTGTCTCATCTCCCTTTAGCTCCTGCTGCCTGCCCTGCTGGCTGCTGTGTTTCACCAGGGTTGTGTGATTCTGTGACCTTTTAGCATTGGTTGCCCTTCCTTAGATGAGGAGTGCTGGATTTCCCCAGGATCTGTCCTGTGGTTGTACTTCAGCTGCTTTCTCATGCTGCAATCAGTTGTTTTTCTTTGCCTGTGTTATCTCTCACTCTACAGGATCAAGCACTGCTAAGCAAAGCCATTCAATATTTGACTTCCTCAACCAAAGAAGGAAAGGACCTCGATCCTGAGGTGTTCCAGAGGCTGGTCATCACTGCTAGGTCCATTGCTATTATGAGACCCAACAATCTGGTCCACTACACAGAATCAAAGCTGCCACAGCTGGAAACAGGTAGATAAGTCTGTAATTTTCTCTAAGTTTCTGTTGTGATAATTGAAGCTGTGCTGGGGTGTTGGGTTCAGAGTGGCAGAGACTGTATTTGACACATTTGCTAGGTGTGTGATATCCTGCTGATGAGAACATCAAAGCCATTCCAAATAAACTTGGTGTTACCCTCATTAAGGTTTTCCCCTGCACGTTTCTGAGAGGTGTTTTTTAATCTGTGCAGAGAGTGAAGAAGGGCAGGAGGCCCAGAAACACGTGGAAGGAGAGGGCTGCACCTTCATTACCCAGCTGGTGAACCACTTCTGGAAGCTCCATGCATCAAAACCCAAAAACGCCTTCCTGGCCCCTGCCTGCCTGCCAGGTGGGAGAGCTCTTCCTTTGCTATTGGCAAGCCTGTGGCTTCTGAAGGGGCCTATTTTAAGTTTGTAAGCAGAGAACATGACTTTCCAATGCTGGTGTTGCACTGAGGGCTTTGTGATGTGGGGCTGCAGATTCTGCTTCAAAGCTTTTGTTCAGGGACACGTGTATTGTGCCAGGAAGAAGGGACTGATGATTGATTTACCCACATTTGTCTTTGTGGGTGCTGTTAGAGGATATTCAGTGGTGCTGGTGTATGGAGTTCACAATATTCCATCAGACAGACAAGACTGGCTCAGTCTGGATTGAAAATCAATGTATTTGTGCTGTTAACATTGTGCCTTGAAGTCTGCAAACAAAAGATGCTTCCTGCAGTGCCTCACTCTGTGCTGAAATACAGAGAGAGCTGATTTCAGTCCTGCTTTTATTCCTGCTAGGTCTCACTCACGTTGAAGCCACAGTCAATGCTTTGGTGGATATTATCCATGGATACTGCACGTGTGAGCTGGACTGTATCCATACTGCATCCAAGATCTACATGCAGATGTTACTTTGCCCAGTATGTCACCTTGTTCTTCTCTGCCTCAGCCTCCAGTTGCACCAGGGGAGGTTTAGGTTGGGCATCTGGAAAGATTTCTTTGTGGAAGGCGTGTTCCAGCCTGCCACAGGCTGCCCAGAGCCGTGGTTGAGTCCCCACCCCTGGAGGGATTTAAAAATGTGGATGTGCCACTTGGGGACATGGGTTAGGGGGATTGGCAGTGTTGGGTTTATGGTTGGGCTTGATCTCAGAGGGCTTTTTCAACCTAAATGCTTCTATGATTCTATAGTGGGGAAAAAATTAAATGTGGGCAGAATGCAAATACATAGTACAGACACAAAATACAGCCAAAACCACCCAGCCAGAAGTGAATGGAGGAGAATTCTCCCTCTCCTTGTGTTCTGGTAATGTTTGTCATGTGCTGCATGTGGAATTACAAGTGTTGCTTTGTGGGAGGTGACTCATGTCCTACATGAACCATGACTGACGAGAGTCACAAGTGCATTTTTAGCCATCATCCCAAATGCTGTGAAAAAGGACTTAGAGCAGAAGGAGTGTCATGATGAACTGTTCCCCCTGCAGGACCCAGCAGTGAGCTTTTCCTGCAAGCAAGCTTTGATCAGGGTGCTGAGACCCCGGAACAAGCGGCGCCACGTGACCCTGCCATCGTCCCCCCGCAGCAACACCCCCATGGGTACGCCAGGGCAGCCCTGCTTCAGCCAGCATGGCCTTCTTGACTGGTCACAAAGGACAGGGAAATAAACTGGTCTGGTTAGAAACTGAGACTAAAAACCACTAAATCAGCCTTTTTCCTTTCTTTTGCTCTCCCTTGCCCCCTAAACCCCTTTTTATTTAGTAAACTCTCACCTTTTGGTTGATATTTTGGGATTCACAAAGGAGATCTCTCTGAGATACTCCCCTTTCAGTGACAGGGAAATCTGATCATTCTATCTAGAGAGTAGTAATCTAGAGTTATATTTCTATGCATGTTTTCAGGTTCTAATAAATCAGTCAAAGATGTGTGCAGGTCAAAATTATCAGAGCTGTATCCAAGAGAGGTTTCTCAGTATTGAAGCAAATTGTCAGGAGGTGTCAGGAGTCAAGTTGACACCAAGTAGGTGTCAGGAGTCTCTTGGTAACTGAGGGCAGTTTGGGTTTTTTCCCAGCATTAGCAGCCTGGTTTGGGATGGTATGAGGAGCTGTGCATTTATGAACTCCTGCTTTGCCACTCAGGAGATAAGGATGATGATGATGACGACGATGCAGAAGACAAGCTGCAGAGCTCTGGGATAGCAAATGGAGAGCACATCCGACAGGAGAGCCAGGAGCAGAGCGAGGTGGATCACGGGGACTTTGAGATGGTGGTGAGTCCAGAGCTTCTCCTTGGAGCCCTTGAAGTGTGCCAGGACTTGAGTTAATTTAGTTCTGATGAACCTTGCAGTGCTCCCTTAGTGATGGTGGTCTGGGGAAAGCTCTCACTGTGCTTCCTCTCCATAGTCCGAATCCATGGTTCTGGAGACTTCTGAGAACGTGAATAATGGGAATCCTTCTCCTCTGGAGGCTCTCCTGGCTGGAGCAGAGGGATTCCCTCCGATGCTGGATATCCCTCCAGATGCAGATGATGAGACAATGGTGGAGTTGGCTATTGCCCTGAGCCTGCAACAAGATCAGCAAGGTCAGATGTGGGCACTGTTGGCAGGCAAAAAGGGAATGGAAACTGGGAAAGAAATGAGGCAAAGCTGTTGGTGTCATCACCAGTGAAGCAAAGATAGCAGAACTATGAAATGTACAGAAAATGTCAGAGTTAACTTATTCTCTCAAAGAAGGATGCTCATAAGTTGTTGTCTGCTTGCAGGGAGCAGCAGCAGTGCCCTTGGGCTGCAGAGCTTGGGACTGTCAGGCCAAGCTCCCAGCTCCTCCTCTCTCGATGCTGGAACACTCTCGGACACAACAGCATCAGGTAACTGTTCACTGCAAGGCAGCTTCTTTTTCACATTCTGACCTAAGTAATGCCTTAAAATTGGTCTGCAAATACGGTTTGGAAGAGTCAGTTATTACTATTGGCTTCTTGTATATTTGAGAGTGTACTTACAGCTTTTTCCTGCTTTGATTGACTCTCACTGTAGACTTCTGAGGAAGTTATTTCCTCTCCTTAACTAAAGCAGACAAAACAAAGCATGTGCTGTATTTCCCTTGCATTTATAAACAACCAGACGTGGTTCTTTAAGTAACTGTGCATGCCTGTATATTTGACAGAGAAGCTTTCCTCTTGGGATATCTCCCCTGCACTGCTTTAACTCTCCTGCTGCTCACCCCAAGCTCCCTTTCCCTTTGGAGCCATCCCCAAACCCCAAACCCAGTCCCTGCAGCCTTTCCCTGGTAGCGAGAGCGTCGTTTGCAGTTGTTCCCAGGCAGTGTTTTTACTTGTAACAGCTCTCTTTATTCTCTTAGCTCCAGCCTCTGACGACGAGGGCAGCACGGCGGCCACGGACGGCTCCACGCTGCGGACGTCACCTGCAGAGCACGGGGGCAGCGTGGGCTCGGAGAGCGGCGGCAGCGCCGTGGACTCGGTGGCCGGGGAGCACAGTGGTGAGTGAGCCCTGCTGCAGCCCTATTGCAGCCCTATTGCAGCCCTGCTGCAGCCCTATTGCAGCCCTATTGCAGCCCTATTGCAGCCCTGCTGCAGCCCTATTGCAGCCCTGCTGCAGCCCTATTGCAGCCCTATTGCAGCCCTGCTGCAGCCCTGCTGCAGCCCTATTGCAGCCCTATTGCAGCCCTGCTGCGGCCCTATTGCAGCCCTATTGCAGCCCTGCTGCAGCCCTATTGCAGCCCTGCTGCAGCCCTATTGCAGCCCTATTGCAGCCCTATTGCAGCCCTGCTGCAGCCCTATTGCAGCCCTGCTGCAGCCCTATTGCAGCCCTATTGCAGCCCTGCTGCAGCCCTATTGCAGCCCTGCTGCACCCTTCCTGCTTCACCCCCTGCTGCTCCCCTGCTGCATCTCTGCTCCTTCCCTGCTTCATCCCCTGCTGCACCTGTGCTCCTTCCCTGCACTCCCTCCTATACCCCTGCTGCACCCCCTGCTCCCTCCCTGCTGCAGCCCCTGCTGCACCCCTGCTCCTTCCCTGCTCTTTCCCTGCTGCACCCCTTCCTGCACTGCTGCTGCACCCCCTGCTCCCTCCCTGCTGCCACAGCCTTGCCCACCATGGGAGCGTGTGGGTGATCCCTGACACAGAGAGAATCTCAGTTCCCAGTGGTTGCTGCCATCTGTCATTTCGTGGGTTTTGCCCCAGTGCCCACAGATGGGATGTTGTCTGCCTTTTGTGATGGGATGTTGTCTGCCTTTTGTGGTTCTCTGCAAGTGTGGAATCTGCAGCAGATTTTGCTGGGCTGTAATAAGAGAATCATTGAATCCCAGAATGGTTTGTGTGGGAAGGGACCTTAAAGATCATCCTGTACTGACCCCAAGGCAGGGACACTTTCCACAATCCCAGCTTGCTCCAAGCCCTGTCCAACCTGGCCTTGGACACTTGCAGGGATCAGGCAGCCCCAGGTTCTCTGGGCAGCCTGTGCCAGGCTTCATCACCCTCTGAGTAAAGAATTTCTCCCTAATATCTCATCTAATCCTGCCCTTGTTCAGCTTAAAGCCACTGCCCCTGGTCCTGTCACTCTATGCCCATATAACAGGTCCCTCTCCCTGCTTTTCATAAGTACCATGAGTACCCAGTACTCTAAAAGGTATGGGAGGCCACAGCAAGGTCTCCCCAGAGCCCTTGCCTCTCAGAATGCCTAGAGCAAGACTGAGACAATTCACTATGCTGCTGGTTAAGTTTGAATGAGATAGGATTAATTACTCTCTTTTTAGTTTGGGACTGATAGCCAGGTAAAATAATCACAGACTCTTACTAAAAAAATTATCTGATTGCCCACTCTGCCCATCCAAGCATTGTCTGACTGAGTTTGAATTACTGCTGTGGGACCAGTTCAGTTTGGGCTACAAAGATGAGGGTGGCAAAGAAAAGATTTCTACAAAAGCATCTTCATCCTCTCTGTGGCTTTCAGAAGAGAACCAAAGCCAGCATCTCCTTTGAACCACGATTCATTCCAAAGAATGTTGAGTTGCTGAGGGTGTGTTTCCCCGCTGAGTTGCTGAGGGTGTGTTTCCCTGTTGGGTTGCTGACGTTTTGTGTGTTTCCCTGTTGAGGTGCTGATGTTTTGTGTGTTTCCCTGTTGGGTTGCTGATGTTTTGTGTGTTTCCCTGTTGAGGTGCTGATGTTTTGTGTGTTTCCCTGTTGGGTTGCTGATGTTTTGTGTGTTTCCCTGTTGGGTTGCTGATGTTTTGTGTGTTTCCCTGTTGGGTTGCTGATGTTTTGTGTGTTTCCCTGTTGAGGTGCTGATGTTTTGTGTGTTTCCCTGTTGGGTTGCTGACGTTTTGTGTGTTTCCCTGTTGAGGTGCTGATGTTTTGTGTGTTTCCCCGTTGGGTTGCTGATGTTTTGTGTGTTTCCCTGTTGAGTTGCTGATGTTTTGTGTGTTTCCCTGTTGAGGTGCTGATGTTTTGTGTGTTTCCCTGCCCTCCTGTCCTCCCCAGTGTCCGGCCGGAGCAGCGCCTACGGGGACACGGCGGCCGAGGGCCACGCGGCGGGGCCGGGCAGCGTCAGCTCCAGCACGGGAGCCATCAGCACCACCACGGGCCAGCAGGAGGGAGAGGGCTCCGAGGGGGAAGGGGAGGCAGAGGGGGACGTCCACACCAGCAACAGGCAAGAGACTTTGTTTTCTCCTGAGGAAGAACAGCTGTGCTCTGGGGGATGGTTGCAGAGGAGGGGGCTGCAGTGCCAGGAGTGGGATTTGTGACTGCTGGGTAACCAAAGTGGAAAGTCAGAAACACAGACTAGAGCCAACTGCCATTGCAAAATCATGGAGTGTCCTGAGGTGCAAGGGACCCACAAATGTCATCCAGTCCAACCCCTGGCCCTGCACAGACATCCCAACAATCCCAGCCTCTGCATCCCAATGTTGTCCAAACGCTCCTGGAGCTCTGGCAAGGCTCAGGGCTGTGCCTGTTCTGTGGGGAGCCTGGGCAGAGCACCCTCTGTGCAATCATCATGTGGTGTGATAAACACACCCAGTGTGTGTCCCACAAAACTGCTGCCTCTAGGAAGTGATGAAAAAATGCTGCATGAGTCTAGTTAACATGGAATCACTGAAATCTTGGGAGCCTGTGAAATTCACTGTTAGGACAAAAGCATGTGGAAGTGTCCTTTGGGAATATGGGCACTTTTCATTCTGTGGGAGCAGGTGCTCAGTCCCTTCTCCAGAGCTGAGGATGTTCCCATGCAGTTGCAGTCCCCAGGTGGCCAGGCCTGGGCAGTGGGGCGCCATTGTCAGGGGTGCTCTGCATCTTTGGCTTCACTCCCCTGTGAAGTCTGAGCAAGTCCTGTCCTCCCTGAGAGGATTTGATGGCTTAGGGTTTCTGGGGCAGATTGCAGTGCTCTCCTGGAGACCCTGCTGGGTGTGGTGTGTTCTGGGCTGTGTCTGATTGCTGATTACTGAATCCCCAGGCTGCACATGGTCAGGCTGATGCTGCTGGAGAGGCTGCTGCAGAACCTCCCCCAGCTGAGGAACGTGGGGGGGGTCCGGGCCATCCCTTACATGCAGGTGAGTGAGGAGGGCTCAGAGTTAAGCCCAAATCAAACAGTTCAGTCACTGATTTCTATTTGCATTGCTTTTCTCCTTCCTGCCCAGTCACAGTGTGAGTCCATCTGTTGCAAAGCATTCCTTACCCACAGGTTTTTGCTGGACTTGTGCCCTTTCTCAGTGTGACTTTACAGCTGACTGAGGAGCCTGAGGGCTCCAATCCTTGAGCTCCACTGTGTTTGGGAAGGTCTTGTGGGTTTATGCTGAATGTTCATATTAGGATGTGAGGCACAGGCTGGATTTGGGAAAGAACACATATAAATCAAGATAAAATCAGTGCTGTTTTGTGAAAGATAAATAGTTATCTTGATAATGTGGAACCTGCCCTCTAATAATTCTCTGAGTGCTTTTCCCAGGTTATTCTGATGCTCACAACAGACCTGGATGGGGAGGATGAGAAAGACAAGGGAGCTTTGGATAACCTTCTGTCCCAGCTGATTGCAGAGCTGGGCATGGACAAAAAGGTAAAGTGCAGTGTGGGCTCATGCTCTGAATTTGCTCCTTCTAGATAGGGTATTTTTTTCCTTGGAGGAATTAAATGCTTGGGAATCACAGAAACATTGCTGTGTGGATGTGGTCAGGCAGTTTATTCCTCTTGCCTCCTTTCATGTAAGGTAGAAAATGACATGAGTGGGACTCCCACTGTTTCCTGGGTCTGACATCCACAAGTGAGCCAGAATGAAAATTTGTTTTGCTGGAATTAAACTCTGAGAAGAGCATGATCAGTAAATGCATGATTGACATATGTAGCTGTTTATTTGTGTGGGACTGTTCTCTGGCAGCCAGGCCACTGCCTACCCTTCTGTTGAGGCATTTGTGCTGCTTTTTTCAGTCTTACTCTTTGAGCTTAAATTAGAAATGCTTCCTGAGGATCAGAGCACTGAACTTGAGAGGCTTGGGACACTGCTCAGCTCTGGATTGAGCAGCAGGATGTGTCTTTTCCTGCAGGATGTGTCCAAGAAGAACGAGCGCTCCCCTGTGAACGAGGTGCACCTGGTGGTGATGAGGCTGCTCAGTGTCTTCATGTCCAGGACCAAGTCAGGATCCAAGACTTCCATTTGTGAGGTACATTCTCCAAATTGCTTTGTTTTGATTTTGATTTTCTCCCCCTTTACTCAGCTCTCACAAGATCCCACCTGGAGCACTGCTCACAATTCTGGGGTTCTCAACATGAGAACTCATGGAATTGTTGGAGCAAGTGCAGAGGAGGCCGTGGAGGGCACTGGAGCACCTCCCCTATGGAGACAGGCTGGGAGAGTTGGGAATGCTCAGCCTGGAGAAGAGAAGGTTGTGTGGAGACCCCACAACACCTTCCAGGGTCTGAAGGGGCTACAGGAAAGCCAGAAGGAGACTTTTCATCAGGAGCTGGAGTGACAGGACAAGGGGGAAAGGGTCAGACTGAAAGAGGGAAAATTTAGATCAAATATTGGGAAGAAATCCTTCCCTGTAAGGGTGGAGATTGCCCAGAGAAGCTGTGGCTGCCCCTGGATCCCTGCAAGTGTCTAAGGCCAGGCTGGACAGGGCTTGGAGCCATGTGGGACAGTGGAAGGTGTCCCTGCCCATGGCAGAGGGTGGAATAGGATGAACTTAGAGGTCCCTTTCCACCCAAACCATTCTGGGATTCCATGATGTGCTTGGGGGGCTTTTGTTCATCAAAAACAAAGCTGCTAACTGAAATAACAGGTGTAAAACTGAAACATCCTTGAGAGTGCTTTGGAAAAATTTATAGGGAGCCTGTAGTGTTACTGAGCTCTTGTGGAAAAAGAGTTCTGAAAGTAGGGCTGGAGGAAGCAGCCGTGTAAAGACAATTGGATGCTCTTGTTTTGTGCATGGTTCCAGACTGAGCTCAGGGCAGCACATTAATGATGGTACTTAAAACGGTCTGGCAGATTTTCCCCTTGCATCTCACCAGTGCTGAAGGGGTTAAAGAGGATTTGTAATGTGATTATTGGAAAGCAATATGCTGCTGTGTCAACGTAAAAGTCGCTAAGAGGATTCCTTAGATATTTGTTGCTAAAAGGTGCAGTAATAAGGCATAAAAAGCAGTATGTGTGGTGGGAAGGAGATTAATAAAAAAGCATAGAGGTTAAAAAATTTAGTCTGAACTGCATCAAATTTTAATGAGCTTATGAGCTGTGGGGTTTGTTTGGATTTACAGGGCTGCTTTAATAGTTTTATTTACAGTAGCTTTTTCTCCAGCCTTTGTTACTCACTTGAGCTTCCCACAGAAATCAAAGCTCCTCGTCTTGCAGAATGCAGGTGGAGCAATACCTGGGTGGAGCAGAGCCTGTGAGCGGCAGCTGCAACAGGGACTCTTTCTCTACCAGGATTCACGCCCAGCTGGCCAAATCCCAGATAAACAAATAGAAATCCCAACTTAAAAACAAAAAAAAAGAAAAGAAGGGGGGAAAAAAGAAGGGAAGAAAGCCCTAGTCGTCTAATCCACAGCAGAGTGGCCTCTGGCACATGTGTCGAGGGGAGATTAGACTTAAGAGGAGATTTTATTTGTTTTCCTTTACTAAGCACTTGTTCAAAAGAGTCTCTGTAAATATTTGAGTTGCTTTTCATAAACACAAAATAAACCAAAAAACCCCAACCTCAAACAAACCCCAAACTTAAAAGCTGCCTGCAAAGTTTCATCCAGACCTGCTCTCTTGCCCACACGTCAGCAGCTGCTCAGGGCTGCCCCAGCTCTCCCCACTGCAGGTTCCCAGGTGTGTTCCTGATCCAGCTCCTTCCCTGTGTTCCAGGCTTCCTCCCTGATCTCCAGTGCCACAGCAGCTGCCCTGCTGAGCTCTGGTGCTGTTGATTACTGTCTGCACGTGCTCAAGTCCCTGCTGGAGTACTGGAAGAGCCAGCAGAACGATGAGGAGCCTGTGGCCACCAGCCAGCTGCTGAAGCCTCACACCACCTCCTCTCCCCCTGACATGAGCCCCTTCTTCCTCCGCCAGTACGTGAAGGTGAGTCCTGCCCTGTGCTGGCAGCTGTGCAGGGCCTGCACTGAGGGGAGGCTGCACAGAGCTGGGAAAGCAGCCCTGCACCAGGAGTTTGCCCTGAGAAGACCAACCAAAATCCATCTTGTAGAACAAAGTTACAACTGGGAGTGCTCTGAGTTCTCACAGGGCAGCCCAACTCCTCTCCCATCTCTCCCTGCATCCCTTGGTGCACTCCTAACCCAGGAGTTCTGTGCAGCTGTTCCTGGAGGAATTGTTCATCATCCTGAAGGGAAGCTGCTCCAGCCCATGACTCCCTGTGCTTGGCAGGCAGAATTCCTGAACTTAGGATACCAAGGAAGTGGAGTGGTGGATGGGAATTTCCACAGTAATTCCCAGGCTTGTTCCACTGCTGTGGTGCCATTATGCCATGGTTTGGTGTTTGTACAGGTGCAGTTCAAAAAGCCTGATTAAATGTAAGAATGTCTCCTAAGCTGAAAGCTCCTGAGTTGAACTGCTTTATTACTCCAGACTAGCTTAGGGCATCCTCACAGCTGCCATCCAGTTCAAGGCCTTGTGCAGGTTCTTATTCCATCATTTGGGAACATTCTTTGGGCTGCAAAGGGGCAGAAATCCCTTGTTTTTAAAAAATCAGCAAAAGCACCCTGTCATTCATCATGGCACCACACAGGGTGTGCTCAGAGCCTGAGGGATTTCTCTTGCTGCCAGGGTCATGCTGCAGATGTTTTTGAGGCCTACACTCAGCTCCTGACAGAGATGGTGCTGCGCCTGCCCTACCAGATCAAGAAGATTGCAGACACCAACTCCCGCATCCCCCCACCCATCTTTGATCACTCCTGGTTCTACTTTTTGTCTGAGGTAAGCAAGAACGTGATACACCTGCAGATTTCCACAAGAAAACTCCAATAATGATTTCTTTCATGGGAGAGATGAGCTTTTGCAGAGCTGATCTCAGCTCCATCTTGTATTTTTAATCCTCTTGAAAGAAGGTGAACTGTTGGCTTTGTGCATTCCTGTTGAACAGGAATCTGTAGGAAAACATACATGAAAAATGAGGTTGCTGTTATTTCTTGAAACTCAGTGGTTGCTGCCACAAAGCTTAGGGAGAAAACCTGCTGTGAGATGGAAAAATGTAACATCATGCTCAGCTGTTGGTACTTGGGCCTTAAAGAAGAAACCAGGGAGATATTTGGTGTTTGTGTTCTCAGTTTGCTTCCTGCTTTACATAACAAGTTATCTTACATTTACACAAGTATGAGTTAGGATTTCTTAATTAGCCTTGGTTGGGTGTTTATTTGAGGTTGGAGATGACAAGAGATGGTTTCCAGCAAGTGGTGCAGTGCTGCTGTGCAGTGTCTATTCTGCCTGGGACTTACAGAATTAAAGCTGGGTGAAGGCATCTCCCATCTGTTTACCTTTTGGAAGAAAGCCCTCCTTTTTGGTGGTCAGTGTGTCCCTGGTGAGCTCACTGTGCCCTGGCTTCCCCCTGCAGTACCTGATGATCCAGCAGACGCCGTTCGTGCGCCGCCAGGTGCGCAAGCTGCTGCTGTTCATCTGCGGCTCCAAGGACAAGTACCGGCAGCTGCGGGACCTGCACACGCTGGACTCGCACGTGCGCGGCATCAAGAAGCTCCTGGAGGAGCAGGGCATCTTCCTGAGGGCCAGTGTGGTGACAGCCAGCTCAGGCTCTGCCCTGCAGTATGACACCCTGATCTCCCTGGTACGGGCAGCAGCAGGGACAGGGCCTTGGGGTGGTGTTGGTGGGACAGGAGCTGATGTGCTCTGATCCCATCCCTTTGTGCCTGCAGATGGAACATTTGAAGGCTTGTGCAGAGATTGCCACACAGAGAACGGTGAACTGGCAGAAATTCTGCATCAAGGATGACTGTGAGTTCTGTCTCACAGGGTTTGGGGGAGCAGTGGTGTCATGGTTGGGATTGAGATGGCTCACATGGGGAAGCTCAGCACAGATGAGGGTTTTGATAGGACTGAACTGTTTCCAGTACTCATTATCCCAGTGCCCTAATTGCATCTGGTCCTTGGCTAAAGAGCAGAATGTGGTGTAATGGATAACTTAGAGGAACAGGAGATCTGTGTTCTCTTGCCTGTGCTGCCATTGTGCCAGAGAGTAATTTGGGATGAGCCACTGTACCTGGTGTACCCCAGTGTTAGGCTTCCATGGTCCAGGGACAGGACAGTTCTGGGAGCTTGGTTCTTGTGTACAAAAGCTTTTGGTTTAGGCTGGGTTTTTTTTTTTTCTTTTTTGTTTCTTTCTTTTCTTTTTTAATTCAGGCTTTAGTGGCATGGAGCTGTGTCAGGGCAGGGTTAGGTTATTAATATCAGGGAAAGGTTCTTCCCCAGAGGGTGCTGGCACTGCCCAGGCTCCCCAGGGGATGGGCACAGCCCTGAGGCTGCCAGAGCTCCAGGAGCATTTGGACAATGCTCCCAGGGATGCCCAGGGTGGGATTGTTGGTGTGTCTGTGCAGGACCTGGGTTGGGTTCAACTCTGTGGGCCTTTTCCAGCTCAGGATATTCCATGATTGTGTGATTCAAACATTTTCCCCTTTCCTCCACAGCGGTTCTCTATTTCCTGCTCCAAGTCAGCTTCCTGGTAGACGAAGGAGTGTCCCCAGTTCTCCTGCAGCTGTTGTCTTGTGCTCTGTGTGGCAGCAAAGTGCTGTCTGTGGCTTCATCCTCTGGAGCTTCCAGCACCTCTTCCAGCTCTGCTCCTGCAGCATCAGGCTCCGGGCAGGCGGCAGCGCAGAGCAAATCCTCCACCAAAAAGAGCAAGAAGGAGGAAAAGGAGAAGGAGCGAGAGGGTGAGGGGCAGCTGGGCCCTGTCCTGTGGTTTTAGGGAGCAAGTCTGCTCCTCACAGCCTTTCTTACTTTGTTCAGAAAGAGCTGGATAATAAATTCTGCTGTTGGGAAAGGGTCATGGCTCGTGGCAGGGCACCCACAGCCACAATCAGGGGAGAGGAGCAGCTTTCCCATGTGCAGAGGGGACTCAGGTGAAGCAGTGTGTCCTGGGAGTTGGGCTGAAGCCACGTGCTGAGAACATCCCAAACCCACTGTGTTTATTGCCTTGAGTGGGTTTGAAGTTGTCTAATGGTGTTACCTAATCTAGTGATGAAGCAGCTTCCACTTAACTTGCCTGTCCTGGGTTGTAGGAGGCTGAAAGGCTCATGAGGATTAAAACAAATCCTGGGGATGCACACCCAGTTAGCTGTGCTCTGCAGTGATTGTGTTCAGACTTGTTTCCTCTGGCTGCCTTGGAAGCTCTGCTGGAGCCAGGGCTGCTGCTTAATGAATATCCACAGTCCTGGGAAAGTAATTAAGCTTCCCTATAAAAGTCACGGGCATAAATTCTCTCTTGGCTTTTCTTCAAGGAGCCGCTTTGGCTTTCACCATCAGATGGTTCTCTGTGAGTCTTTTCATTGCCTCATGGTCAGTCCTTTCTTTTTATCAGGATGTGTAGCACATTTCTCACGTCCTCACTGGCAAGTTTTCCTGCAGTTTTTTTCCTGTTAGTCAGGAGTGCTGGGTTATAGCTTTGAAAAAGACAGGAATATTAAACTTTCTTGTTACCTGAAACATTATCATTTGTCCCCATTATCCTGACTCTTTGAAAGAGGAGAGTGGCCTGCCTGTGAGGTGCTGCATTTATCTTCCCCCTAAAGCCTTCCCTGTGTCCCTAGGTGAGGGTTCAGGCAGCCAGGAGGACCAGCTGTGCACGGCCCTGGTGAACCAGCTGAACAAGTTTGCTGACAAGGAGACCCTCATCCAGTTCCTGCGCTGCTTCCTGCTGGAATCCAACTCCTCCTCAGTGAGGTGGCAGGCCCACTGCCTGGCCCTGCACATCTACAGGTGAGCCTGGGGCTGCCCCAGGGCCAGAGCCTCTCCCTGAAGGATGCTGGAGCCTGCAGGTGTTGGGCCCCTCTGGAATTGCCCTCGTGCTTTGCAGTTACTGGGGCTGGAGGTGGAAGTTGTGACCCATGATCAATCTCAGTTGTCACCTGCAAGGAGCACTTTATTTCTGCCTGCAAAATCTGACCCCTGTCATGACCAGGAGCAGGTGTTTGTGGGCAAAGTGAATTTCTGGGGCAGATCCCAGACTCCCACCATGAAAAGTTGGGAGCTGTGTGGGGAAAGGAGTGCTTTAGGGGGCTGGACTCCTTCAGAGCTCTGTTCAGTTGTTGCAGGACAGCTGCTTTTGTTTTGGAGTGCTGGAAAACAGATGGGTTCAAGGGATGGTGGGATTTAGCTCTGTGAGCTCTGCAAGATGATGGTTTCCCACTTTGGTGGACTGGAGCTTATGTTCTCCTTCTGCACAAGAGCCCTGATTGTCTGTAATCCACCCAACAGGAACTCCAACAAGTCCCAGCAGGAGTTACTGCTGGATCTCATGTGGTCCATCTGGCCAGAGCTCCCAGCCTATGGAAGAAAGGCTGCCCAGTTTGTAGATCTCCTGGGATACTTCTCCCTGAAAACACAACAGACTGAGAAAAAGGTACAGTGACATTGTAGAAGGGAGGCACAGCATCCCAGGTGCTCATTTATGATACAGCTGGCACAGATTTTCTGTCACAAGAGCTTCTGCTGGAAATTTTTCATCTTATTAGAACTTCAATGTTAAAAAAAAAGCAGAACCCTAAAGAATTTGGAAGTGTGGGTTTTTGTTTTATTGTTTTGGGGGTAAAATTGTGCTGGTGAGTTTTTTATTTATTGAGAAAAATATCTCTTTCCAACAGGAGGCTTTTGTGGATCTGGCAGCTCCAGTTTATAGATTTTTGATATTGCAACTCCTAGAAATCTTTTGTAACCATGATTTTTGAACAATGGAAGTTGTGGCCTCTTGTAGGGGATCAGTGGGATTGAGAACAAATAATTTAGACCCATTGGTACTTGCATGAGTATGTTTAAAGAGTGGGGATTGCTGTACAAATCTTGGCAGGCATTTTCAGGGATTGACTGACAAACAGCACTTACTGTGTAAATTTACACAGCTTTACTGTGTAAATCTCAAATTTTAGGATCAGTTACAGTCCTGGGTAATGATTTAAACACGTAAATTCCTGTGGGTGTGGTGTGTACTCCTTTTGGGGCACCTGGAACACCACAAGATGAGGATGTTTGTGTCTGTGTAGCAATAAAAGCATTGTTTTGAAGACTGACTTTGCCTGGTTTTATTTCAGCTGAAGGAATATTCCCAAAAGGCCGTGGAGATCCTCCGGACCCAAAACCACATTCTCACCAACCACCCCAACTCCAACATCTACAAGTGAGTCTTTGTGCCTTTGATCCAGGTCATGCAGGGCTTTCCAGCTCAGCTCCATCCATGGGGGGGACCCAGGGAAGGTGGTGGGGATGGGCCCTGCTGAGGTTTGTGCCTGCTGGGCTTGGGAGAGCAGCAGAATCCTTTCTGCCAGATGCACACCTGACATTGTGCCCTGCCAGCAGAGCTTGGCTTCAGCTCTTCTGCTTTCACTGTCAGTAAATGTTATAAAATCTTATGCCCAGCTGGAGAAA
The DNA here is from genome assembly GCF_051311805.1 of Agelaius phoeniceus. Lineage (NCBI taxonomy): Eukaryota > Metazoa > Chordata > Aves > Passeriformes > Icteridae > Agelaius > Agelaius phoeniceus. The sequence goes on from NC_135288.1 coordinate 1,581,025, forward strand.
AGAGATTTGCAGTTTTGAGTGTTAATGTTCTTGGTCCCACCTTGGCCATTGATAATTACAATAAAAGTGCTTAGTTAAAAGCTGTTATTTCCAGTGTGATTTACATTGTAACAGTTCTGTTACACACTGGGACTGGGAAATGGGGGAAATTAAAGTGATTCTGGTTGCATGGCCTGGGTTTAGAGCAGCAAATGCTCAAGTCCATTTGTGAGTGTTGTTCCCTCATTCCAGCACATTGTCTGGGCTCGTGGAATTTGATGGCTACTACCTGGAGAGTGATCCTTGCCTTGTCTGCAACAACCCTGAGGTGCCTTTCTGTGTAAGTAACCCTGGAATCACACAGCCATGGAATATCCTGGGTTGGAAGGGGCCCACAAGGATCAAATCCAGCCCTGGCTTTGCACAAACATCCCTACAATCCCACCCTGGGCATCCGTGAGAGTGGTGTCCAAATGCTCCTGGAGCTTTGGCAGCCTCAGGGCTGTGCCCATCCCCTGGGGAGCCTGGGCAGTGCCAACACCCTCTGGGGGAAGAACCTTGCCCTGATATCCAGCCTAAACCCTCCTGCCACAGCTCCAGCTGCTCTGCATGGCACCAGCACTAACTGCAGATATTAAATCCTTTCCAGTGGTGGGGATGATCCCAACCCTTTCCAGGTGTGGTTTGCTGTGCCCCTGAGGTTTTGGGGTGCCCTCAGACAGGCAGTGTGTCCTTGCTTTGTCTCCCCAGTAGAGCAGGGATCCCAGTCCTGGGTTTGCTGTGCCCCTGAGGTTTTGGGGTGCCCTCAGACAGGCAGTGTGTCCTTGCTCTGTCTCCCCAGTAGAGCAGGGATCCCAGTCCTGGGTTTGCTGTGCCCCTGAGGTTTTGGGGTGCCCTCAGACAGGCAGTGTGTCCTTGCTCTGTCTCCCCAGTACATCAAGCTCTCGTCCATCAAAGTGGACACACGCTACACGACCACACAGCAGGTGGTGAAGCTCATTGGCAGCCACACCATCAGCAAGGTGACAGTGAAGATTGGGGACCTGAAACGAACCAAGATGGTGAGAACCATCAACCTCTACTACAACAACAGGACCGTGCAGGCCATCGTGGAGCTGAAGAACAAGTATGTTCATCAAGTTTTGTGTGCAGTCTCTGAATCAGATTCGTTCCCTTGGCTTCTTGTTTTTCCCCAAGGTTCCTCCTTAGACTATTACTCATCACTCTCAGCCCACATTGGGTGGGATTGTTCTGAATCCCCTACAGTTGTTGAAGCAAAGATCCAGATTTCCTCTGAAGCTTGAAGAATGTCTATAAAATTTGTGGATTCTGATTTTGTCCAGGCTCGCTTTTAAGCACCTGACTTAATTGTGTGGGAACCAGCAGTAATACTGAGAGCACTTCATGGGTAGTTTGACTCCAAAAGGGATTTGGACTTTGCAGCATGTCCAGGAATGCTGAAAGCATTAACATTGTTTCTTTGAAGCCACAGAGTAGAATTAAAATTAGAAGTTGGATGGTCTCACTCTCAGCTCTGCTTTACCTACCAGAAATGGCTCCTTTTCAACACACTGCTCAGTCTGGAGCCAGTCCTGCTTATGTGCTTCCCCTTCTTACTTCTTGAGATGTTCTCACCAGAATCAGATCTCTTTGGCTTAGGGATTAATCTGTGCCCGCTGCTTATTGCTTATTTGAAGTCTTAATCCTCTGTGACATCACAAGTGGCTGCTGTGGAGAGGATTATGATGTCACAAAGAGAGGATTCTGACTTCAGGTTGAGAATAAGCAGTGGGAGCAGATGAGATCTTTAAGAAATAAATATCCTGTTTTCATGCAAATGTCCTTACTAATAAAAAAATGGAGGTGAAAATCCCTAGAAAATGTCTGTAGAATTAAAGTTTTTCCATGAGGCATCAACAGCTCTTTAATCCCAAACAGTCTCTCTCTATGAAGAGGATAAAGGCTTAAAATGTATTTCTGGCTACATATCATGTCAATACAGAAGCTAAGGAAACGAATCCTAGAACTGCTCTCCATTCATCCCACTTAAAGGAGATTTGGAGCCGAGACGGTTGCATTTTGCTTTTCCTCACACGTGGGTGGGGAGGGACCTTCCCTCTGGAAAACCTTCCTTTCCTTTCTCTTTTTTTCCTTTCCCTTCCTTTCCTTTGGTTCCCTTCCCTTCCCCCTCGTGCAGGCCGGCTCGCTGGCACAAGGCCAAGAAGGTGCAGCTGACGCCGGGGCAGACGGAGGTGAAGATCGATCTGCCCCTGCCCATCGTGGCCTCCAACCTGATGATCGAGTTCGCCGACTTCTACGAGAACTACCAGGCATCCACCGAGACCCTGCAGTGCCCGCGCTGCAGCGCCTCGGTGCCCGCCAACCCCGGCGTGTGCGGCAACTGCGGCGAGAACGTCTACCAGTGCCACAAGTGCAGGTCAGGGTGTCACTGTGTGTCACTGAGTGTCACTGAGTGTCACTGAGTGTGTCCCCAGAGTCACTGTGTGTGTCCCCAGAACGTCTACCAGTGCCACAAGTGCAGGTCAGGGTCACTGTGTCACTGTGTGTGTGCCCAGAACGTCTACCAGTGCCACAAGTGCAGGTCTGTGTGTCACTGTGTCACTGAGTGTCACTGTGTCACTGTGTGTCACTGTGTGTGTCCCCAGAGTCACTGTGTGTGTCCCCAGAACGTCTACCAGTGCCACAAGTGCAGGTCTGTGTGTCACTGAGTGTCACTGAGTGTCACTGTGTGTCACTGTGTGTGTGCCCAGAACGTCTACCAGTGCCACAAGTGCAGGTCTGTGTGTCACTGTGTCACTGTGTGTCACTGAGTGTCACTGTGTGTGCCCCCAGAACGTCTACCAGTGCCACAAGTGCAGGTCTGTGTGTCACTGAGTGTCACTGTGTGTCACTGTGTGTGTCCCCAGAGTCACTGTGTGTGTCCCCAGAACGTCTACCAGTGCCACAAGTGCAGGTCTGTGTGTCACTGAGTGTCACTGTGTCACTGTGTGTGTCCCCAGAACGTCTACCAGTGCCACAAGTGCAGGTCAGGGTCACTGAGTGTCACTGTGTGTCACTGTGTGTGTCCCCAGAACGTCTACCAGTGCCACAAGTGCAGGTCTGTGTGTCACTGAGTGTCACTGTGTGTCACTGTGTGTGTCCCCAGAACGTCTACCAGTGCCACAAGTGCAGGTCTGTGTGTCACTGTGTGTCACTGTGTGTGCCCCCAGAACGTCTACCAGTGCCACAAGTGCAGGTCAGGGTCACTGTGTCACTGTGTGTGTGCCCAGTGTCACTGTGTGTGCCCCCAGAACGTCTACCAGTGCCACAAGTGCAGGTCAGGGTGTCACTGAGTGTCACTGAGTGTCACTGAGTGTCACTGTGTGTGCCCCCAGAACGTCTACCAGTGCCACAAGTGCAGGTCAGGGTCACTGTGTCACTGTGTGTCACTGAGTGTCACTGTGTGTGTGCCTCCAGAACGCCTACCAGTGCCACAAGTGCAGGTCAGGGTCACTGTGTGTGTCCCCAGAGTCACTGTGTGTGTCCCCAGGGTCACTGTGTGTGTCCCCAGAGCGTCTACCAGTGCCACAAGTGCAGGTCAGGGTGTCACTGTGTCACTGAGTGTCACTGTGTCACTGAGTGTGTCCCCAGAGTCACTGTGTGTGTCCCCAGAACGTCTACCAGTGCCACAAGTGCAGGTCTGTGTGTCACTGAGTGTCACTGTGTGTCACTGTGTGTGTGCCCACAGCGTCTACCAGTGCCACAAGTGCAGGTCAGGGTGTCACTGAGTGTCACTGAGTGTCACTGTGTGTCACTGTGTGTGCCCCCAGAACGCCTACCAGTGCCACAAGTGCAGGTCAGGGTGTCACTGTGTGTGTCCCCAGAGTCACTGTGTGTGTCCCCAGAGCGTCTACCAGTGCCACAAGTGCAGGTTAGGGTCACTGAGTGTCACTGAGTGTCACTGTGTCACTGTGTGTGTCCCCAGAGCGTCTACCAGTGCCACAAGTGCAGGTCAGGGTCACTGTGTGTGTCCCCAGAGTCACTGTGTGTGTCCCCAGAACATCTACCAGTACAAGTGCAGGTCAGGGTCACTGAGTGTCACTGAGTGTCACTGAGTGTCACTGTGTCACTGTGTGTGTCCCCAGAGTCACTGTGTGTGTCCCCAGAACGTCTACCAGTGCCACAAGTGCAGGTCTGTGTGTCACTGAGTGTCACTGTGTCACTGTGTCACTGTGTGTGCCCCCAGAACGTCTACCAGTACCACAAGTGCAGGTCTGTGTGTCACTGAGTGTCACTGAGTGTGTCCCCAGAGCGTCTACCAGTGCCACAAGTGCAGGTCAGGGTCACTGAGTGTCACTGAGTGTCACTGTGTCACTGTGTGTGTGCCCAGAGCGTCTACCATTGCCACAAGTGCAGGTCTGTGGGTCACTGTGTCACTGTGTGTGCCCCCAGAGTCACTGTGTGTGCCCAGAACGGCTACCAGTGCCACAAGTGCAGGTCTGTGTGTCACTGAGTGTCACTGTGTCACTGTGTGTGCCCCCACTGTCACTGTGTGTGTGCCCCCAGAACGTCTACCAGTGCCACAAGTGCAGGTCAGGGTCACTGAGTGTCACTGTGTGTGCCCCCAGTGTCACTGTGTGTCCCCAGTGTCCCCAGAACATGTAACAGTGCCACAAGTGCAGTCTGTGGGTGTCCCCAGTGTCACTGTGGGTGTCCCCAGAGTCTCTGTGTCCCCAGAACATCTACCAGTGCCCCAAGTGCAGCTCTGTGGGTGTCACTGTGTGTCCCTCGTGTGTAGCAGTGCCCCAAGTGCAGGTGTGAGTGTCCCCCAGAGCCCTCCCGGGTGCCCCACACCCCCTGCCATGGAAATCCCCCTTTCTGCTTAATACAAGCACACAATCAAATTAGTGGGGAAGTATAAAACAGGCTTACAGGGATTTAATGTAATGCAGGCTAACAAAGGGAGCCTGGGAGCACAATTCTCAGCCAGCTGAAGTTTCACATCCAGCCCTGGAAGTTCACAGCACAGAATTCCCCAGAGCAGGTTATTTTTGGCCTGCCTGGGCTGGAGGCTGGAGTTCAGCTGGGGGATTGCAGGGCTTCCCCCAGGATCCCTGGCTGGGCTGGACACACAGTTCTATTCATGGCTTTTGTTGTGCTCTCCTCATTCAGAGCAGGCTCAGGGGTAATTTACTGTGTGCTATTCACACTTCTACCACAGCCTTAGAAATCCTTCTCTTTTGTCACTTTTGTCTCCTTATCTGGTATCTCTTTCCCCTTATTGTTGTCCCTATTCCTCTCTAATTCCCATGGGATTTGAGGTGTTTTGCAGGCTCTTTCCTGGTGATTGCTGGTGTGTGGAAAGGTTTCCACATCCCTTCTGGAGCTCTGGGAGCTATAAATCAGTTCTGTCTGCTGCCCTGCTCTGCAGTGGGGAGAAGTGCAGTCAATCCCAGTGCAAAGGCCAAACCCTACAAACCAGAACAGTTCCTTCACCTGTGTTCTCCTAAAGGACACAGTGCCCCAGCCTGACTGGGAATTACTGTCATTAGAGTGGAATTGTTAGGAACAATTTCTCTTCCTGCTTTTTCCAGCCAGAACGTGGCACTGCTGGGAGAACTTTGTTTGTTGCCTGATCTGTAGGTTTTGATTCTCAAGTATTTCCCTTCCCCAGGGCAGTCTGGTCACCGAGGGGTTTTAAGTCACCCATCTCTTTTACTTGAGCCTGTCCAGTTGGTTCCATTGCCTTGAGCTGCAGGTTTTGAGCTGCTGCTTTCCTTGCAGATCCATCAATTATGATGAGAAGGATCCCTTCCTGTGCAATGCCTGTGGCTTCTGTAAATACGCCCGCTTCGACTTCATGCTCTACGCCAAGCCCTGCTGCGCCGTGGACCCCATCGAGAACGAGGAGGATCGCAAGAAGGTGGGGCTGGCAGGAGCTCCTGGGGCTCTGGGCCACTGTGGGCACTGCAGGGCCCCATCCCCTGTCAAAATCAGGGCTCCATCCCCTGTCAAAATCAGGGCTCCATCCCCTGTCAAAATCAGGGCCCCATCCTCTGTCAAAATCAGGGCTCCAGCCCCTGTCAAAATCAGGGCTCCATCCCCTGTCAAAATCAGGGCCCCATCCTCTGTCAAAATCAGGGCTCCATCCCCTGTCAAAATCAGGGCTCCATCCCCAGTCAAAATCAGGGCTCCATCTCCAGTCAAAATCAGGGCTCCATCCCCTGTCAAAATCAGGGCCCCATCCTCTGTCAAAATCAGGGCTCCATCCCCTGTCAAAATCAGGGCTCCATCCCCTGTCAAAATCAGGGCTCCATCTCTAGTCAAAATCAGGGCTCCATCTCCAGTCAAAATCAGGGCTCCATCCCCTGTCAAAATCAGGGCCCCATCCCCTGTCAAAATCAGGGCTCCATCCCCTGTCAAAATCAGGCTTCCTTCAAGGCTCCTCACTGACCGATGCATTCTGGGTTTGTGTCTTGCTCCACCAGACAAGTAATTCTTCAAAAGGCATCATTGAGTGCCTCACAAATGAACTGACTGCATCTCCTTGCCTTGCTGTAGAAGGGGATGGATTTGGGTTATTCTGTTGGCTTCCCATCCCACCTGAGGAGCCCCTGCTAATGAACAAAGAGCCCTGTGCACTCTGTGTCCTGTCCCAAAGGATCAGTGTGCTCAGTGTAGTGTCACAGGGTGTGCTCATTAGTGTCACCACAGTGCTTCTCAGGGCAGAACCAGGCTGCAGGGTCACAATTTAGTGATTTCACCCCCCCAAAGAAAAGCAAAAGAGAAGATTTGGAGCTTGGTGGTAGTGGTTCTGAAAAGGAAATACGAGTTTCCTTTCCTTTTCCCTGGGCAGGCAGTGACAAACATCAACACTCTGCTGGACAAGGCTGACAGGGTGTATCACCAGCTGATGGGACACCGGCCACAGCTGGAGAGCCTCCTGTGCAAAGTGAACGAGGCAGCCCCTGAGAAGCCCCAGGTGAGCAGGGCCAGGTGCAGCTGGCACAGAGCTCAGGCTGGGCACAGCTGGCCTTGGCTGTGCCCAAGGCAGTCCTTGCCTCAGGTGCTGCTCTGCTGTTGTTATTTTTGTGATTGCCTCCCTTTGTGATTCCTCTTTGCTTGTCCCAGGATGAGTCTGGCAGCAGTGGAGGGATCAGTTCTACCTCAGCCAGTGTGAACAGGTACATCCTGCAGTTGGCCCAGGAGTACTGTGGGGACTGCAAGAACTCCTTCGATGAACTTTCCAAAATCATCCAGGTACAACGTGCTTTGGTTTGGATTTGGGCCAGGTGTTTATTAGGGAAAAAAACCCAAGATGTTGCCATTCTTCATTTAATGATATCATTAACAGCAGGTGATCAGCTGCATATTTTCAGGGAAATAATAATAATTTCTAAAAGCTATGTGTTAATTACTGAATTTTCAGCTAGCTTGTGAAACTGGTTTTCTCAGCAGCTACATCATGAAGAGCAGGAGACTGAACAGATGGTTAATTAAAGAGAATTGAATTTTTGCATGTATCCAAGTGTTTGAAAACACACCAGTCTGAAGGGTGACCTACAGAAGTGTTTTATAAATTAAATATGTTTATTTGTGCTCCACAAGTCACATAAACACTGGAAAACCTGCTACATCGTGAATGTCCTTTTGGCTGTGATATTTAAGCATATTAAATATATTTGGCTCTTTCTATAAAGAATAAATTACTCTGACTTACTCTGACAGTATTCATAGTAATTAATACTACAGATTTGTCACATTTCCAGTGTTACATTGCATGTAGTTTAAACAGCAGGGAGGATAAAGTGATAAAGTTCTGGAATGGTCACCTGGGGAGGTGGTGGAGTCCCCATCCCTGGATGTGTTTAACAAAGCCTGGATGGGGTATTGGGTGTCTGGGTTTAGTTGAGGTGCTGGGGCTGGGTTGGACTCCATGATCTTAAAGGTCTCTTCCAACCTGGTGATTCTGTGAATTCTGTGGTAAATTAGAGTTAGGCTGATATTCCACATGGATTTCCCAAGTCTGCTGTTGCCATGAAGGATTTCAAGTTTGGAAACACTTGGTTAAAAATGTCAGGAAAATAATCCACAAACACCAGCGGTTTATGTCCAAAAAGGAGACAGAGGAGTCCTTTTTGGCTTTATTTGAATAAAGGGAGAGGCCATGGAGCATTCCCCTGGGGTCCCTCCAGTTTTTGGAGGATGCAGCCTCCCTTTTATCCCAATTTCCCAGCCACATTTCCCTTCTCTCTTTCCCCATTGGCTGAGGTACTTGAGAGGTACAGACTTCCCAGAATGCCTGATACCAGAGATTTCCCTCTAGTGTATAACCCTCCCTTTTAATTTTTAATTCTTATGGGATTTAGGGGGTTTCCCCATTGTTTTCAACATCCAATTTCATTGGATAAAGTTTATTTGTAAAAGCAAATATCTTTTTTCCAATCAGTGGCATCCTTCTCGTTGTTTCTTTGATTTCTCAGTGCTGGTTTTATCTACCAGCTTGCTTGTAAAGACAAATCCCGCGTTCCTCTCCAAAACATTTCTCCCCGAAATACTCAGTGAAGATGACCTGTGTCTGGGATGGCATTGTGCTGGCTCACAGTTGCTCCTGTGTGTTCCCAGAAAGTGTTTGCCTCTCGGAAGGAGCTGCTGGAGTACGACTTGCAGCAGCGCGAGGCGGCCACCAAGTCCTCGCGGAGCTCGGCGCTGCCCACGTTCACGGCCAGCCAGTACCGGGCCCTGTCCGTGCTGGGCTGCGGCCACACCTCGTCCACCAAGTGCTACGGCTGCGCCTCGGCCGTCACCGAGCACTGCATCACCCTGCTGCGGGCCCTGGCCACCAACGGCGCCATCCGCCACATCCTGGTGGCACAGGGCCTCATCCGGGAGCTCTTCGACTACAACCTGCGCCGGGGCGCGGCCGCCATGCGCGAGGAGGTGCGGCAGCTCATGTGCCTCCTGACCAGGTGAGAGCTGCTCTGGGGAGCATCGTCCTGGGAGTGGTGCCTGAGGGCCTCAGCTTTTGGGTTTTCTATGTATTTGTGACCCTCCAGTTCTTCAGTGTAGAACCCCAAACCCCACACACAGTGCCAGCTGCTGTTCTCCCACACAGCAATTCCTCCCCAGGCCTGGCAGGCAAGGACACCTCACTGCCTCATATATTCATTTAATATATTTATTATTATTTGTTTTTGTAACTTGTAATATAACCCTGCAGTTCTTTAGTGTAGAACCCCAAACCCCACATGCAGTGCCAGCTGCTGTTCTCCCACACAGCAATTCCTCTCCAGGCCTGGCAGGCAAGGATGTGACCGTGTCACAGGGGTTTGAGGATGAGGGGAGAGATGAGGATCTGACTCCATGTTTCAGCAGGCTTGATTTATTATTTTATGATATATATTATATTTAAACTATACTAAAAGAACAGAAGAAAGGATTTCATCACAAAGCCAGCTAAGAATAGAAAGAATGATAACAAAAGTTTCTGTCTCGGACAGAGAGTCCAAGCCAGCTGACTGAGATTGGCCATTAATTAGAAACAACCACATGAGCCCAATCCCAGATGCACCTGTTGCACTCCACAGCAGCAGATAACCATTGGTTACATTTTGTTCCTGAGGCCTCTCAGCTTCTCAGGAGGAAAAATCCTAAGGAAAGGATTTTTCATGAAATGTGTCTGTGACACAAGGACACCTCACTGCCTCAGCATTTCATAGATTCATTTAATACATTTTTTATTATTTGTATTTGCAATTTGTAATTTGTAATATAATCCTGGGTTCTTCAGTGTGTAACTCCAAACCGCACAGGCAGTGCCAGCTGCTGCTCTCCCGTTTGGGGCAGACACAACAATTCCTCTCCAGGCCTGGCAGTCAAGGACACCTCACTGCCTCAGGCCCCCAGAGATTCAACAAAAGGGAGCTGGGGGAGCAAACTTGGGGTGAATGGCTTCATTAGCTGAAGCTGTAATTGGAGGATGAACCCCCAACATGCAAATGGACCAAAGTTAATCAAAGTGTGAAAACCCGTGAGCCGTGGTCCAGTTTTGGGTGCAGCTCCTGGGGGGCTTCATCTGCCCAAGATGTACCTGAGGGCCCTTCAGTAAATACTTTTTATTCCCTTAATTTTGTCTGGCCTCTATTTTAGGGTAGTCCCAAAAAGGCATCAGGAAAGGCCCCTCAGGAGGGGAAAGCCTCATAGGGAGTTACCTTAGAATCACAAAGTGGTCTGGGTTGGAAGGGACCTCAGAGTCCCACCCCTGCCATGGGTCTGTTGTGCACCAGCAAAGTGTAACCCCCACCTCGCTGTGCACTTGTTACCAGCTGAGCTGAAATCCTAGGAGCTTTTGGCATTTAGTACAAGCAGAGCATAACAGTGTTGTCTTTTTCCTCCTGGAATCAGGGACAATCCAGAGGCCACACAGCAAATGAATGATTTAATCATTGGGAAGGTTTCTGCAGCTCTGAAGGGACACAGGGCAAATCCAGACTTGGTGAGAGACTCCAGTGTTTTCCTATTTCTTTGTTCTGCCCCTCTGCATTGCTGGTGTATTCTAATCATTGCATCTTCTCTCTTATGGTCTGTTTGTAAGAAAAAAGTTTGAGTTTCGATAGGAAATTGTGGGGGCACCAGTCGTTGGTTTTTCTGGGTCTGGATTAAGTCTTGAGACAGTAGTTCATGTTGGGACTCAAGTGTTTATGATTTCTTATCAGTAAAACAGTCTCACTACTGTGAGTTTGGCAGCTTTTCATTAGAAAGCACAAAACGGCCAACAATCTCTTGTTCCAAGGTCTTCTATGACTAAATTATCCAATTAAGAGCTGACACCTGGATTATTTTCCCTTTTAACCCAATAACTGATCCCAAAGAGCCCCCAATGCAGACTTTTCTGCCCAATTACAAAATGCCACCCAAACCCATGGAGAAGGAGGAAGAAGAAGCATGAAGAGGAAACCCAGGACAGCACCCTGTGCCCTCCATCTTGCTTCCATCCACAACACACTAAAAATCCCCAAACATCAATTTCTCACCCAGTGATCCACCTGCACTGCTCTCTAGAATCTATTTCACACTTTTGTGGATTCCAGTCTATCTTGAAGTCTGGGAAACTTTCTCCATGGATGAGGGTCAGAGTCAGTGCTGCCCTGGGGGTCAGGGCACCCCAGAGCAGACACAGAAATATTCCCAGTGCCCTGGGTTTCCACAGGAAATGACATAAATGTCAGAGTACAGCACAAAATTTTGTGTGCAGGTCCCTGCTGAAGCTTCCTCAGGCAGTTCCCTGCCTTGGCTTTGCTTGTACCTCTCCAGCAGGTCACATCCCCCTAGGTGTGCATGGGATTAAGCTAACCTAGATCCACGTGTTTTGAACCTGAGTTGATTAAAGCTGGGAAGGGCGTGGGGCACCCCAGGACTGGAGCTGTGTGTGTTGCAGGCGAGCAGCCTCCAGTACGAGATGCTGCTGCTGACAGACTCCATCTCCAAGGAGGACAGCTGCTGGGAGCTGCGCCTGCGCTGCGGTGAGTGCCGGCCCGGCAAGGGCAGCATTTCCACCTCTGAACCCACTTCAGGTGCTGCCCAGAGCTGTGCAGGTGTGTCCTGTCTGCAGCTCTCCCAGGATAATGAACAGCCCTGTCTGCTTTCAGCTCTCAGCCTCTTCCTGATGGCAGTGAACATCAAGACCCCGGTGGTTGTTGAAAACATCACCCTCATGTGCCTGCGCATCCTCCAGAAGCTCATCAAGCCACCTGCTCCAACCAGCAAGAAAAACAAGGTACTGCCTTCAGGCTGAGCAGAACGTTGAGAATTTGCTGATTGAAGTCTGGCACGCTGATCTCAGTGAGGAATCAGTGTGTGAGGAAGCCAGGACTTGATTTTCCTGGTCTCTGTTCCTAGGGAAGCACAAGCCCTGTGACTCTGATCATTACGCACTGCAAATTACAGATGACTCCTTTCTGTTTTTCACTGGCTTTTGGTGACTTTGACCACAGCTGTTGAGGGTCCCCTCAGATCTGAGGTATAGGGAAAGAGCTACTTCAAAGCCACAGCTTGGTTATTTTGGGCAGGCTTTAGGCTTTCAGCAGCTTTGTAGAATCAGAATAATTTGAAAGAATTAAGTACTTTTGACTCAGAATTTTAAATACAAAGCTACAGTTCTCATTAAAATATATTGATTGATTGCTGTTGATTTTCATTCAAGGATTAGATTTGCAGGAGAGAAGGTATTTTTCTGCTTTGATCTGCCTGTCTGATAATCACAGATGGATGTCAGAGATGGGTTTACTGATATTTCAGTAGGAACTGGAATATCTCTCTTAGTTCCCCATTAACAGACACTCTATTACCCTCCTGCTGTCCAAGAGCTGCATTTGCCTCTTCATGGCCCAGCCCCAGGGGTGGCTCTTTGGGAGCAGACTGTGGCTTTCTGAAGAATCACAGAGCTTTTTGATTTGTTAGGATGTGCCCATGGATGCTCTCACCACTGTGAAGCCTTACAGCAATGAAATCCATGCACAGGCTCAGCTGTGGCTCAAGAGGGACCCCAAGGCATCATATGAAGCTTGGAAGAAGTGCCTCCCTGCCAGAGGTAACCCCTGTGCCTGTGACCTGCTGCAGTTCTGTGCAGGAACATGTGTGTCCCCACATTTAATAAGGAATGTGCTTCTGTGGAGTTGGGTTTGCTTCTGTCCTTCTGTGTCATCTGATTCCATCCTCACATTTAGTCCTTAGAGTTGTAGCACTGACTTTTCTGGGCTGGGTGCCTCAAACCTTAAACAGAAAATGCTCTGTGCCCAAAGAGAATCAGGGACTGTAAAAAATGAAACTTGTTGCTTATTGAAATTGATAGCAGCCAGCTGGAAAGCTGATGGGATTCCTTGAGAGAGGCTCTGGGATTTGCATGAGGCTTGGAACTGAGCATGGCTCCACAGGAGTGAAAATGGCAGCAGGAGGAGATGGGAAGCACTCAGTTCCCAGCTGGAGTTTGGAGAGTTCCAGTAGGAACACAAAACTACTCTGGCAGTTTGCAGCTCATGCCTGCTGACAGTTCTCTTGGGCTCTGCTCAACACTGCAGGTGCAGATGCCAACGGGAAAACTCCCAGCAAAGCTGAGCTTCACCAGCTCTACTTGTCAGAAAAATACGTCTGGAAGTGGAAGCAGTTCATGAGTCGCCGTGGGAAGAGAACTTGTCCCCTGGATCTCAAGCTGAGACACAACAATTGGCTGAGACAGGTAAAGGTGGGGAGAGCCCGGGGCAGGGTTCAGTCACACACTGGGGGTGCTTTGCTGCAGCTCCTCTGCAGGGCTGTCTGGGCAGGCTGGCACTCACTGGCTCTGGTTCCAAGGCAGGTTTGCAGCTGTGCTCCCCTAGAAATGCTGCACCAAACGTTGATCTGGGAGTCTGTGGGTTCCTAAACTCTGAACCTTTGACTGCCACGGTGCTCCTGTGCCTGATGGGCTGCACTTCTGAGGGTCCTGGAGCAAAGCTTTGCTTCCTGTGTGTGTGGACCAGCAGGTCCATGCACTCTTTAAACACTTTGGTGCTGAGCAGAGCAGGAATTGTCACAGAACCAAGTGTTGGGAGAACAAGAAAACACTGCCACCAGGTCACCCAACAGCCCCTGTGTTCTGCCTTCTTGTGAGCTGTCACAAATTCATCTGTGCCCATGGGTCTGACCTGGCTTTTCCTGCCCCTGGCCCAGGTGCTGTTCACTCCTGCCACCCAGGCTGCCAGGCAGGCTGCCTGCACCATCGTGGAGGCCCTGGCCACCATCCCCAGCAGGAAGCAGCAGGTCCTGGATCTCCTCACCAGGTATTGCAGTGCTGCCACACCTGGCAGCTCCACCAGTGTTTGTCTTCAGTTCCCATCAGAATCTCTCCCTTCTTGCAGCTTTTCTCACACCTCTCACTGTGTACCTGCAGTTCAGGGGTCTTTTTGAGCTGGATTTTTCAGCTTAATTAGCTGGGAGGGTATGGATTTGGGGAGAGTTGGGGTTTGCTGGCAATGAGCTCTTGCAGTCTGTACTTTTTCCAGAAGTAAGGATCAGCTGTTCAGCTCTGTGGCCAACATTTCCCCTGCCTCTTCAATGGCAGAAAAATAGAGTGAACTCTGTTCCACCTGCTGTGACATACCTTAGCCCAGCTCATGCTGATAGCACAGTCAACTCCTTCTGGGGACAAATACTGATTTAGCCAGCAAGGAATGAATATCAGTGATGCTGTTAGCAAGGACACCTCACTGCCTAGGAGATGATGGATGGATGGATGGATGGATGGATGGATGGATGGATGGATGGATGGATGGATGGATGGATTTATTTCTGGAGGCTTTTTCCTCCTTTCCACAGTGTCCTTAGGCTGGAATGTCAGCTCTTTGGGTTATCAGCTTGTATTTCTCTTTCCCAGCTACCTGGATGAGCTGAGCATTGCTGGTGAATGTGCTGCTGAGTACCTGGCCCTGTATCAGAAGCTCATCAAACCTGCCCACTGGAAGGTGTACCTGGCAGCCAGAGGGGTTCTGCCCTACATTGGCAGCCTCATCACCAAGGTATGGATTTGTGTGCAGGAAATGACCTGTTAGCTTGGCTTTTTTTGCCTTTGAAATTCCATCCCTTTGTTCAGTGCCCTGTTGCTGACCCTGCCAAGATTCTCAAGTTCACTCTTCAGTGCTGGTACCTCTGAACAGAGGGGGAGCCACGGGGGGGTTTTAGCCCCAGCTGGAGAATTCCTCAGCACTTGAATTAACTGCTCTGGGATTGTCAATATTGCTGCACTGCCTTGGCACTGGATCTGTTGTGCAGCTCCCAGGCTGGGCTCTGAGAACCCTTAGGGACAGGGGAGGATCAGGTGTGCTGCCATTGCTGGAGAAATGGGAATTACAGCCTTTGGAGAGGCTGCACTCTGGGTTTACAGTGTTCAGAGTGGTGGGAGTTTTCTGTGGGGGTCCCTGCTGCACTCCAGAGGGGCAGGTGGCACTCTCCATATCAGTGGTGGCTGTGAGTGCTCCTGGAGGGCCACTAGAGCCAAGCAGTGCTAGCAGGGAGAAAATGAGAGGGATATTTGTGGCAGGTTTCCTCTCCTTTTCCCCTTCCCTCCCTGCTGTTGCAGTTGTGCTTTCAGTTTCTGATTTCTTTGCACCCTGTGTTAGACACCCCAAAGGTTGTTGGCATTGCAGGGCCATCTTGGCCTAACAGGCTGTTAATGATTTTAATTCTTTTCAGGAAATAGCTCGTTTGCTGGCCTTGGAGGAAGCAACTCTGAGCACGGATTTGCAGCAGGGATATGCCCTGAAGAGTCTCACAGGTATTCAGTGGGCCTGCAGCAGAGTTAGAGCTGGTGATCATTGTTCTCTAACAGCTGTGGCAGAATTTCAGAGATCTCATTCAGCTGTGTTGCCATTGTCAGCACTGGATTTTTGCCATCATTTAGCACTTAATCTCTAAATGGATTTTTCCATATTTTTTTTTTGTGGTCAGTAAGAGTTTTTAGCTGAACTGTGGTAACATACCAGGCAAGCTTCATCATTTCACTTTATTACCTAATCCCTGGCACCACTGTAAACACTGCTGCTTTATTCCTACCTGTTGTTCTTACCTCCCTATTCTATGGGAGCTTTTCTTTTATCTTCTAGGGTGTATACCCTTTTACAAAAATGTGTTGGAAATGGAAATACCTCATGAACTAGATCATTGTTTTTTGTATCCTCTTTCACATTCTTCAGCCATTAATGGGTGAATCCATAAAGCCTGGCTTCTTGCAAGAAGCAGCATGTTGATCAGTGTGTCATGGGAAAGAATCCTTGTGTTTGCTGATTCTTTGCTTTATTGTAGGAGTGACCAGTTTGCTGATGTCACTGATAAGTCATTTCACATCATCAGAGGTATTAGAAGTATTACAAGAGGAGCAATCATCTGCTTTTGGAATAGCTTGTGACAGGAAAATGCCAAAGAGTGCAGAATTTTGTATCAAGCACACAGGAAACTCCTTAGGCCCTTTCCTCATTCCCAAACTATTTTTCATATGTTACAATTTACAAGCCAGGCCAAGGCTTTTGCCTGCAACCACCCAGTTCACAGGAGTGAGCTTTAAACCCCATGCTGATGGGAGCTGGAACAAGCCATTTTTATGATACTGTGCTCTGTTTGCTGCTATGAAATTTAGAAATCAAATTCTCTTTCAGCTGCCTTGTGGGGGTCCCAGTTGCCAGGGTACCAGTTGTGGGTTTCTCTGGGTCTGGACTGAAGGCACTTGAGACAGTAATTCATGTTGGGACTCAGGTGTTCATTATTTCTTATCAGTAAAGCAGCCTCACAACCATGAGTTCAGCAGCAAGGCACAAATGGCTAATTATCTATTGTTACAAGGTCTTTTAAGACTAAATTATCCAATTAAGAGCTGACACCTAGATTATTTTCCCTTTTAACCCAATAACTGATCCCAAAGAGCCCCCAATGCAGACTTTTCTGCCCAATCACAAAATGCCACCCAACCCATGGAGAAGGAGGAAGAAGAAGCATGAAGAAGAAACCCAGGACAACACCCTGTGCCCTCCATCTTGCTGCCATCCACAACAGAGTAAAAATCCCCAAACCTCAATTTCTCACCCAGTGATCCACCTGCACTACTCTCTATAATCTATTGCACACTTTTGTGGATTCCAGTCTATCTTGAAGTCTGGGAAACTTTCTCCATGGATGAGGGTCAGAGTCAGTGCTGCCCTGGGGGTCAGGGCACCCCAGAGCAGACTCAGAAATATTCCCAGTGCCCTGGGTTTCCACACTGCCTGAATTTCTGTGTCTTTCTAGGTCTTCTCTCCTCCTTTGTGGAGGTGGAGTCCATCAAAAGGCACTTCAAGAGCCGCCTGGTGGGCACAGTGCTCAATGGCTACCTGTGCCTGAGGAAGCTGGTGGTGCAGAGGACAAAGCTGATTGATGAGACCCAGGACATGCTGCTGGAGATGCTGGAGGACATGACAACGGGTAAAAACCACCTCTGTTCCATAAATCCAGCCTTGGGATCAACCAAGATGGAAAAGCAGAACAGCCACACAACTTCTCTAAATGACTGCTGTAATCAGGGGGGTTTATGGCTTCCAGTATTTTCTCTTGGCACAAAGCAGTTGAACAGCATTCCTAGTCACCTCTTATTTTCCAGGAATCTCAGCCTCCTCATTTTTATGGGGCTGTTTTAGTGCAGCCCAGCCATGCAGAGTAACCCTACCAAAGAAATACCATTGGTGTGGATTCCAAAAGGAGAGAGCACCGAATTGTGGGGCTGGCTGCAGAAGGATTTACTGCATGTGCTGAGTTAAAGTGGAATCTATAAAATTGACTGCAGTGTCCATTTCAAAGCTTCCTTTTCTTGGCAGGCACAGAGTCAGAGACCAAGGCGTTCATGGCTGTGTGCATAGAGACTGCCAAGCGTTACAGCCTCGATGACTACAGGACCCCAGTGTTCATCTTTGAGAGGCTCTGCAGCATCATCTACCCTGTGAGTGGGGCAGGGGCACACTGCCTGCACAGAGCCTGCAGTGCTTTGGGAAGGGCCTAAAGATTGTCCAGTCCCACCCTCTGCCATGGCAGTGACACCTTCCATGACCCCAGGATGTTCTGAGCCCTGGCCAGCCCAGCCTTGGACATTTGCAGGGATCCAGGGGCAGCCACAGCTTCTCTGGGCACCCTGTGCCAGGGCCTGCCCACTCTTCCCAATATCTGACCTAAATTTCCCCTTGTCCTGTCACTCCAGCTCCTGATGAAAAGTCTCTCTCTGGCTTTCCTGTAGCCCCTTCAGACCCTGGAAGGTGTTGTGGGGTCTCCACACAACCTTCTCCTCTCCAGGCTGAGCATTCCCAACTCTCTCAGCCTGTCTCCATAGGGGAGGTGCTCCAGTGCCCTGAGCAACTCTGTGGCCTCCTCTGCACATGCTCCAGCAGTTTCATGTCCTTTTTTTGTTGAGGGTCACAAGAACTGTGAGCAGTGCTCCAGGTGAGGTCTCGTGATAGAGGAGGAGAATCACCACCAAGCACCTCTAGCAGCCCTAGATTTGTTCCTTTTTCCCAGGAGCAGCAGTGTCTGCAGTCATGATTCACCATTAGCCAGTGGACACCTGTACCCCAGTGTATCCCTTTGGGGGGTTCAGGTTCCCTGAGGAATTTGGTTA
The DNA here is from genome assembly GCF_051311805.1 of Agelaius phoeniceus. NCBI lineage: Eukaryota > Metazoa > Chordata > Aves > Passeriformes > Icteridae > Agelaius > Agelaius phoeniceus. Next base: position 1,599,164 of record NC_135288.1, read on the forward strand.
CTCAGTGATCCTGGCCATCCTCTGAGTGTGCCATGCAGAGCAGATGCACCAGCGGGGAAAGGACTGAAGGTTTAGGAACATTCTCCCATTAAAATGCAGGAATGGGAGCATGGTTAAGGAAAAACTTACTCACTCTGTCTCTGCTGCTGCTCTTTAGGAGGAGAATGAAGTCACTGAGTTCTTTGTCACTCTGGAGAAAGATCCCCAGCAGGAAGATTTCCTGCAGGGCAGGATGCCAGGGAATCCCTACAGCAGTAACGAGCCTGGCATCGGGCCCCTCATGAGGGACATCAAGAACAAGATCTGCCAGGACTGTGACCTGGTGGCTCTGCTGGAGGATGACAGTGGGATGGAGGTGAGAATTTCTGGAGGTGGGGATTGCTTGCACAGACCTGTGGGATGCTGGTTTTGGGCAGCTGGTGGTTGCTGGGGTGGTGATGTAACAACCTGAGCTTGTTCTTGACTTGTTCTTCTCTCCCTTTCAGCTTTTGGTGAACAACAAGATCATCAGTCTGGATCTGCCTGTGGCTGAGGTCTACAAGAAGGTGTGGTGTCCCACAAACGAGGTGTGTGTTACCTTTGTACAAGTTAGCAGCACAGAGCACCTGTCCTTCACATCAACAAAAAAAAAAAACGGGGAAAAATCAAAACCACACGCGTCAGGATTTATTTCCTGGCATATAATTTATTGGGTGTAACTGCTCAGCAACTTTTGGTGCTCTGTTAGGACAGATTGTGCATGGCCCTGCAACGTGAGTGATTGCAGAGCACTGCCCCAGGTGAGCTGTGTCCTGTGTCACACGTGACTCTTCCTGAGGAACAGCTTTCCCTGTGTTCCCTGGGGAGAGCTGAACGTTCCAGTGCCTTTCAGAGCACATTTCACACTCCATCTGCACACAAAAGTTTTGTGTGTGTGCACACAGGGACACCAGACTGCTCCATCAGTCTGTGCCTCAGGGGTGAACCCAAGTTATTTATGCACAGAGCATCCAGTGCTTCTCCATATTTGCACTTCTGCTCTCATGTTTTCCATCAGGATCTCAAGCACTTGGCAGATTCATCCTTTTTTTGTTTTTCATTTTATGTGTTGTGTGTTTTTCATGTGAAGAAATGGACCCAGCAGTCTTAAGGGTCCAGTCCACCATGTCATACTGAGCTTGTTCAGAGGTGGATGTGGTCCAGAACAAGCTCTTCCCTTCTTTCCTTGTGACCATTCAAATAAACTCCCACTGAGACCATCAGGCTCAAGCTTGCCCACTACAAATATATTTTTAGAGGCCCTTGAGATCATAAAACAAGACTGATTTGCCCAGCATTTCTTGGTCATTCCTCATTTCCTCCTGCCCTCAAATCACCTTTGAAACCTCCATTTCCTGAAGCCATTTGTGGGAAGAATTCAAACAAAGTGCCAGTTAGCAGTGAATGATGATAAAATGGGTCTCATTAAGCTTTATTTCAGGAACAAAGCCTTCAGTACTGCAAAATCAAGCCCAAACCTTGTGACAGTGATAATTTTTTAACAAGGTACCAACTTGGAAAGGGAGACGAGGCACTGGTGTTAATCTGTGAGTTCTGATTTGAATTCTGATCGAGTGGCTGGTGGGAATGTTCCCCATGCTGCCCCTGGAGGAGCTGTTCCCGTGGGATGCTGGGCGTGCAGCTCTCCCGGGAGGGAAGCAGCTCTGCTGCTGAAAGGCAGAGTTTGCTCAGCATTCCTGAGGATGAACAGCTTTCATCTGTCTTCCTTTGTGAGCACCTCCTGGAGCCGCAGCTCCGTTCCCTGGGAGCGACAGGCTCACAAGAAACGCAACCTCAGGCCCCTTTTTGTTTCCCTTGTCTCTCAGTGGCTTTTTTTGTTCATCTGCCGTTTTACCAGGGCCCCTGTGGTGTTAATTGCTGGTCGCCAGCGTGGCCTTTGAGCAGATCTTCCCCCCGGGGCTTTCCCTGTGCTTATGTATTTGCTGTGACATTAAGCACTGCTTATTCCACATTAGGCTTAGCACGATCCCTGACAGGTTTTCTCTTGCAAGGTCTCCTGCTCCCAAATCTGGGATTTTTCTTTTCTGCTTTTTATTCAGACCTATGGATTAAAAATGGAAAGTTTTGTGATATGCTGTCAGTATTTCCAGCTGGAAATGCATCTGGAAAAGTGTCCCTTTCTCAGGGTAAAAGCACAGCTTCTTGGCTGTATCAGTGATGTACTGTCTTACTGAAAGCTCATTAAATTGCCTTTTACTCCTCTTCCATTTGCCATCACTGCAGATTTTATCTGTTTGAAAGCTTTCATCCAATTAGCCTGTCCTGCTTCATTTCCTGGGCTGTGCCTGTTCCCTGTATTTCCCAGGTATGCTGTGCCATACCCTCAGAGGAGAGGTTGCCATGGAAAGCAGGTGAACCCATTTTCCATGGCTGCATCTTTCACTGGTGCTGAAGGAAAGCTGGAGGAGATGGAAGAGACTGTTTATCACCAGTCTGTCAATTAACTGGCAATGCCAAGAAAAGCTGGGCAGACCAAGGGATGAGTTACTGATGTTTTTGCAGGTGGCTCTGCTGTTGTTTTTAATTCATCTCAGGAAGGGGAGAATGAGGGAGTGAAAGATTTCCCCGTGCTACCATCAGCAGGTGGAACAGCACGAGGGAGAGCTGGGGCTGGAGTGTCTGTACACACTGAAACCAGAACCAGCCTTGTGTCCAAGTGCCCAGAGACAGAATGAACAAAAAGCTCTGCTCTTGCAGGGAGAGCCCATGAGGATCATTTACCGCATGCGGGGGTTACTGGGAGATGCCACGGAGGAATTCATCGAGTCCCTCGACTCCACCACTGGTAATGCATTTGTCTGCTGAAAGCTGGGATTAGATTTGAAATCTGAGGTTTGCTGCAGAGCAATGACATTATTATCCTCACAGCAGTGAGCTTAAAGTTGATTGACGTTGCTTTTGCAGCATTTACCTGCTTCACCTCGAGTGAAGGAGGATTTTAGCAGCGCTTTAAAGCTGTGCTTCAGATGTGAGCACTTGCTTGGCACGGGGACCATTCTGCCCAGCCCTTCTTCATATCTCTGCTCTTAATTCTTTTTGAATTCAATACAACTGAAGTGACTGGCATTGCTGGGAAATGTGTGCTGCTCTGCTCTCCATTTCTGCTCCCACTGCACGAGCGTGTCCCGCTGTGGCTGCTCCTGTCCTCACTGCTGTGTCTGTCCTGCAGATGAGGAGGAGGATGAGGAAGAAGTGTATAAGATGGCAGGGGTGATGGCCCCATGTGGAGGCCTGGAGTGCATGCTCAACAGACTGACTGGCATCAAGGACTTCAAACAGGGCCGGCACCTCTTAACCGTGAGTCTCCCTTTGGCACCGGGGTCAGGAGTTATGGGGAGGAAAATTCCACAGACATCCCTGAGGTTTAGACAATCTCCCTTGAGCTGGAGCAGCTCTTTCCCTCTCCTGTTCTTTCTGGGTAACAATTCCTTACAAAACTTGAAATGTCTAGAACCCGAGGAGTTGGTAAGACTAAATCCTGTCTTCTTGGAAGAATTGTTTTCTGCCTTGGCCATATCTGAAAACCAAAGCTGTGCTAAGAGATATAAATATACATATATGTGTAGAGATGTAAAAATCTGGGGTGTACTGTATCCCAGCAGTCTGGATATCAGATCTATTACTGTATTAAACTATTACTTCACTTTCAGCAAAATCCCCCCTCGTTGTGGAGTCCCACAGAGAATCCCTTTGCTGTATTTTGCAGGTGCTGTTAAAACTCTTCAGTTACTGTGTGAAGGTGAAAATAAACCGGCAGCAGCTGGTCAAGCCAGAGATGAACACTTTGAATGTCATGCTGGGGACTCTCAACTTGGTAAGAACAACCTTGACTTCCAGAAGTTTTTTTTTCCATGGATTCCAATGAGTTTAAGCTACTTCTGACTGCCCTGCTGCCTTGTGACAACTACAGGAGATGGGAAATGTTGCTGTGCTGGCACTGCAAATTATCCTTTGGACATTCCTTATCTTTTATGGGTGGGAGTGTGGGGGCAGTTAAACCAGCTGGTGTTCCAGTGCCCCTTCCCACCTCAAACCAGTGACTGCTGGTGTTCCAGTGCCCCTTCCCACCTCAAACCAGTCACTGCTGGTGTTCCAGGGACTGCTCCCACCTCAAACCAGTCACTGCTGGTGTTCCAGTGCCCCTTCCCACCTCAAACCAGTGACTGCTGGTGCTCCAGTGCCCCTTCCCACCTCAAACCAGTGACTGCTGGTGCTCCAGTGCCCCTTCCCACCTCAAACCAGTCACTGCTGGTGTTCAGGGACTGCTCCCACCTCAAACCAGTGACTGCTGCTGTTCCTCTGAGCACCCCCATGTCTTGCAGGCTCTGGTGGCTGAGCAGGAGAGCAAGGACAGTGGGGGAGCAGCAGTGGCAGAGCAGGTGCTCAGCATCATGGAGATCATTCTGGATGAATCCAACGCGGAGCCCCTGAGCGAGGACAAGGTGAGTGGCTCCTTCCCCTGGGGTTCAGGGCTTGCACAGCCCTGCTCACAGGGATGCTGAGCTCCAGGAGCTGGAGGGGAGTGCTGATGGAGTCTGACCCTCGTTACACTTCTGGCAGGTCTTAGCAGGCCTTGGGGAAGGGCTCAAGGAGGGCCCTGAACCAAAAGCACTGCGAGGCTGTGTCAGGATGAGTCTTGCATGGTTGGGTGAGGGTTGTTAGGCACTGCTTGGATCCTTTCCTGCCTGTTTTGGGCCATGGGCCAGTGAGAGACAAGAAAAGACACAGCTTGGCCTTGTTTTTTGGAGTGTTTTTGTATGTGTTGAAAACATGATTGATTTTCCAGCTAATTGAGAATAAAACTGTATCTCATCTAGACTGAGAACAAGAAGAGCTTCTCACTCATCTTTTGAAGCTGTGGGTGAACAGGAATCTGGTGTGCTTTGGGTTGGAATTATTAGGCTTTTGGCTGGAAAATGCTTGAACAGCACGTGGAATAAGCCAAGTGTCAGCTAGAGGGGTTGGTGCAGCCATTCCACGAGACCTCTGGGATGAGACTTGAGTTTTATTTTTATCAGTGACTACCCCTTCACAAGAGGAGTAGCCCACCAGCTCCCAGAGTGAGAATTTTCTTGTCAATTTATTGAATATAAATCCTGCTGCTTTTGCTTCACAGGGCAACCTCCTCCTCACAGGGGACAAGGACCAGCTGGTGATGCTGCTGGACCAGATCAACAGCACCTTTGTGCGCTCCAACCTGAGCGTGCTGCAGGGGCTGCTGCGCATCATCCCCTACCTGTCCTTCGGGGAGATGGAGAAGATGCAGATCCTGGTGGATCGCTTCAAGCCCTACTGTAACTTTGATAAGTACGTTGGCACAGCTCAGCTAAAAGCACCTGAAATGGCTTCTACTGACACGTCCCTGCCTTCATTTCCTCATTGATGCTGCTCCAGTCTAATGCCAGGCTTCAGCTTCAGTTCTTCTTTCACTTTCAAGCTAGTTTTGAAATAAAAGTGTGAGCTCTAGCTTGAGGAATAGGTCTTCAGAGAGTACTTTGAGATGACAGGGGCCTGAATAGCTTTTCTGAGTCTCTGAGCTGGGGCAGGTACAGCATTCAGTTAGAATTACAGGCAGAGTTACCATCTCTTCTCTTTGTTCAGGTATGATGAGGAGCACAGTGGAGATGATAAAGTTTTCCTGGATTGCTTCTGTAAAATAGCAGCAGGAATAAAGAACAACAGCAATGGCCATCAGCTGAAAGATCTCATCCTGCAGAAGGGGATTACACAGAATGCCCTGGATTACATGAAAAAGCACATTCCAAGTGCAAAGAAGTAAGAGTCACTCTTTAATGTGTGTGGTTAATGTGTGTGACTGCCCTGGACATCCTCCTCATCCCATCACCACAACCTCCCAAGAAATCCATGAACAAGTGCCCATTCAGGAGCATTCAGAGCTGTGATGCAGAGGTCTGGTGAGGCAGTGCACATATAGGGATGACCTAAAAACCCTGAAATCTTCCCATTTGATACCCATCCAAGCTGATTTCTTGGATATCTCAATCCTTGTGTTTCCTGCCTGTTCCCTCCCGTTGCACAGCAACAGAGTTTTTGCTGTTGGTAGCCAACTCATGAACACAAATCCCCAGGCTCAGAGCTGGCACTGTGGCTGTGCACAGCATGGGAGTGGGAGTGTGACCGTCCCTTCATTAATGAGCTGAGCAGGGACACGGGGGAGGGAGGGAGGGAGTGTTCCCTGCAGCCTGGAGCCATGCTGCTGTCTGGGACACTCCCTCAGCTGCTGCCTTTTGTGTTCCATGCAGTTTGGATGCAGACATATGGAAGAGGTTCTTATCTCGACCTGCACTTCCTTTTATCCTGCGCCTGCTCCGAGGCCTGGCGACGCAGCACCCTGCAACGCAGGTGAGCCCAGGGCACTGGCACTCTGCTCTGGGGCTGCAGCTGAGCAGAAATTCCTCTAAGACCTGGTTCTACACTCATTCTTCTTGGGTTTTGTTTTGCCATCCTCATCACAGTTAGAACAGTTTTGCTCACACTTTTTTCTGCTGGAAGATTTTGGTTCTAGTCTAAAGGGAATTCTGTTTGGGGGATAGAGCAGAGAGAAAATCCAGTTCTCCTTGGCTTACCTCTTATAAGAATGTGAAATTCTTATAAGAATTGCTGATTCTGTTGGAAATCTCAAAGTAGGCATAGGTATGGAAGCTGTTCAGGTATTCCCTGGGCAAGTTCTGCCTTTGCAGAGCATCCTCTGAGTTTTGTGTGTCACATGACAATATTGGGAACATGACTCTGTGTCTTTGTCTTGATGCCTTGAGCCTCTGCTGGGCAGCTTCAGGCATCATCTGGAAAAGTCTGAGATTCTGATTTGAATATTTCCTCCTGCTGTGTGGTGTGAGATTGACATACAGTGTGAAGAGAAGGTAATTATTGATAAGCTCCTCAGGATGTCATTGTTGGTGTTTGAAGGCATCAATACAATGTCTTATCACAAAATAAACATTTTATCCGACATCCCCATGTGAGCTGGTAATGACCAGTGGAGAGGCAAATTGCCCCAGAATTACACACAGTTTTTAGGGCCCAGGAGCATTAAAAAGAAGGAGCAGTTGTTGCAGCTCAGTGCTCTGCCCAGCTGTGCCCTGGGATCAGCAGGGACAGTCACTGTCCTGAGTCCCCTCCTCCTGAGCAGTGCTGTGTTCCCATGCCCCCAGGTGCTAATAGGAACAGACTCCATCTCCAACCTGCACAAACTGGAGCAGGTGTCGAGTGATGAAGGCATTGGGACGTTGGCAGAGAACCTCCTGGAGGCTCTGAGGGAGCACCCCGAGGTGAACAAGAAGATCGACGCCGCGCGGAAGGAGACGCGCGCCGAGAAGAAGAGGATGGCCATGGCCATGAGGCAGAAGGCCCTGGGCACCCTGGGCATGACGGTAATGGCTGGGTGCTCTGCTCCTTCAGGGGTTTTCCTTCCTGCCCTGCTCAAGCTGCCTCAGCAGGAAGTGTGTGAAGGGATTTATTGATGGATATTGCAGAGCTCCAGCCCTCCTGTTTGCCTGGTGCTGCCAGGAGGGAACAGAGCTGCTGGGAGATGGGATGGGCATTCCAGTGCCAGTGGTGGGCATGGCATGGTTTGTCATTGTTTTTAACCTGCTTGAGCTTTTCTCTCTTCCAGACAAACGAGAAGGGCCAGGTGGTGACCAAGACTGCACTGCTCAAACAAATGGAGGAGCTGATAGAGGAGCCAGGACTGACCTGCTGCATCTGCCGGGAGGGATACAAGTTCCAGGTACTGGGGGCTAAGAGTTCTGCATAGTGGGAGCTAAGAGGTCCAGGTCATGGGAGCTAAAAGTTCCAGGTCATGGGAGCTAAGAGGTCCAGGTCATGGGAGCTGAAAGTTCCAGATCGTGGGAGGTAAGAGTTCCAGGTAGTGGGAGCTGAGAGTTCCAGGTAATGGTGACAGGAGATTGAAGTTCCAGGTGAAGGGAAACACATTTTCAGAGCCCTCAGCTCCTATGGGGACTTGCCAGTAGCTGGTTGCACAAGTGCTGGCACTGGAAGATCAGGAAGTCTCAGGGTTGGTTCTTCAGATCAGTAATTCCAGAGGTGGCTGGGAAAGGAAAGTGAGAGCTGGAAAAACACAGGACCAGTTTACGTTTGAGGTCGATATTGATGCAAGGAACCCTGAAAGGGGGAATAACATGCCCTGACTCTGTGATTCAGAAGGTTGAACAAGTGCTTTATTAAGCTATGTTATATTATACTACATACTATACTAATACTATACTAAACTATACTAAACAACAACCTGTGACCCTTTCCAACAGTCACAACACAGCTTTGACCTAATTGGTCAATCAGTCAAAACAACCATCACCAGTGTCCAATTAACAAATCCCTTTTCAGCAAACAATCTGCATAACACATTCCACATGTGCCAAACAACAGATGCAGCAAGTGAAGATAAGAATTGATTTCTTCTTTCCCTGAGCTTTCTCACTGCCTTCCCCAGGAAAAATCTTGGGAGGGAGAATTAATGTCTCTCTCTGTTCAAAGAGTATGTGAATACCATAAGGTTGGGACTGGGAGAGGTTCAATTCAGTGTGGTGTGGAAAGAGCAGGAGATGAGTTGCAGAGCTTGCTAAGGCAGCTGTGGGGTGGGAAGAGCAGAGATGTGTCCTGTGCAGAGCTGAGTGCTTGCTAAGGCAGCTGTGTGTCCTTGCAGCCCACCAAGGTGCTGGGGATTTACACCTTCACCAAGCGCGTGGCGCTCGAGGAGTTTGAGAACAAGCCCCGCAAGCAGCAGGGCTACAGCACCGTGTCCCACTTCAACATCGTGCACTATGACTGCCACCTGGCAGCTGTCAGGTACGTGTGCCCACAGCCACACAGCCCCACAGCCCCACAGCCTGGCCTGGAGGCCTTTCCAGCTGGTTTGGGATCACTGTGGGACTCTGGGTGGGCTGGGTTGTTGATCACTTTGCAGGGCTTCTCCATCAGGGTTTGCTTTAAGACTGCTCTGGCCTGGACTCTGCCAGGTCCAGCATTGAGAGAAGCTGTGGAATTGTCATTTTTGGGATGTTTCCTTAGACAAAAGCTTGCATCCTCCTGACTTGCCTGGTGTGCTCTGTCTCTTGTGCAGACTCGCTCGGGGCCGTGAGGAGTGGGAGAGTGCAGCCCTGCAAAATGCCAACACCAAGTGCAATGGGCTCCTGCCAGTGTGGGGGCCCCACGTGCCAGAGTCTGCTTTTGCCACGTGCTTGGCACGGTGAGTACAGGCAGGTTCTTCCCCAGGTGATTGCATCTGGGTGAGTCAGATCCTTGCCACACACTCCCCTGAAATCTTGGGATCAGAGGTGGTGCAGCTGAATCTTGGTGAAACTGAGCCATTTCAGGTTCTACCATCAGGAGTGAATCTCCTAAAAAAGTGCAGGTGTCTGTTTGCTCCTTGGCTTCATGTAAATAATTTCAGAGCCTCCTTAGCCCCCAGTCACAGCTGAAGATGCAGTGTTGATTCATTTGTGGCCCAGTGAGCCCCTACTGTACAAAAGAAACCTTCTGACACCAGTGGATTCCCTGGTGTAGATTTCCAGACTTCTCTTGGATGGTACTGAGGTGCTTGGGCACCTGTCTGGAGCAGATGGAGATGCTGATGTCAGGATTCTGCTTTACCTTGTGCTGGGTTTGTAATGTCACATTAGAAGTTTTGAACCTGACAGGGGATAGGTTTAGATCAGATATTGGGAAGAAAGTCTTCCCTGTGAAGGGATGTGCACTGGCACAAGATGCCCAGAGAGGTTATGGATGTCCCATCCCTGGAAGTGTCCAAAGCCAGGTTGGACAGAACTTGAAGCAACCTGGGACAGTGGAAGGTGTCCCTGCCCATGGCAAGGGTTGGGACTGGATAATCTTTAATGTTCCTCCCAACCCAAACCATTCTGTGATTCTGTGGAATCAAGAGTGGCAGCATCCTGGAACCATTTCAGCCAGGAGCTGTATCCCAGGTCCTGGGCATGGGAAAATAGTATTGATGTGTGGACAGCTATCTGCAGATGGAATTGGATTTGCCAGAGAGAGCTGAAAGCCTCCCTTTGGGGAGGTTACTCCAAGGTAGCAGGGCTGCCTTTGTGAGTTTCTGTGCCATGCTTGCTGTGCTCCTGGGCTGTGCTGTGGCAGGAGCAGCTCTCTGCAAGCTCCCTGCTGATTTTCAGCCACAACACAAACCTGCAGGAGGGGCTGTGCTGTGGCAGGAGGAGCTCTCTGAAAGCCCCCTGGTGTTTTGCAGCCACAACACGTACCTGCAGGAGTGCACGGGGCAGAGGGAGCCCACGTACCAGCTGAACGTGCACGACATCAAGCTGCTGTTCCTGCGCTTCGCCATGGAGCAGTCGTTCAGCATCGACACCGGGGGCGGCGGCCGCGAGAGCAACATCCACCTCATCCCCTACATCATCCACACCGTGCTCTACGTGCTCAACACGTCAGTGCCACCCCTCCCACCCTCCCCCAGCTCTGCACGGGCCAGCACAGATGGGAAATCACATAAAGTTTTGGGAGGGTTGCGCATCCTAAGTAGGTTGTTAAGGATTCGCATTGTTGGGAGTGAAGTCTGGACATGCCGGATAACAGGGAACCTATTGAGTAAAAGCAATTGGGAATTAGCTTCTCTTTCCATTCTAGATGTAATTATTACCTCTGGGGTGAGCAACAGGGTTATTACATTAAAGAAACTCTGCCAGCTTAATTTTCTCCTGAGCAGGCAGAAGAGACACTGCGATGAAATAATTGTTAGTTGAAAACTTAACCCTGATACAATTTTATTCAGTGTTCAAATAACACAGGTTGGTTTCCAGATTTGACATCCTGGAGGAGGGTTCAGGTCCACCAGATTTTCCCGATATTTTTAATTTTTTGGGGGGGTTACCATTTTTTTTTTTTGCCAATAAACAGCAGTGTATTGGCACTGCACTGAGGCTGTATGGCCACATCCATGGGCACCCAGATGCTTTGGAAGACATGAGCTGGTTCTGATCCTGCAAAAATGGGCTGCCCATGTATATCCTCTATTGGAGGAGTTAGATATTAGTAAGTAATACTAATTAGATGAGGGTATAAATATTAAAATACACACCAAGGTCACTCCAAATGCAGTGCAGTGAAATCCCTCTCACTTTCCCGCCTGGAACTAATCAAGGTTTTGGCTGTAATACAATTTCTCTTTTGTTTTTAATATCTATCTCCAGATCCCTGTGCTATTGTTTTCCCAATCCTTTGGGAGACAAATAAATGGAACTATTTGTTTCATCTTGTTAGGTTGCTGTTGGCACCACAGAGCCCAGAACCCGCTGGGCAGACATGGAAAAAAAGCCTTCTGTACTTCCCAGACAGAATTTTTAATATTAAATGGAGAAAATAAAGAGCTACTACTTGGCTCCCAGCTGCATCTTTTAGCAGATGAAAAGGTCACACAGCCCTGACAGCCTCATCTGCTGGGATGCTGCTTGGTGCCTGATAGGGAGAGTTTATCTCACTTCAGAGTCACAGGTCTGACCTGGCTGGCAGCCTCTGCTGCTGCAGTAGAGTCACAGATGTGGCAAAGTGTGATGCAACTTCCCAAAGTCTCCTGTGACACGTGCTTTCCACTGTCAGTTCTGGGCTGTCAGGACTCCTGGGACACTGGAGCTCTGAGGGAAAGGAGGAAAAGGATAAAATATTTATATAAGCTGGCAGTAATGTGCAGTGTCTTTTGGGTTTGAATTTGGCCTGTATGTTCCCAGGGGTTGCTTTTGCAGTAGAGGAATTTTATAAATGGATCCAGGTGTGGCTGCAGGAGCTGCAGTGGCTATGTGGTGTCCCATGGGAGTTGGCACCACTCATCTTTTTCTCAAAAAAAGGGGAAAAATACCTCTACAGTGGTGTTACCTTCCACTGGGGCAATAGTAGCTGTTTGGCAAACCTCTAGTGCCACCCACAACTCCAAGGAAAATGTGTTTGCTTCACTGGGAGCAGATCTCAGCCAGGGATGAGTTTGGGAAAAGCTGGTGGTGTCCATTGGGAGCAAATCCTCAGACAGGGTGTGAATTTGGGGGAAGCTGGTGGTGCCCACTGAGGGAAAATCCTCAGACAGGAGAATAATTTGGGTAAAGCTGGTGGTGCCCACTGAGGGAAAATCCTCAGACAGGAGAATAATTTGGGTAAAGCTGGTGGTGCCCAGTGGGGGCAGATCCTCAGACAGGGTGTGAATTTGGGGGAAGCTGGTGGTGCCCAGTGGGGGCAGATCCTCAGACAGGGTGTGAATTTGGGGGAAGCTGGTGGTGTCCACTGAGGGAAAATCCTCAGCCAGGGGAAGAATTTGGGAAAAGCTGGTGATGCCCACTGGGAGAAAATCTTTAACCAGGGGAAGAGTTTGGGAAAAGCTGGTGCTGCCCAGTGGGGGCAGATCCTCAGCCAGGGGGTGAATTTGAGAAAAGCTGGTGGTACCCAGGGGGGCAGATCCTCAGCCAGGGGGTGAATATGGGGGTGCCCAGCTGGCTGCCTGTGCAGGGTGCCTGGCAGCACCCAGGGCTGCTGGGGGGCAGAGGCTGAGCCCCTGGAGCTGAGCAGCCTCTGAGGCTCCCCCTGTGTTGCAGGACCCGGGCGACCTCGCGGGAGGAGAAGAACCTGCAGAGCTTCCTGGAGCAGCCCCGCGAGAAGTGGGTGGAGAGCGCCTTCGAGGTGGACGGGCCCCACTACTACACCGTGCTGGCCCTGCACGTGTGTCCCCCCGAGCGCTGGCGCGCCATCCGCGGGGACATCCTGCGCCGGCTGCTCGTCACCGCCCACGCACGCGTGGTGTCCCCGGGAGGGGCCAGCAGGTCAGTGCCTCCTGGCTGGGTATGGGCACAGAGCCACTGGGGGCACTGTCACAGAGCCACTGGGGTCACAGGCACAGGGCCACTGGGGGCACTGTCACTGAGCCACTGGGGGCACTGGCACAGAGCCACTGGGTCACTGTCACTGTCACAGAGCCACTGGGGGCACTGTCACAGAGCCACTGGGGGCACTGTCACTGTCACAGAGCCACTGGGGGCACTGTCACAGAGCCACTGGGGGCACTGTCACTGTCACAGAGCCACTGGGGGCACTGTCACTGTCACAGAGCCACTGGGGGCACTGTCACAGAGCCACTGGGGGCACTGGCACTGTCACAGAGCCACTGGGGGCACTGTCACTGTCACAGAGCCACTGGGGTCACTGAGACAGAGCCACTGGGGGCACTGTCACAGAGCCACTGGGGGCACTGTCACTGTCACAGAGCCACTGGGGGCACTGTCACTGTCACAGAGCCACTGGGGTCGCTGTCACAGAGCCACTGGGGTCACTGTCACAGAGCCACTGGGGTCACTGGCACTGTCACAGAGCCACTCGTGTCACTGTCACAGAGCCCCACAGGCCACTGGCACAGGGCTTGTGTCACTGGCACAGAGCTGCTCCTGTCACAGAGCTGCCATGTCACTGTCACACCCATTTGTGTCACTGTCACAGAGCCCCACGGGCCACTGGCACAGGGCTTTTGTCACTGTCACAGAGCCACTGGGGTCATTGTCACACCCACTCATGTCACTGTCACACCCACTCCTGCCACTGTCACACCCACTCCTGTCATTGTCACAGAGCCACTTGTGTCACCATCACAGAGCCACTTGTGTCACTTTGACAGAGCCACTGGGGGCACTGTCACAGAGCCACTTGTGTTACTTTCATAGAGCCACTTGTGTCACTATTACACTTGCTCGTGTCACTGTCACACGTACTCACAGCCCCACTCACAGCCGATGGAGTGTGTGTAGTTTACACCAGGTGTTGGCCCCTCTGAGTAACCTTTGCACTCAGGGTTGTGGAGCTGCACAATCCCAGCCTGCCTTGGCTTGGGAGGGACCCTGAAACCCTCCCAGTGCCACCCTCTGCCATGGCAGGGACACCCCCAGAGCCCAGGGACAGCCAGCAGAGCCCAGGGACAGCCAGCAGAGCCCAGGGACACCCTCAGAGCCCAGGGACACCCAGCAGAGCCCAGGGACACCCCCAGAGCCCAGGGACACCCAGCAGAGCCCAGGGACAGCCAGCACAGCCCAGGGACACCCCCAGAGCCCAGGGACAGCCAGCAGAGCCCAGGGACACCCCCCAGAGCCCAGGGACACCCCCAGAGCCCAGGGACAGCCAGCACAGCTCAGGGACAGCCAGCAGAGCCCAGGGACACCCTCAGAGCCCAGGGACAGCCAGCAGAGCCCAGGGACACCCTCAGAGCCCAGGGACAGCCAGCAGAGCCCAGGGACACCCTCAGAGCCCAGGGACAGCCCCAGAGCCCAGGGACAGCCAGCAGAGCCCAGGGACACCCCCCAGAGCCCAGGGACAGCCAGCAGAGCCCAGGGACACCCCCCAGAGCCCAGGGACAGCCAGCAGAGCCCAGGGACACCCCCAGAGCCCAGGGACACCCAGCAGAGCCCAGGGACACCCCCAGAGCCCAGGGACAGCCAGCAGAGCCCAGGGACACCCTCAGAGCCCAGGGACAGCCCCAGAGCCCAGGGACACCCTCAGAGCCCAGGGACACCCCCCAGAGCCCAGGGACACCCCCAGAGCCCAGGGACACCCAGCAGAGCCCAGGGACACCCTCAGAGCCCAGGGACACCCAGCAGAGCCCAGGGACACCCCCAGAGCCCAGGGACAGCCCCAGAGCCCAGGGACAGCCAGCAGAGCCCAGGGACACCCTCAGAGCCCAGGGACACCCAGCAGAGCCCAGGGACAGCCAGCAGAGCCCAGGGACAGCCAGCAGAGCCCAGGGACAGCCAGCAGAGCCCAGGGACAGCCCCAGAGCCCAGGGACACCCCCAGAGCCCAGGGACAGCCCCAGAGCCCAGGGACAGCCAGCACAGCCCAGGGACAGCCAGCAGAGCCCAGGGACAGCCCCAGAGCCCAGGGACAGCCCCAGAGCCCCGGGACACCCTCAGAGCCCAGGGACACCCCCAGAGCCCAGGGACAGCCAGCAGAGCCCAGGGACAGCCAGCACAGCCCAGGGACACCCTCAGAGCCCAGGGACAGCCAGCAGAGCCCAGGGACACCCCCAGAGCCCAGGGACAGCCCCAGAGCCCAGGGACACCCCCAGAGCCCAGGGACAGCCAGCACAGCCCAGGGACAGCCAGCAGAGCCCAGGGACAGCCAGCAGAGCCCAGGGACACCCTGAGAGCCCAGGGACAGCCAGCAGAGCCCCGGGACACCCTCAGAGCCCAGGGACAGCCAGCAGAGCCCAGGGACACCCTGAGAGCCCAGGGACAGCCAGCAGAGCCCCGGGACACCCTCAGAGCCCAGGGACAGCCCCAGAGCCCAGGTTGCTCCCAGCCCTGTCCAGCCTGGCCCTGAGTGGCTGCAGATGCCCCCCAGGGCTGGTCTGAGCAGGAATTTCATTCTGGCTGTTCCCTGGAGTGCATCAATCAGCTGATCCATGGAAATGGAGCTTTTCCTTCTTCCTCCCCCACCTCAGCACTCAGCCATGAGCTGGCTGAGCTGTGCCTCATCCCTGTTTGCCTCCCTAAAGAAGCTCCTTCTGGGCCCTTTTGATCAGTGCTCCAGCCTCCCTCAAATAGAAAAATAGAAATAGAACTCAAATGCCATTGCTTTTTAAAAAGAAAAAAATCAATAGCAGCTGTCAGGCACTTGAAGCACAAGAATAAGTGGCTGTGCCTGCCTGACAAAGGCACAATATTTCCAGAGAGGGAAAGGGAATTCCAGTTTCTGAAAGGATGATTTGAAATAGCTGTCATAATTAGGAATCAATTCATTATTATTCTAAGTCGCCTTAAAGGGCATTTTTATGCTGATGACAGTAATTAGGTGTTTGATAAAGTCATTACATTGTAGTTGCACAAACCCAGCATGAACCAGTGCTCTTGGAAAAGGCAGAGAGCCCTGAAAGGGCTCCTCCATTGCTCCCTGTGCTGCTTTCAGCCTCCCCTGGCTCCTGTTTCCCAATTCCTGGGGGTTCTGACAGACCCAGGGCATGTCCTGGAGCCTCAGGGGTGCAGCTCTTCCCCTGGGCTGGCAGGGCTAAGCCTGGGGTGAGTTTGCTGCTTTTTAAACCTCCCTGGATGTTCTGTTCCTTCCCCAGGTGCTGTAATAAAAGCACACAGGAACAGGCAGAGCCAGGAACTTCCAGCTAAAGCATCCAATGTCTGGAATTTCAGGGGAGCACACTCAGAAACAGCACTCAGGAATTATGTCAAGGTTTATTCAAGGGCTTTCTTTAATCTCTGCAGACTAAGGGAGCACAAAGCCTCCCTCTGATAAAGCCTCTCAGAAACAGCAATGTGGCAATTCTGATTTCCAAGCTCTGGGCTTATTTATTCTTGTGGAAAATCAGGAAGAGGGTGATGGATGGTGAAAGGCTCTGCAGATAAGTGCCAATATCTTGAATTTGTAGGCTGAGGCAGAGAGGAAGCCACTGGCTCTGACACCAGGGTAATGTCTGCATGCAAAGCATTCAAATTAGCATTCCATGTTCAGGGTGTTGTCTGGGAGCAGCTCCATTCCCAGAGCTCTGGGATGAAGGCTGGGGACACCCAAGGACTCACTGCTACCTGTGCATCTTAAAAAGGGACAGGAACCACTGCAGGAACTCCAGTGCATCTTAAAAAAGGACAGAAACCACTGCAGGAACCCCAGTGCATCTCAGCAAGGGACAGGAGTCACTGCAGGAACCCCCAGTGCATCCTAAAAAAGGACAGGAACCACTGCAGGACCCCCAGTGCATCTTAAAAAGGGACAGGAACCACTGCAGGAACCCCAGTGCATCTTAAAAAGGGACAAGAGTCATTGCAGGAACCCCCAGTGCATCTTAAAAAGGGACAGGAACCACTGCAGGAACCCCCAGAGCATCTTAAAAAGGGACAGGAACCACTGCAGGAACCCCAGTGCATCCTAAAAAAGGACAGGAACCACTGCAGGGACCCCAGTGCATCTTAAAAAGGGACAGGAACCACTGCAGGGACCCCAGTGCATCCTAAAAAAGGACAGGAACCACTGCAGGAACCCCAGTGCATCTTTAAAAGCTGAGGATCTGCTGATCTGAAACCTCCTGTAAATCCTGGGAAGGGCAGGAGGGCTCTCCATGCCCTCATCCCAAGGCAGCAAATCCCACCCCACGGGGAGGTGCCCATGGAGCTCCTCAGCTGGGCCAGCCAGGGTCACAGATTTGGGGAGAATTGAGCCAAAAAGGGCTTCTGGCTCTGCCAGGAGGGGTGGAAGCACAGGTACCAGGGGGAGATGATCAGCACCTCCCTTGTTTTGGTAACACTTCCTATTTAAACCAAAGATGAAATTCCCAGAATAGATCTCAGTTCTGGGATTTTGTAAATATAATTTACAGATCCCAAAGAACTGAATTTAGTGCTCATCGTTACTGAACCACAAATTCTGGCTAAAAAAATCTTGTAGATGTTTTTTAGTGTAGCTTTCCTCTGGAATTGAGGAGGAAAAGACCATTTTGATTGTTTTCCCTTCCCTTTGCAAGCCAGGCCTGCCCAGTGTGTGGCTTTGTGCTGGCAGTCCCTGTCCAGCTGCAGGAGTGAAACCCAGCAGCTCCTCCATGGAGCAGCTGCTCCAGAAGGTAACTCCCAGCCCTAACCCACAAGGGCCTTTTAGTTTTCAATTAAAGGAGCAGACTGCAATTAGATCAAACCCATTCACATGAAAGGAAAAGTCTGGCTTGCAGGATTTGGGAGGCCAGAATTAGCCTCGCTCGGAGTTCTCTTCATCCCGTGGAAATTTAGTCACCTTTACTAATTGGTTTTCCTTTAAATAATTAAGCTGAGCTGCCCGAGCAGGCTGCCACCTACTAAGATGTCTGTTTTAAGGGCACAGACACACAAGTGGAGCCTTTTAATAAGAACAGCAAAATGTTCATTTTTCCCCCAGAAAAGCCCAGTCTGGGGCAGTGTCAGTGGGAGCCCCTGTTTGTGTTGCTGACTCACAGCAGCAGCAGCTGAGCTGGTCCTGGGTGCAGAAAAAATGGTTTTGATTTTTCCAAAGCTCTGGAGTGTTGAGCAGGAAGCAGCACGTGATGGGGCAGATGTACCTGAGGAGCACAGGCACAAAAATTCCAAAGCCATGAGAGCTGCTGGCAGGAGGTTCCTCCTTGCCAGAACCTGTTTGTGATTAATCCTGCAGACTTTGGGAGCTGCTGTCCCAGCACAGCTCTGCACCTTTTAGGGCATTCCTACTGCTCCAAACCCAGGTGCTGCATTTCCAGAAGTCCTTTCCTGGCAGGAGAAGAACCAAGGATGTATTAAATGGAAATTCCTCCATTTCTTCAAGGACAAGAGATTTCCCTCAGAGTCTTGCAGAAATGCTTTTATGAGTTGGAAGCACAAAGCTGTTCTGTCATTGATACCCCCTGGATTTGGTCTTCCCTTCAGGAATCTGCTGTTCTCCAGCAGTGAACACACAAACAAGGCCTGTACATTGTTTTTCCCACTCTGCTGTTGATTTCCTGGGTATCTCAGCCCTCCAGTTCCCTCAGTGCTCATTTCCCTCCATGGAAGGAGGTTTGGCTTGCAGAGCTGCCCTGGAGCAGAGGGGGTGCCCAGAGAGCCCCAGGTGCCCAAAGTTTCCTGGGCAGGAGCACCCAGCCAGGCCACTCAGAGCCCTCCCTGCTGTCACAGCTGGGCCCTGGCTGCTCCTGCTGCCATCAGGGGGTTCCAAAGCCCCATGGTGTCGGATTTGGTGTTGCTGAAATGGCTCCCAAGGTATTGGAAAGTCTCTTTTTTCCCAGCCCCATGCTCGAAGAAGTTGAGATTCCTCGGCTCTGCTTTTCAAGGTTCTTTATTTTATCTCATCTGTTCCATTCTTTCTCTGACCTGCTGAGATCTGTCCAGCAGGTCAGTTTGTGGCACACTGACCACCTTGGGGTGGTGTTGGCTTTTTATACTGAGAATTAGGTGTACTTTATTTACAATAATTTTCCAATACCTATCACCTGTGTTAGACAGTCTGTCTCTATTCTAAACCAATCAAACAGTGTCACCATCACAGCAGAAGATGGAGAACAAGAAGAAGAAGGACAGGACATACCCAGATTCCTCCATCTTGCCTCCTGAACCCCCATTCTAAAAACCCCAAAATTCTACTTTTCCACCCTGTGATAAATTCACTGTCATTCTATTCAAACTCTTGTGGCTTGTACATCTTTGCACAAAGTTGGGAATTGTTTCCTGGGTTAGAATCAAAGGTGTCTTTGACTGCATGCCAAGGTCTCTGAGCCCCCTGCCAGGCTCTGGAGTCCTCCAGGGCAGCCAGAGGGATGCCCTGGGTTCCCCACCACGGCAGAGGGGTTAAGAGAGCCTGCTTTGCCTCCCCAGACTGGCAGACAAGGCAGTGAAGGAATACGCCACGTACCGCTCGGGGCTGCTCTTCTGGGCCCTCGTGGATCTCATCTACAACATGTTCAAGGTAAGGAGAGCACTGCAGGTCCTCTGCACACCTCCAGCTCAGCCCCACTTCAGCTTTCCTACCTGAGCCATGCCATGAGTTTGAAATAGAAATCAAAATTTGAAACCCCTCTCTCCAAGGTCCTTGGAAATGAAATTTCACAGGATCCCAAGATGGTTTGGGTGTGGAGGGGCCTTAAAGCTCATCCCATTCCACCCCTGCCATGGCAGGGACACCTTCCACTGTCCCAGGCTGCTCCAAGCCCATCCAGCCTGGCCTTGGGCACTGCCAGGGATCCAGGGGCAGCCCCAGCTGCTCTGGGCACCTGTGCCAGGGCCTGCCCACCCTCACAGGGAAGGATTTTTCCTTCTTTTTTTCTTCTGCCCCTTGCAAAAGCAGAAAGGGCACAAGAAGCTGCTCATTGCAGCCCTTGCAGTAGCTGAAGAATTGAGAGACTTCTCCAGCTGGCAGCACTCCTGTGTTGTGTATTTGCTTACTTTTCCTGCTCATTGTTGATGGAAGGAAGGACATTCCAGGCTGTGCCAGGGAAATGGTTGGGTGAGGAAGGAGCCAGGGGCAGAAAGAAACCTGCAGCTTCCAGAGAGGGTTCAGTGCTGAGGGTGAGAGAATGCCTGGGACCTTGTTTCATCCTGCAAAAAAGGATCATGAAGCTGCAGTCAGGGAATTCCTTCCTCTCTTGGTTGTTTGCAGGAGGCAGGGATGGAAATCCAGGAGCAATGGGAGAAGGCACCAGGGTTTGCAGTAATTTATTTTTTAATTAAATCATTCTTTTTGGCCTGATTTGGTGTGTTTGTCCCCTGTCAGAAGGTGCCTACCAGTAACACAGAGGGAGGCTGGTCCTTCTCTCTGGCTGAGTTCATCCGACACAACGACATGCCAATCCACGAGGCTGCAGACAAGGCCCTGAAAACCTTCCAGGAGGAATTCATGCCAGTGGAAACGTTTTCTGAGTTTTTGGATGTGGCTGGTGAGTGTTTGCTTGCCCTTTTATAGGCTGCCTTGTGCAGCTGGTGACTGGAGCCAGCAGCATTCCTGACACTGCTGCAGCTCCTGGGGAGGGGACAGGGAGAGGAGGGCTCAGCACTGCCCAGCCTGGGCTGGCCCCAGACTGCTGGGACACACACCTGAGCAGCCCCAGGCAGGAAAGCCTCCCCCTGCCCTGTGAAACAGCTGTAGCACAGCTGGAGGGTGGTTTGTGGGGTCTGTGGTTGAGGGCTGGTGAGCAGATGGGACCTGCAGCAGGTGGGTGCAGCCAGAGCTGCTCCCTGAGGATTTTGGTACCTCCAGGAGTCAGGAGATGCTGAAAACCTGCAGGGAAGCTGCAACTGCTCTTTCCTCTCTCAAAATCTGCCCCAGGCCAGTCTCTCACTGCCCAGCACAGGGAGCAGAGCTGGGGAGCCCAGCAGCAGCTCCATGTGGATTTAGTGTTTGATTAAATTCACATTTCAGTCCCTCCTGCACGTGCAGCCAGCAGGGTTTGCCCTGCTCGTGTCCAGCCCTAAAATAACCCTGCAGCTGTCAGTGGCTCACACATGGCCCAGCACAAATCCCCCTGGGCAGCACAAACAGGGGCTGATTCTTCTCTCTTGCCTTCTTCTGTTCAAAGGACTCTTGTCAGAAATCAATGATCCCGACAGCTTCCTCAAGGACCTCCTGAACTCCATCCCCTGAGCTGCCAGCACGGAGAAGCTTTGGGCAGAGCCTCCACTGCTTGCCTTCCACCCCTCTGTGTCCCTCCTCGTGCAGTCTGTCCCTTTCCCAAGGAGTGCTGCAGTTTTTTGTTGGAATATTTTTTGTTTTGTTTTCCTTTTTTTTTTGTTTTGTTTTGTTTTGTTTTTTATTTTCTACAATTTTTCTTCATGGAGTGATTTGAAATTTAGAAATTTGTGTTTCAGCGCTTCTATCTGTAAAGCCTTGTGCATTCAAGCTGTTTGAAAGAACTTGTACAGAGAGGAATCCAAACCAGTAAATCCTAATGCTTTAGTGTGCACCTCTTTGAAGTTAAATAAACAGAACAAATGGGTAAGCTGGGCCTGACTAGTGCTTGAACCAGGCAGGAGCCTCAGTGCCGAGGTGTTCTCACATTTCCCTCCAGAGCTGCTGCTCTCTCCAGCCCTGGGCCTGCTCAGGGAGCCCCAGGGAGCAGCTGGGCACTGCCTGCTGCCCTGGCAGGGTCTGTGTGGGGCTGGGGCCTTGGGGGTCTGCAAGGACAACATCCCTTCCCTTCCCTTCCCTTCCCAAACCTTCCCTTCCCATCCCATCCCATCCCATCCCATCCCATCCCATCCCATCCCATCCCATCCCATCCCAAACCTTCCCATCCCAAACCTTCCCATCCCATCCCATCCCATCCCAAACCTTCCCATCCCATCCCATCCCATCCCATCCCATCCCATCCCATCCCATCCCATCCCATCCCATCCCATCCCATCCTATCCCTTCCCTTCCCTTCCCTTCCCTTCCCTTCCCTTCCCTTCCCTTCCCTTCCCTTCCCTTCCCTTCCCTTCCCTTCCCTTCCCTTCCCTTCCCTTTCCTTCCCATCCCTTCCCATCCCATCCCATCCCAAACCTTCCCTTCCCATCCCTTCCCTTCCCATCCCAAACCTTCCCTTCCCATCTCTTCCCATCCCATCCCTTCCCAAACCTTCCCATCCCATCCCTTCCCAAACCTTCCCAAACCTTCCCTTCCCAAACCTCCCCTCCCGTCCCCAGCTCTGTGTCCCCTCCATGGAGTGTCCAGGGCCTGTCCTGGCTCCCTCCCAGGCTGGATCCAGAGCTCTCTGTGCCTCTGATGGATGTCCCCTCTCTGGGGGCTGCTCCCATCCCTGTCCCCTCTCTGGGAACCCTTCAGCTCCAGCCAGGGCAGCCCCAGGGCCCTGCACAGCCCCCCTGGGCCCTGCACTGCCCCCTGCATGCCCAGCCCAGCTCTGCCCCAGCCCTGCTCCCCACCTGTGCATGCTGGAGCCTCCCCTGGCTCAGTTCTGCTGACACCTGGTGAGGCTGGAATCTAATAAAGCTTCCCTGGCTTCCTCGTCTCTGTTTGAACTTGAATTCCCCAGCACAGCCCCAGCCCAGAAATAACAATAATAATAATAATAATAATAATAATAATAATAATAATAATAATAATAATTGAGAGGCTGAATAACTCCCCAGCCCTTTGGTGCCTGGTGTTAGTGCTGGATTGGCAATTAGCAGAGGGTGAAGGTGCAGTGTTTGTGTTCTCACCTCTGGGCTGGGGTCACTCCTGGCAGCTGCAGCTGCTGCTGGGGAGGGGCTGGGCAGGAGCTGCCCCGGGGCTTTGCTGGGTGCCCCACAGGGGCTGGGGCTGGGCAGGAGCTGCCCCAGGGGCTTTGCTGGGTGCCCCACAGGGGCTGGGGCTGGGCAGGACCTGCCCCGGGGGCTTTGCTGGGTGCCCCACAGGGGCTGGGGCTGGGCAGGAGCTGCCCCAGGGGCTTTGCTGGGTGCCCCACAGGGGCTGGGGCTGGGCAGGAGCTGCCCCAGGGGCTTTGCTGGGTGCCCCACAGGGGCTGGGCTGGGCTGGTGCCTCTGCCTGGCCCTGGGAGGTGCAGGAGGGGCTGCTCTGGAGTTGGCTCCTTGGAGCAGCAGCCCTGCACCTCTGCTGCCCTGGAACCACATCAGAGAGCAGGCACAGCTCCATGGGAACCCTGCAGAGCCAACAGAACCTGCTCCAAGCTGCAGCTGGGCTGCTCAGGGTGGCTGCAGAGTCACTGGGGCAGCCTGGGCAGTGCCAACCCCCCAGCCCTGCCAGAGGTGCCCCAGTGCTGGGAGCAGCTCCCCAGAGCCCCCCAGGGCTGTGGGGCTGGGCTGCTCAAGGCTCTCAGCAGGGCCAGGGCTGAGCCCCCACCGTGTTCTGGCTTTGCCATTTGTGGCCAGGCTGGGGAAGGTGTGGGAGCTGCAGGAGCACCAGGGCTGCCTCCCTGCCCTGCTCAGGGGCTCTGCTGGCCAAAGCAGCTCTGGTGCCCTGCAGCCACAGCCTGGGGGTGCCCCCAGGCCTGCCAGGGCAGCCTGGCTCCCTTGGGCAGCACAGCTGAGCTGGGAATGCTGCTGGGAATGCTGCTGGGAATCCTGCTGGGAATGCTGCTGGGAATGATGCTGGGAATGATGCTGGGAATGCTGCTGGGAATGATGCTGGGAATTCTGCAGGGAATGCTGCTGGGAATGCTGCTGGGAGTCCTGCTGGGAATTCTGCTGGGAATGCTGCTGGGAATGCTGCTGGGAATTCTGCTGTGCCCCACCTGTGCTGGCCCTGATCTCCTGTCAAAGCAGATTCAGGAGCTGCTGGAGCTCCTGGCAGGGGAACCTTGGGCTCCTCCCCTCGGCTGGGGCAGATCCTCGGGGCTGCCAGCAGCACAACCTGGGCCCTGCTCAGCATCAGGGACACTGAGGGGGTGGCACCTCAGAGGGAGCTTTGAAATTTCTTGCAGCAGCTCCCCAGAGCTGTCCTGGGTGCTCTGCAGAGGCCCAGAGATGGATTTTGGAAAATAAAGGAGCTGCAAGCAGTGGCTCCCTGCCCAGGGCTGTGGTTTAGGGACAAGCCAGGGCTGAAGAGAAGGTGGGAGCATCCTGACAGTGCTGGGGAGCAGATGGGCCTGGGAGGGACTGAGGGTGACAATAATGACCCCAGCAGAGGTGGGGAGGGACAAGAACAAAAGGGAAGTGCTTTGGAAAGTTCAGCTGGTCCAGGCTGAACTTTCAGCCTCTCACAGAGAGGCTCCAAAGTTCCCGGTGCTGCACGAAGGCAAAGAGCTCCAGGCTCCAAAATCCCCTGGGCTGGGGCTGGGAGGTCAGCAAAGACTTAGGGGAGTTTGTTACTTAAATTAAGAATGAGAAGACTGAGGGGAGATGCCTCAGAATGGATGAAATTACTCAAAGTGATGAGCTGAACCATGAGCTGAACAACAGAGTCAACCTCCTCTCCAAAAATATTAATTTATTTGCCAAAGACATTATTTGGGGGAAAGAAGCCCTTTGTGATGCAGGAGAGGCTGGGTGAGCTGTGGGATTGCTTTGAACCTGACTGTGGGCAGGAGCTCCCCGAATTTCTGACATCCCTGCACTGGGTTGGGCTCCAGGATTTAATTAATGTGGGGATTAATTAAACCTGGGGAGAGCAGGGACCTGCTGTCCCCCCAGCTGCTGCAGGTGCCACAGAGCCCTGACCTCCCCTGGCTGTTCTGTGCTGCTCCTGCCCTGGAATTCCCTTTCCCAGCTCAGCTCAGGGCCCTTCCCTGCTCCTCTGCCCACCAAACTCTCCTGCTTTGTCTCTGCAATTCCCCAGAAATGTTTTCAGACCAGCAGGGCTGGAGCTGCTGCCCATTCACACAGCCAGCTGCAGCGCTCCAGTGCCACAGAACATTCATTGCACTTTTCCCAGTGGAGGAAAAGGAATTTCCTCCCTGGACCTGAGTCTGTGGCAGCTTCCAGGACATGGCAAGACCGTGGTGGAGCCTGGAGGGACGTGGTGGGGACATCCTGGGGCTGCAGTGCCCCAGAGCTGGATGGAATCCCACATTTTCCTCCAGGTTCTGCAGGGTTGATGATCTGGCCATGCTGCAGGAGCCTGCAGGCCCTGGGTGCACACAGGGAATCCTGCAGGGGGAATCCTGCAGGGGGAATCCTGCAGGGCTCCCTCCCGGCCTTTGGGCCAGCCCAGGGCTGGATCCTGCTCAGGTCACAGCCCAGGGACCCTCCAGGCACCGAGTGACAGAAAGGAGCCCAAAGCCACCAAGTCCAGGCTCCTGAATTCACTCCTGGTGTCACCAGGCAGGTTTGGAGCTGCCCTGCAGCCCCAGGAGGCTCCCAAAGCACCCAGGGACGTCCTGAGGCTGGGTAGGAGCCACCCCTGGTCACGTTTCTGTTCCCTGGTAAGAAAATCAGGATTGGCCTTGACTCGTTTGCTGCACGGCCACGTTCCCATCCAGGTGGGGGTGAGTCACAGCTCAGGTGTGAGGGATCAAGGATCCAGGGAAAAACAAGCTCTGAGCTCACCAGGAGGGCTGGAAAAGGGTCTTGGGTGCATTGAGGACAAAATCACCTCAGGGACGTCGCCCCTGGCTCTCCAAGCTGATGGGAAAAGCCAGGGGCAGCCCCCTGAGCCTCCAGGAATGGTCACTCCCTTCTTTCCAGGAGGGAAAAAAATAATGGTTAAATCCCTGTTTGCAGACACCTTTGCAGGATTGATCCCAACCCTTCACATCAGCAGCTGGGGAGGAACCAGCTCCACCCTTTATCCAAACCCTGGGATCCCCCTCCTCTCCCAAAGGGGAATGGCTCAGCAGGAGAAGATGCTTTTAGGGAAAATTCTCCATCAAATGGTACAAAGGACACATGGAGGGGAAGCCCCTGTGCTGTGCTTTAACCCCAGGCAGGTTGGGGACCTTCAGGCATTGCCCCCAAAGAGGTTTTGGGGTGTGTGAGGAGCTCTGGATGTGCCTCTGGGAAGATTTTGTTTTCCTGGTGCTTGTTGAGCCTTTCTTGAGCAGGATCCTCCCGTGCTCAGTGCTGTTCCTGCAGCCAGGCCCTGTTCCTGCAGGTCCCAGGTGTGGAGTGGGAATTGCAGCCTCCCTCCTGTCCCACAGGGATTTTCTCCCACTGCTGCCACAGAGCCCAGGAGGGATCAGACACGTTCCTGCTCCCTGATCCTCACTCTTGGATGCTGCAGAGCTCTCCTGCCCCTTCCCTTCCCTCTGGGAGCATCAGGACCTCACAATGCTCCAAAAATCAGAGTTTTCCTTCTGGAAAGGAGGGAAGGAATCCCCACCCTGGCACTCCTCAGCCTGACTCAGCCTGGTCCCTTCCCTTGGGAAACTCAAACCCTGAGTGGGTGAATCATGGGGCTGTGGGAGAGCCCAGCCAAGGCTGGTGCAGCCCTCCAGGCCCTGGGGGACCCACAAATGTCCCTGGAGCTGCAGGAGAGGTGGGAATGGGGAGAGAGCCCAGCTCTGCCTCTCCTGGGGCTGCTCCATCCCCTCCAGCCACCCCACAGGGGCAATATGCTGGAATTGTTCTGCCACTGCAGAAGCAGGATAACACTACAGCCCTTCTCCAGTGGGTGTGTGACATTAAACAGGGCAAATATTGAGTAGAAGTTGGAAAAATTCAGGTGTTTGTGGTTTAAGTCCAGCTTTGATATATGGAGAGAGGCTGAGCTTTAAAAATAAACAAACATCAAGATCACCATGTTTAGTCTTGGCTGCTCCTGCCAGGGATGTTGGGTCTGACTCCTTTCCCACCTTTCCCTGCCGTGGGGGCTGCAGGAGGGACAAAGGAGATGTTTGGATTTGGGGGAGGAGGAGGAGGCCGGGGCAGCCAGGGCCACCCTCTCATTAAAGGGCTCGGGCTCGGGTGCCTCAGAGGGAGAGATCCCTGCCCTAACGAAGATAACCCGATAATTACTGTCATTAATCACAGCCCCGCTGGTTCTTTCCCAGGTGTGGTGCCAGCAGCGCCTCAGCCACGCTCAGCACCTGCCCTGGGCAGAGTCGGGGCTGGGACAGGAGATTGGGATGGGGATTGGGATGGGAAAGGGCTCAGGGTGGAGCCTGGAGCCCTCTGGGGCTCGGCCCCGGGTGCATCCCGTGCTCAGCCCCGCTGGCTCTGGGGCTGTCCCTGCGTGTCCCGGCCTGGAGGAGTTTGAGTTTCCCAGCGCAGGGTCCGTGTTTGGGACACCCCGCGGCTCCATCGCTGCGGCTTCTCCCGGCCGCTCTTTTTAATCCCATTTAATGAGCGAACCCAGCAGCATCCTGTAATTACCGCTAGCGTTTGATGGCAGCCAGCCCAATGCCAGGGGTGACATCAGGCACCGAGGGTGGCACAGGAGCCCAGCTCAGTGCCCGGCCCTTCCTGCAGCCACCTCTGCTGCTCTCAGCAGCTTCGAGAGGACTGGGAAAGGCGGGAGGGAACCGCTCCAAAGCCCCAGACTCACGGCAGGGACACCGCGGGGACGGGCACAGCATCCCCGGGCCCGGGGGAAACCCGAGAGCTCCAGGGGAGATGGCCCCGTGTCCCTTTGGGTGCCCCAGGTGAGATGTCCCCCCTCGGGATAAATCCCATTGTTTGTGAATTGTCCCTGTGTGTCACAGTGTCCCTGTGAGTGCCCCGGGTGAGATGTCCCCTCTCAGGGCAGGTCCCCGTGTCCCTGTGAGTGTCCCAAATGAGATGTTCCCCCTCAGGACAACCCCCGGTGTCACTGTGGGTGCTCCGGGTGTGCTGTCCCCTCCCACAGACAGGTCCCCGTGTCCCTCTGGGTGCCCCAGGTAAAACGTCCTGGTGTCCCTATGAGTGCCCCAGGTGTGCTGTCCCCCCTCGGGATAAATCCCAGTGTTTGTGAATTGTCCCTGTGTGTCACAGTGTCCCTGTGAGTGCTCCAGGTGTGCTGTCCCCACTCAGGACAACCCCCGGTGTCCCTGAGGGTGCCCCAGGTGTGATGTCCCCGTGTCCCTGTGGTGTCCCCGTGTCCCTGTGGGTGCCCCGGGTGTCCCCTCCCCAGAGCAGCCCCGCTGTCCCTGCCGGGGGACAGGAGGGGACAGGAGGGAGGTGCCGGGGGATGCTCGGGCAGTCCCAGCCCCGCATTCCCGATCACGCCCGGATCCCTCTCAGCTCCCACCGGGAAGTTTTTCTTCTCCCCGTGTCCTGCAGAACCTGTCAGGCTAAAACCGCACGGTGCAAGCAAGGAAAAGAACCAGCCAATGGCTTCTGGAGGAGAGGCTTCGACAGGGAGTTAAAAATAAAAAATAAATCCCAATTCAACCTAACCCCCCTCAGTGCTCGGAGCTTTGGGTGCCGCTCAACCCAGCAAAGTTTGGGGCAACAACGAGACAGGAATCATTTGTTCTGTTAATTTGAAATCATCCTGCAGCTGAGTTAATCAGGCCGCGCTCCTGCAGAACGAGGAGCTGGAGCATTTGGGGATGGCAGCGCCGCGCGTGGGCGCGCCCGGATCCCGCAGAGCATCCCGGGCTGGGCCCGGAGCCGCTGCCGGAGCGATCCCGCCCCGGGGCACCCCTGGGCCGCCTGTCCGGGCCCGTCCCGCATATTTGCCGCCCTACTCAAGGCGGATGAAATGTTTGGTTCCTAAGGAAGCAGCGAGCGCTGCCGCCGTCTCCAGGGAAATCGCGGCGTGCCCCGAGCGCGGATGCTCCGCTCGGCACCTTCATCTCCTCCGCCCTCCGGGGCTGCACCCGCGGCTGCGGCTTTGTTTGCAAAATATTGACGCCTCTCCATGGAGGAGATCAGCCCGGCCGGGCTGGGCCCGGTCCCTCCCGCGCATCCCCGAGTCGGGGCTGTGCAGGAGCATCCTCGCTCCTCGGGCTGGCTCTGGTTGGTGCTGCTGAAGCCCACAAACCCCCAAATGCGGGTAAATGAGGTTTTTGTGACTGCAGGAACGAACCTGTCGCCCTGATTTTTTAAGATTTTCTAAGCCTTCTGATGTTCACATTATTGTAACGAGCTTTCTCACACACTTGCTGTAAATAACTCATTGTTTTGCATTCTTTTATGGAAGAAGAGAAATTTGATAGACTGTTAGATTGTCCAGTGTCATTGGAGAGGTGGCACTGTCACCCTCCAATCCACTGGCACTTTTAGAAATCTATAAATGTTAGAGTCAAAAAATAAACTTCTCTTTTTTGCCTTGAGGACAGCGCTGTGTGCGCGTCGTGTTGTTTCGTGTCCTACAGTGGCATTGGGAGGAGGCGCCGGGTTTCGGCAGCGGCTCCTTTGTCCCCTGAGCTGCCGGGACAGGGAGGGGACAAAGCCGGGGAGCAAACACGGCCTGGGGAGGAGAAACCTCCTTTAAAGGCAGAAAGGTGCGGGGAGGAGAAGCTGCTGCCCTGTGGAGCTCATCCCTCCCACGCCCTGCCGGCAGCAGCGCCGCAAGCGCCTCCGAGCCCGGGTGGAGATTCCCGGCACCATCCAAAGGTTCCCTGAACGGAGCCACCCGGGGCTGGCCCGGGTCACCCTTCCCGGCCCTGGTGGCACCGCGGGCGTTTCGGTGCCGCTGAGTCACCTCGGAGGCTCCGGGGCTGTGCCCGGCTCTGCCCAGCGTGCCCGGGCAGGGCAGGGCAGCTCCTGCCCCCCTTCCCACCGGAGCTGCCAAAATCCGGCCGGGATGGGACTGATGGCACCCCCTGTGACCGTGTCACAGGCGTTTGAGGATGAGGGAAGAGACCAGGATCTGACTCCATGCTTCAGAAGGCTGGATTTATTTTATGATATATATTATATTAAAACTAAAAGAATAGAAGAAAGGGTTTCATCACAAGGCCAGTTAAGAATAGAAAAAGAAAGAATGATAACAAAGGTTTGTGGCACGGGCAGAGAGTCTGAGCCAGCTGGCTGTGATTGGCCATTAATTAGAAACAACCACATGAGCCCAATCCCAGATGCACCTGTTGCATTCCACAGCAGCAGATAACCATTGGTTACATTTTGTTCCTGAGGCCTCTCAGCTCCTCAGGAGGGAAAATCCTAAGGAAAGGATTTTTCATAAAAGATGTCTGTGACAACCCACTGCTGATGCTCGTGACCCATCACGGGCTCTGTGGTAAAACCCAACCATTTTGGGATGGACTGTTAAAGATTCTGCTGCTTTCCTCAGCCCTGAGCCAGGAAAGGTGTGGGGTGAGAGCCCCAGGGGAGCCACCCCAGCCCTGGGTGCACCCCAGGCCCTGCTGGGTGTCAGCAGCACTGAGGTGGAGCTGATGCCTCAGGATTTCATAGATTCATTTAATATATTTTTTATTATTTGTATTTGCAATTTGTAATTTGTAATATAATCCTGGGTTCTTCAGTGTGTAACTCCAAACCCCACAGGCAGTGCCAGCTGCTGTTCTCCCGTTTGGGGCAGACACAACAATTCCTCTCCAGGCCTGGCAGTCAAGGACACCTCACTGCCTCAGGCCCCCAGAGATTCAACAAAAGGGAGCTGGGGGAGCAAACTTGGGGTGAATGGCTTCATTAGCTGAAGCTGTAATTGGAGGATGAACCCCCAACATGCAAATGGACCAAAGTTATCAAAGTGTGAAAACCCCTGAGCCGTGGTCCAGTTTTGGGTGCAGCCCCTGGGGCTTCCTGAGATGTACCTGAGGGCCCTTCAATAAATAAATAAATAAATAAATAAATAAATAAATAAGTTGCCTTCATTTTGTCTGGCTCTGTTTTCAGGCAGTCCCACAGGGCTGAGGCCCGAGGGAGGGTCAGGGGCTGCAGCCTCACCTGATGTGAGAAATGAGAAAATGATGAGGAAATCCCAGCCCAGCAGGA
The DNA here is from genome assembly GCF_051311805.1 of Agelaius phoeniceus. NCBI lineage: Eukaryota > Metazoa > Chordata > Aves > Passeriformes > Icteridae > Agelaius > Agelaius phoeniceus. Next base: position 1,629,921 of record NC_135288.1, read on the forward strand.
GCCCCTGCAGTCACTGAGGGGCATTTGGGGGCCTGGGGAGCTCTGTGGGTGTTGAACCAGAGGAATTTTTCTTGTTTCAGAGGGGGTTTGTGCAAACACACAAACCAACCCCCAGTGATGCCACCAGCCCCGGGAGCAGCACCCTGGGGTGGGTTGGGGTTGCTGTCTTGGTTTAGGGCAAATCTGAGGGAAAACCTCCAAGGGGTTCCTCTAGAAAAGCAGATTCAAGCTGCCCCTCCTCCAACTGGCTGCGGAAAAGATTTCCTTGGAGAAGAGTGGAAAAAAACCTTTTTATTTAACAGGCAAAGCATTCACCAGCATGAAAAATGGACAATATTAAACAATAGAACCTCTCACTGCTCCGAAGAGATGGCAAACTCAGAAAGCCCCTCCATGGGCTGTAGCTCAGCTCACTCAGTCTCTTATCAGTCTCTTATCAGTCCCTCCAGACCCAGCGTGGCCACAGGGGAGAGCTCCCCGTGCTCTTTGGGGTGTTCAGTGCAGAGCAGCTTCAAAAGGTCCAAAGAAAAAGAAAAACCACAGTCCAGGGAACTTCTCTGCCTCAGCAAACTAAAATCAGCTGAAAGCAAAGGAGAGCTCTGTCCTGCTGTCTGTCTGTGCTGCAGGGGGGATGTGGGGGGCAAATGCAGTTTCTGAAAAGCTCTCAGAACCAGTCTTAAAGGTGTAAAACCCATTTCTGGGCTAAACAGACACATGGGGATGCAAGTATCTTAAAGTCATCCTGGAACACTCAGTTTGACTGGAAAATGGTGACTTTACCAAGGAAAAAATAACTTTCCATGACTGCCAGACTAACAGAGCCTCAAAGGATGCAGCCAACCTCAGGAACATTCACATTAAAAATCAGAGCCATTTTTAGAGAGCAGCCCTGAAAACAGTCACCGAGGCTGGGGAGTGCAGGGTGCTGCCAAAGGGAAAAGAAAATGAGTGCAAAACCAAAAAAATGAGTCCAAAACCAAATAAATTGAGTGCAAAACCAAATCCAAGGTCTGGATACCCCAATCCCTGTTGCACCCCGAGTTTGGGTGAAGCAGCTGGAAGCAAACCCATCAATCAAACAAACAAACAAACAAAGTGTGTTGTTATTATGGTTGGCATCATCAGGGTGGCCATGGAGAGTCCCTGCCCTCAGAACCAGCCCCATTTCCCTTTCCAGAGCCCTTTTCCTGCCTGTCCCAATAGGAAAGGGCTCATCAGGGCTCCCTTATTTCTACTCCTCCTGGCAGGATCCAGGAATCCCCTGCAGGAATTCCCTGCAGGAACATCCCCAGCTGTGCCACAGGGCCTGGGTGGCCATTCCAATCTCCCCCTGCCAGGGTTAATTATTGTCTCTCATTAATTCAGGGGGATTCAGTGAAGCCACAGCACAGGGGGACCCTGGCCATCCCAGGGAGGGGCTGGAGCTCATTAGGTAAAGGACTAATTAGATTTAATGACCTTGGGATGGGTGCTGGTGGATCCAGGGAGCTGCAAGATCACGGGGCAGGAGCCAAACCCTTCCTTGCCTGGTTTATCCCCCCTCGGGTGCTTTCCTGCTTCCTCAAGGGAAAAATGATAACAGAGAATGATAAAAAATGATAGAAAATTAAAGGGAAGGGGAAAAAAGTGATAAAAGAATGAAACCAAAACTCAGCTGGATTTTCCTGACTGCTGACCATGGGGCTCTGCAATCCCCCGGCTCCTTCCAGCAGCACCAGCGAGGTGCCAAACCCAGGGAAATCCAAAAAATCCTGCAGGGTTTGGGTTGGAAGGGACCTTGAGGCCCGACCCACCCCATCCCATCCCCATCCCCATCCCATCCCCATTCCCATCCCATCCCCATCCCCCTCCCCATCCCCATCCCATCCCCAGGTGGTTCCAAGCCTTGGAATTTCCCAAATCTTGATGAACCCACCCTGGCAAGTGCTGCCCCAAACTCTGCCCCCATTCTGGGCAGTTTGAGCCAATTTTTGCCTTTTCTGGGTGTTTCTGTGGCTCTGCAGGGCGGCCCAGAGCAGGAGAACATTCCTGGGCAGGAAAAGGGGTTTGGGATGGAATCCTGGCCCTGCTTGGGAACACCCCGAGCTCCTGGAACCCCCAAAGCCAGCCCAGGGTTTCTGCTGGGCACAGACAAATCCTTCAGGTGCTGCTTTGAGTCACCCTCTTATGAAGCACCTCCACCCAGCACATTATTTTATTTTTTTTTTCCAGGAGGTGCTGGCAAAACACAGGTTAGTGACACATTAAATAACAGAGCCCTTTGAAGAGCCCTGGTTTCGGTGCTGAGCGTGGCTGGAGGTGCTGCTGGAGTTTCAGCAAGTGGGGCTAAATAAATATAAATATAAATATAAATATAAATATAAATATAAATATAAATATAAATATAAATATAAATATATTCAAAAATTATATCAAACATTTACATATTAAAATATAAATAGAAACTATAAATCTAAATATATATGAAATATCAAAATATAGAAACAAATACAAAATAAAGTTATAAACATATAAAGACATAAAAATATAAAATGTAAAATATAAATCTAAATATATAAGATATATAAAAATATAGAAATGTCAATGCAAAAATTAAAAATATAAAAATATAAAAATTATAAATATAAGTATATATGATATATAAAAATATAGAAATATCAATATAACTACAAAAATAAATATATTTATATATTTATGTATTTATATTTGTATATTTTTATATATAAATGTATAAATGAAAATAATCACATAAGCTAAATATAAATATATATAAATATACAAATATGAAGATATAAAAATATAAATATAAATACAACCAGCAAGTCCCATGGTTTTATTTCAGCAATGACATTTGGGTGAGCAGTGTCCCTGCAGCTTTACACCACCCTGACAGAGCTGTCCCCGTGTTTCCCTTGCATCATTGCCAGCAGAGCAATGATCACATCATTCAATTAAACAATATCCTTTGATTGCCCAGAGGTCTGGGAGCAACAGTTGGGAAATGTTTATTTAATAACTTAATTATTATAATATCAGCGTTATTTAGCACTTAGGCAGGGCTCTGCTGTGAGATAACAAAACCCAAGGTTTATAATTTGGCCTGATCTGAGCTAATCGTGGGATCACAGCGCGCTGAGGGATTGGAATGGACCTGAAAGATCTTGTGCTCCCAGCCCTGCCATGCACGGGGACAATTCCAGTTCCACCCTCGCGGCTGCTCCAGGCCTCACCCAGCCTGCCCCGAGCGCTGCCACGTCTGGGGCAGCCACAGCTCCCGTGTGCCCCCTGTGCCAGCTCTGCCACCCTCAGGGCTGCCCCATACCCACAATTGTATTGTGCCCGATATCCAAAATTATATTGTGCCAAATACCCACAATTGTATTGTGCCTGATATCCAGAATTATATTGTGCCCAATACCCACAATTATATTGCTGCTCGATATCCACAATTATATTGTGCCTGATATCCAAAATTATATTGCTGCCCGATATCCACAGTTATATTGGTGCCCAATATCCACAATCATATTGCTGCCCGATACCCCAAATTATATTGGTGCCCAATATCCACAATTGTATTGTGCCCAATATCCAGAATTATATTGTGCCCAATACCCACAATTATATTACTGCTCGATATCCACAATTATATTGAGCCTGATATCCAAAATTATATTGCTGCTCGATATCCACAGTTATATTGGTGCCCAATATCCACAGTTATATTGCTGCCCAATATCCAAAATTATATTGGTCCCCAATACCCACAATTGTATTGTGCCCAATATCCACAATTATATTGCTGCTCGATATCCAAGATTATATTGCTGCCCAATACCCACAGTTATATTACTGCCCGATATCCACAATTATATTATGCCCAATATCCACAATTATATTGCTGCCCAATATCCACAATTATATTGCTGCCCGATATCCACAATCATTTTGCTGCCCGATACCCCAAATTTCCCCCTTCCATTTTTACCCGTTCCCCCCGTCCGGTCACCCCCGCGCCCGGGGCAGCTCCTCCCGCGGTTCCCTCCATCCCCTGCATCCCCGGAGGAGCGGCGCTGTCCTCGCACGCCGTCTCCTCTCCGGGGGGATCGTTCATTCTCCGGGGGAGCACTCCCGGCGCTCCCGCCCGGCTCCGCGGGGCTCAGCCGGGGATCCCCGGCCCCGCGGTGTCCCGGGAGGCCGGGCCGGGCCCGGGGCTCCTGCACGGGACCGTTGCCCATCAATGCGGGGACCCCGCGGGATCCCCAAAATTCACCGAACCCGCGGACACGTGCAGGGAGAGGCTGCGGCACTGCGGGGCGGGGCCATGCAAATGAGCTGCATTGTTATGGAGATGAGGGCGTGGCTATGGACCGGCACAGGGATACGGCAATGGGGGTGGTTATGGAAATGAGCTGCTGCGTATGGAAACACGGGGCGTGGTTATGTAAATGACGGGGTGTATATGGAAATAGGGGGCGTGGTTTGGGGCGTGGGCGGTGCCTCGGCCCCGGCGCGCGGGGTGGAGGCGGGGCCGGTCCCGCCCCGCGCTCCCGCCCAGAGCCCTCAGAGCCCCCGGAGCGCGGCGGCGGCCGCAGAGACAGCGGCGGCACCGGCGTGGCCGCTCCGCATCGCCGGGATCGTCCATCACCGCCGGCCCGTCCATCACCGCCGACCCCTCCGCCACCGCCCCTCCGCCATGAACTCGCTGCTCTTCGGGGAGATGGCCCGCGCCTTCTCCCCTACCGCCGCCGCTGCCGCCGCCTCCTCCTGCCCGCTGGGCCCCGGCGGCGGCGGCCCCGCGGCGGCCGCGGGGGGCCCGCCGGTGACGGCGGCGCTGCGGAACGACCTGGGCTCCAACATCCACCTGCTCAAGGGGCTGAACGTGCGGTTCCGCTGCTTCCTGGCCAAGGTGCACGAGCTGGAGCGGCGGAACCGGCTGCTGGAGAAGCAGCTGGCGGCCCAGCAGAGCGAGCGCGACCGCCGGCTGCGCTACAAGACCTTCTCCCGGGACCAGGCGGTGCAGACGGACGGCGGGACCCCGCCGCTGGTGCCGCCGCCGGGCCCCGGGCACGGGCCGCTGCCGTCGCCGCCGCACTACGGGCGCCTGCCCGGCACCATCTGGAGCTACACCCAGGTGCGGCGCACCGGCGGCGGCGGCCTGGAGACCGTGCAGGGCCCCGGCGTGTCCTGGGTGCACCCGGACGGCGTCGGGGTGCAGATCGACACCATCACCCCCGAGATCCGCGCCCTCTACAACGTGCTGGCCAAAGTCAAGCGGGAGCGCGACGAGTACAAGAGGAAGTGAGTGATGGGGGATGCGGGCGGTCCGCGCTGCACTGCGGGGAAACGGGGCCAGCCCTCCCCGGGAGCGCCCGGGGACAGCGCGGGCACCGGCTCCTCCTGCCCGGGGCTCGCTGCGGGCCGGGGATGCGCCCCGGGGGTCCTGGGGTTTTTTTCTGAGGGGGGGGTGGGGGTTGAACCTCCTTTGATACCCAGAAAACTGCGGGATCCATCCCTGGGGGGATGGAGAGCCTGGATCTTGCAAGGAGCATTGTCAGCTTAACTTAAAAATATATATACATATATATATACCCACACGTATATACGTATATATATTTTTTTGTTTAGAAGGGAAATAATCCGTTATTAATATTGCATTGCATAGTTACTCCTAAATTTAGCTCGCCTTCATTTTTTTTTTTTTTTTTTTGGTCTGATTACTCCAGTAGTCGCTGGTGTGTGCCAGCTCCCTGAAATTAGCTCAGCGCTGCAATATTTGGGTTGCAAATACTGCAGGGCAGGGTTTGCACTCCGAGATGTTGCTCGGAATTATCCAAAACAAAAGCCTTTGTAAGGCCGGCGGGTCTGGAGGTGTCCCCTGGCCTGTGGATTGGGTTGGAATGGTGATGGATGGCGTTCCCTTGGATCGCTGTTTGCTGTGGCAGAGATGGAGGCCAGAGGGGAAAAAAATGTACTTGGGCTTCTGCAGGAGATTCCTGCATTGTCTGAGGAGCTGCTGCCCTTCGGGGCTGCCGTTCGCTCTCCCGGCTGCAGTTTGGGCGGCTTTAGCCTCAAAATGCATTTCCTGCTCACGGGGCCGGGGTTTTCCCTGCAGAACCCCCCGGATCCGTCCTCATTTCCCGCATTTCCCGGCTCCGTGGCCTGCGGAGCGGGGCCGGGTCCCTCCTGCCCGGCTTTGCAGACTGCAGTGAGCTCCCTGCACACTCAGGGCAGCTTTTGTAACAGCCTGGAATCAGCTGGAGGTGAGGTCTCCATCAGACTCTCTCCAGTGCAATGGATTTCTTGCACACCTCTGTCCCATATGCTGCTTCTCCATTGGCTTCCCCCAGACCCTTTTTCTATGTGGCCCTTACACATAGATGTAGTTTCTGCCTAACAACATTTCCAGGCCCTCTAGTTCCTTTTTTGTGACAAATCCAAACAAATTTTTCCCTGTCCCCATTTCCCAGGCCGTTCACGCTGTTGCAAACCTCTCACATCTATCTCCCATTTGATTTCCAGACTGAGGAATCCCATTCAGTCTTAATGTAGAAGCTGCTCTGTACTTACTAATCTTTCCTTTGTCCCTTTTTTATTTGATTTGCAATGCTCCAGCTTGGTTTTTCGGATCAGACCAGTATAAAATATTTCAAGGCTGATGTGGGTTTGGACAGGGAGATGATGACATTTCCTGGGCGGGTTTGGTGCCCCAGCCGGGCTCTGTGCCCCGGTCCTGGGCCGGTGCCTGTCCCTGGAGGTGCCTCGGGTGCTCTGTCCCTGCTGTGGCTGGAGAAAAGGAGCTGCTCTCTCTGTTTTCCAGCCTGCAGTCGTGGTGGCTCGGGCTGGTTTTGGTTTCTGTGGCCGGTCTCAAGGAATGGGAGGAGCAGGGAGCACAAAAAGTGGGGCTGGGTGGGGAAAGGGGATCCCACAGTGTGTGGGGTGTGGGTCGTGTCACCAAAACTTGGGGCTGCTTCTCCTTTTTCCATGGATATTTGATTTATTCCTGCTTCTGGAGGAAGAGGAGACTTGTGGGCCTTCGGGTTCAGCCTTTCTGCTGATACAAAGTTGATTTTTCTGCTTTTACTCACTTGTGTAAGGCACATTTTCCCCCTAGTCTGTGTTCTTCTTCACTCAGGGGTTGCATAAAACAGATAAATTCAGCAGAGCAAAGGGAAACCTCAGATCTTTTTCTTGCCCTTGAAAGGTGTTTTCCTTGTGGGGAAAATAAAGGTAATTAACAGGTATCAACACGTTTCATCCCACGTTGGTGGTGCTGTGTCTGCAGTGTGGGTTTGATGGATGCTCATTTCTCTGGAACTGGGGTTGGTCGCTGCTCTGTGACCTTCAGTCCCACATGGACAGCACACCCTTGCTTTTGGGGATTTTTCTTTTTCCTCTGGGCCTCGATCTGCCTTGGGTGAGCTCGGGGAGCAGGGCTGAGCTGTGTGAATTCCTCCTGGCACTCAGGTGGAGCAGCTGAGCTCCATGCCCTGGGCTCTGGGTGCTGCAGGCTTTGCCAGCCACCCTGCAGGGCTGGCCTGCCCTGGCACCTCTGTGTGTGTGTGCCTGCACTAAATGCCCTCTTTGGGGTTCCCTCCCCCTGCTGGGATCCCCTGGCTGCTCTGGGTTTATTGAGGGAGCTGAGCTCCACGTGGAACAGGAGGAGCCTTGTGCCTCTCTCCTGGTGGGGCTCCTGTGGAGAGCTGGGCACCAGCACGGGCTCCCAGCCAGGTGTGTGAGCAGGGAAAGAAGGAAGGAAAAGGAAATGGAAAGAAAAGGAAAAGAACTTTCCATTGCTCAGTCTGAGAGCCAGCAGAGCCTTTGTGGAGCAGCCAGGCCTTGTAACCTCACCCAGGAGCCACCAGCCCATAGCCAAAGACCTTTAAGTGATAATTCCATTTATCTCCTGGGGCAAGGGAGCCTTTTCCCCCTTTCCAGGGTGGCCACTTGGCCCAGGAGGTTGTGGCTGCCAAATGTTTTTGTGGTTTGCAGTATTTGGCTGTGAGGGAAAGCCAGGCAGGGCATGGGTGGGACACAGGGCAGTGCTGGGTGTGCAGGGCTCACCTGGGATGTCTCTGGTGCTATTGATGTCCCAGCTGGGAACTGGGCAAGGCAGGGCTGCAATCCAGAGGGGAAATAATCCCTTTTGTTTCCTTTCTTTTAAAGGACAAGCAGCCTTGCTGCTCTAAAACAACAGTGGGAGATGATCCAGGATGTTCTTGCCAATGGAATTCTGCCTGTGCAGTTTCTGGGATTAGCAATGGCTTCATTTGGGGGAAATTTGCTTAATTTCTTTGTTCTGTTCCCTCAAATAATTTTCCTTGGACGTTGTAACACAACAAACTGGAGCTCTGAGAGGGCATAGTCAGTCGAGCACACTGATATTTTATTTTATTTATCATATTTTACCCTGGCTTTTGTTTGTGTCTGAAGCAAAATGAAGAACCCAGCAGATATTTCAGTCCAAAACTGCTTTTACTTTTTCCTCCAGCTGATGGTATTTTACTCAAATGATGTATAAATTTGCACATTTTCTACTTATTGTGCTGCCTTAATCTCATATTTTTTTTAGCAATGATCATGATTTTACACAAGATTATGACTTTAGTGAGGGAGTCAGCAACTGGAGAAGTTGTAGAGGGAAAATGAAGTTAAATTAATTTTCTTTATTTTTTTCCAGCTATGCTTGCATTTAGAAGAGCTTTTGGACATAGATCTGACTCCCAGTCAGATAATTTATTGTTTATCTGTCAGATCTTTCGTAATTTTTACCTCTTGTTACCCTTTTAGCAGAAAAAAGCAAAATTGTGTTTCTGCAAAATTGCACTTTGGCAGTCAAAGCAGCTCAATAAAAAACACTTTTAGGGACAGGTAATTGAAAACAGAGCAGGGTCACATTTTTAAATTTAAAACACTAAGGTGATTTTTTTTTTAGACAGAATACTACTAATAAAAATGATAATAATAATGATAAAAATAATGATAATAATAATAATGATGATAATAATGATAATAATAATGATAATAATCAGCCTGGTGCTGCAGGTGCTCGGAGGTGCAGAGCGCTTCCTCCAGGAGCAGGGCTGGCATCCAGGCTGGTATCCCTGGATTTGGGCTGGGTCCCTCAGGTTATTGAGGAGAAGAATCTGCTTTTATCTTTATCTGCCCTTGGGGAGCAGCTGGGGCTGAGCCCGGCCCTGGCCCGGCTCCTCTGGGGATCTTTGTCCCCATTTTGGGACACTCGGGAGCCTCAACAGCCCCAGTGGCACCGCAGGGAGGGCCCTGCGGAGAACGAGCGGGATTCTCCCCCCAATTAGTTAATGGTTGTTAATTACTGACCGAGGGGCTCTGCCGGTGATGGCCCGGACGTGTCCCCGCCCCGGGGATCGCGGGGACAGCGACAGGGACAGGGACAGGGGTGGTGCTGCTGTGACGGGGACAGTGCACGTGTGACGGTGCCTGTGTGCTGTGACAGTGACGGTGCTGCTGTGACAGCGGTGACAGCAGCAGTGCAGGTGTGACAGTGACAGTGGTGGTGCTGTGACAGTGACGGTGCTGCTGTGATGGTGACAGTGGCAGTTTGGGTGTGACAGTGACAGTACTGCTGTGATGGTGACAGTGGCAGGGCAGGTGTGACAGTGATAGTACTGCTGTGATGGTGACAGTGGCAGTGCAGGTGTGACAATGACAGTACTGCTGTGATGGTGACAGTGGCAGTGCAGGTGTGACAGTGATGGTGCTGCTGTGATGGTGACAGTGGCAGTGCAGGTGTGACAGTGACAGTACTGCTGTGATGGTGACAGTGGCAGTGCAGGTGTGACAGTGATAGTGCTGCTGTGATGGTGACAGTGGCAGGGCAGGTGTGACAGTGATAGTGCTGCTGTGATGGTGACAGTGGCAGTTTGGGTGTGACAGTGATGGTGCAGTTGTGACAGCAGCAGTGACAAGCAGCAGTGCAGGTGTCATGGTGATAGTGGCAGTGCAGGTGTGACAGCAGCTGTGACCCTGTGACAGTGGCAATGCCCCTGTGACAGTGGCAGTGCAGGTGTGACAGTGCTGCAGTGGCAGTGCAGGTGTGACAGTGGCAGTGCAGGTGTGACAGTGCCCCAGTGGCAGTGGCAGTGCCCCAGTGACAGTGCGGGTGTGACAGTGCCCCAGTGGCAGTGCAGGTGTGACAGTGACAGTGCAGGTGTGACAGTGCCCCAGTGACAGTGCGGGTGTGACAGTGGCAGTGCGGGTGTGGCAGTGCCCCAGTGGCAGTGCAGGTGTGACAGTGGCAGTGCAGGTGTGACAGTGCAGGTGTGACAGTGCAGGTGTGACAGTGCCCCAGTGGCAGTGGCAGTGCCCCAGTGGCAGTGCAGGTGTGACAGTGACAGTGCGGGTGTGACAGTGCCCCAGCGGCAGTGCAGGTGTGACAGTGGCAGTGCAGGTGTGGCAGTGCCCCAGTGGCAGTGTCCCAGTGGCAGTGTCCCCGTGTGTGCCAGCCCAGCTGGCTGCAGCGCTCCCTCCCTCGGTGGCTGTCCCCAGCCCAGCCCCAGCCCAGATTTGTGTATTTATGGTTCCACCATTACTCTTCATTGCTGCAGATATTGAGGCTGCCAGATGTTGGTTGTCTTTTCCAGCACGGCCTTAGCTGCTACTAAGAGTTGAACTGGAAAGAATTGTTTTACCTCAGGATGGTATTTCACTGGCAAGATTAATAAAGTCCACTTGGAAAAGAGATTATCTTAAATTTGCTGCAGCTGGGAAGGACAAAGATTATCATTGTCAAAGGCAGCGCGCGTCAAAACTCACTGGAGCTTGTTTTTTTTTTTAGAGAAGGGAACTTAATAAAAATGTGCTTAAGATAAGCCCTGGAGGAATGTCTGAGAACTTTTAAGGCTAAAATATCAGCAGTAACAAGATGCAAATGTTCTGCATAGACCCAATCAAAACCAAATCATTTTTTCATCCCCCTGGAGGAATGTAACCAGCGTGGCAGACCTGTCCCTGCCTCGATTGGTCACAGGGCTGGCAGGAACAATCTCTGTGGAAAGCCACCTCTTTAATTCTGCTATTCCTGCTTTTCTTTCTCTGTTTTAGAGGGATAATTATTTTTCAATGTGGCTTTTCACAGAAATTCCCGATTTTCCACCGCTTCCAGAGCAGTGGAAAATCCCTGGTCTGGGGGATTTTTGGCTGCCTCTTACAAGATGTGAAGTTTGATATTAAATGCTGGCTCTGCTGAAACCTGAGACCCAGGCTTGAAAAGCCCCTTTTTCCCTGGCCTGGGAGAACATCAGTTTTCCTTGTGGAGAAGGGATAAAATTGCCTGATGTGAAAAAACCCCTTGGCTGTGTGGCACAAATATCCAGTTGTAATTGCTGGGTGGAAAGTGGCTCTGCTTGGAGCTGTGCAAGCGAAGCCCCATAAGAGTAATAATTCCTTAAATAATTCCATCTTTTCTTCTAAAATGCTGCTGCACAGACACACATTTAGGGTACACATGGTATCTCTCACAAATTTCAGGTTTATTTATTTTTTTCCAGCTGGAAACTGGGACTTCTGGGTTGTAGGGGGATGCAGGAGAAGGTTTGTGGGGAGGGGAGGATGTTTCTCTTTGATCCTGATTCCTAGCAGTGCTCCATGCTGGGGTTGGGGCTGTGCTTGGAAAATGTAATAGACAAAGAAATCTGTGTGTGTGCCTTCAACTGGTTTGTAATGGGAGGGCTGAGTGTGTTATGACTGACTTGAAGGAGCTGCTGTTATTCTGAACTTTGTCTTTCAATTAGAATTAACATAATGAGTTTGTAGATGAACTCAGTGAGGAGAAAAATCCCCCCCCTCGTGTTGTGGTTGGAGTTTTAAAGGAAAAAACTTCTCCTTGAAGCTTCCCCTGCTGCAGGAGAACCACAGGACTGTGTGTGTGTATTTAGAATTTACCTTTTGATTCCTCCTGTGACTCACTCTGGGCTTTCTGAAGGCACTAAAACCCCAGATTTTCAGAGCACAGCTCAGCTCTGAGTCGCTCTGGGAGCAAACCCCTCACACAGCTCCGATCTTAAACCCAAAGAATCTCCCCAGCTGCTGCTGCAGGGTGGGCTGAGGTGGAGGCAAACACAGGAACCAGTGATAACCAGTGCATTCCAGCTCCTCTCCTGGGCCTTTGGAGCAGAGATGCCTCTGGAGTGCTGGACCTGGGGCCAGGGAGGGCTCTGCAGCCTCCTCCACTCAGCAGCTGCTTTTTTGTGGCTCAGCCTTTGTGGTGCTGCTCTGCCAGCTCTCGGCTTGGTTTCCTGCATCTGCTTTTCTCTGACTAAATTTACTTTTTTTTCTGTGCTAGAAATACTCACAGGATGTTGTTTTTTGGTCCTGCAGGGGCCCTGTGGGTCCCTTCCAGCTTGGGATATTCTGATTCTAAATCTCCCTCTTGGTATTTAAAACCAGCTCCTTTAAAACCAGCTCCTTTAAAACCAGCTCTTTTAAAACCAGCTCTTTTTTTGTGTGTGGTTGTATGAGAAAGGAAGAGATTTCTTTCAGTTTTTTTTTGAAGTTTAAAAGCTTCACAGTGTCTGTGTGTGCACAGTTCAGAGAGGCTGAAACTCCTGCATAGCCTTGTGACCTCTTCCTATTAAAAATTACCTTGCTCCAAGAACTGCTGCTGGAGGGATTAGTGAGAAGTGATAATAAAAGGCAATAAATGATAAGAAATGGCATGAGGCTGGGTGGGGAAACAGGGAAATATGGCTTGGGAGACGGGGAAATTCTGGAATCACAGGGTGGTTTGGGTTGGAAGAGCCCTTAAAGATCCCATTCCAAACCCTCTGCCATGGCAGGGCCACCTCCCTCTGTCCCAGCCCTGTCCAGCCTGGCCTTGGGCACTGCCAGGGATCCAGGGCAGCCACAGCTGAGTTTGTTTTTCTCACATTTCTAACCTTGAACCTCCCACTCTCACATCTGAATGGAAGCAATTTGCCTCCACTTCATGATAAATTTGGAATAAGGGACAAAAATATTATTGTAGTAGGGCAATAGCCTGAGCACCTTGAGAGCTTCTTGAATTTCAAATGTATTGTCAAAAATGCCTGAATTTGGGTCAGGCTCTTCTCCCAGGGAGCAGTGACAGGAATCAGCCTTGTGTGGCACCAGCAGAGGTTTGGATTGGAGAGAGGGGAAATTTCCTCATGGAAAAGCTCCCAAAGCCCTGGCAGAGGCTGCCCAGGGAGTGGTGGAGTCACCATCCATGGGAATGTTCAAAAATGGTGTGGATGTGGCACCTGGGGATGTTTTGGCTGCCTGCTGATGCTGAAGGGATCGTGGGGGGGATCTGGTTTTGATGCCAAAGAAATCCATAACTTGTCTGGTGTTTCCTAAGCCCTGGTGTCACCTTGTCCAGGGACTCTTGTGGTCCTGGATCATAGATTATCAGATCATGAGATTATCCTGATTATCAGATCATCCTGCTTCAAATCAAACCTGGATTTTCCCAGGTGATTTACCTGACTTCAGGAAGCTTGGGAAAGGTTCCCTGACATTCTGCAGTGCTGTGGCAGCTGGGGCACGCACACATTTTTACAATTACTGAATTACCAAGGTGCTGTGTTTGGAAAATTAAAAATGTTCGAAATTTTTTAATTTTCAGGAAGCTTGGGAAAGGTTCCCTGACATTCTGCAGTGCAGTGGCAGCTGGGGCACGCACACATTTTTACCATTACTGAATTACTGTGGTGCTGTGTTTGGAAAATTAAAAATGTTAAATTTTTTTTAATTTTCAGGAAACTTGGGAAAGGTTCCCTGACATGCTCCAGTGCAGTGGCAGCTGGGGCATGCACTTATTTTTACCACCACTGAATTACCGTGGTGCTGTGTTTGGAAAATTAAAAATGTTAAAAATTTTTAGTTTTCTGGAAACTTGGGAAAGGTTCCCTGCAGTGCAGTGGTAGCTGGGGCACACACACATTTTTACCACCACTGCATTACCATGGTGCTGTGTTTGGAAAATTAAAAATGTTAAAAATTTTTTAATTTTCAGGAAACCTGGGAAAGGTTCCCTGACATTCTGCAGTGCAGTGGCAGGCAGTGGCAGCTGGGGCACATTTTTACCATTACTGAATTACCATGGTGCTGTGTTTGGAAAATTAAAAATGTTAAAAATTTTTTAATTTTCAGGAAACCTGGGAAAGGTTCCCTGACATGCTCCAGTGCAGTGGCAGCTGGGGCACGCACACATTTTTACCATTACTTAATTACCATGGTGCTGTGTTTGGAAAATTAAAAATGTTAAAAATTTTTTAATTTTCAGGAAACCTGGGAAAGGTTCCCTGACATTCTGCAGTGCTGTGGCAGGCAGTGGCAGCTGGGGCACATTTTTACCATTACTGAATTACCATGGTGCTGTGTTTGGAAAATTAAAAATGTTAAAAAATTTTAATTTTCAGGAAACCTGGGAAAGGTTCCCTGACATTCTGCAGTGCTGTGGCAGCTGGGGCACATGTTTACCACCACTGCATTACCAAGGTGCTGTGTTTGGAAAATTAAAAACGTTCCAAATGGAATTCTGAGCCGTGGTTTGGAAGGCCTGGGAGCCCCTCCTGTGGCCCTGCTCCTGTGGGTGCTGCTGCTCCCTGGCAGCAGGGACATCAGTGACATCAGTGACATCAGTGACATCAGTGACATCAGCTGTGGCTCTGGTGCTGCAGGAGGGGAGGGCTGGCAGAGAATGGAGCTCTGTGCCCGCTAACGAAGTGCCCAGCTCGTTAGGGAGCCCGGCCAGCGCTGAAATCCCGGCACAGAGTCCCTGCAGCCCTTTGTCCCTGCGTCCAGCACTGCTCCGTGTGACTCTTCTGGCTCCCTGTGTCCCACTTGCCCCAAACCTGGCTCGTTTGGAGCCCTTGCCAAGGGGACTTGGTGGCACTCACCAGGTCACGTCAGCTCGTGGGGCCTGGGCTGCTCCTTCTCGCTGGGGATGGGTTCAGGGCTCCCTTTTTTGGCTTTTCCTGCCTGGAAGCAGCACCATTCCTTGCTTTGAGGTGGAATTGCCCTGTGTGTGATCACAGCCTTGGGTTTAATCTTCAATGTGCTGCTCATTCAGGGGATTTGTTCTGAATTTGCACTGAAATCCAGTCAAAAACAAGGCTTGGTGTTGCAGCCTGCACCTCAGTTCCATGTAACTTCCCAAACCTCTTGGTTCTGTGGACAAAGCACTTAAAATTTCTCACTCTTCAGGGTTTGGGAGCAGGTGAGCTTCATCCAGAGCTCTGTGTTGGGTGCTTTGGGCACTCAGGGGTGCTGGCTTTGTTTGCTGTGTGTGCACAGACAGCAGACCTGGAACAGTGCTGGAAAACCTGACAGCCCCAAGATCCTGGACTAAAAAGAGGAGGAATTAACTTGCTCCTCTTCATGTGGGCAAGGGAAGTTGGTCATTTGCAGTGGCTCATTGAGTCAGGGAATGCTGAAGGAAGTGATGATTTACAGCATCCCCCTTCCCTTCAGTGCAGTGACTCAGGCTGGGACCCAGGATCAAAGGGATCCTGCCTCAGGACTGATTCCAAATCTGGGATTCCACTGCAACAGTCTCTGCCTGTGCATTCTTACAGGTAACATTTGTCTCTGAGGGGAGAAAATGCAACTCTGCCATTGTAATTTCTTTTTTATAAATGGAGCTCCCTCTGACACAGCACAGAATTGAAATTGTCAGATCAGTCACAGAATCTGACCCTGACGAGTCACATCTGGTTAAAGAGAAAACCAGGCACTGCTGTAAATTTACTGAATTCCATCAATTGGCAGGGGGTGCATTAATATTGAATTGCAATGGGGATATTTTAATATCAATATTTAATATTTCAAACAGCTGCTGTCATTAAAACTGCTACAAGAAATCCCCCCTCTCGCAGGCAGAAGAGAAATCTTTATTTCCCTCTCTTCCATATGCTGAAGCATTGGGCAGTCTGGAATATTTTCCCAACTCTTTTATCAAATGTTTTCCCCAAATGTCTATGCCAAAATCACCTCACCTTTGGCTCTTTCTGCAACTTTTATTTATTTATTTAAATTTTTTTTATTTATAATTTTTTTTATTTTTAAATTTTTTCCCCTCTCTTTTTTATTATTTTCTTTCAAGAAAGGGAGAAATGTGGAGAGCAGAGCAGTTAAAAATTCCTTAATGCTCTGGAAAATACGTCCCTGCTAATCTGTATTCCCCCCTGGCACAGAGCTGCTGGCTGGCAGCAGGAGAGCAGCTTTCCCTCTCCCTTTCCCTTTCCCTGTGCAGGGACAAAGTCACCCTGGGAATGCTGTCCCTCATGCTGCCTCCCCTGGGGAGCACAGAGAAATCTGCAAATAAACCCCTTCTCCTTCCTCCCTCCCCTCCTGCTGCTATTGCATCGAGGATGGGTCAATAAAGTGATTTATAAAGTCTCAGAAAGTAAAAATGTTGAGTTTATTAGGAACCACACATTCTTTTATAGATAGCTATGGTAAAAGTGGACTTAACTGGTCTTTAATCACTACTTTTTACATTATTGCTTAATTAGGAGCAACATCCTTCTTGTGAACCTCTTACAGCTACCAACACTGTCCCTGTGGGGTTTCCCTGTGGGGTTTCCCTGTGGGGTTCCCCTTGGGGCCAGTGGATCCATCCCTCTCTCAGTGGATGTGCAATGCAGGCAGGCTCTTCCCTGTTCCCCTTTGGTGGCTGGAAGAAGGAATTCACTGTTTTTCCACTTCTTATTTAGTGGAGGGGAGGGTGGGAGCCTCGTGTGGAGCAGCACTGAGCTGCTCTGGGATTGTTTCAGCCCTAACAAAGAACTTTCCCCTGTTTCCAAAGGCAGAGCCTTTTCCCTTTCCCAGCCTTCAGTGGAGCATTAATTCCAGTTTGCTCTTTCTCCTGTAAAATTCCCAGTGAGATTCAGCTGCAGGCCTGTGGGCAGGGATTGATTCCCTGGGGGAGCTGTGGTCTGGGGGGTTTGCTCCATGACTCAGCTCCATCCTCCTGTAATTGTGGGGCAGGGGAATGAGGTCACTGCCTCAGTCACTGTTCCCTGGCCTGGTACAGTGGGAAAGGCTGGGAGAGCTGGGATTGTTCATCCTGGAGAAGCTCTGGAATGACCTAATTGTGGCCTTTCAGTGCCTGAAGGAGCTGCAGGAAGTGTGGAGGGGGATTATTTACAAAGGATGGAGGGGCAGGACAGGAAATGGTTTTAAACAAAGAGGGACAGTTTAGATGGGATTGTGGGGAGGAATTCTTCCCTGTGAGGGTGCCCAGAGCAGCTGGGGCTGCCCCTGGATCCCTGGCAGTGCCCAAGGCCAGGCTGGAACACCTGGGACAGGGGAAGGTGTTCCTGCCATGGCACAGGTGACACTGGATCAGCTTTATGCTCTTTCCAACCCAAACCAGTCTGGTTTTCCATGCAAACCAAGTGTGCACTGGAACTCTGCTGCTGCCCATCCCTTCCCCTCTACAAATACCCCAGGGCTGCCCCTGCCCTGGCTGTTTGTCCCTCACTGCTAAAAATTCAAGTACTAAACAACTCCAGTTCTGGGAAATCTGTGCAACTGAGGCAGCAAAAACACCTGGTTTGTTTGTGTGAATTGAAGACCGTTCTGCCTTTATGTAAATATTTAAAAATGCCTCATCTTGAATTTTAGACCCATGCTGTCACCTTTATTCATTTGCTTCCCTCTCAATGGCAGGGTGCTGTGGTTGATGGTAATTCTGTAGTCCCCATGATGAACTGGAATCCCTGAGCTCCAGAGGTGACGAGGGCAGCCTGGGCAGGGGCACATTCTGGTCCTGGGGTGGGTGTTCAGGTGCCACTGCAGCCCCTGAGGAACAGTTTGTTTCTTACCTTCTGTTAACATTTGTGTTGTGGCACAGCACATGAAATAGCTTTACCTTTGTGAAGGCAGTAAAACTCTTTAAATGCAGATTTAAAACTCTTTAAATGCAGATTTAAAACTCTTTAAATGCAGATTTAAAACTCTTTAAATGCAGATTTTAAACTCTTTCAATGCAGCTCTTGCCATGCAGATGTGGGGATGGATCTGTAGGAGCTCTGCAGGGGTGCTGGGTGTTCCTCAAGGCCATGGGAGCCCTTGAAGATCAGTTTATTCCTTACCCTCTGTTAACATTTGTGTTGTTACAATCTTGGCACTGCACAGAAAATATGTTTACATTTTCCAAGGTAATCAAGCTCTTCAAATGCAGATAAGGGAATGGATCCATAGGAGCACTCTTGGGAGTGTTGTGTGTTCCTCAAGTGTCTTTGGAGCCCTTGAAGAGCTTTTTATTTCTTCCCCTGGTTAATCCTCATGTTCTTACAACCCTGACACTGCACATGAAAGCTACCCTTCAATATATTTACATTTTCAAAGGCAATAAAACTCTGGAAATGTAGATAATGGATCCATAGGAGCACTGTAGGAGTGCTGTGCATTCCCTCCAGTGGCAGCGGAGCCCTTGAAGAAAAGTTTATTTCTTTTGAGGTCAGAACCTCCACACTGCACATAAAAGCTGCACTTAAATATATTTACTTTTACAAAGGTCATAAAGCTCTTCACACAGAGATAATGCATGTGCAGGGCAGTGTTGGGAGGCTTTGCTGTGCCCTAGGTGTGTGTTCCACCTGTGTTCCTGACTCCTGGGAGCAGATAAGCTTTATCTCATTGTTTTCTTTGTTCTTTAGTGGGTTCAGTAAAAGTATTTAGGGCTGGGACAGAGATTAGGGTGAGCCGAGCTCTCAGTTTTGAGTTTGGCTCTGTTTTGAGGCTGGTTCTTAAAGGATGTGGTGGAAGAGGGAGATAAACCCAAAGGAGGTGAGGAGGGCATGGGTACTCCATTATTTTTGCTGCTTCAGGCTGAAGAGCTGCAGAGGGGAGTGAAAATGGTAGAGTAATGAATTCCAGCAGGTTCCTTTCCACAGAAGGGTGATCCTGATCTATTATCACTTGTTCTTATCAGGGCCTTTCCCAGTGGCTGAGCTGATAACAGCAGCGTGGCTGGGCAGGGAGGGCTATTTATAGACAGCATTTACTCAGGGAATCAGAAAGTAAATAAAGGCCTTTTATGAGAGAGGATGTTCAGCACCAGCGTTCTGAGCCTTGTGCAGGTTCCATTCTAAGGGCTGAGCTCAGCCCATGCACATTGCATTACACAGCTCAGTGCTGCACAACAGCATGGATCAGCTTCTCCCAAAAATGGGGGATTTGTCTGAGTGCTGGGGTGGGAGGAGATGGAACATCCCTGGGTTCAGGTGCTGCTGTGTGCCTGAAGGTGCTGGCAGGGGTGCTGGCCCTGGTGGGCTTGTGCAGGAGTGTCAGGGGTGGGATGGACAGAGATGAGAGATCCCTGCAGCCAGGGCTGGGAACTTGGGGTTATTGCAAAGGGCCTGGGTGCAGGGCCCTGCTGGGAGCTGCCAGGCACAGCTGGAGCAGGACTGAGAGAGGAGAGGGGAGAGAGGATGAGAGGGGGAGAGAGTGAAAGAGTAAAAGGGAAAGAGAGTAAAAGGGTAAGAGAGCGAAGTTCCTGTTACAATACCATAAATCTTCTTCTGTGTTGAATATTCTAATTCTCACTAACCAATCTAGTACAATACACAAATCCTACAGCATTTACACACAGCCTATAAGAATCATTACATTACCATACTGTGTTACATTTTAAACCCTACAAACTCCTCTTTGGGCCCCTTCTGCCAAGCTGTAGGGTCTGCTCTGGCCCTTGGAGCTGCCTGCAAGCAGAGGGTGTTGTTCCATCAAAAGGGGATCACCTTCAGCCAACCACACCATTGTTTTCCAGTTGTTCAGTAACTGAGGGATCTCAAAGCTTGCTTTCATTTCAATCTCACTCATAGTTTCCATATTCTCAAAATCTTTTGCCAGACAATCATATTGATAAGGCTTTCCTGTTTCACCTTCCCCAACAGGCTTGTGCCACCCCGGGGATTTCTTTCCTTTTTTTCAGCTGCTGTGTCCCTGAGAGCAATCCTTCAGCAAGGCTGTCAGCCTGGCTGGGGTGGCTTTCCAGGTCTGGCAGTCAGGGTTTGCTGCCAGGGTCCCACTGAGACCTGTCCTGGCTCACCCTCCTCACCAGAGACCTTGCTGGGAGCCTGGGTGGGAGCAATTCCAGTGGCAGGGAACCCCAGCTGTGTCTGGAGAGCAGGAGACCCACAGCCCCACTCAAACATCCACTTTCTCCTCTCCACCAGCCTGCCATGAAGTCACAAGGCAGTTGTGAAACAAAATAATCCTCACCCTACAAGGGCAAGCTTTCCTGTAGCCACAGCCTGGGGGACAATGCTGGGAGCTGTGATGGAGGAGCCTTGCCCAGAGTCATGTGCAGCAGCTGAGAGAATGCCCTGTGCTCCCTTGGCAGCCTCCAGGACAGCTTCCACAGGCTGTTTATAGGGGAGAGAAAGGAAAAACATGCCACAGAAGTTTGCCTGGACTTTCCGACAGCTTAGATCTTATTATGGCCTGAAATCCCTCCTGGAGCTCCTGCCAGGACTTTGGCCAAGTCTCTGCTGGTGCTGAGAGCCTCAGTGGCAGTAGGAGGTGAGAAATGACAAAGGAAATGTCCTGAGCACCATAAAAACACAAATGTATTTTTAAAAGGGTGATGCTGTATATTGGAGCACGCTCTTATGTCAGCTCCTCAGAGTGGCTGCCAGGCTGGAGCTGGGTGGAATTATTCTGCTTTGTTACAGCATGTTCTTGATTGGGATTTCAAACCTGGTGTGTTGTTTGTGCTCCTGCCCGTGATCCCTCCTCTGTACTCATGTTTGTATCAGCTCTGGAGGATTAAAAAAAAACCCAAAACACAAACCAGAAAAAAGAACTGAGAATTCAGGGTGAAATAAGAAGGAAAGGTCAGAGAAGAGGAAATACAGGTGTATGTGGAAAAATATGGGTTCTTCTCATGCTACCTAAAGAGTTGAGGGAGAGCCTTGAAAATCAAGTCAAGTTTTGTGTTCTGGATTTTATTTCGAAGCTCTTGGGGTGCTTGGCCTCCGAGGTGAGTCCTGCCAAGGCCTCCTGGTGCTGCAGTGCCCTCCAGGGCCTGTGGGATTGATTATTGGGCATTTTATGTTCCCCTAAGATTCACATTCTGAAGGGGAGGTGAAGGAAGAAGAAGTGGGGGGAGATGGAACAGGGTGGGACCCCTGCTTTGGGGGCCTCAGGACATGGAGGCAGTCACATTTCCAGGGCAGGGAGCTCCCAGTCATGTTTGGGGGCAGCTGGCAAAGAGCTTTAATTTCTTACAAATATTTGCTTAACACCAGGTTCCAGGGCATGGAGTCCTCATGTGGGCAAATCCTGCATCTTAGCAAATGATCAAGGCTCTGTTGAGGGCTGGGATAAGACTTTTGTATTATTTTTATTTGTTTTTTTTATTTCATTTTTTTTCCTATTACATTCAGTCCAGGCATGCCTGTGCCCATCTCCTGCTGGTTTATTCCATTTGAATAACCAAGGAGCACGAGGCAGTTTCCAAGTGTCCCCAGACAAAGGCTGGATTTTGCAGCCATAATCCTGTGACTCAGGCACGATCCCCCTTCCCAGAGATTCCCCTTCCCAGAGATCCCCCAGAGATCCCAGAGAGAGATCCCCCTTCCCAGAGATCCCCTCAGAGATCCCAGAGATCCCCCCAGAGATCCCAGAGATCCTCCCAGAGATCCCAGAGAGAGATCCCCCCCTTCCCAGAGATCCCCCTTCCCATTGCTGCTCCAGTTCTGCTGGGAGCTCCCTTGTAAACAACACAGCTCCAATGGGCTGGGCTGGGCTGAGCTGGGCTGAGCTGTGCCATTCTGTACCATTCTGTGCCATTCTGTTCCATTCTGTGCCATTCTGTGCCATTCTGTTCCATTCTGTGCCATTCTGTGCCATTCTGTGCCATTCTGTTCCATTCTGTGCCATTCTGTTCCATTCTGTGCCATTCTGTGCCATTCTGTTCCATTCTGTGCCATTCTGTGCCATTCTGTGCTATTCTGTGCCATTCTGTACCATTCTGTGCCATGCTGTGCTGTGCCGTTCTGTGCCATTCTGTGCTGTGCCATTCTGTGCCATTCTGTGCCATTCTGTACCATTCTGTGCCTTTCTGTGCCATCTGTGCCATTCTGTGCCATGCTGTACCATGCTGTGCCATTCTGTTCCATTCTGTGCCATTCTGTGCCATGCTGTACCATGCTGTGCCATTCTGTTCCATTCTGTGCCATTCTGTTCCATTCTGTGCTGTGCCATGCTGTGCCATGCTGTGCTGTGCCATTCTGTGCTGTGCCATTCTGTGCCATTCTGTGCTGTGCCATTCTGTGCCATGCTGTACCATTCTGTACCATTCTGTGCCATGTTGTGCCATGCTGTACCATGCCATTCTGTACCATTTTGTGCTGTGCCATGCTGTGCCATTCTGTGCCCTGCTGTGCTATGCCATGCTGTGCCATGCTGTGCTGTGCCCTGCTGTGCTGTACCATGCTGTGCCATGCTGTGCCATTCTGTACCATTCTGTACCATTCTGTGCCATGCTGTGCCATGCTGTGCCATGCTGTGCCATTCTGTACCATTCTGTGCCATGCTGTGCCATGCTGTACCATTCTGTGCCATTCTGTGCCATTCTGTGCCATTCTGTACCATGCCATGCTGTGCTATGCCATTCTGTGCCATGCCACTCTGTGCCATGCCACTCTGTGCCATTCTGTGCCATGCTGTACCATGCTGTACCATGCTGTACCATGCTGTGCTGTGCCATGCTGTACCATGCTGTACCATTCTGTGCCATTCTGTACCATTCTGTGCCATGCCATGCTGTGCCATGCTGTGCCCTCCTGTACCATGCCATGCTGTGCCATGCTGTGCTGTGCCCTGCTGTGCTGTGCCATGCTGTGCCCTGCTGTGCCATGCTATGCCATGCTGTGCCATGCCATTCTGTACCATTCTGTGCCATTCTGTGCCCTGCTGTGCCCTGCTGTGCCCTGCTGGCTCTCAGTGCTGGTGTGCTGGGCTCTCTGAAGGGCTCTCAAGGCCCAGTTCCAGGCTGTTTCCTCCCCTTTGTCTGCCCCAGCTCTCTGGAGCTGCTTTCCACCTTCCCTACCAGTCTCTCCCATTAGCACTTGCACCAGAAGCATTGGAGATGATGAAAAGTCCATTTGATGTTTAGATTTCACTTCTCTGTTTTTCAGACCCTGCACTGCCTCAGTGTAGAGCTCTAAACTCCACAGCCTGTTCTCTCAGCTGCTGTTCTCCTGTTTTATTCAGACACAACAATTCCTCTCTGGGCCTGAAACTCAAGGACACCCTCCAGCCTCAGGCCCCAAAAAGTACAAACAAAATGAGCTGGGGGGCAGCAAACTGGGGGTAAATGACTTCATCACCTGAAGCTGTGATTGGAGCATGAACCCTGATATGCAAATGGGGTTAAAAATCTATAATTGTCTGAAAAACTCGTGCCCATTGTCCATTGTGGGTGTATATCGGGTCCGTCTGTCTGTCTCTGCCCCGACACAGGCAGGGTGGTTCTTGGGTGGACGCATTTCAAAGGACGAGTCTGGACTCTTCAGCTTTTCCATCTTCAGATTGTTTATTGTTTCTTATCTACAAAATTTTCTGTCTGCCCAACAGAGGTCTGATCTGCAAGGCAGCCACAGGCACTCTGACCACCCACGGGGCGGTCGTGTCTTTTTATACTAAAATCTACGTACACAATATTTACCTTTATTTTCCAATGCTTTTCACCCATGTTAGCAAGTGCACCTTTACCATAAACCAATCCCCAAGTGCCAACATCACCACAGGAGATGGAAGACAAGAAGAAGACAGAAGAAGGACGAGACACGCCCTGATCCCTCCATCTTGTCTCCATAACCCCCCTGTACCAAAAACCTTAAAGTTTATATTTCACCCTCTAAATGTGTCTCTTTTACACCTCTCACTCTAAAGTGATTCTCAGGCCCTCAAATTCTTGTCACTTCTGTAGATGGATCAAAATCAAGCCACCAAACACTCTTGGCAACATTCCAGGATTTCCGAGACCCCCAAGGGTTCTCCTGGCATCTCTGGACATCAGGAACGATGTGCTGAGATCCCACAGGTGTAGCCTTGGAGGCTTCTGACTGCCCAAGGTGTATCTATGGAAGGTTTTTAATAAATATTCACTTTTATTCTCTCAATCTTGTCCAGCCTCTGTTCTAGGCAGCGATCCCAAGGCATCACATGAGTGAAATGAGATTTAAAAGCACTGGATGGGCTTCTTCTTCCTGCCCTGCTCTTGCAGGCTTGGCAGAAACAACTCCTTCAAGGTGTCCAACTTCTGCCTCTGGTTTGTTCAGGGCTGCCTGGGCCTGGCTGCAGACCCTCAGAGTGAAATTCAACCCCTGCATGCCATAGGTGGGGAGAGAAACACAGAGCACTTTCTCAGGAGCAGAGAATAGCTGGGTTTGGGACTTGTGCAGGAAGTTTAAAAAAATACTGACTTTAACCAGTGCTTTCTTCAGGCTCAGCAGAGAGTAACTGGGTTTGGGACTTCTGTGGGAAGTTTAAAAAAATACTGACTTAAATCAGTGCTTTCTTCAGGCTCAGCATCTCTGTTCTTTGCCCTTTGCTGAAGTTTTGTAGGAGTCCAGGATCTTTTGCAGCCTTAATGATTCTAAAGCATCTGCTGCTGAGTTTTGGTTGTATTTTCTTCAAGGACCGTGGTCATCAGTGAGTTTATTCAGCTGAATTTTCCCAGCAGTTTTTGATATTTGCCTGTGCCACAGTGTTGGGACAAAACACCTGAATGCACCCACCCTAAATCCCATGAAATTGCAGCTTGTCAACAGGAGAACTGTAAAAGAAATGTAAATAAATGTGTGCTCATGAGGGGCTGTGTTAATGCAGGGCCTTTGTAGTGCTTCTGTTTGCAGGAGATTCCCTTTGCTGGGAATTCAGATTTGATAATTAACTGTAGCCAGCAGCACTCCCAGCAATGTCCTCCTGTGCTTTTCAGAGCCCTGTTTGCAGAGGAGTCTCAGGAATGATTTTATCTGCAGTTGTGCCAGCACTCGTACAGGAGTGGGAGCTCCGTGGGGCTGCTCCCTGAGCTGTGCCCAGCCTTGGCTTCCCAGGCCTGGGGCCATTCCCTGGTGCCTCAGTGGCACAGCAGGGCAGGGTTTGCTAAGGTGCAGAGAGCAGTGTGGAGCTGCTGTTGGGGACACAACAGCTGGATCAGAGTGTGGTGCAGAGACTGTGTGCAAAAATGGGATTTCTACCCAGCTTTAGTTGAGTGCTGTGGAACTTCCTCTCTCCCTTCCATGCAGGGGTTGGAATGAATGGGTCCTTAAAGTGCCATCTGACCCCAACCATTTTCCTTTCCCTCTCTGTTCCCCAGTCCATGAATTCCCAGCAGCACCCTGAGACCCCTCAGGGAGCACCAGCACAGGAAAAAGCCTTGGAAATGTGATGCCAATGCCATCCTCCAGGCTGAAACCAGCATGTGCCCAGGTTAAATTTGCCCTTTGCTGTTAACAAAAGTCTGTATATATAGAGAAAGGGAAAAAATAATTGGCTAATTCAGGTTTTTGGCAGCTCACTTGTCCCTGGGGTGTCTCTGGTGGCTCCAAGCCTGTCTCAAACAAATGAGGGCCAGTCTCAGAAACTGAGAGTTTAAAGTTCATCACCATATTTCCCTTTTTTTTTTTTTTTAATTTTTTACTTCCTAGGGGTATCTGGCTTTGGAGAGGCTCCTCTTCTCCTCTTCTCTGTGCTGCCCATTTTCCCCTTCCCCACTGATGTTTTTGTCCAGCGTTCCCATTGATGTTTTGCTCATTGTGGACTTGTTTGTGCTTGTTCTCTTGGCTGCTTTTCCATGATTTCCCAGGGATTTCCCTGTCCCCCAGAGCAGAGGCCCTGCAGACCTTTCCCAGGCTGCTGTTTCCCACCAGGTTCTTTTGTTGGGAGCAGTTCTGGGTTGCTGCAGTCCCAGGAAATGGCTGGGAATGGGAGGCAGAGCTGGATAAATCCCTCTCCCTTTCCCTGGCAGCTCTGCCTCCCCAAAACCTGCATTTCAGCTGTCAAAAACTGCAGCAGATCCCCACTGCAGAATGATTTGTTCGTGCTTAAGAGCCATGCATTTGTTCAGGGGTTGTAAACACCGTCAGCAAGGTTTTGACAGCAGTGAAAAATGAATTTTAGTTGCTGGTGCAGAGGGAAAATAAAACCAGCCTTGGCTCTGCCTGCAGCCTGCCAGGGGCAAAGCAGAGGGGAAAAGTCATTCCTGTGAGGCCCTGGCACAGGTTCCCAGGGAAGCTGGGGATTCCTGGTCCCTGGAAGTGTCCAAGGCTGGGCTGAGGGGGCTTGGAGCAGCCTGGGACAGTGGGAGGGGTCCCTGCCATGGCAAAGGGAACTGGATCAGCTCTCAGGTCCCTCCCAGCCCAAACCATCCTGGGGTTCAGTGAAATCCAATCCAGCTTGGTCTGTTACTTCTTGTGGTTCGGGCTGGGACAGGTTGGGCACAGATGTGCAGAGGAAGAGACAGAAAGCAGAGTTCAGTTCTCATTCTGTCTCCATTCTCCCTTACCACATCACAAATCACAGCCCAGGCCTTTCTGCACACCTGGTGGTGTCTTATCAGCCAGAGCAGTTTATGACTAACCCCAAATCCTCTCTCTGCAGGAAACTCTGTGTTCCTGCCATGGCACAGCGGTGGGAGGTGTGATAAAATGTACTTTTAATTACACTCCAATTTCTTGAGTGTGGATATTTTATTTATAAAGACTGCACAGGCAGAGGCCTTTTGTGGTTTTGCTCCTCAGGATGAAACTGCTCTGGAGCAGCTCTGATTTCCTGAGCTCAGGAGCAGCAGAAGGGCCAGGCTGCAGTGGACAGATGCTGTGAGCTTCCATGAAACCTTGGGAAGGAGTTCACTAAGGAATGAATTGCCATGGCCTTCACTAAGGAATGAATTTCCATGGCCAGGTTCTCCTCAGGAGCGTGTACTCCTGGCCATTGTGGGTGGGAGTTGTGCTTTGGACAATCCTCATGGGCCTAACCTGGTAAACAATGTTAAAAATCATTTGGAGCTGAGGAATAGGAACAGCAGTGGTGATAATCAGGCTGGGTTCTGCTGATCTTTCTCTCCAGGAGATAAGGAATCTGATTAGGCAAGGGAAGAGTGGGCAGCAGAAAGAAGAAGCTGAGATTTACAAAACTTTTCTGTCCAGACTTCTCCTACTTGCAGAAGCTCTGGACTCTCCTGTGGAATGGCTTTGAAACCAGGACAGTGATCAGATTTTCCTTCACTTGGCTGGGTGTGAGACTGAGCAAGCCTGAGGGCCCCCATCAGCAGCTGTGTGCAAGGCCAGGGGATCTCCTGGATTTCCTCCCTTGTGTGGTGTCAGAACTCAGTGCATCCCTCTGGGTGTCCAGAGCTGCCAGGACCCTGCCAGGGGGCTCAGAGACCCTGGCACACAGCCCAGAGCACCTGGGGTTTGATTGTGACCCCTGGAGCAAGTTACCAGCTTTGTATGAGGACATGAAAGCCACAGAGCTTCGAATAGTTTAACAATAAAATGATCACAGGGTGAAAATGTAGATTTTAGGATTTTTGGTATGGGGGTTATGGGGACAAGATGGAGGAACTTGGGCGTGTCCAGCCTTTCTCCTTCTTTTTTTTGTTCTCCATTTTCTGCAGTGATGTTGGCACTTTGGGATTGGTTTAGAGTAGAAGTGCACTGTCTAACACAGGTGATAGGTATTGGGAATTAAGTGTCAATATGTTATATTATAAAAGGACAACACAAAGAGTGCCTGTGGCTGTCCTGAGAGCAGATCTCGGCTGGGCAGAAAGAAAATTTTATAGATCAGAATTAATAAACAACCTCAAGACCGAAAAGTGAGGAGTCCAGACTCGTTCTGCAGTTGCATGGGCTGAAACAGAGACACCCTGCACATCTCAGGGCTGCAATTATCAACCAAAACCCAGGAGTGTGGAGCACACTGGGACCCCCAGAGCAGCCTCACCTGCTGGGCTGGGCTGGTGTTGGGATCTCCAGCTGCTCACAGTGACCCCCAGATGTGTTGGAAAGTCTCTTTTCCCAGCCTGGTGCTTGAAGAAGGAGTCAGGGCTCTTCATTTCTCGGTCTCAAGGTTGTTTATTGTATCTTATTTATAAAATTCTTTCTCCTGCCCTGCTGAGGTCCATCCAGCAGGACAGTTCCAGGCACTCTGCCTGCCCCCAGGGCAGGGTTATGTCTTTATACTAAAAACTACAATGTGTACAATGTTTACAGTTACTGTCCAATACCCATCACCTGTGGTAGACACTGAGCTTCTGCTCTAAACCAATCCCAAAGTGCCAACATCACTGCAGAAAATGGAGAACAAGAAGAAGAAGGAGAAAGGCTGGGCATGCCCAGTTCCCTCCATCTTGCCCCCATAACCCCCATACCAGAAACCCTAAAATCTACTTTTCCACCCTGTGATAACTTCACTATTATTCTACCTAAACTGTCATGGCTTGCAGATCTTCATCCAAGGTTGGTGATTTGCTCCATGGGTCATATTCAAACCCACAGGTGCTTTGGGCCCCGTGCCAGGGCTTCTGAGCCCCCTGGCAGGGGTGCTGGTGTCCTGGACAGGCACAGGCAGGTTCTGAGGGAGTTCCTGGTGTCCTTGGGGATGCATTTCTGTGCAAGGGGCTGGGAGGGACGAGCAGAGGGATCCTGAGCCGGTGCAGGGTTCAGAGGGCTCTGAGCAGTGCCCTCCCAGAGCTCTGTGCTGCAGGGATGGCTCACACAGGAGCGGTGACTCTGCAGGGTGTCACAGCCCCTGTGGGTCCTCCTGCTCTGCTCACAGCCCCATAATTTTCCCTCTGAAGGAATGCAGGCACAGCTGCTGCTTTTACTTGATGTTGTTGACCTGTGGTGTCATTAAACCTGGGTTTGTTTGAACAGCCCGTGTGGGCAGCAGGAGACACAAAGGAAGCTGCAGATGATTTTTCTTGTGGTTCCACTGACAGGCTGGAGCATCTGCCTCGCTGGCTGTAAGCAGGGGCTGTAATTAGGCAATGTTTTCCTGTAGAGTAACTCCTTTTAGCAATTTTCTTCACAAGGAATTGCTGTTCAAAGGTCTGCTTGCTGCTTTAAGTAGAGCCCAGGTCTGGAACAAGGCTTTAATATTAAACCTCTCCTTTATGGGGAAACACCCAACAGGAGCAGGGCAAAGGGGGCAGGTTCTGCTCTGCAGAGATTTGATGGCTCAGACTCAGGAACAAACTCCACCATGGCTCTGATATTTGGGAAGTTCTGCTCTGCAGAGATTTCACCACAGATTCAGGGATAAACTCTCCCATGGCTCTGATATTTGGGAAGTTCTGCTCTGCAGAGATTTCACCACAGACTCAGGGATGAACTCTCCCATGGCTCTGATATTTGGGAAGTTCTGCTCTGCAGAAATTTGATGTTTCACCACAGATTCAGGGATAAACTCCCCCATGGCTCTGATATTTAGGAAGTTGTGCTCTGCAGAGATTTGATGTTTCACCACAGATTCAGGGATAAACTCTCCCATGGCTCTGATATTTGGGAAGTTCTGCTCTGCAGAGATTTGATGTTTCACCACAGATTCAGGGATAAACTCTCCCATGGCTCTGATATTTGGGAAGTTCTGCTCTGCAGAGATTTGATGTTTCACCACAGATTCAGGGATAAACTCCCCCATGGCTCTGATGTTTGGGAATTTTGATGCTGGAATGGTTTTTGGCAAAAGAGCTTCTGTGGAGAGGGTGTTGCAACAGGCAGAATCACAACTTCACTCAGTGCTGCATCCTCTGTTCCAGCCAGGCTCTAATGGAATCAGCCCTTCCCATTAAATTAATATGTTCTCCATGGAGCCCATCAAGTAACATTTAATTTGCTTCAGTGAGGTTGGGCACGTGGGATCAACATGATCAACGCTTGGGATAATCAGGAGGAATCCCTGTGTTGTGCAGCATCTTAAAAATGCTCATTTAGACAGAGGTAGCAATTGTGAAGAACCTAATTGGTTGATGCAATTTTATGTCTAATTTAGTGCAAAATGAAAACTGGAAGGAAAATGATCTCTTAGGTGAGGGTTCCAAAATCAGAGAGAATGGTGAATTGTTCATTTGTTTTGGGTTGGTTTGTTTTGGCTTTGAGTTTTTTTTTTTGTTTGTTTGTTTTGTTTTATTTTGTTTTTGGTGGTGGTGTTATTTTGGTTGTTTTTTTTTTTTCTTTTTTTCCTTTGGGTCTCTTGTTTTATTTAACAAGAGCCAGGAGTTTGTAGTTGCCCTGTGCCTGGCAGTGCCCAAGGCCAGGCTGGATGGGGCTTGGAGCACCCTGGGGTGGTGAAGGTGTCCTTGCCCATGGCAGGGGGTGCAATGGGATTATCTTTAAGCTCCTTCCAACCCCAGCCACTCTGGGATTCCATGGAAAGTAAAGAAGGCATCACAGAGTTACATCTTTAAAATGAAATCTACCCTGCATGGTTCAGACCTTTGGAGCTCCTGTTCCTGTTTGTGTTTACAATCCCAAACTCCCTTCCAGCCCCAGGTTTGGTGAGGGGGCAGAGGTGGCTCTTCCCATGGCTGACAAATGGTTAAATGGACCTGGCACTGCAGCAGAGCTTTGGTGTCTCTGAGGCTGTTTGGAAGGTCTGGAACACAATCCTTTCCCATCCCCAGCAGCCAAACCCCTGCCCAAGCAGCCAAAGCCCTGCCCAGGTTCCTGCCCTGGCTGCTGGGTTCATCTGGGGGCTGCCAGGTGCATGGCAGTGCCCCCAGTGCCCAGCACAGCGTCCCTCTGAGCTGCTGCTGGGTTCATCTGGGGGCTGCCAGGTGCATGGCAGTGCCCCCAGTGCCCAGCACAGCGTCCCTCTGAGCTGCTGCTGGGTTCATCTGGGGGCTGCCAGGTGCATGGCAGTGCCACCTGTGCCCAGCACAGCGTCCCTCTGAGCTGCTGCTGGCTGCTCTGTGCCTGTGGGATAGCGTCTGTGGGCACGTCCTGCACCCCTGGGCCAGGCCTGGGCAACTGCCAGGGGCTGAGTGCCACCAGGGATGTGCCAGCGTGGCGTGGGTCACACGGTGCCAGCCTGGTGTGGGTCACACAGTGCCAGTGTGGGTCACACAGTGCAGTGTGGGTCACACAGTGCCAGCCTGGTGTGGGTCACACAGTGCAGTGTGGGTCACAGGGTGCCAGCACAGGGTGGGTCACACAGTGCCAGTGTGGGTCACACAGTGCCAGCGTGGTGTGGGTCACACAGTGCAGTGTGGGTCACACAGTGCCAGTGCCAGTGTGGGTCACACAGTGCCAGTGTGGGTCACACAGTGCCAGCCTGGGTCACACAGTGCAGTGTGGGTCACACAGTGCAGTGTGGGTCACACGGTGCCAGTGTGGGTCACACAGTGCCAGTGTGGGTCACGCAGTGCCAGCCTGGTGTGGGTCACACAGTGCAGTGTGGGTCACAAAGTGCAGTGTGGGTCACACGGTGCCAGTGTGGGTCACACAGTGCCAGCCTGGTGTGGGTCACACAGTGCAGTGTGGGTCACACGGTGCCAGTGTGGGTCACACAGTGCAGTGTGGGTCACACGGTGCCAGTGTGGGTCGGGTGGTGCCAGCGTGGGCACAGCCTCATGCTCAGGGCTCCTGTGAGTGCCACACGTTGCCAGTGCAGGCACGGTCTCATGTGGGCATAGCTTCATGTTCAGGGCTCCTGTGGGTGCCACACAGTGCCATTGTGGGCACAGCCTCATGCTCGGAGCTCCTTGGGGGCCACACAGTGCCATTGTGGGCACAGCCTCATGCTCAGGGCTCCTGTGGGTGCCATGTGGTGCCAGCACAGATGTGCCCTCGTGCTCAGGCTCCTGTGGGTGCCCCCCGGGCCCTGGAGCAGCCCAGCCCCGCTGGAGGAGGGTGGGAGCACAAGGCTGGCTCTGGGAGCAGGGCATGGCCTCGGGGGCATCGCTGCTGTGCCAGGGGAGGAGGGGCTGCCGTGCCCCAGGAGGGCTGGGCTGGGAGCAGCTGGTGCCACACTGGGGTGCTGCAGGGAATGGTTCTGTTCCTGGGGTGCTCAGTGTTCTGGGTGTTTGTGCTTGGGAACTGTTCCTGTCTCCATGGGCAATTTATGGGTACTGCTCAAACCAACGCTTCAGTTTCCCCTTGTGGACTTAAACCTGATAGCTCTGGAGCCCTTCCCTTCCCTTCCCTTCCCTTCCCTTCCCTTCCCTTCCCTTCCCTTCCCTTCCCTTCCCTTCCCTTCCCTTCCCTTCCCTTCCCTTCCCTTCCCTTCCCTTCCCTTCCCTTCCCTTCCCTTCCCTTCCCTTCCCTTCCCTTCCCTTCCCTTCCCTTCCCTTCTTTTTGGGGATTTTCTCCCCTCCGTGACCCTATGAAAAAGGGTTTTCCTGAAGAGTTTTGCTTATGGAATTAATACTCTGTTATTAGTATGACTTGGTGAATGTTTTATTCCTTGAGGGAGGGATATTTTTAATGACGGACTAATCCAGCTGATACCATCAGGCGTCATTAATGATCAGCTGCTCTGTTTGTGCCTTTCTGCCTTGAGCAAAAACATTCTGAACCCAGCATGTTTGTACCTGGTGCCTTCTGTGAGCACCTTGTTCGTTGGTTCAATCAAACCAGGCATCTCAAATCCCTCCAAAAGGCAATTACTGAACAGCTCTTTGCAAGGCAAACTTGTCTGGAGCTGACTTGCTGTTCCACAGGGGTTTTTGGGAATCTGCTGCCCTTCCCTGTTCCTGAGCTGCACGTGGGTGGCACTGGGACAGGAGGAGGGAAGAGGATCCCGTTCCTTGAAAGGGGCTTTAAGGCAGTGCTGATGCCTTGGGAAGGCTGAGCTAGAACACAGACTGGACAGAGTTAAAGAATAAAATAGGGATTTATTGAAAGGATCTCCTCAAGGGATCCACCTTGGGCAGCACAAGAGCCCAGCCAGGGCTGCACCCAAGAGGAACCAAAATGGTCACAGAATGAACCCAAGATGAACCAAAATGGCCACAAAATGAACACAAAATGATCACACAATGAACCCCAAAATAGTCACAAAATGAACCCAAAATGATCACAAAATGAACCCAAAATGGCCACAAAATGAACCCAAAATGATTGCAAAATGAACCCCAAAATGGTCACAAAATAAACCCAAAATGGCCACAAAATGCACAACCAGTCATGGGGTCTCTCACTTTTATAAATTCTGCCCAATTTGCATTTTGCAGTTCATTGTCCAATTCCAGCTTTAGCCCCTGCAGTCCCATCCTTGTTTTTCTCTCTCCAGCCCACGGTGTTTGTGCTCCTGGGCTGAGATTTGGATCATTTGTCCTTGGTCCCAGTGGAGCAGGAATTGTTTTGTGTCCCTGCTCTGTGCCCAGAGCTCACCATGCCCTGATGTGAGCCCGGACCCACACACTAAAGCAGCCCAGAATGTGAAAAATAGAAAAGCTAAACCTGAGATATCAGCCCAGAATGGGAAAAATAGAAAAGCTTAACCCGAGATATCAGCACAGAATCTGAAAACCAGAAAATCTAAACCTGAGGCATGGGTGGCAAAGTTTTGGGGCTGGTGCCAGCACAGAGCCTGGTGCAATCCCATGGACGCTGAGGCTGGAGGAGCTGGGGAAGCTTTTCAGGGCTGTTATCCCGAGGTGTGTCCGTGTCCATCTCTTTGCTGGGAGCCGGTGGCTGCTGTCCCAGCCTCCGAGGGAGCAGAGCTGTGCTGTGACTCAGCTTTACAAGGACACTGCTCGGAGCCGTGCTAATCCTGGCTGCTCCGGGGGTTTGTTTGCCCGCTGTCCTTCCCGGAGAGCCGGGGCTTCCTTTGTTCTCCTCTCAGACAGCGAGGCAGGGCTGAAGGAGTGACGGAATGGCCCTGGAATGTGAGAATGTGATGTGTCACATCTGGGAAAAAAGGGCTTCAGAGAAGTCAGGCTTGCCCTTTATTTGCGGCTGGATGGGACTGACACGTCCTTGGAAGGTGGGAAAGAAGGGGAAAAAAAATAAAAAAGCCTGGCTTAGGCATGAACAAATTCATGTCGCTGATCTTTTTTTAGAAGAAAGAACTAAAAATGTAATAAAAAGCCCCAAAGTCTGGGAGCTTTGGATGGCAACATTTCTGAGTCAGAAAAAGGATTTTTGGATGCAGCTGGAAACCATTGCAATTGCTGCATGTGAGCCAAGAAATGAAGTGTGCTTGGGGAGCAGCAGCAGCAGCTCACCTCCTGCTGCAGTGGGAAGGCTGCCGGCTTCCCAGCAGTTTGGCTATTGCAGGATTGTAGGAGCTGGAGTCTCCTGGGCTGGAAGAGACCCTCAGGGATCAGGGAGCTCCTGCTGTGCAGAGCTGGAGGTGCTCCCCTCTCCCTTGGGATAGAGGTGCTCCCTTAGGATGGAGGTGCTCCCCTCTCCCTTGGGATGGAGGTGCTCCCCAATCCCTTAGGATGGAGGTGCTCCCCTCTCCCTTGGGATGGAGGTGCTCCCTTGGGATGGAGGTGCTTCTCTTTCCCTTGGAATTGGAGGTGCTCCCCTCTCCTTTGGGATGGAGGTGCTCCCCTCTCCCTTGGGATGGAGGTGCTCCTCTCTCCCTTGGAATTGGAGGTGCTCCCCTCTCCTTTGGGATGGAGGTGCTCCCTTAGGATGGAGGTGCTCCCCTCTCCCTGAGGATAGAGATGCTCCTCTCTCCCTTGGGATGGAGGTGCTCCCTTAGGATGGATGTGCTCATCTCTCCCTTAGGATGGAGGTGCTCCCTTGGGATGGAGGTGCTCCCTTAGGATGGAGGTGCTCCCCTCTCCCTTAGGATGAAAGTGCTCCCCTCTCCCTTGGGATAGAGGCAGCTCCTGGAGCTGTTGGGGCCCTCTGTGGCGTTTTTGGGCTGCATCCCCTGGTTCTGTGTGCCAGGGAGCACAGGGGCACCCACAGCTTGCTGGGGTTACAATTTGACCTCAGATGGTAACTGAGGAGAGAAATACTGATTAATGTAAATGACCAGGAGCATAATGGAGTGTGGTGAATAATAAAGGCAGCAGAGCCATAATTAGCATCCTCTCAGTGCCCTGACCTCCTGGATTTTGGGAATGTGCAGCAGCACAGCTGCCAAGGTCCCTTTAAAGTCGGGTGTGCTGCAGCAAACACAGGATGATCACAGAATGAGCAATCTTCTTATTGTCTCACCTCCCTGGAAGTTGAGATGCACAATTAATCCTCCTCTCCATTGTCATCCCCTGCCTGGCTCTGTCCTCTCCTCACTGTGAAGATTCTCCCGAGGTTTAAGTGTGAGGGGAAAGTAAGATTGGCATTTTGAGCTGGTAAATGAGGTTAATCAGCTTGGTGGTGGGTGGGAGGAATGTGCTCTGGGGTTAAGAATTTGATGTTAATGGTTAGCACGACCCTCCTTGCCAGACCTGTGAAAATTCCCTTCAGTCAGGCAGGAACTTTAAAAAAGTCAGGTTAAAAACTGGTTGGAACTGATTAAAAATCACCTGATGGTTTTATTGTTGCTGTCATTAAGAGAAACACAGGGACTGTGGGAGGGTGTGTGGAAGGTGCCACCTTTCCCCCTCTCCTGAAGAAGACACTGGGTTGGGTTTGCTGGGCAGGAATTAGGGCTGTAAATCTCTGCAGAAAGCACCAAGTGAAGAAATGGAGCTGCTGGGCTGCCTGCAGGATGAGGGAGGCTGGGGATGTGTAATTCTGGCAGCTGCCCTGGCTGACCTGCTGGGGGGGGAACTCAAATCCTTTCTCCTGCCTTTTGGCAGAGTCAGGGCAAACCCATGGATGACGTTCTCCAAAAATCCCTGCCTCCCTCTGCAGAAGGCAGGGTGAGGAGGCAATAATTCAGCAGGAGGGCTGCATGCAGCCAGGATCCCTCCTGCCAGGAGTTCAAACCCTCAGAAGCAGCAGATCAATTTTTGCAGTGTCTGCTCGACTCCCATCCAGCACTGGCAGCAGAGGCAGCAGGGATGATTGCCCTGAAACAGGAGAGGCAGCTCACACATTGCCAATATAATTGCCTGCTTTAATTAATTTCACCTTCTTGCCTGTGATATTAGAACGTGGAAGGCAAAGTTGCTATTTTTATAGCAGTGCACATGTAATTAGTACAAAACCCACCCCGGGCACGGAAATCCGAGCTGCAACGTTTGGTGACAAATGCAAATTCCAGCCTAAATATTTTTCCCCTGCTTGGCAGTGAATCCATGCTGGTAAAAAGATGCACAACAAGTCCTCCTGTGTAAGAGCCCAAATGAGGGATGCAGGACTCCAGGTGGCTCTCTAAAATGCAGTTTATTGTATCCAAGAGGTTACAGCAGCCCAGGGTGTGGGTGACAGAGCTGTGCCCACAGCTGTCAGCTCCAGCTGCAGGCAGGCCTGGAGACCCTTTTCTTTTGGTTACAGTGCATTCTATACTTTTCTTTTGGTCACAATGCATTTTATACTTTTCTTTTGATCACAATGCATTCTATACTTTTCTTTTGGTTACAATGCATTATAGACTTTTCTTTTGGTTACAATGCATTATAGACTTTTGGTCACAATGCATTATAGACTTTTCTTTTGGTCACAATGCATTCTATACTTTTCTTTTGGTTACATTGCATTCTATACTTTTCTTTGCTGAGCATCTTAATACAGTAGAACCAATCTATACCATAACTATGATCTATAGCCCATCATAACTGCTATAATTACCAGATTCATGTTACTGTTCTCCAGTCACTCAAAGTTAGTACATTACAGTTTAAGCTAGAAGCTGTTTTTCAGTTTTCTTGCAGTGGAAAATTCTGAGACCTTTTTTCTGCTTGCCACATTTGCTGCCTTGTTTGCCTGTGCTCTCTTTCTGCTTGGTAAAAACATCTTTTTTTTTTTTTTTTTTTTTTTTTAATGTGGGTTTATCCTTTGCTCTAAGCCATAAAAACCCCTTCTAACTAACACACCCTTTGCCTCCTTGGTTATCCAGTGAGACTGGCTCAGCAATTCTTTTCTTCTATATAAAAACTTGCTTCCATCTCTATCCCTTCATCAGAGTCTACATTTAAAAATCCTTCTGCTAAGCACACATATCTGTGAGAGTTTCTTGTCAAACTTTCACCCTTCCCCACACTCCTGCTCAAATGCAGCTCTCACAGGCTGCTCTGCTGGGTGTTCTGCCCCCAGCAGCAGGGAGGAGTGCCTGGGGTGGGGATGTCCTCAGAGCTGCACCATGTCCTTCCTTCCCTGCCCGAACACCCAAACAGCCCCTCTGGTGCTGGCAGGGGTGAACCCTGCCCAGTGCAGCTGTGGGCACCAGATCAGCCTCCTGGGGCTCATCCTGCATGCAGCCATCCCCTCGTGCTCTGTGCCTTGGAAAATGGAGGGAATCTCTGCATTTTGGTGCATTTAACAACAGGTTTTGTGGGTTTTTTTGTTTTGTTTTGGTTTTTTTTTTGTTTGTTTTTTTTTTTTTTAATTTTTTTTTTTATTTCTGTACTTGCAGTTCCAGCTGAACTCTGAGCAGTGTTGAGGTAGCAACAGGAATGGTTGTGATGGCACGTGGAGAGTCTGTTCACAGGATTCTTTTTGATTTGTGGTGGCCAAAGTTTCTTTTCTAGGAGGGTAATTCCTGTTGTCCCACCAGACAGGCAGGTCTGGGGTGGCACTGGTGCCTGTTCAAAGAGGGGTACATGCTTGGCTTTCCTTCTCCTGCCGGACTCAAACCATGCCCATGTCTGTGGATGTGTATCAGCATTTTTCCAGAGTGTTTCCAGTTAAAATTGTCAGATTTGGGCTTTGCTGTAAAGGGTTTCAGCGCTTAAAAATAGAATTAAAACAAACAATACAATACAATATAAAAATACAATATAAAATACAATACAATATGAAATACAATACAATCTAAAATACAATACAATATAAAAATACAATATGAAATACAATACAATCTAAAATACAATTATAAAAATAATTGTAGGACCCCAGAAGGATTTGGGTTGGAAGCAGCATTAAAGTCATTTTGTTTCACTCCCTTCCACAGACCAGGTTGCTCAGAGCCCCATAATGACCTCAGCCATTTTAATGAAACAATTTCTGCTCTGTCTCCTTCCCTGGCACCCCCAGCACTGAGGGTGGGCACCCAGCACTCAGGGATTTGCTGGAGTGTTCTCCTGGCAGCTGGAGGGCTGGGAAGAGGCTGGGGCATGGAGCTCAGTGAGGATTTGGATACAGAGGGCACAGAAACACTTGGACTGCTTGGAATGAACTGGGAAATTGTAACATTTTTGATTGACATAATTTCCCTGATTCTTTCTGGACCAGAAACTTCCCACCTCGTTTGCAGCCAAATATCAAATGAACTGAAAGAGGGGAAATGTGGGTTAGAAATGAGGGAGGAATTGTTCCTGTGAGGGGCTGGCACAGGCTGCCCAGAGGCTGCCCCTGCATCCCTCCCTGGCAGTGCCCAAGGCCAGGCTGGAACACCTGGGGTAGTGCAAGGTGATCTTTGAGGGGATGGATCCCTGGGGTGGGACCTTGGAGCTCCCTCCCAGCCCAAACAATCTCTGATTCCCTGGTTCTGCTGGAGCAGTGCTGGTCCCAGTGCAAGTGGAGACAGCTTTGCTTCCCTCCCAGACTCCTGTTCTGTCTGAGGGACACCATCTGCTCTGCATTTCCACTAACTGTCACATTTCCTCCCACAGCCATCAGAACTTGTCATTCTGAGGGGAAAAACTGCTTTTCTCTGCTCTTGACACTTTGCACCTCTTGTCTTTCAGATGGGAAGAGGAGCTGACCAGAAGGATGAGCCTGGAATCCATGGTGGAAACCTTAAGAGAGGTGAGGTTTGGGCAGTGTGGGGTGAAAGGTCCAGGGCTTCCTGCAGCTCTCCTTATGCTGCCCAGCATTTTATTTGTCTTTTAATTAAAAATTTGCCCTCTGGCTAGAGCAGCTGTGCTGCTGTAGAGGACAGGGCTAACGCTGGGAAGCTGGAGCAGGAAATGATGAAGTTTGTGACAAAGTTTGTGACAGAGTGGGAGGAGGGAGTGGAATTTATAACACAGGGTAACAATTACATTTCATTAAAGAATGAAGTTCCATTGTAACCCCCTTTTTAAGCAGCCTGCTCAGGCTGAGTGGGAGCTGGGCTGGGCTCTCACCCCCTGGCTCTTTGCCTTGCAGGAGGCCCAGGAAGCAGAAGCTCTGCAGGAGGAGCTGAATGAGAAGATCGAGAGGCTGAAGGCAGAGCTGGTGGTGTTTAAGGGTCTGATGAGTGATGTAAGTACCCAGGGCCCTCTGTGGGAGTGTGTCCTGCACATGGCCCCATCCCCAGCCAGGTCATTAGCGAGTGCTGCTGTGTAATTAGCGAGTGCTGCTGTGTAATTAGCGAGTGCTGCTGTGTAATTAGCGATGGCTGCTGGGATCCAATGCATCAGACAGATCCCCCTCCCCTGCTTCCTGTCTGGTCTGTGTGGAGATGCATTAACTGCTGCTTACCCATACCCAGGACTCTGCCCTCCCTCCCTTCCCCCCAGCTGCTGGGCAGCCTCGGATCTGGGAGAAAAGGGCTGGAGAAGGCCCAGGCTGGGGAGCAGGCTCAGCCCTGGGCAGCTCCAGCAGCTGCTGGCACGGGGACTTTGCCTGGAGCCATGCAAAAAAAAAAAAAAAAAATCCTTTAGGAACACATTGTATGGAATCCTGGACTGGTTTGGATTGGAAGGAGCTTAAAGATCATCCTGTTCCACCCCTGCCATGGCAGGGACACTCCCCCTGTCCCAGGCTGCTCCAGGCCCTGGCCTTGGGCACTGCCAGGGATCCAGGGGCAGCCACAGCTTCCCTGGGCACCTCTGCCAGGGCCTCACCACCCTCACAGGGAGGAATAAGTGTTTCCCATCTCCCTTAATGAACTCTGAAAAGATCAATCCTGGTTCAGGTATTGGCTTTGCTTCCAGGGCTGGTTCAACCTCATGGATAAAAAAAAAACAAACAAAAAGTCTTGTTTTCTCAGGAATTTCCTCATGTCTCATTAGATACTGAGCTCTCTTCAAAGCCAGAGGATCTTTTAGGCCCTGAGTGGATAAAATTCTTTTATTTAGAAGTGAGATCATGCAGATATCTGGAAGGATAAGCCAGGTGAATATTAAGGTGCCTTTCTCAGTAAGTCTGAGGTAGTGCTGAAGCCATTTGTCTGAGGAATAAACCCTGTTACGCTGATTTACTCTGTAATTTTTGCACAAACAGCCTTCTCCTGACTTCACAGAAACCTGCAGAACCCGCTCCCAGGTGTCAAATCCATTCTCTCAGGGCCACTAGATCTGCTCCTGGGAAATTTGGCAATTAGCTGTGTGTCCTTCTGTGCTTAATCAAGGGTGGCTGTGCTGGGTTAGAGCCTGGAGGGGAGAGGCTGCTGGGGCTGGGGCCTGGCTCCATTCACCCAGGAGCTGCTGTGTGTGCAGAGAGGGAGGTGCTGCTGCAGGCAAACATCCTCTGGGCTCAGGGAAAGTGCTCTGGGCAGGCTCTGAGGGGTGAGGGAACGCAAGGAAAGCACTGGGAGTGCTTGCTTTGAGCCTCATGGGCAAATATTTAGAATAGAGAAGTGCAAAATGTTGGCACGTGGCTCTTTCCTTCCTGCAGATAAGGATCAGCAGCTCAGCAAGTGAGATTGTGTCAGTGTTGAGAGATTTATTTTCCTCAGAGTGTCTGGAAAACCCAGATCTCCAAAGGTGATTCACAGAGGCTGGAGAAGAGACTGTGTAAAAATTTAAACCAAAAAAACCTCAAATTCTAAAGGTGGTTCACAGGGGCTGGAGAAGAGACTGTGTAAAAATTTAAACCAAAAAACCTCAAACTCTAAAGGTGCTTCACAGGGGCTGGAGAAGAGACTGTGTAAAAATTTAAACCAAAAAACCTCAAACTCTAAAGGTGCTTCACGGAGGCTGGAGAAGAGTCTGTGTAAAAAATTCAACCAAAAAATCTCAAACTCTAAAGGGCTTTGAGAGGAGTCTATGTAAAAATTTAAACCAAAAAAATCTCAAACTCTAAAGGGCCTTGAGAGGAGTCTGTGTAAAAATTTAAAACAACAATCTCAGACTTTAATGGTGGTTCACAGGGCCTGGAGAAGACTCTGTAATAATTTAAAACGAAAAATGATGGGGAAAAACAAATCAAACCAACCAAAAGCCCAAAGTTTTCTCTTAG
Source organism: Agelaius phoeniceus (assembly GCF_051311805.1). Taxonomy (NCBI): domain Eukaryota; kingdom Metazoa; phylum Chordata; class Aves; order Passeriformes; family Icteridae; genus Agelaius; species Agelaius phoeniceus. Next base: position 1,671,059 of record NC_135288.1, read on the forward strand.
AAAGGGGATTTGTTGTTCAAGAATGGTCTGCAAAGGGTTTTTCCACTTCTGTGTCCCAGGTGGAAGCATTGCTTAGGAGTGGAACTGTCCAGGAGAGAAGTCTCAGCTAGGATGGAAAATATGCTTTGGGGGTTTTTTAATGTTTCTTCCTTCACAAGGAGCCAGATTTCTGTCTGAGTGGGAGGATCTCAGAAATTAGAGCTACTACAAGGCAGTGTTTTCACTCAGAAATTCTCATGCAGAACTTTAGCTGGGCTGGGAGCCAGGTCAGTGCCAGTGAGGAATGTTCTCTGTGCCAAGGTTTTCATGGATCTCTTTGGATCCAATCATGATTTGCTGGTCCCATGCTCTGTGTGCAGTTGCTGTGGAGCCTGGATTCTGGTTTTTCAGCAGCTTCTCTGTGCAGGCACAACTTCAGTGTCTGCAAGAGGGGAAGTGTTGCATCCTCACCAGGATTTACATTTCACTCTGCTCTGCTACAGAGGGGGTGCTCTCCATTTTTCAAGTGTTATTTATGGAATCCCAGAATGGTTTGGGATGGAAGGGACCTTCAGGACAACCCAGCTCCACCCCCTGGCCTGGGCAGGGTCTCCTTCCACTGTCCCAGGGTGCTCCAAGCCCAGCCTGAGCACTTCCAGGGCCAGGGCAGCCTCGCTTCTCTGGGCATTGCATTGTCCTGCCCTGTTCCTGACCCACTGAGGCTCCCTTGCCACTCTGAGCAGTTGTTTTGGGGTGGGTGCAGGTTTTTTTTCAGTGGCAAACCCCTCTGAGTTGGAATTTTGTTAGAATCAGGGGTGAGCTGTGGAGTCCTCAGACTGCCCCGGTAGGAAATTTATTCCCTGGAACAAAGGTTCTGTGGAAATTCCTCCATGGAATTAAGGCTCTCTGGAAAGGTTTCCTGTCTGTTCCTTGCTGGGGTTCTGTTCTGGAGGCCACAGCTGTGGTGGTGGCAGCACAGGGAGAGTTCTGTCCCTGCTCTGTGCCCGGGCACTGCCCATGCTCTGCCTGCCCCAGAACAGGGTGTGAGGTTCAGCACTGGTGTGGCCTGGGGTTCCAGAGATACTGTGGGGTATCTCCTCTTGCCTGAACTGTCTAATAATAGAAGATAATCCCTGCTGTCCTTCCTGCAGCCCATGACAGACCTGGACACAAAGATCCAAGAAAAGGCCATGAAGGTGGACATGGACATCTGCCGCCGAATCGATATCACGGCCAAGCTGTGCGATGTCGCGCAGCAGCGCAACTCGGAAGACGTTTCCAAGATTTTCCAGGTGATTAGGCCCTGAATTTTCCATAGGGCAGGGCAGGAGGGAGCAGTGCTGAGCAGTGTGGCCCAGGTCCTTTGCCTTTTCTTGAACTCTCTCTCTGGAGCTGTGTTTCCCCCGCTGTCTGTCAGGGTAGCTCTGCTGCGGGAGCTGCTGCAGCACCAGGAGCACAAAGTGCAGAGAGTTGGACAAAAAAAGGAGTCCCAGGATGTTCTTTAAGCTGTGCTGTGAGTCTGATGTTAGTCTGTACTGAATGCAGGGAAAAAAAGAAGTGTTACAGGGTCTAGGTTTGTATCATTCCTCCCTCCCATTTGTTCCCTTCACAAGTGACAGGTTTTAAGCTCATGGAACTGTCATCTGAATGTTCTTATTTCTGGCTCGAGCTCTGTGGCCAGAAATAACATTTCTGTGATGGTGAGCTCTGGCTGCTCCAGTTGCTTTCCTTGGAGCTCCTTGGATGGAGCTCGAAGGAAAGTCCTTTAATTTGCTCCAAAAGCGAGCAGTGACAGCTCTGCTGGATCAGGGCTGTCACTCCCAGTGCTGCTGGTCTTGTCATAACTGCAGTTCCAGCTCTGACTAACCCACCTTCCTTCTGCTTCCATCTAAATGTGTCTTGCTCAGGCTTTCAGTAAATCTGATGCTTTTCTGTGTGTAGTGGTAGCACACAGTGTGCTAAGTGCTGTCAGAAACACTGTAAAAGATCCTTGTGGGCTCTGCTGGTGAAGCTGCTGAAATGTTGGATGGTTTTCCCCTTGTGTTCCCCAAAAGACTCAAACCTCCTCAGAGGAGAATTGTTTCTCTGGCAAGTTGAGCCACTGTATGGTGCCAGGGCTCCTCCTTGTCTCTGAGGGGAATTGCTGAGTCTTTGTGCTCAGAGGTGACTGCAGAGCACACTCCTGCTCAGGCCTGCAGGGGTTAAAATGACCAGGAGAACAAGGCCAGCAAGGGATGGTCTGTGTGCCAAGGAGAGGGAAAACTGCTGTAGGGTGGGAGTGGATTGTGTGTTTGAGGTTCTGGCACTAGCTGTGCATCCTGTGTGTTCCCATCCCTCTGGGATCCTCTGGGATCATCCTGTGTGTTCCCATCCCTCTGGGATCTGGGATCATCCTGTGTGTTCCCATCCCTCTGGAATCTGGGATCATCCTGTGTGTTCCCATCCCTGTGGGATCCTCTGGGATCTGGGATCATCCTGTGTGTTCCCATCCCTCTGGGATCTGGGATCATCCTGTGTGTTCCCCTCCCTCTGGGATCCTCTGGGATCATCCTGTGTGTTCCCTCTGTGCCCCTTGCAGGGCTGTCCCTTGAGTTCCCTGAATTTCATTTCTTGGGGGCTCTCCAAGCTTTTCCATGGCTCAGCCAACCCTTCTTGTGTGCTGAGGATCCTCAATTTGCTGCTGCTGCTGCTGGGGTGGGAAATTTATTCCCTGGAACAAAGGCTCTCTGGGAATTCCTCCCTGGAATAAAGGCTCTCTGGAAATTCCTCTCTGGGAATTCCTCCCTGGAATAAAGGCTCTCTGGAAGTTCCTCCCTGGAAGTTCCTCCCTGGAATTAAGGCTCTCTGGAAGTTCCTCCCTGGAATTAAGGCTCTCTGGAAAGGTTTCCTGTCTGTTCCTTGCTGGGGTTCTGTTCTGGAGGCCACGCCTGTGGTGGTGGCAGGAGAGGGAGAGTTCTGTCCCTGCTCTGTGCCCGGGCACTGCCGCCCCTCCTGCTTTGCCCCGGCTCATCCCAGCCTTTCCCTGGCTCCTCCCAGGCTGTGCATGGCCCCTGGCCGGTGCCAGGCTGGCTCGGTGACCGTCCCCAGAGCTCTGGCAGCCCCTGCCGCTCGCTTTGCTCTCCCCAGCCGCTTCCTGTGCTCCGTGCGCGCTCCTCAGGCCGGGCAGGGAATCCTGGGCAGCCGCACCCCAGGCTCAGCCCTAACCCCCCTCTGCTCTCCTTGCACCCCAATTCCCCTCCCAGGCCCCCAAGGCCTGCACTCAGTGCTGTCTGTGCCCCCAGGTGGCTTCCAAGAAGAAGGAGCGGAAGCTGCCGTCGGACGAGGAGCTGTCGGAGCAGGACGCCGACAACAACGGGCGCTTCTCGGACGATGAGGTCAGCTGCTCCCTCAACATCACGGATGAGATGAAGAGGATGTTCAACCAGCTGTGAGTACCCTGCAAAACTGCCTGAGCCTGCAGTCTCTGAGCTGGCAGCCTGGCACAGGCCAGGAGCTTTTGGGCAAGTTCAAATGAAATTATCGGATTTTAGCTCCTCCCTCAAAGTGGGAGGAACTACAGAGGGTGTAAAAAATACAAACTGGTTTTGCTATTCTGCGTTGCTGCAAAAGAGGAAAAAATGCAACAAAAAGAGGCAAAACCAGGAGTCTGTTCTGCGTCTTGGGCTGAATATTTGATTTCTGGAGTTTGCTGCTGCTTGGCTGGATAGAATTTGAACTGAGAGCTCAGCTTGGGGTGGATACAAACCTCTCAGTTTTTTTGGGAGGTTTTTCAGTTGGGCTGCAGGCAAATGGGAGTGGTGGATGTGTCTGGAAGATCAGTGGACAACAATTTATAGATGTCAGGAATGTTGGTGTTGTCAGCTGTTGCTGCAAAGTCCAATATCCCACCCTGGAAGAACTGGAGTTTATTTTGCCCAAAGCTTTACCCCAAACCAAAGCTTTACCCCAAACCAAAGCTTTACCCCAAACCACATTCCTCCCAGGAAGGAAGTTTGCAGCAGCCCAGGAGGGACTCTCAGCACGTGGTGCTGTCTGAGCAGTTCAGGGAGGTGGCTGGAGGTGTGCCTTGTGTCCCCTTCTCCCATCAGGGCCAGGGTAGGGACCCCCAAAATACTCCTAAAACACCCCAAAATATCCCCTAACCCCACCCTGGGACCCCCCAGACCTCCTGGGAGCCACAAAACGCAGGTGGGGACCCCCAAAACCCCTCCACAATACTCCTCAAATCCCTTCAAATACCCCAAATATTCCTAAATTCCACCTTGGGAGCCTCAAAATGCAGGTGGGGACGCCCAAAACACTCCTCAAATACCCCCAAATATCCCCAAAATACTCCTCAAATATCCCCAAAGACCCCCAAATATCCCCTAACCCCAGCCTGGGATCTCCTGGGACCCCCAAAACCCCCCAAATCCTTCTCAAACACTCCCAAATATCCCCAAATTGCATCCTGGGAGCCTCAAAACGCAAGTGGGGACCCCCAAAACCCCCCAAAATACTCCTAAAACACCCCAAAATATCCCCTAAACCCACCCTGGGACCCCCAAACCTCCTGAGAGCCTCAAAACGCAGATGGGGACCCCCAAAACCCCCCAAAATACTCCTCAAATACCCCCAAATATCCCCTAGCCCCAGCCTGGGATCTCCTGGGACCCCCAAAAGCCCCCAAATCCTTCTCAAACACCCCCAAATATCCCCAAATTCCACCCTAGGAGCCTCAAAACGCAGGTGGGGACCCCAAAACCCCCCCAAATATCCACCAATACAACCTGGTGAGGCTTTTTGAACTCTCTGCTGTTCTCTTTTGGGAGAACAGAGAAAAGCCCCAAGCTGCAGCAGCGTGGGTGTGACTGCAGCACCCCAGGGCATGGGGGTGTCCCCTGCCAGCCCCTGCAGGGACAGCAGAGAGAGGAACTCCCAGAGCTTTCCTGTGATGTTGTGAGGTGCCCAGGACGAGGTGAGAGATGAGAATTTGACTCCATGTTCTCAGAAGGCTGATATTATATTATATTATATTATATTATATTATATTATATTATATTATATTATATTATATTACTATATATAATATATTACTATATTATATATTACTATACAATATATTACTATATTACTATATTACATATTACTATATTACATATTACTATATTATCTATTACTATATTATAAATTACTATATATAATATATTACTATACAATATATTACTATATTATATATTACTATATTATATATTACTATATATAATAGAATAGAATATAATAGAATATAATAGAATATAATATAATTTTAGTATATAATATATTATATTATATACTAAAACTATACTAAACTACAGAGAAAGGATACATCAGAAGGCTAAACAGGAATGATAATGAAAGCCCATGGAACTGATTCCTCAGAGTCTGCCACAGCTGGCTGTGATTGGTCATCAATTAAAAACAATTCACATGGAAACAATCAAAGATGCACCTGTTGCTAAACAATCTCCAGGCCACATTCCCAAGCTATCAGATCATTATTGTTTGCATTCTTTTCTGAGGCCTCTCAGCTTCCCAGGAGAAAATCCTGGGCAAAGAGGATTTTTCAGAAAATACCCTGGTGGCATCTCCCAGCCAGGGCAGGGCAGGGTTTGTGGTGGGGGCACACGAGGGGTGCTCTGAGCACCACCAGCTCCTGCTCTGCTCTCAGGCTCTGCCAGGAGCTCTGTTTCAGGGCAGCATTTCCTCCTTTCTGCCTGAATCCCCTGTGTGGATGGGATGGTTTTGGCCAAAGCTCTGATGATTCCCCTTGTTAGGGCTCCTTTCAGATGTCTTTAGGCCCTCAGTAATAATCAGTGTAATAAATACAGAATTTTGACTTTTCCACTGCTAAATTCAGTGTGACAAGCAGGCAGTGTGTGGATTTTTTGAAAAGCAAGAAGGTAAATGTACCTGCCAGGTTGGTCATGCATTTAGGTTTTAATTTTGTTCCCAAACCTGCCCTGTGCTACCCAGTTGGTTTTGGTCCTGCTAATGAAATTCTTATCTCCATGTCCTATTACCCGTGGCACAAAGTGCTACAGGAGCCTGTTCTGTCAAGCTGGGGTGAAAACGTTGGTGGGGATGGGCCCTGGGGTCTTTGTGAAGCTTAGAAATAGATAGAGGAGCTGGTATCATTAACAGAAACAAACCAATTTGCTTTTTAGCTGTAATGAACATGATTTTTAAGAATTAAGTAGCACAAAATCAGAACTGCAGTGGATATTGTGTGAGGTCAGCTCAGGGGCCGTTGTGCTCTCTGACCAGGACAGATCTTGGAAAAAGAGAACAATTGGAAGAAGTGGAATTGCAAAAGGCACACTCAGGAGTGTCCAAGTGTTTAAAATGACATTTTCCCAGTGCTGCTGATCCAGACAAACCTCCTGGCCCTTGCCAGGCTCTGCAGCCTCCCGGGACAGCATCAGGCTCCTTCCTGAGATCTTATCAGCTCAGAGGAAGTGAGCTAAAGCCATAAAAATGCATCAGCCTGGAATGCACGCTGCTCAGGGAGAAATTCCAGCTCTTTGTCAGGGCTCCTTAACCACCATGAGAGCAGCTAGTGCTGTGTGCTCTGCAGCTTTCCCTCATTGCACAAGGTTAGAGCAGAAAAGGGTGTGAAAGGCCACTCCTGCCCTGTGCTCTGCCCTCAGTGGCTGCAGCAGTGGCTGTGCTGCTCTGCACATGGCAGGGGCTCAGCCTTTTCATCCTTGTTCCTTCCAGCCCTGGTGGTTCCTTCCATTCCTGCTTCCTTCCAGCCCTGCTTCCTTCAGCTCTTGTTCCTTCCAGCCCTTGTTCCTTCAGCCCTGATTCCATCTATCCCTTGTTCCTTCTAGCCCTGCTTCCTTCCAGCTATTTCTCCTTCCAGCCCTGGTTCCTTCCAGCCCCTGGTGGTTCCTTCCATTCCTGCTTCCTTCCATTCCTGCTTCCTTCCATTCCTGCTTCCTTCCATTCCTGGTTCTTTACATTCCTGCTTCCTTCCAGCCCTGCTTCCTTCACCTCTTGTGCCTTCCAGCCCTTGTTCCTTCAGCCCTGATTCCTTCTATCCCTTGTTCCTTCCAGTCCTGGTTCCTTCCAGCTCTTTCTCCTTCCAGTCCTCGTTCCTTCCAGCTCTGCTTCCTTCACCCCTTGTTCCTTCCAGCCCTGCTTCCTTCACCCCTTGTTCCTTCCAGCCCTGCTTTCTTCCAGCCCCGCTTCCTTCCAGCCCCTGGTGCTTCCTTCCAGCTTTCTCCTTCCATCCCTTGTTCCTTCCAGCCCTGCTTCCTTCCAGCTTTCTCCTTCCATCCCTTGTTCCTTCCATCCCTTGTTCCTTCCAGCTCTTTCTCCTTCCAGCCCTGCTTCCTTCCAGCCTTGGTTCCTTCCAGCCCTGCTGTGTTCCAAGGCTGCAGGGGAGCCCTTGGCTGAACCCCTCTGTGAAATCCTTGTGGGTTCTGAGCCCTGTGACATCCCCTGAGCTGCGTTTGGGCTCCTTTGGAGGAAAGAACAGCTCCAAACACTTCTGTGGTTTTGCAAGCAGGGGAAGCTCCTGTGCAGCTCCCTCTGGAGGGCAGAGCCAGGCCTGGTGCTCCAGCAGCAGCTCCACCAAGGAGCTTTTATTGTGTCCTGGGGTGGCAGAGAGCCCAGCAGAGAGGCCCTGGGCAGTGCCACGGGCTGTTGGGAAAAGCTGTGAGGATTTCCAGCGCTGCATTGTCCCCATTCAGCTCTCAGAGCCCATTTTTCTAGACAATTAATTAAATTAAGGACTGAGGGAGTGGGGCTGCAGTGCCCTGGGTGATGGCTCTTTGTTCTCCCAGCCGTGAGACCTTTGATTTCGATGACGACTGTGACAGTTTAACGTGGGAGGAGAACGAGGAAACGCTGCTGCTCTGGGAGGACTTCACCAACTGCAACCCCTCCATCGACCTCCAAGGAGAGGTGAGTTCATCCCTGTTATTTTCTCCAACTCTTCTCTGCACAAACTCTCCCCCAGCTACTCCTTGACAGCCATTTGAGCCTGTGGGTGTTGGACTGGTGATCTAGTTTGCCACACAGACTGACTCTGATTTTGAAATCCTCTTAGTGCTTCCTCTCTGTGGCTGATTTGCAGTCTGTGCAATCACTTCATTGGCCAAACTTTACTTCCTTGGCTCCTTCAGAGTGAGTATTTAAAATACTGAGTGAGAGGTGAACGATCCAAGGTGTCTGTTCCAGGCCCATCAGGGAATTTGTCACCCTTCAAAGCTTTCTCTGAAGCTCTGGGCTGACAGGAGGGAGATTTAAATTTGATTTTAGGAAAAAATCCTTCCCTGTGAGGGTGAAGAGGCCCTGCTGTGGCTGCTCCATCCCTGGCAGTGCCCAAGGCCAGGCTGGATGGGTTTGGGAGCAGCCTGGGACAGGGAAGGTGTCCCTGCCCATTGATGGGGTGGAATTAGGTGAACTTGAAGCTCCTTGCAGCCCAAGCCAGTCTGGGATTCTGTGATCTTCCACAGCACCTCACTTTCTGTGTGAATTATCACTCCCACTTTATGATGATAATGTGTGGAGTGCAGGGCATGGGGTTGCACAGCTGTTCCTGTGGGGAGCTGAGCAACCTTGGCATGGTCTGGGGAGGTGTTGAAGGGTGCAGATCCCATCCCAGACAAAGAACCTGTGCTTGCAGGGCCACAAAACCCCCAGGGATCCTCTGGACCCCTGAATCTTGAGCTTCCCTCAGCCCACTCGGTGGGGATCTGCTGGCACTGGTGGATAATGAACAGCTTCCTTTTAATCCTGAAATCCCAGGGAAAGGCAGCTAATCCAGCCACTCCAGAGCCTTCTTAAACCAGCCTGGAGAGGGCTGGGAATGGCTGGGGATGGCTGGGAATGGGCTGGGGATGGGCTGGGGATGGCTGGGAATGGGCTGGGAATGGCTGGGAATTGCAGGAAACAGTCTGGGAATAACTGGGAAGGGATGGGAATGGGCTGGGAGTGGCAGAGAATGGCTGGGAACAGCTGGGAATGGCAGGGAACAGCCTGGGAATGGCTGGGAATGGCAGGGAACAGCATGGGAATGGCTGGGAATGGCAGGGAACAGCCTGGGAATGATGGAATGGCCAGGAATGGCCGTGTTACTGCATCCTGAGCAGCACAGGGTGGGAGGTGGGAGGTGGGAGGTGATCCCTCCCAGCCTGGGAAGATGCTGAGGCAGCAGCCTGGGGGATGTCTGGCTGCCAGGACGTGTTCCTGTTCCACCTCCCTGCTCCTGGATCATCCATCCAGAGCTCAGGGAGCCTCTGGGGATTACTGGGAACTGCTGGGGCTGCAGAAACCACGGGGAGTGGCACAGGGATAATAGGAGCAGGAGAGTGGCACAGGGATAACAGAGAGTGGCACAGGGATAACAGAGAGTGGCACAGGGATAACAGAGTGGCACCATAGGGATAACGGGGGCAGAGAGTGGCACCATAGGGATAACAGGGACTGGAGAGTGGCACAGGGATAACAGGAGCAGAGAGTGGCACAGGGATAACAGAGAGTGGCACAGGGATAACAGGGACTGGAGAGTGGCACCATAGGGATAACAGAGAGTGGCACCATAGGGATAACAGGAGCAGAGAGTGGCACAGGGATAACAAGGACAGGGAGTGGCACAGGGATAACAGAGCGTGGCACTATAGGGATAACAGAGCGTGGCACCATAGGGATAATGGGGGCAGAGAGTGGCACCATAGGGATAATGGGGGCAGAGAGTGGCACCATAGGGATAACAGAGAGTGGCACCATAGGAATAACAGAGAGTGGCACAGGGATAACGGGAGCAGAATGGCACAGGGATAACAGAGAGTGGCACCATAGGGATAACAGAGTGGCACCATAGGGATAACAGGAGCAGAGAGTGGCACAGGGGTAACAGAGTGGCACAGGGATAACAGGAGCAGAGAGTGGCACAGGGATTACAGGAGCAGGAGAGTGGCACAGGGGTAACAGAGAGTGGCACAGGGACAAGAGGAGCAGAGAGTGGCACAGGGGTAACGGGAGCAGAATGGCACAGGGATAACAGAGAGTGGCACCATAGGGATAACGGGGGCAGAGAGTGGCACCATAGGGATAACAGAGAGTGGCACCATAGGGATAATGGGGGCAGAGAGTGGCACCATAGGGATAACAGGGACAGAGTGGCACAGGGTTAACAGAGAGTGGCACAGGGATAACAGGGACTGGAGAGTGGCACCATAGGGATAACAGGGGCAGAATGGCACAGGGATAACAGAGTGGCACCATAGGGATAATGGGGGCAGAGAGTGGCACCATAGGGATAATGGGGGCAGAGAGTGGCACCATAGGGATAACAGGAGCAGAGAGTGGCAGCGATAAGGAGGAGAGGGAGAGTGGCAGGCTGATAACGAGCAGCCTGGTGCAGGAATTAATGAATTAATGACAGCTGATTTGCATAGCCGGGCGTGCCGGGCTAAGCACAGCAATAGCGCCGAGCCCAGGCCCCGCGCGGGGGAAACTCTAAAGATTTTAAGAAGCTTAAATCCTTCTAAATGAAAATTATACAAGGAAAGGGTAGATTTGGCTTGTAGATGGAGGTTCAGAATAAAGACTGCTCCGGCTGTGCCTGCTCTTTAACACGTGCTTTACATGCCTGAATCTTCCTTCCGTGGGTTTTATTCCTTTCAAGTTCTTACACGCTGCCCTCACCACCTTCTTTTATGACCTTCCTCCTTAAAGCTCTTCTGCATATAAAAGGATCAGAGGGATGATTCTTGTAACTCCAGGCTGGATAGCCTGGTGTGGGTACCAGGAATGAGCTCTGTAAATCTGCCACAGATGTGGCCAGAGCATGGAAACCCCATTAACACTCATTGGTGCAGTTGTGCTAAATTGAGGAGCATTTTTTAATGGAAAACTGAGGTGGTTGAAGGCTTGAAAGAGGGAACAGTGACATTGTGGTGCCTTTTTGGGCAGCACCAAGCAGCTGTGTGTGATGGGAGCCCAGACTGTGCTGTCAGTCCAAAGCAGGAACTTTCCTGTGGGACTGCATTTGTTCCTGCTTTATCCAGCAGTGCAGGAATTCCAGTGGGAATCCATGCATGCACTGGGGAGTGATGATATGGAACTGGAAAATGAGAATTCCAGTGCAAAGCTGGGAGTAGCAGCGTGGTCAATGCAGGGAGAATTAAAAGTTTCATGTCTGGAGAGCAATTCCAGTCTGTCCAAGTGAGATCAGGCTGTGAAAGGCTCAGGAAAATCCAGGGGGTTTGTGCTTTGGAATGCAGCAGGTGCATGGGTTTAATTGCTGGAGCTTTGAGCAGACCTTGCCTTTGTGTGTCCAGAGCTGTGGTCATGGCACAGAAATGTGTTTTCCTGGTATTCCAATTGAAGAAGAATATTCCTAGGCTGTGAAACAGTGTCTTTAAAAAATCAGTGCAGGAAGGAACACAGTAACCTGCATTTCCAGGGAGGTTAAATAAAATCTTCACTTCTCTCCTGAATTCCTTTATTTCCTTACTAATTTTTTGTTTCCTCCTCTCCCCTGCAGGAAGAAAACCTGGGAAACTTGATCCACGAGACAGAGTCTTTCTTCAAAACAAGAGACAAGGAATACCAGGAGACAATAGGGCAGATAGAGGTGAGGAAGGGGAGTTGTTCCTGATGGATGGACACAGCACAGGGGTGTCCCAGAGGGAAGCAGGAATGTCCATATATCCAACAGTGCAAAGGCATTTCCCTCTGCTGTGCCCTGTGGATTTTTCTAAATGCCATTCTCTGGGCTATTATTGCTCCATACTTCAGCACTGAGCATAAATCTGAGGCTGGTGGAGAGAGAACTGCAGAACAAAGGGAATAAACCACATTATTTTTCTTTTCCCCTGCTTTGTTCTGCATGTCCACCCTCACCCTGGGAAATGCTTCCCAGGATGGGGCCTCACAGGTGGCCAGAAACAGCAGCTGGAGCTTCTCAAAATCTCTGTCCTGCCTGGAGCTGCTTTCATTAATGACTGCCTGTTGACAAACAAGGTGCCAAGAGCAGGAAGAGCCCTCCAGGGTGATATATGGCTTTTTTGAGCTAGGTCTTACAAGCTCTTGGAGATTTATATTACACTTAAGATAGTTCAGGTACTTTAGAAGGCATAAAATCAGCAGGATGGCTTTTGTGGTAGTGCTAGAAACAGAAAAGTTTTAATAAAAAGCCAAAGCAGGGTTGTTCAGAACCAGTGTGGAGCTCTGACTGCCCTTCCTGGGCTCATGGGTGCCTTGGCAGTCAGGAGCAGTGAGTGAAATGGGCACTGTGGGGTGTCTGGGTGGGCTCTGGGCAGCTCAGGCAGTGTGAAGAGTGCAGGAAAAGGAAAGAAACTCAGGAAAAGTGGGATTGCTCCTCCCCTGAAGCTGATTCTTTGCCCTTCAGCTGGAACTGGCCACAGCCAAGAGCGACATGAACCGGCACCTGCACGAGTACATGGAGATGTGCAGCATGAAACGGGGCCTGGACGTGCAGATGGAAACCTGCAGGAGGCTCATCAAGGGCTCAGCTGACAGGTGAGGGCTCCTCTGCTGCCCCAGCAGCTCCTTCCAGCTCCTTTCAGCTCCTTTCAGCTCCTTTCAGCTCCTTTCAGCTCCTTCCAGCTCCTTTCAGCTCCTTTCAGCTCCTTCCAGCTCCTTCCAGCTCCTTTCAGCTCCTTTCAGCTCCTTTCAGCTCCTTTCAGCTCCCTCCTGCTCCCTCCTGCTCCCTCCAGCTCCCTCCAGCTCCCTCCAGCTCCCTCCAGCTCCCTCCTGCTCCCTCCTGCTCCTTCCTGCTCCTTCCAGCTCCCTCCTTCCTGCTCCCTCCAGCTCCCTCCAGCTCCTTCCTGCTCCTTCCTGCTCCCTCCTGCTCCTTCCTGCTCCCTCCAGCTCCCTCCTGCTCCCTCCTGCTCCCTCCTGCTGCAGCTCTGCATGCTGAGAATTTCAGCCTTTCTGTGCTGCCAGGCACTGACCCCCAGGAGAGCACTGCATTGACCTGAGGCCGTGGAGAAGCTTCCAGAATTGAGTGATAACACTGGGATTGTGGTTGATTAGAAGTGTGTCATATCACAGGGTGGAAAACTTAGAGTTTGGGCTTTTAGAATATAGTAATAAATATAGAGCAAGATGGAGGTTTTAGAGTGGAGGCTGCTCCACCTTCTTCACCTTCTTCTTCACCTTCTTCTTCACCTTCTTCTTCACCTTCTTCTTCACCTTCTTCTTCACCTTCTTCTTCACCTTCTTCTTCACCTTCTTCTTCACCTTCTTCTTCACCTTCTTCACCTTCTTCTTCACCTTCTTCTTCCTTCTTCTCCATGGGTTTCAGTGGTATTTTCTAACTGGACAGAAAAGTCTGCATTGCAGACTTTGAGGGATCAATTATTGGGTTAAAAGTAAAAATAATTCAGGTGTAATTTCTTACTTGGACAGTTTAGCCTTAAAAGAGCTTGTAGCCAAAGGTTGTTGGCCATTTAGTGCCATGTTGGTGAAGAACTGCAGAACTCACTGCTGTGAGACTGTAACACTGATGAGAAATAATAACACCTAAATCTGAACACAAACTATCAGCTCCAGTGCCTTCCATCCTGAGCTCAGCAGAGGTAGGAAAGAAGGTGAAAACCAGCACATTCCTTCCTGGGTCTGATGCTGGAGAGGGCACCTGGAGCAGAGGCTGGACACTGTTACAGGAATAAAGTAGGGATTTATTAAAAGGCCTCCAAAGATACACCTTGGGCAGTGCAGGAGCCTGGCCCGGGCTACACCCAGGATGGACCATGGGGGATCAGTTTTCACACTTTACAAGTTTATTCCATTTGCATATTGTGGGTTAATTGTCCAATTACAGCTTCAGGTAATGAAGTCACATTCTCCCAGTTTGCTTCCCCCCAATTCACTTCTGTTTACACTTCTTGGGCCTGAAGCTGCAATAGTTCCCCTTGGTTCTGGGGCTGGAAAAGGAGAGGAGAACTTGCTAACACTCTGTGTGAAGTTCAGAGTTATACACAAATGCAGCACAGAATCTGAGCAATATTAAAGCTAAAACTTAAAGCATCAATTCCTGCCAGCTTGGGCTAAAGGCAATGCTGTCACTTGATGGCCTTGTCCTTGGAGAATCTTGTGTCCCAGCTCAGCCCTGGAAGGGGGAGTGTGGAACAGCCCCAAGGGTTCAGCAGTTGCTCCTAAGCACAGGGAGCTCCAGCTCAGCTGGACTTCCAGTCTTTAACATCTCAGATTTAGAACTCTTAAAACCCCAAATTAAATCTCGACTCTGGACTTACATGAAGAACTTGTTTTTTAATCTTCTCATGTGTTAAGAACCTTACACTATGAGGGATTTCTCTTATCTCTTGCTCAACCCCAGTAGAACAAGATGATAAACTTTCAATTTTCAGGGCTCTGGGTATTAGGGATGCTGAGAGTCTTTGCTCTCCATTTCCCCATCAGTAAACCTGGGACAGCCTCTGTGTTTGAGTGGGGGATGGCTGGGGTGGCACCTTGATTTTTCTGCTGATATTTCCTGTTTAGCCAAAAGTTTAATGTTATTAAAGGGGTTTTTGAATAGCTTGGGGAAATTCCAATGTTGAATGTTAATAAAGGGGTTTTTAAATAGTATTGGGAAGGGAAAGTGACTGTTTTCTTGTAAGACTTTTTTTTTCTTCCTTCAGTCATGGATATTTAACTTTTTGGCTGCACCTTTCCCTGTGTTTCCCTGCAGGAATTCTCCATCCCCCAGCTCTGTAGCCAGCAGTGACTCAGGAAACACAGATGAAATTCAGGATGATTTGGACAGAGAGACGGACGTGGAGCCCATGGTCAGCTGATAGAAGTGGGAGCATTCCAGTCAAGGGGGAGATGGAGAGAGAAGAAAAATTCCAAACCAATTGCTGGGGGAAAGGTGAAAGACTCGAGAGCCCCTGCAGAGGGACTCTGAGGACTCATTCCTACACGCATCCCCTCCCAGCCAAGGATTGGTGCTGTACATTTCTATTGTTCTACAAACCATAAATGCAGAGTCCTGTAGGGAAACACGGTGTTTTAATTGTGCCTTTGCCCCAAGCTGAGCCACTTTGAGCTCCAGTGGAATATTAATAGCAGGTGTTTTTATAAAATATATTATTAAAAAAAACAAACCTACAAACAACCAAAGTTGTTGGCAGCAGAGGATGGTGCTGCAGAGGCTCTGGGTACTTCAATAAGCTGCTGGTTTTATTGAGCTGCTGCACTGATTGGCAAAAGCAACATTGGCAAAAAGAGCAGCAAAACCAAGACAATTGTGGTGCAATTACAAATGTCTGGCACAAGAAAAAAAAAAATAAAGAATTGCCTCCAAATTGAACTGCAAATGTTTAACAACAAGAGCGGGTTTGGAGTCAGCTCGCAGGGCGAAGCAGTTCTACAAAATTCAGAGGGTTTCCTTCATCCCACCTTCTGGGCTGAGGGAGCCTTTGGGATGTGTCCAAGGTTTCTTCTGGACTCCAGGACCTGGAGGAGCAGGACTCAGCTCGGTGGCAAAGCAGGGGGGCACAGGAGGGGTCACTGGGGGGGGACTATCACTGAGTAACTACTATGCAAAAACAACAAAAAAAGCTCGCCTTATTTCTATGGAATGTTTGGTCCCTGCTGGGCTACAGTTATCCCTTGGGAAAAGGAAAGCTAAACCCACATTTGCACACTTAGATGTCTGTAGAGCTTCTTTTGAGGTGGAATGTTGTATCACAATGCCTTTGTTTCCAGTGCTGGGTTAGGAGGGGAGTCAGCCCTGGTTTGTCTCTTTTTTCAGGGTTTTTTTTTTTTAGTGTTTGCAGATTTTCCTTTGCAGACAGAGAAATAACTCCATTTTATGCTGCTTCCATGATGTGTAGGTGAAGCATCAGGATAAACTGCCCTAGGTGTAGGCTGGAGACAGGACTTTGGGAGAGCTCCTGACCGCTGTTCTTGGGGAAAGCTGAGCACTGGGAAATGCTGTCATCCTTTTT
Source organism: Agelaius phoeniceus (assembly GCF_051311805.1). Classification (NCBI taxonomy): domain Eukaryota; kingdom Metazoa; phylum Chordata; class Aves; order Passeriformes; family Icteridae; genus Agelaius; species Agelaius phoeniceus. Next base: position 1,686,991 of record NC_135288.1, read on the forward strand.
AGGGCATGATAAACTGAATCCCAAAGTGCTGCTGCCCTAGAACTGGGGAGGAACAGCCACGTGCTTTCTCTGTGAGAAAGTGGCAAGACCTTGGCTTTGCCCATCTTTCTGCATTTTTACCCAGGAGAAGCAGCATCAAAGTTGGATCACGCGGTGGTGGCTGAGGAAACTCCAGCCCCACCGAGCTCTTCATGGTTAGAGTGGGAATTGTAGCACCTCAGCCAGGTAAAAACAGGGTATAAACCTCAGCCAATAACTTTATGTTTGTTTTTAAATCAAGATTGAGAGCGTAGTTGATACTGCCCAAAGCCAGCTGTGGGGTTAAGCAGTGGTTGGAACTCAGAGTAAATTCCAGATGTGTTTGTTTTGCCTGCCAGGAAATGCTGTGCAGGAGCAGTGCTAGGGCTGGACAGGGAAAATCCCAATTCCTGCAGCCTCTGTGTTAAAGAAAGGAAAGTGGCCAATCCTGTGAGCTTCCTGAGTGCTGTTCCCAAGCCTCTGGATCTCTGGAGCTGCACTGCAAGCAAGCAGCCAGTGCAGATCCTGCTTCTCCATTCCATGGAGAGCATGGGTGTCCTGGAAAATGCCTCATTCCTGGCTGGAACCCCTCAGTGTGGCATGACCATGGAGAGGGCAGGGCTTGGGGTGTTCCTGGGGGAAGGAACTGTGGGCACAGGAATGATTCCCCTGCTGTGCTGCTGCCTGGCTGTCAGCTCCTCCTCCTGCCTGGACACGGAGCAGCCTTGAGGCCTCGTGGGTCAGAGGAGCTCCCTGAGCTTTCCAGGCTGGGGAGGAGGGACCAGGCTGATCCCTCAGCATCCACAGAGTGCAGAGCCACAGCTGATGGCTTCTGTCCAAGGCCAAGGCTATTCCTGTGGTGGATCCAAGGATATCCCTGTGGTGGATCCAAGGATATCCCTGTGGTGGATCCAAGGATATTCCTGTGGTGGATCCAAGGCTATTCCTGTGGTGGATCCCAGGATATTCCTGTGGTGGATCCAAGGCTATTCCTGTGGTGGATCCAAGGCTATTCCTGTGGTGGATCCAAGGATATCCCTGTGGTGGGTCCAAGGCTATTCCTGTGGTGGATCCAAGGCTATCCCTGTGGTGGATCCCAGGATATTCCTGTGGTGGATCCAAGGCTATTCCTGTGGTGTCCTTACTGGTGGCAATGCTCAGTGCAGAGTAGGTGACAACTCCTTGGCTCCTAGGGTGAGGGCCTTTCCAAAGCCTGGTCTGTCCTGTAAATAACTTTTCTCTGGAAGAGAAACCTCATTCCAAAGTGCTCATTCCTGTTATTTTTTAGGTGGCCAAAGTGGTAAATGTGATGTTCACTAGGGCTGCAAGCTGGGGGTTGGGTAGAGGAGGATTTGGGTTTTTTTTTTGGGCTGGGACTGCATGTTTGAAATCTGCAATTTGAAGGGTTTTGAAGGGTTTTGAACTTCAGCTGCTCCCGAGGAGCCTCTCCCGAGGCTGAGGAAGCGTCTGCCAAGTCTGGATGTCTGTGATGCTTCAGTGGCTGGGGCAGGCATTGCTCAGCACAGTGAATCAGCTCCTGGAGCCTGCCCCAGCTCCCTTCCTGGCTCCCTTCCTGCTGGGAATGCTCCCAGAGCTGCCCCTGGCTCTGCCCTCACACCATGAAAGTTCCTGGAGCTGCCCCTGGCTCTGCCCTCACCCAGGAACGCTCCCAGAGCTGCCCCTCGCTCTGCCCTCACCCAGGAACACTCCCAGAGCTGCCCCTGGCTCTGCCCTCACCTGGGAACGATCCCAGAGCTGCCCCTGGCTCTGCCCTCACCCAGGAACGCTCCCAGAGCTGCCCCTGGCTCTGCCCTCACCCAGGAATGTTCCCAGAGCTGCCCCTGGCTCTGCCCTCACCCCAGGAATGATCCCAGAGCTGCCCCTGGCTCTGCCCTCACCCAGAACACTCCCAGAGCTGCCCCTGGCTCTGCCCTCACCTGGGAACGCTCCCAGAGCTGCCCCTGGCTCTGCCCTCACCCAGGAATGATCCCAGAGCTGCCCATGGCTCTGCCCTCACCTGGGAACGATCCCAGAGCTGCCCCTGGCTCTGCCCTCACCCAGGAATGTTCCTGGAGCTGCCCCTGGCTCTGCCCTCACCCAGGAATGATCCCAGAGCTGCCCATGGCTGCTTCACCCCAGGAATGCCCCCAGCCCTGCCCCTGCCCCCCTCACCCTGGCTGGCTCCATAGCCCCAGCAGCTGTTGAGGTTGTGCTTCCCTTCCACTCTGGGTTTGTTATTTTTCCCTAAAACTGAGGGTCCTGGTAGGAAAAAGGCTGAGTGTTCCCAAAGGCAGGAGCTGTTTTGCTGAGGGCAGGGAATTCCCACAGCTGGAATTGGGGTGTGGGGTGGGCAGGAGCACCCACAGAGGGGACTGAGGGAATTCCCATAGCAGGAATTGGGGTGTGGGGTGGGCAGGAGCACCCACAGTGGGGGCTGAGGGAATTCCCATATCAGGAATTGGGGTGTGGGGTGGGCAGGAGCACCCACAGAGGGTGGGTGAGGGAATTCCCACAGCAGGAATTGGGGTGTGGGGTGGGCAGGAGCACCCACAGTAGGGGCTGAGGGAATTCCCACAGCTGGAATTGGGGTGTGAGGTGGGGAGGAGCACCCACAGTGGGGGCTGAGGGAATTCCCACAGCAGGGATTGGGGTGTGGGGTGGGCAGGAGTACCCACAGTGGGGGCTGAGGAAATTCCCATATCAGGCATTGGGGTGTGAGATGGGGAGGAACACCCACAGTGGGGGCTGAGGGAATTCCCACAGCTGGAATTGGGGTGTGGGGTGGGCAGGAGCCCCACAGAGGGTGGGTGAGGGGATGTGGGGTGTAGCAGAGGGTGTGGAACTCAGGTGCACGGGGGTGATGTGTAGGACTGTAGAGGTTCCCGTGGGTGTTGGTGTCTTTCTGTAACCACATGTAATCCATTCCTAAAGCAGAAAAGGCGTTTTCATGCTCGGGGTCGGGGTTTATTTTCATTTAGGCTGGGCCAGCCTTTTGGGGCAGCTGGGGTTGGTCCTTGGGGTTTTTTGGGAGGTCGTTGGTTCCAAGTCCAGCCGTGCTGCTGCTCCTGCTCCGTGTGTGTGGCACCAGATCAAAGCTTGCCAGAGAAAAAAAATGAAAAAAAAAAAAAGGAATTTAATTGTAAAAATGCTGGAAATGATTTTGATGACCTCTTTCTTTTTTCCTTTGTAAAGCTGTAAATACTTTATTTTTGTTTTCTATTCTTAATGCGGTGTCATATTGACACTTTTTTAGATTTACAGTCAGAAAATCCTCCTCATCGTTTCTCATTTTTTAAAAGGGGATTTCAAGGAAGCAAATTTTTTTGCTCGCTAGCAGTGTAATAATAGATCAAATTCCTAAACTGGGTTTGTACAAAAAATGTTTTCAGTAAACAAATGGCAGTTTGTGGATGCATGTTGTTCAAAAATGTCCAAAGAATAATGTGGTACAAATGTTTTCAAGAATAATGTGGTACAAACATGTTTTTCAAAGACTTAGTGATGATCATCTTAGTTCACACAAGGAAAAAAAGCAAAATTCTTTTAAAAAAAAATGTTTGGGGGGGAATGTAATGAAACTCATCTAAGCTAAATGTGTAATCTATTTATAAAAACACAGTATATATTCTATTTTTATCAGAGGTTTTTAAAGTGCAAACAGATTTCTGTTGGCAGATGCAATTGTTCCCTTGTAAAGTCTCTTCTCCTCTGATGGGACCCCCAAATTCTCTGATGGTTCCAGGAGTCAAGGTGGAAATAACCAGGACAGGTTTGGCTGTGGAGCACTCACAGGTGGCTTCCTGCAGGGGAGGCTGCAGCTTCAGCATCTCTTCTGCCTCTGCAGGATTGTTGCTGTGATTTCATTCCCTTCCCTGCAATTTTATTCCTTACTCCTGACTGGGAGGATGCTCCTGGAAAGGGTCAGGACCAGCTGGATCCCAGGAGCGTGGCAGGACAGGGGTTAAACTCTGCCTGGATAATAAAGCATTAAATAAAAATTCTATTTGTACCTGTAGAAATTGGGATTAACTCAACAAAACAAAACAACAGATGGGAATTGTGCCTGAATATGCATCCAGAGCTGCTTCTAAAGTGAGGTTATATTAATTTTCCTTTCCATGATCATTCCTGCCAGCAAAAACACGAGCTGGCTGTGGAAGGGCCCTGGGTGCTCCCAGAGCTGTTCCTGGTGTTTCCCTTGGCTCTGGGAACATGGGATGGATGTTTGTGTTGGAAGAGCTGCAGAGCTGGGAGCTTCCACGTTCGAGTGCTTCATTTTAGAGCTGAGTGTTTCAGGAGTGATTTATCCTGGCTAAATGACGACATCCCAGCGCTTGCACGAGGCAGGGACACCCCAGGGAGGATTTCCCACCCCTGGCTTCAGGACTTTTGGGGTTTTTGTCCTTGTGCTGGGCTGCAGGGGAGCACACAGCCCTCAGAGCTCTTTGCCTCTGGGCTTGCCACCCCAACGCTGGATTTCAGGCTTTGTAGTGGGATGTGTTTTGTGTCCTTGTGAGTTTTAACCGAGAAACAAAATTACCAAGGAGGCAGCAGGCGGTGTCCTGGTGGGAATAACAGCAGAGGGGAGCTGGGGGCACTGCCTGGGAATTCTCCATGGGAATGGGATCCCAGCCCCTCTCCCTGCACAGGGAACACCCAGGGCTGGGCCAGGCCCTTGGCAGAGCACTGAGGAAACACCTGAGCCTTTCCTCCTGTCTGTTTTTGTGTGAGTTCAGTGTCCACAGACCCTTCTGCATTTGCAGGAGCCTTTCGAAGCTTCTCTTTTGAAGGAGCAACAAATTGTGTTTAAATGTGGGTATTTGATTGCAGAAAAACCATCCCCCCCTAATGTGAGGCACTCCAACAGTGAAGCACTCGGGAAGGGGGTGCTTGTGGGTCTGGCCAGCTCCCTCTTTTGGGAAATGATGTTAAACAGCCTAAACCAGCCCCTGGAGTGGCTTCAAACCGGTGTCATCGCTGTGGCAGCACAGCCCAGAGCACCACGGTGCCACAAACCCGGTGGAGCTGCCCAGACTGGCACCCCCAAAACCCCAAATTTCTGTTTTATTGGAGAGGCTTTGAGGGCGGTCCAAGCTCAGTCACTAAACCACGCTCCTTTGTGTAACCTGGTTTCACCAAAAAACTCACAAACCAGTCCCTAAAACACCTTCCTGTGGTTAAAGTAAATGTAGCGACCTTCTGCCAAAAAAGATTATTTATTATTTATCGTGTTCGAGTGGGAGGTATTGATGCCTCTTCCCTCTTGCTGTGTCACTTCTTGTCCGTTCCTCTTTAGGTCACCTGAGAGTTTCTTTTATCCCCGTGACAATGAACTACTGATGGTGTGGGAACGCCCCTGGTTACCGTCCCCGTGTAAATACTGTGCTTTATATTCTGTATATTAGCTCATTTTAACAGAAAAGACTGGACTGATGATGCTGTTGGATGACCCCAGGTGGGGAAAGGCTGGAGGATGACCCAGCTCCCGGTCCTGGGGCTGGAATGGGACACCACCAGTGGATTTGGGACCACGAAACGCTTCGAGAATCCAATCCACGGCAGGAGGAGCCCTGAGAACATCCTCAGCCAGAGCCAGAACCACCCAATCTCCTCTGAGCTCGGCGGATTTGCTCCATTTTTCCTTTTTTTAGTGCCAAAACCGACCCCAGTGTCCCCTCCCAGGTGTGCTGGTGTCCAGCCCGTGTCCAGCCCACCTCGCCCTCCGTCCTGCCCGGGCCGGGGCTCAGCCCCCGCTGCCGGAGCTGCCCATGGAACAGGTCCCAGTCGGTCTCTGGTGACGATGAAAACCACAAAAAACTATAAAATAAATACCAAACTCCTGGTGCAACGGCTCCGCGTGTTCATTCTTGGGGTGGAAAACGCCTCTGAAGCAGAAGGATTTGGGTCTGGGGAGGGAGGGACCATCCTCATTACTGAAAATCCGCCCAGCCCAGGTGATTTGGGATCATAAAATAGCCCCGACTCCCCTCAAAATTAGGGTCCTTCAGCTGCAGCTCTTGAAACATGAGGAAATTAAAGTACGCCCTGCACACCTCAGCCTCCTCCTGGCCCTGTGCCCCAGCCATGCCCCTCCTTTGGGTTAAAATCACCCATTTTTGGGTAATTCTCAGTTCCCAAAGGGATTCTCAGTTGCTTTTCTTTCTCTCCGCCCAGGTCCTTTCGGGCGGCTCGGACTCGCCGCGCTCCGGGCGCAGTTCCAGCCGCTGCCTCTCCTCGGGCCGCTTTTGTTGTTGTTTTTTCCGAATTTCCCTTTTTTAAATGATTTTTGGCTCCTTCCCGCGCCCCGCCCCCTCCCACGTGCCGCGCGCGCCACCGCCCCCCGCTCCGGCCGCAACCATCCCCGCGCGGGGGGGGGGACGACTCACGGCTGGGGACACCCCACGGGCACCCCGCGGGCAGGGGGGGGACAGGGCCAGCACCCTCACACACAGCGAGCGGCGGGCGCGGGGCTGCCCCTCCAGACCGCCGCACCCGGGGGTTTATTAATTTATTAATTAATCGATGGTTGCGTCTCCTCCCCGCCCCTCCCTCCCCCCGCGCGGTGGGTGGTGGCGGCCGCGGGCCGGGAGCGCGGCGGGGCCGGGATGTGGCGGCGGCTGCGGGCGCTGAGGGGCTGCGGGTGAGTGCGGGCTCCTTCCCTTCCCTTCCCTTCCCTTCCCTTCCCTTCCCTTCCCTGGCCCCCTTCCCGCACCGTCGCCACGCGTGGGGCGGGCTCGGGCTCCGCTCGATCCGCGCTGTCGCTCTTGCCATCGCCGGGAACTCTCCTGCTGCCAGCTGCGGGCACTGCCAGCCCTCAGTTCCCCTTGTTCCCCCCTCCTTCCTCCTTTTTCTGCCCTTGTTTCCTTCGTTTTTCCCCTTTGTTTTCTCCTTTCCCACCCGCTTTCCACAGTTACCCCTTGTTTTCCCCTTTTACCCTTGTTTTCACCTGTTTTCCGCTGCTTCCTCCTGGTTTTCCTCCTTTACCCCCCTTGCTTTCCCCCTTTTCTCCCCTGTCTTGCCCTTTTCTCCTTGTTTGCTCTTTTGTCTCCCCGTTTCCCCCTCGTTTCTCCCCTTTTCCCCCTCGTTTCTCCCCTTTTCCCCCTCGTTTCTCCCCTTTTCCCCCTCGTTTCTCCCCTTTTCCCCCTCGTTTGCCCCCTTTTCCCCCTCGTTTCTCCCCTTTTCCCCCTCGTTTGCCCCCTTTTCCCCCTCGTTTCTCCCCTTTTCCCCCTCGTTTGCCCCCTTTTCCCCCTCGTTTGCCCCCTTTTCCCTCTCGTTTCCCCCCTTTTCCCTTCGTTTTCTCCCCTTTCCCTTTCGTTTTCCCCTCCTTTTTCTCCCATTTGCCCCTTTTCCCGGGCATTATCGCTGATGTGGACAGTGTAACCCATTCGTGGCGCTGGTCAGTGCCAAGGTCCGGTGATCCGGGGGCAGCTCAGGGTGCCCGTCCGGCTTTTGCCCCCTGGACTTTGCCAGGAGCCGGCGGAGCGCGGGGGTGTTGGAGCAGCCCGGGTCGATCCACAGCTCATTCCTTAAAATTCGATCCTGTGCCTCGTTCCTTAAAAATCCACCCTGTGCCTCGTTCCTTTAAAATGCCTTTCCCAGCGCTTTTTGCTGAGCGAGAGAAGCGGTGCTGGGCTGGGGGCGAGGGCCGGGCTCGGCTCCCGGCTCTGGCATCCCCATCCAGTGGGAGGGATGGAGCAGGGGCTGGTTTGGGGGAGCAGCCCGGGACCGAGGTGTCCCCTGGGGATTGAGATGTCCCCGGGGCTGAGGTGTTCCCCGTGATTGAAGTGTCCGTCAGGATGGAGGTGTCCCCCGGGGATTGAGATGTCCCCCATGACTGAGGTGTCCCCGGGGCTGAGGTGCCCCCGTGGATTGAGGTGTCCCCGGCATCAAAGTGTCCCTCAGGATGGAGGTGTTCCCCGGGGATTGAGATGTCCCCCGTGGATTGAGGTGTCCCCGGCATCAAAGTGTCCCTCAGGATGGAGGTGTCCCCCGGGGGTTGAGATGTCCCCCATGATTGAAGTGTCCCCGGGACCGAGTGTCCCCAGGGCTGAGGTGTCCCCCGGTGCTGGGGAAGGAGGGAATGGCAGAATTGCAGCGGTTCCTGTCCTGCCGTGTCACAGGCAGAGATGGCAGCACCGCCCGGCCATCCAGGTGACCAACGAGCCCATCCTGGAGTTCAAGCCGGGGAGCCCCGAGCGAGCGGCGCTCCAGAAGGTACCAGTGCCGGGATTTGGGGGATTTGGGGGCTGGGAGGGCCCTGGGCTGTGCTGCAGGGCACCCCAGGCTCTCCCTGGTGTGACAGCCCCATGCTGCCCAGCTCCTGCTCATTCCCTGTGGGCACATCTGTGCCTCCTGTGGGCAGCCCATGCCTGCAGCCTGTTCCCAGTTCCCTCTGCCCTGGGAAGGGGGTTGAGGGCAGCTGGAGGGGCTGGGAGCTGCTCCCACCACGTTCTCCTCTCTGCCAGGCCCTGGCTGACCTGAAGGACAAGACTGAGGACATCCCGTGTGTCATTGGGGGGGAGGAGGTGTGGACCCCCACAGTGAGGTACCAGCTCTCGGTGAGTCAGGGGCTCTCATTGAATGGGGGGTCCCTGCAGGAGGACCCTGGGACTGGTTCCTACAGAGCCTCTTCTTCTCTCCCCAGCCCTTTAACCATGCACACAAGGTGGCCAGGTACTGCTATGCCAGCAAGGTGAGTGCCCCTCTCTGTCCCCCCTCTTCCTGGCTGGTTTTCTGGGGAAGCAGCAGCACTTGGTTTAGCAAGTGCAATGCAATTTGTGAGCAGGGAGGCTCCAGGAGCCTTTCCAAGCTCCAGGGATCCTGGAACAAAGCCACCAGGAGCTGCAGACTCGGGGTTGTGATGGCACCACTGCTCTGTGCCTGGTGGGGGGTTACCCCTTGCTTTTCCCTGTGACCTGGTGGTGGGCAGTGTTGGTCTGGTTTTTCTAAGCCTTCTGATGTTGACATTCTTGTAGCAAACTTTCTCACACACTTCCTGTAAATAACTCATTGTTTTGCATTCCTTTATGGAAGAAGAAAAAGTTCATAGACTGTTAGTCTGTCCAGTGTCATTGGAAAGGTGGCACTGTCACCTTCCAATCCACTGTCACTCTTAGAAAACTATAAATGTTAGAGTCAGAAAAGAAACTTCCCGTTTTTCTTCACCTTGAGAACAGTGGTGTGAGCTTGTGTTCTGTCACAGACATCTTTTATGAAAAATCCTTTCCTTAGGATTTTTCCTCCTGAGAAGCTGAGAGGCCTCAGGAACAAAATGTAACCAATGGTTATCTGCTGCTGTGGAATGCAACAGGTGCAGCTGGGATTGGGCTCATGTGGTTGTTTCTAATTCATGGCCAATCACAGCCCAGCTAGCTCAGACTCTCTGCCCGTGCCACAAGCCTTTGTTATCATTCCTTTCTGTTCTTAGCTTAGCCAACCTTCTGATGAATCCTTTCTTCTATTCTTTTAGTATAGTTTAAATATAATATATATCATAAAATAATAAATCCAGCCTTCTGAAACATGGAGTCAGATCCTGGTCTCTTCCCTCATCCTCAAACCCCTGTGACACGGTCTCAGTGTTCTTTCATCCTATAGCGACAGGGCAGGAACCTGGAGAGGCTCCTCCTCCCTGCTGCCTTTTCCCCTTTGCCTCCACAGGAGCTCATTAACAAAGCCATTAACGCCGCCCTGGCCGCCAGGAAGGAGTGGGACCTGAAGCCTGTGCAGGACCGGGCTCAGATCTTCCTGAGGGCAGCTGACATGCTGAGCGGGCCGCGGAGAGCAGAGGTGCTGGCCAAGACCATGGTGGGGCAGGTAGGGATGGGCTTGGCTTGGAAAGCCAGGTGTCTGCTGAGGAAGGCAGGAGCCTCCCCTGAAATGGAAAATGTGAACCCCCTCCCCCTCTGAGTTGTTATAATTTTGAAATTAAGGGGCTCTCAGGCAAAGATATGGGAATAGGAATAACAGTTCTTTATTAGGAAAATTAAAAATACAAATGTAGTAGTACAAACAACAACAACAACAACAAAAAAAACGACAAAAACAAAAAAAAAATATTGTCATAGTGAGAATCTGACCTGACACCCTGTGGGTCAGCCCCATCCCATGGGGGCTCAGCCCTCCTGCAGTGCCAGCTGTGGCTCTGCTGGAGCAGGGATCCTGCACAAGGGGGGAGTTTTCTTCTGCAGCTCCAGGGCTGCTGCAGATGGGCCTGGGCTCCCTCTGGCAATGCAGGGCAGCAGAAGCTGCTCCTCTGGCAATGCACTGGGCAAAGGCTGCCCTGGTGTCCCAAATCTCAGATTGTACCCAGGTAGGAATGCTTGGCTCCTGCCCTGGGCAATGCAGCATCTCCCCATGGGATGATGGAATTGGATCAGCCCTGCAGGGACATCAGTGGCCATGGACAGCAGAGATCTCCTGCAGGGAGGATTGGCTGGGGGAGAGATAAAGAAAACTGCCCCATGAGCAGAATATCCTGAATATCCCTCAGACCTCCCGTGGATGGGAGAGGGAGCTGGGAATGCTCCCAGTTCATCCCTGTGTCTCAGGTTGGAAATGGGTGTGTGTTTTCTGCTCCTATCTGTGGAGCAGGTAGCTCTTGTTCCTTGGGCAGTTATCTGTGGGGTTTTGCCCCACTTCTAACAGATGGGAATAGAATACACAGCCCCATTTCCAGCCTAAGACAGGGGTGCTGGAGAACCTGGGCTGAGCAGGAGGAGCAGGGCAGGAGGGGCTGCCAGGGTGGTTTTTGGCAGTGGGAGTGGCTGGAGGTGCTCTGTGGGGCTGATCCTCACTCCTTGCTGCTCCTGGCAGCAGGATCAGCGTGAGGCTGTGCAGGAGGCCCCGTCCTTGGGAACTGAGCTCGGGAGGTGTCGCCACATTTCTCATCCCAGGGGAAAGCAAGGCACAACTCTTCCCAAGAATATTTCTGGGTTTCACGTTCTCTGAACCTCAGAGAAAGAAAAAACAATTCTCATCATTTGCTGTGCCTGTGTTTGTGCCAAAGTAGAATGCAATATGGAGATTGTTTGCCCACAGTGATGGTGGTTTGTTTCCTTGGCCTGTCAGGGCCAGGTGTGTGTGTGTGTGTGTGTTGGGACTGTTGGGTGACAGTCACGAGATTCTGTGCAGAGTTGAGTGCTTGGCAGATTCAGTTTAGATGTAATGTAATACAGTGTAATAGAGTATAGATAATATAGTGTAATAAAGCAATTAATTAGGCTTCTGATATCAATGGAGTCAGATGCATCATTTCCTCTCCCCTTGTCGGGGGGCATCCTGATTCCATAGAGAGGAGCACCCACAGCCAGCACTGCAGCATTGCTGCATTGCCCCATTGCTGCACTGCCCCATTGCTGCACTGCCCCATTGCTGCACTGCCCCATTGCTGCACTGCCCCATTGCTGCACTGCCCCATTGCTGCACTGCCCCATTGCTGCACTGCCCCATTGCTGCACTGCCCCATTGCTGCATTGCCCCGTGCCCCATTGCTGCATTCCCTGTGTGCCATTGCTGCATTCCCCCGTGCACCCATTCCCCCATGCATCCTTGCTGTATTCCCCTTGCCCCATTGCTGCATCCCCTCATGCACCCTTACTGCCACCCCCTCAATGCACCATTGCTGCATTCCCCCATGCCCCATTGCTGCATTCCCATGCACCACTGCTGCACCCCCATGCAGCCATCCTCCATGCACCATTGCTGCATCCCCATGCACCCATTCCCCCATGCCCCATTGCTGCATTCCCCCATGCACCATTGCTGCATTTCTCCACGCACCCATTCCCCTGTGCACAATTGCTGCATTCCCCACACCCCACTGTTGCATTCCCCATGCGCCATTGCTGCATCCCCTGTGCACCCATTCCCCATGCGCCATTGCTGCATTCCCATGCACCCATTCCCCCATGCACCATTGCTGCATTCCCCACACCCCACTTTTGCATTCCCTATGCGCCATTGCTGCATCCCCTGTGCACCCATTCCCCATGCCCCATTGCTGCATCCCCCACACACCATTGCTGCATTCCCCCATTGCTGCATCCCCCATGCACCCATTCTCCCATTGCTGCATTGCCCCGTTGCTGCATTGCCCCGTTGCTGCATTGCCCCATTGCTGCATTGCCCCATTGCTGCATTGCCCTATGCACTGTTGCTGCATCCCCCATGCACCCATTCTCCCATGCCCCATTGCTGCATTGCCCCATTGCTGCATTGCCCCATGCACTGTTGCTGCATCCCCTCCCTGTCCCTGCAGGCCAAGACCGTGATCCAGGCCGAGATCGACGCCGCTGCCGAGCTCATTGACTTCTTCCGCTTCAACGCCAAGTACGCGCTGGAGCTGGAGCAGAGCCAGCCCCTGAGCGTGGACATCAGCACCAACTCCATGGTCTACCGGGGGCTGGAGGTGAGCTGGGCCCCTGCCCCGTGGGGTCACCCTGGGGGACAGCAGGGTCCCCATGTCCCTGTTCCCTGTGTCCCCGCAGGGCTTCGTGGCTGCCGTGTCCCCCTTCAACTTCACGGCCATCGGGGGCAACCTGGCGGGGGCTCCGGCGCTGATGGTGAGTGCTGGGGACAGGGGGACAGGAGAGGGGGACAGGGGACAGGAAATGGGGGCAGGGGGACGGGAAATGGGGGCAGGGTCACAGGACGGGGGGTGGGACAGGGGGACAGAGCAGAGGGACAGAACAGGGAGGCAGGACGGGGACAGGAAATGGGAAGCAGGACATGGGGACAGGGCAGGGGGACAAGGGGACAGGACAGGGTCACAGGATGGGGGACAGTGCAGGGGGCAGGACAGGGCAGGGGACAGGGTCACAGGATGGGGGGACAGGACAGGGGGGCAGGGTGGCAGGACACAGGGACAGGGCATGGGGAAAGAGCAGGGGGAAGAACAGGGGGCAGGGGGACAAGGGGACAGGGCAAGGGGGCAGGGTGGCAGGACAGGGGGACAGGGCAGGGGGATGAGGGGACAGGACAGGATCACAGGACAGGGGGATGAGGGGACAGGACAGGGGGGCAGGGGGGCAGGGTGGCAGGGCAGGGGGATGGGATAGGGGGGCAGGGGGACAAGGGGACAGGACGGGGAGCAGGGGGATGGGACAGGGGGGCAGGACAAGGGAACAGGACAGGGTTGCAGGATGGGGGGACAGGACAAGGGGGAAGGGTGGCAGACAGGACAGGGAGCAGGACACAGAGGGACAAGGGGGCAGGGGGGCAGGACAGGGGCACGGGGGACAGGACATGGGGATAGGGATACAGGGCAGGGTCACAGGATGGGAGGGCAGGGTGGCAGGACACAGGGACAGGGCAGGGGACAGGACAGTCCAAGGAAAGGCTGGGACAGGAATCCCAGCCCTCAGGTTCAGCTGGGCTGGGGTGGGCAGGGGGGGAGCTGAGCCCCCCTGGGGCTGTTGCACAGACACTCCTGGGGCTCGTGGAGCCCTTGACCCCATCAGCATTTAGGCTTTAATTAAACACCCCAGGGTCTGGATTTCCAGTGTGATGGGAGAAGTGCTGGAAAAGCACAAATTCCCCAAACCTGCCTTGGGGTTTTTGTTGTGTCTTTTCCTTCCCAGGCTGGGTTTGGGATCTGGGAATGAACACAGCAGGGTTTGATTTCCTACCTGGGCTGTCGGGACATGACAGTGGAACCAGTTTGTAGCTGCTCACATTCCTCTGGGATGACACTTTGTGGGTACAGTGGGTGTGTTAGGGCCAAGGGCAGGCCATGGCTCTGCCATTTAGCACTGATAGGAGAGCCCAGAAAGTCTGAAAAAATATATTAGAAAAAAAGGTACTGGTAAAAAGCATTTCTGCACATTCCCATTTGTGTCCCAGCCCATGGAGCACAGGAGCTCCTGCCTCTGCAGGGTGGATTTTGGGGAAAGACTGTAATAACCTGGTGAATTTGGGCCAGGAATAATTAATTTATTGTTGTACTGGGATAGAAAAAAAAAAAAAAACCAACAACAAATTGTCCTCAGCTCTTTGCTAATCAGGCTCAGATTTTCTGCTGGCCCCTAAGAGCCTGGGGAGTTTTTAATTTGGGAACATCACATTTAAAGCCACATTTGAGTCAAGCATTTGAACCTGTCACTGGGGCAGGACTGGGGGGGACAAGGAGAGGGTGAAGCCACTGTGGAGCTGGGAGGATTTCTGGGGAGAGAGGTGCCCAGGAGCCCAGGGACACCCTTGGTTTTGGGGGATCTGGGGATGAGCTCATCCCAAAGCAGGTGAGCCCTGCTGGGCTGGGACAAACCCCTGCTGGCAGCTCTGAGTGACAGCTGGGGACATCCCAGGGCAGTGAATTGCCCTGGGATGCTGCAGGGGACTGGGATCCCTGCCCTGGGCTGGGGGCAGGACAGGACAGCAGCAGTGCCTGGGACAGCAGCAGGGAACACCTGGAATTCCAGTCAGGGGAAAACGCTGCTTAATAGGGGAATGGTAATTACAACCCCAGTGAAAACACTGCTTAATAGGGGAATGGTAATTAGAGCCCCAGAGTTTCTGTCCCCACGGGGGGTTGGACACTGGAGAGGTGCATGCAGTCAGTCCTGGCAATGGGATTTCCTTGGGATCAGAGCAGGCCAGGCTGCTGGGAATGCTGGGCCCAGCCTGGCCTGGATTTCCCAGCTGCTGCAGCTTCTGCAGGGCTCTGGCAGTGTTGGGAGTGGGGGATTGGGGAGCCCAGGGGCAGCTGTGCCCATGGAAGGAGCTGTGCCCAGGGAAGGAGGAGCTGTGCCCAGGGAGGAGGAGCTGTGCCCAGGGAGGAGGAGCTGTGCCCAGGGGGGGAGCTGTGCCCAGGGGGGGAGCTGTGCCCAGGGAAGGAGCTGTGCCCAGGGGAGGAGCTGTGCCCAGGGAAGGAGGAGCTGTGCCCAGGGAAGGAGCTGTGCCCAGGGAAGGAGGAGCTGTGCCCAGGGGGGAGCTGTGCCCAAGGAAGGAGGAGCTGTGCCCAGGGAAGGAGGAGCTGTGCCCAGGGAAGGAGGAGCTGTGCCCAGGGGAGTTTTTCCTGCACAGCAAATCCCTGGGAAGCAGAAGCCAGGAGTCCAAAGCTGTGTTCACAGGGGTTTGAGGATGAGGGAAGAGATGAGGATCTGACTCCATGTTTCAGAAGGCTTGATTTATTATTTTATGATATATATTATATTTAAACTATACTAAAAGAACAGAAGAAAGGATTTCATCAGAAGGCTGGCTAAGAATAGAAAAAGAAAGAATGATAACAAAAGCTTGTGGCTCAGAGAGTCCGAGCCAGCTGACTGGGATTGGCCATGAATTAGAAACAACCCCATGAGCCCAATCCCAGATGCACCTGTTGCATTCCACAGCAGCAGATAACCATTGGTTACATTTTGTTCCTGAGGCCTCTCAGCTTCTCAGGAGGAAAAATCCTAAGGAAAGGATTTTTCATAGAAGATGTCTGTGACACAAAGCTCCTGTTCCGGGCTGTGACCCGTGCAGGGCAGGCTGAGCTGTGGGACAGGGGACAGGGGACAGGGACACGGGGCGGTCACAGGGAGCCCGTGGGGCCCAGGGCTGGGGTGGCACAGGGCCAAGGGGGCGTCACCAGGGGAGTTCTCCAGCCCCTGGCGCTGTGGGTGCCTGGTTAATCCAGCAGGAGCTTTGGTTTCACTGCCCTGCTGGCCCTGCCCGGGGCTGGTGGCAGTGCTGGGGACATTCCCGTGTCCTAAGGCAGGAAGCAGGGCCTGGTTTCCAGCTCCTCTTGGGGAAGGCAGAGCTCAGCCCTGGAAGGGAGGGGGGGAAGGCTGGCACAGCCACCTGGTGAGAGAAAAGGGGAGGATTTGTGCCCTCAGCTGAGCAGGGCACACCCAGCCCTATCTCAAAATATCTCAAGAGTTGTTCCCACCTTTGGTTCCCAGCAGAACCAAGGAAGAACCAACTCCACTGGCTTGGAGTTTTGGGATTTTTGTCTTTCTGCCTCAGGAAAGGCCATGGAAAAGTATTGGGAAATGTCACTAATCCAGCAGGCTACAGAGCCACACATGAGTGTGGAGAATATATAGAATAATAGGGGACACAGAAAAGAAATAAAGGCTGTGTGTCCATGAAATATCCCAAGAGTTGTTCTCACCTTTGGTTCCCTGGAAGAGCCAAGACGGCCCTGGGGCCTTGTACCCCTGAGGCTTGGGGAAAGGCTGTGGAAAAGTACTGGGAAATGTCACTAATCCAGCAGGCTACAGAGCCACACGTGTGTGTGGGGAATATATGGAATAATATAGGGAATATATGGAATAATAGGGAACACAGAAATAAAGGCTGTGTGTCCCCGAGGTGCCACCTCTATGGGACAGCTTCCAGGGAGTTCAGCTGTCCCTGCTGAGGTGTTTGTGGTGTGTCCCCAGTGACACGGCCCTGTGAGGTGTTGTGTGCGTCCCCAGTGACACGGCCCTGCTGTGACACGGCCCAGTGAGGTGTTCTGTGTCCCCAGGGGAACGTGGTGCTCTGGAAGCCCAGTGACACGGCCCTGCTGTGACACAGCCCTGTGAGGTGTTTGTGGTGTGTCCCCAGTGACACGGCCCTGCTGTGACACGGCCCTGTGAGGTGTTTGTGGTGTGTCCCCAGTGACATGGCCCTGCTGAGGTGTTTGTGGTGTGTCCCCAGTGACACGGCCCTGTGAGGTGTTTTGTGCCCGGTGACATGGCCCTGTGAGGTGTTCTGTGTGTCCCCAGGGGAACGTGGTGCTCTGGAAGCCCAGTGACACGGCCCTGTGAGGTGTTGTGTGTGTCCCCAGTGACACAGCCCTGTGAGGTGTTTGTGTGTTCCCAGTGACACGGCCCTGCTGTGACAGGGCCCTGTGAGGTGTTTTGTCCCCAGTGACACGGCCCTGTGAGGTGTTTGTGGTGTGTCCCCAGTGACGCAGCCCTGTGAGGTGTTTGTGTGTCCCCAGTGACACGGCCCTGTGAGGTGTTCTGTGTGTGTCCCCAGGGGAACGTGGTGCTCTGGAAGCCCAGTGACACGGCCCTGTGAGGTGTTCTGTGTGTGTCCCCAGGGGAACGTGGTGCTCTGGAAGCCCAGTGACACGGCCCTGTGAGCTGTTCTGTGTGTCCCCAGGGGAACGTGGTGCTCTGGAAGCCCAGTGACACGGCCCTGCTCTCCAGCTACGCCGTCTACAGGATCCTGCTGGAGGCGGGGCTGCCGCCCAACGTGGTGCAGTTCGTGCCCTCGGACGGCCCCGAGTTTGGGGACACTGTCACCAGCTCCGAGCACTTCTGTGGCCTCAACTTCACCGGCAGCGTGCCGTAGGTTGGGGACAGGGGGGACAGGGAGGGGCTGGGGGCTCCAATGGGGACAGGGAGGGGCTGGGGGCTCCAATGGGGACAGGGGGGACAGGGAGGGGTTGGGGGCTCCAATGGGAACTGAGGGCAGAGAGGGGCTGGGGGCTCCTCCTGGCACTGGATGGGCTGCAGCAGCTGGCAGGGCGTGGTTGCACGATTACATGGAAACAGGGCCTTCGAAGTGGTGACAAAAAGGGGCTGAGCTGGGTTTTGGTGCTGGGAGAGGAGTGGTTTTGGCTTTGGGGCTGAGCTCTGGGCACAGGAACAGCCACAGTGGCAGGGACACTCCCAGGGGGCTGTGGGTGGGTTTGCACCCCAGGGTGGGTTTGGTTTGCACCCCAGGGTGGGTTTGGTTTGGTTTGTACCCCAGGGTGGGTTTGGTTTGCACCCCAGGGTGGGTTTGGTTTGCACCCCAGGGTGGGTTTGGTTTGCACCCCAGGGTGGGTTTGGTTTGCACCCTGGTGGGTTTGGTTTGGTTTGCACCCCAGGGTGGGTTTGGTTTGCACCCCAGGGTGGGTTTGGTTTGCCCCCCAGGGTGGGTTTGGTTTGCACCCCAGGGTGGGTTTGCACCCCAGGGTGGGTTTGGTTTGTCCCCCACATGAGTTTGCCCTCCAGGTGGGTTTGGTTTGTACCCAGGGTGGGTTTGTACCCCAGGTGGGTTTGGTTTGTACCCCACATGAGTTTGCCCTCCAGGTGGGTTTGGTTTGCCCCCAGGGTGGGTTTGCTCTCAGTGTGGGTTTAGTTTGCCCCCACGTGGGTTGGGTTTGCATCCCAGGGTGGGTTTTGTACCCCAGGTGGGTTTGATTTTCCCCCCCAGGTAGGTTTGGTTTGCCCCTTGGTGGGTTTTGTCCTCTGGTGGGCTTGGTTTTCCCCCCAGATGGGTTTGGTTTGCCCCCTTGGTGGGTTTGCACTCCAGGTGGGTTTGGTTCCCCCCCAGGTGGGTTTTGTCCTCTGGTGGGTTTGGTTTGCCCCTTGGTGGGTTTTGTATCCCAGGTGGGTTTGGTTTGGCCCCCTGGATGGGTTTGCACCCCAGGTGGATTTTGTACCCCAGTTATGTTTGATTTGTGCCCCAGGTGGGTTTGATTTCCCCCCAGGTGGGTTTGATTTGTGCCCCAGGTGGGTTTTGTACCCCAATTAGGTTTTGTTTCCCCCCAGTTAGGTTTGGTTTCCCCCCAGGTGGGTTTTGTACCCCAGTTAGGTTTGGTTTCCCCCCAGTTATGTTTGATTTGTGCCCCAGGTGGGTTTGGTTTCCCCCCAGGTGGGTTTTGTACCCCAATTAGGTTTGATTTCCCCCCAGGTGGGTTTTGTACCCCAGGTGGGTTTGGTTTGTGCCCCAGGTGGGTTTTGTACCCCAATTGGGTTTGATTTCCCCCCAGCTGGGTTTGGTTTGTGCCCCAGGTGGGTTTTGTCCTCTGGTGGGTTTGGTTTGTGCCCCAGGTGGGTTTTGCACCCCAGTTAGGTTTGATTTCCCCCCAGTTAGGTTTGGTTTCCCCCCAGGTGGGTTTTGTACCCCAGTTAAGTTTGGTTTCCCCCCAGTTAGGTTTGGTTTGTGCCCCAGGTGAGTTTTGTACCCCAGTTAGGTTTGGTTTCCCCCCAGTTAGGTTTGATTTCCCCCCAGGTGGGTTTTGTACCCCAGTTAGGTTTGGTTTGTGCCCCAGCTGGGTTTTGTACCCCAGTTAGGTTTGGTTTGTGCCCCAGGTGGGTTTTGTACCCCAGTTAGGTTTGATTTCCCCCCAGGTGGGTTTTGTACCCCAGTTAGGTTTGATTTCCCCCCAGTTAGGTTTGATTTCCCCCCAGTTAGGTTTGATTTCCCCCCAGTTAGGTTTGGTTTCCCCCCAGGTGGGTTTTGTACCCCAGTTAGGTTTGGTTTGTGCCCCAGGTGGGTTTTGTACCCCAGTTAGGTTTGATTTCCCCCCAGGTGGGTTTTGTACCCCAGTTAGGTTTGGTTTGTGCCCCAGGTGGATTTTGTACCCCAGTTAGGTTTGATTTCCCCCCAGGTGGGTTTTGTACCCCAGTTAGGTTTGGTTTCCCCCCAGCTGGGTTTGCCCCTGGGCTCTGGCTGTGTCCCATGGGGTGTCAGAGGTGCTGAGGGGTCCCTGCAGGGGCTGTGGGAGCCCTCCCCAGGCCGGGCCATGCTCTGCTGAGCAGGGGCTGCCCAGGCTGGGAGCTCACAGCTCCCGTTGTGCTGGTGCCTGAGCCTCCTGCTGCGAGGCCATTTCCATTTTTATTGTTTTCCAGCTCAGGGGTTTGTCACACTGAGGCCTGAAGGGAAGGGGGGAAAGGGGAGGAACAGAAACTTCTGGATGCTCTCTGCGTGCCTCTCCCTGCAACAGTTTATTTTTTATTTTTAAAGCTGTGGAGCTGCTGTGTGGAGCCTTTGTTTGATACCTGTGCTCCAGTCCCACTGCCCTGTGCAGGGCATCCCTTTTTTCTGGGGGGCTGTCCCATCAGGCCATGCCTCTTTTTGGGGGTTTCCCATCAGGGAAACATTTTTTGGGTGATGTCCCATCAGAGCATCCCATTTTTAGGGTGTTCCACATTGGGGCATCCCTTTTTTTGGAGGGCTTCCCATTAGGGGATCCCTTTTTGGGGGGTTTCCCATTAGGGGATCCCTTTTTGGAGGGGGTTTCCCATTAGGGGATCCCTTTTCTGGGTGATTTCCCATCAATCCATCCCTTTTTTTGGATGGGGGGCTTCCCATCCTTCTTTTTTATGGAGTTTCCCATCAGGGCATTCCTTTTTTGGGGGGATTTCCCATCCCTCTTTTTTGGAGAGTTTCCCATCAGGGCATCCTTTTTTTAGAGGATTTCCCATCCCTTTTCTTGGAGGTTTTCCCATTGGAGCATCCCTTTTTTAGGAACTATTCCATCAGGGCATCACTTTTTTGGGGTTTTTCCCATCAGAGCATCCCTTTTTTTAGGGTGTTCCACATTGGGCCATCCTTCTTTTGGGGAGATTCCCCATCCCTCTTTATTGTTGAGTTTCCCATCAGAACATCCCTTTTTTAGAAGATTTCCCATCAGGGCATCCCTTTTTTTGGGGGGATTTTCCATCCCTTTTCTTGGAGGGTTTCCCATCAGAGCATCTCTTTTTTGGGGGCCTTCCCCACTGGGTCATCCCTCTTTTTGGGGGACTTCCCATCCCTTTTTTTGGAGGGTTACCCATCGGAGCATCCCTTTTTTTAGGAGGGATCCCTTTTCTGGGTGATTTCCCATCGAGCCATCCCTTGTTTTGGGTGGGGGGGGGCTTCCCATCCTTCTTTTTTATGGAGTTTCCCATCAGAGCATCCATTTTTTAGGAGATTTCCCAGCAGGGCATCCCTCTTTTTGGGGGATTTCCCATCCCTTTTTTGGTAGGGTTTCCCATCAGGGAATCCCTTTTTTGGGGGGCATTTCCCATCAGAGCATCCCTTTTATTAGGGGGTTTCCCATTAGGACATCCCTCTTTTTGTGGGATTTCTCATCCCTCTTTTTTGTGATCTTTCCCATCAGGGCATCCCTTTTTTGGAGGGATTTCTCATCCCTTTCTTTGGAGGGTTTCCCATCAGGGCATCCCTTTTTTAGGGGATTTCCTATCAGGGCATCCCTCTTTTTGGGGGACTTCCCATCTCTTTTTTTGTAGGGTTACCCATCAGAGCATCCCTTTTTTAGGGGATTTCCCATCAGGACATCCCTTTTTTGGGGGGATTTCTCATCCCTTTCTTTGGAGGGTTACCCATCAGAGCATCCCTTTTTTAGGGGACTTCCCATCCCTTTTTTTGGAGGGTTTCCTATTAGGGCATCCCTTTTTGGAGGGGGTTTCCCATTAGGGCATCCCTTTTTTTGGGTGGGGGGGCTTCCCATCCTTCTATTTTATGGAGTTTCCCATCAGAGCATCCCTTTTTTAGGAGATTTCCCATCAGGGCATTCCTTTTTTAGGAGATTTTCCATCAGGGCATTCCTTTTTTGGGGGATTTCCCATCATTTTTTTGGGGGGGGATTTCCCATCATTTTTTTGGGGGGGGGATTTCCCATCCCTTTTTTTAGAGGGTTTCCCATCGGGTCCCAGCACCCTGTGTGCAGAGCCCTGAGCAGCCTCTCCCTGTGTTCCAGAACGTTCCGGCGGCTCTGGAAGCAGGTCTCGGATAACCTGGAGCGCTACCGCAACTTCCCCCGCCTGGCTGGAGGTACCAGCCCCCCCTGCCCCTTTGTTTGTTTGTTTTTTTGCTTCATAGAATAATCACAGAATAGCTTGAGTTGGAAGGGACCCACGAGGATCAGCCAAGTCCAGCTCCTGGCGCTGCCCAGGCCAATCCCAAGAACCCCACCCTGTTCCTGGGAGCATCCTCCAAACTCTTCCTGAGCTCTGCCGGGCTCTGTGCTCTGCCCATTCCCTGGGGAGCCCCCAGCCACTCTCTGGGTGAAGAACCTTGAAAATCCAACCTAAACCTGCCCTGATACAGCTCCAGGCCATTCCCTCGGGTCACCAGAGAGGGGATCAGTGTCAGTGCCTGCCCCTCTCGTCTCCCTTCAGTCTCCTCCAGGCTGAACAATCCAGGTGGCCTCAGCCTCTCCTCATCAGCTTCCCCTTCAGACCTGTCACTCCCTTTGCAGCCTCCTTTGGATGCTCTCTAATACATTTAAATCCTTCTTTGGGGCACCCAAAACTGCCCCCTGGATTCAGGGCTTGGGGGGCAGCTCCTCCTGTGCCTGGGGAGGAGAGGGGCAGCATTCCCACCCCTGAGGGCAGGAAATCCCTGGATATTCAGAGCTGTGGGGGTGGCACAAGGTGGGATTTTAGGGTGGGGAGGTGGTGGTTGGACCCCAGCGTTTGGGAATTGAGGTTGGTCCCTCTGGTCCCTTTTCCATGGGTTTTATCTGCCTGCTCCAGGGTTGTGCCCCTGTGCTCACGGCTCTTCCTGTCCTGATGCCTTTTGGGGCTGCCTAAAAACAGAGCCAGACGAAATCTGGGGAATTGAGAGCAGTTCTGTTCATTGAAGGGCCCTCAGGTGCATCTCAGACAGGGGCTGCACCCAAAACCGGACCACGGCTCACGGGTTTCACACTTTGATAACTTTGGTCCATTTGCATGTTGGGGGTTCATCCTCCAATTCCAGCTTCAGCTAATGAAGCCATTCACCCCAAGTTTGCTCCCCCAGCTCCCTTTTGTTGAATCTCTGGGGGCCTGAGGCAGTGAGGTGTCCTTGACTGCCAGGCCTGGAGAGGAATTGTTGTGTCTGCCCCAAACGGGAGAACAGCAGCTGGCACTGCCTGTGGGGTTTGGAGTTACACACTAAAGAACTGTAGGATCACAAATACATGGAAAATATAAAATATATTTTATTATATATAAACATCATTATTTATATATCTCATTATATATAAACATATGTAGACAGTTTCCCTCTAATTATAGATAAAAAAATTTATATTATATTATATCATCATTATATATATTTATATATATATAGATATCAATATATATAAACATATATATAGACATCACTTCCCCTCTAATTATATATGTAATATAATATTATAGTATATTATATCATTATATATATTTAAATATTTATAGATAGTATTATATATAAACATATATAAATATCACTTCCCCTCTAATTATATAGATATAGATATATAAATATATATAATATCATATTATATATTAACATCATTATATATATTTATATATTTATAGATATCATGATATTTAAACATATTTATAGACATCAGATATTATATTATCATTATATATAAACATATATATAGATATCACTTCCCCTCTAATTATATATATAATATAATATAATATTATAGTATAGTATAACATCATTATATATATTTAAATATTTATAGATAGTATTATATATAAACATATATAAATATCAGTTTCCCGCTAATTATATATATATATAAATATATATATCATACTATATATGAATATCATTATATATATTTATAGAGGTAATATCATACTATATATGAACATCATTATATATATTTATATATTTATAGATATGATATATAAACATTTATAGACATCAGTTCCTATATTATATTATTATATTATATTATATTATATTATATTATACATTATAGTATAGTACATTATTGTATAGTACATTATATTATAGTACATTATAGTATAGTACATTATAGTATAGTACATTATAGTATAGTACATTATAGTATATAATCTATATTTATAATCTCATTTATAGTATTTTCTATATTTATATGTGCTTACATCTAAACACATACACCGACACCATTTCCCCTGTACCCCCCGGAGCAGGGCAGAGCCCCAGCCCCATTTCGGGCTCCGCCCCGCCCTGGCAGCTCCTCCCGTGCCCTTTTCGGTCCCGCAGAGTGCGGCGGGAAGAACTTCCACGTGCTGCACCGCTCGGCGGACGTGGGCAGCGCGGTGCACGGGACCCTGCGCTCGGCCTTCGAGTTCGGTGGGCAGAAATGCTCGGCCTGCTCGCGGCTCTACGCGCCCGCCTCACTGTGGCCCCACATCAAAGAGAAGCTGCTGGAGGAGCACGGCAAGATCAAAGTGGGAGATGTGAGCCGAGCTGCCGGGCTGCTGAAGGGCTTTGCGGCTCAGCGGGAGGCTGATGGGATTAGGGGCTGCGGGAACCGGCTGCTAATTCCCATTGAAGCGAGCTTTTCATCCCCCCCTCCGCCCCGCAGCTCCTGGCCCTGATTAGAAATTAACTTGTAGCCGCTCTGCGGGGAGGGCCGGGCCGGCTCTGCCGCAGCTCCCGGGACACGGGCAAGGGTTTGGGGGGAGCTGAGGGAGCTCTGGGGTGCAGGGAGAGCTCTCATCCCCTCCTTTCTGCCTCCCACAGCCCACCCAGGACTTTGGGACCTTCTTCTCGGCTGTGATCGATGACAAGGTGAGCCCAGAGCAGCCCCAGGTTGGGGCAAAAGCGGGAACAGGGATCAGGGTGAGCCCAGAGCAGCCCCAGGTTGGGGCAAAAGCGGGGACAGGGATCAGGGTGAGCCCAGAGCTGCCCCAGGTTGGGGCAAAAGCGGGGACAGGGATCAGGGTGAGCCCAGAGCTGCCCCAGGTTGGGGTAAAAGCAGGGACAGGGATCAGGGTGAGCCCAGAGCTGCCCCAGGTTGGGGCAAAAGCGGGGACAGGGATCAGGGTGAGCCCAGAGCAGCCCCAGGTTGGGGCAAAAGCGGGGACAGGGATCAGAGTGAGCCCAGAGCAGCCCCAGGTTGGGGTAAAAGCAGGGACAGGGATCAGGGTGAGCCCAGAGCAGCCCCAGGTTGGGGCAAAAGCGGGGACAGGGATCAGGGTGAGCCCAGAGCAGCCCCAGGTTGGGACAAAAGCGGGGACAGGGATCAGGGTGAGCCCAGAGCAGCCCCAGGTTGGGGCAAAAGCGGGGACAGGGATCAGGGTGAGCCCAGAGCTGCCCCAGGTGGGGTTTGCTGCAGAAATGGGGACAGTGTGAGCCCAGAGCTGCCCCAGGTTGGGGTAAAAGCAGGGACAGGGATCAGGGTGAGCCCAGAGCAGCCCCAGGTGGGGTTTGCTGCCCAAGTGGGGACAGGGATCAGCTGGAGCTGCCTGGTGGCTGAGTCTTGTGTCTCCTGCTGGTGAAAATTTGGGAATTTCTCCCAGAAATCGTCCTGGCCTGAGGGTTTTGTGTGCATTCCCTGCTCCTGCTCCTCCTCCGGAGCCAGGAGGGCACTGAGAGCAGAGTGTCCTTAGAGGAGTGACCCAGACCCCCTTACAGACCCCAAAACCCCCTTTAAATACCCAAACGCCCTTTCAGACCCCCAAACACCCTTTCAGACCCCAAACCCCCCTTCCAGACCCCCAAATGCCCTTTTAAACCCCCAAACCTCCTTGCAGACCCCAAACCCCCTCTTTTCCTGTCATCCCTGAGCCAAACCCCTCCTTTTAAATCCCCAAACCCCCCTTCCAGACCCCCAAACCCCCTCATTTCCTGTCAGCCCCAACCAAAACCTGCTTCCAGACCCCCCCCCTTTTAAACCCCCAGACCCCCAAACCCCTAATTTCCTGTCACTCCTAACCCAAACCCCCTTCCAGACCCCAAACCCTCCTTTTAACCCTAAAACCTTTTAAACCCTAAAACTGCCTTGCAGACCCCAAACTTCCCTTAAATCACCAAACCCCTCTTCCAGACCCCCAAACCCCCTTTTAAACCCTAAAAACACCTTGCAGACCCCAAACCCCCCTTTTAAGCCCCAAGACCCCCCCTTGCCAACCCCAAACCCCCCTTTTAAACCCCCAGACGCCCCTTTTAAGGCCCCAAACCCCCCTATTAAACCCTAAAACCGCCCTTCCAGACCCCAAACCCTCCTTTTAAACCCCCAAACCCCCCTCATTTCCTGTCAGTCCCAACCCAAACCCCCTTTTAAGACCCCAAACCCCCCTTTACACCCCCAGATCCCCCTTTTAAGACCCCAAACCCTCCTTTTACACCCCCAGACCTCCCTTGCAGACCCCAAACCACTCTTTTAAACCCCAACACCCCCTTCCAGACCCCAAACCCCTCTTTTAAGCCCCCAGACCCCCCCTTGCCGACCCCAAACCACCCTTTTAAACTCCCAAACCCCCTTTTAAGCCCCCAGACCCCTCCTTTTAAACCCCCAGACGCCCCTTTTAAGGCCCCATACCCCCCTTTTTTAAACCCTTAAACCGCCCTTCCAAACCCCAAACCCCCCTTTTAAACCCCCAAACCCCCTCATTTCCTGTCAGTCCCAACCCAAACCCCCTTTTAAGACCCCAAACCCCCCTTTACACCCCCAGACCCCCCTTTTAAGACCCCAGACCCCCCCTTTAAACCCCCAGCCCCACTTTTAAGCCCCCAAACCCTCCTTTTACAGCCCCAGACCTCCCTTGCAGACCCCAAACCCCCCTTTTAAACCCCTAGACGCCCCTTTTAAACCCCCAAACCCCCCTCATTTCCTGTCAGTCCCAACCCAAACCCCCTTTTAAGACCCCAAACCCTCCTTTTAAACCCCCAGACCCCCCCCTTGCAGACCCCAAACCCCCCTTTTAAGCCCCAAAACCCCTCTTTTAAACCCCCAGACGCCCCTTTTAAGGCCCCAAATCCCCCTTTAAAGCCCCCAAACCCCCTTGCAGACCCCAAACCCCCCTTGCAGACCCCCCAGCCCCCCTTGCAGCCCCTGCCCCATGCCCTGTGCCTGTCCCAGTCCTTTGCCAGGATCAAGGGCTGGCTCCAGCACGCCCACAGCTCCCCCAGCCTGACGGTGCTGGCGGGCGGCGGCTGCGACGACAGCGTCGGCTTCTACGTGGAGCCCTGCATCGTGGAGAGCAGGGACCCCCGGGACCCCATCATGAGAGAGGTGAGGGGATCCCTGTCCCAAATCCCTGTGGGACCCCCGGGACCCCATCATGAGAGAGGTGAGGGGGCCCAGCCCCTAATCCCTGTGGGACCCCATCCCAAATCCCTGTGGGACCCCCGGGACCCCATCATGAGAGAGGTGAGGGGGACCCAGCCCTAATCCCTGTGGGAAACCTGGGAGCCAGTCCCAAATCCCTGTGGGGAAACCTGGGATATCCAATCCCAAATCCCTGTGGGACCCCATCCCAAATCCCTGTGGGACCCCCGGGACCCCATCATGAGAGAGGTGAGGGGATCCCTGTCCCAAATCCCTGTGGGACCCCCGGGACCCCATCATGAGAGAGGTGAGGGGGCCCGGCCCTAATCCCTGTGGGACCCCCGGGACCCCATCATGAGAGAGGTGAGGGGGCCCAGCCCCTAATCCCTGTGGGGAAACCTGGAGCCAGTCCCAAATCCCTGTGGGGAAACCTGGGACCCCATCCCAAATCCCTGTGGGGAAACCTGGGATATCCAATCCCAAATCCTTGTGGGGAAACCTGGGAGCCAGTCCCAAATCCCTGTGGGACCCCATCATGAGAGAGGTGAGGGGGACCCAGCCCCTAATCCCTTTGGGGAAACCTGGGAGCCAGTCCCTA
Organism: Agelaius phoeniceus; assembly: GCF_051311805.1. NCBI lineage: Eukaryota > Metazoa > Chordata > Aves > Passeriformes > Icteridae > Agelaius > Agelaius phoeniceus. The sequence continues at coordinate 1,714,269 of NC_135288.1, forward strand.
ATCCCTGTGGGACCCCATCATGAGAGAGGTGAGGGGGACCCAGCCCCTAATCCCTTTGGGACCCCATCCCAAATCCCGGTGGGACCCCCGGGACCCCATCATGAGAGAGGTGAGGGGGATCCCCATCCCAAATCCCTGTGGGGAAACCTGGGACCCCATCATAAGAGAGGTGTGTGGGGACCCCACCCCAAATCCCTGTGGGACTCCCTGGGACCCCATCCCAAATCCCTGTGGGGAAACCTGGGATATCCAATCCCAAACCCTTGTGGAGAAACCTGGGACCCAATCCCAAATCCCTGTGGGGAAACCTGGGATATCCAATCCCAAACCCTTGTGGAGAAACCTGGGACCCAATCCCAAATCCCTGTGGGGAAACCTGGGAGCCAGTCCCAAATCCCTGTGGGACCCCATCATGAGAGAGGTGAGGGGGATCCCTGTCCCAAATCCCTGTGGGGAAACCTGGGACCCCATCCCAAATCCCTGTGGGGAAACCTGGGATATCCAATCCCAAATCCCTGTGGGGAAACCTGGGACCCCATCCCAAATCCCTGTGGAAGCCCCAGGACCCCATCCCAAATCCTTGCAGGGACCCCTGGGACCCCATCCCAAATCCCTGTGGGACAACCTGGGACCCCATCCCAAATCCTTTGGGGACTCCATCCCAAATCTCTGTGGGATCCCATCCCAAATCCCTGCAGGGACCCCTGGGACCCCATCATGAGAGGGGTGTGTGGGGACCCCATCCCAAATCCCTGTGGCACCCCTATCCCAAACCCCTGTGGGACCCCATCCCAAGTCCCTGTGGGACCCCCAGGACCCCATCCCAAATCCCTATGAGGACCCCCCAGGACCCCATATTGAGGGAGGTGGGGGATCCCATCCCAAATCCCTGTGGGGCACCTTGGAACCCCATCCCAAATCCCTGTGGGGATCCCATCACAAGGGAGGTGTGGGGGATCCTGTCCCAAATCCCTGTGGGACCCCATAATGAGGGATGTGTGGGATCCCATCCCAAATCCCTGTGGGATCCCACCCCCAATCCCTGCTCTGGGGGGGCTCCCCCAGGAATGGGTTCCTGCATTGGGGTCAGGCTTTGGGGTGGGGCAGCTCCTGCTCCTTCCTGGGGCTGATCCCGGCCTTTGGGTGGAGATTTTGGGGTTGATCCTCATGGGGTGTGTGGGTTTTTTGGGGCCAATCCTGATGGTTCGTGGTGTTTTCTGAACACCCAGGAAATTTTTGGGCCCATCCTTATGGGGTGTGTGGGTTTTTGGGTCCCATCCTTATGGGGTGTGTGGGTTTTTGGGTCCAATCCTGACAGGGTGTATGGGATTTTTGGGTCCAATCCTGACAGGGTGTATGGGGTTTTTGGGGCCAATCCTGACAGGGTGTATGGGATTTTTGGGTCCAATCCTGACAGGGTGTATGGGGTTTTTGGGTCCAATCCTGACAGCGTGTATGGGGTTTTTGGGGCCAGTCCTGACAGGGTGTATGGGGTTTTTGGGGCCAATCCTGATGGTTTGTGGCATTTTCTGGGCTCCAGGAGATTTTGGGGCCGATCCTGATGATGTGTGATGGTTTTGGAGCCGATCCTGACAGTTTGTGGGATTTCCTGAACTCCCAGGACATTTTTGGACCGATCCTTATGGGGTGTGTGGGTTTTTGGGGCCAATCCTGATGCTTTGTGGTACTTTCTGGGCTCCAGGAGTTTTTCAGGCCCATCCTGATGGTCTTTATGGGTTTTTTGGGGCCAATCTTGATGGGTTTTGGTACTTTCTGTATTCCCAGGAGATTTTTGGGCCCATCCTGACAGGGTGTGTGGGTTTTTTGGGGCCCATCCTGACAGTTTGTGGTGTTTCCTGCATTCCCAGGGGATTTTCAGGCTGATCCTGATGGGGTGTGATGGTTTTGGGGCTGATCCTGACAGTGTGTATGGATTTTTTTGGGCCAATCCTGACGGTTTTTGGTATTTTCTGCATTCCCAGGAGATTTTTGGGCCCATCCTGATGGTCTTTATGGGTTTTTTGGGCCGATCCTGATGGTTTTTGGTACTTTCTGCCTTCCCAAGAGATTTTCAGGCCGATCCTGACAGGGTGTGTAGGTTTTGGGGCCAATCCTGATGGTTTCTGATGTTTCCTGCATTCCCAGGAGATTTTCAGGCCCATCCTGATGGTTTTTATGGGTTTTTTGGGGCCAGTCCTGATGGTTTCTGGTGTTTCCTGCATTCCCAGGAGATTTTCAGGCCCATCCTGATGGTCTTTATGGGTTTTTTGAGGCAGATCCTGACAGGTTTTGGTGCTTTCTGCATTCCCAGGAGATTCTGGGGCCCATCCTGGCAGGGTGTGCGGGTTTATGGGGCCGATCCTGGCCGTGTGTATGGGTTTTTGGGGTCAGTTCTGACGGTCTGTGGTGTTCCCTGCCTCCCCAGGAGATCTTCGGGCCGATCCTGACGGTGTTCGTGTACCCCGACGATCGGTACCGGGAGGTGCTGGAGCTCATCGACAGCTCCACGCCCTACGGCCTCACGGGGGCGATCTTCGCCCAGGATAAGTGAGTCCCAAAACTCCCGAAAATTCCCCCAAAAAGCAGCTGAGGGTGCTTTTCCCATCTGCACTGAGCCATGGATATTCCTATTCCTATTCCTATTCCTATTCCTTCCTTCCCCCCTTTTCCTTCCCCCCTTTTCCTTCCCCCCTTTTCCTTCCCCCCTTTTCCTTCCCCCCTTTTCCTTCCCCCCTTTTCCTTCCCCCCTTTTCCTTCCCCCCTTTTCCTTCCCCCCTTTTCCTTCCCCCCTTTTCCTTCCCCCCTTTTCCTTCCCCCCTTTTCCTTCCCCCCTTTTCCTTCCCCCCTTTTCCTTCCCCCCTTTTCCTTCCCCCCTTTTCCTTCCCCCCTTTTCCTTTCCTTTCTTCTGCTGCTCCTCCTGCAAGGAGGGAAAGGGGTGGTTTGGAAATTCAGCTTAGTTCGTTTTTTGGGGTTTCTTAGCCCAAAAAAATCTTTGTTTTCAGTGAGGAATTATCCCATATGAATGTTTGGAGCACGTGGGGGTGAACCCATGGTGTCACCTCAGAGAGAATGACCCAAAATTGTCACAGAATTCTGGGCTGGAGGGGCCTTAGAGCTGATCCAGGGCCCCCCTGGCAGGGCAGGGACACCTCCCACTGTCCCAGGGAGCTCCAAACCCTCCAGCCTGGCCTGGGACACTGCCAGGGGTGGGGCAGCCACAGCTCCTCTGGATAGTGAGGGAGAACAACCTTTGCTTTATAACCATGAACTGAAAACAGAGAGAAAAAAACCCCAAAGCAGGGAAATGCAGGGACTGTGTGTGTGTGTGAAACCCCTGAGGGCGGGAACTGAGCATGAGGGGACCCATGGAGGGGGCATAAACCCCTGGAGGGGACCCAGACCCCTCTGGAGGGGACAAAAACCCCTGGAGGGGACCCAGACCCCTCTGGAGGGGACCCAGACCCATCTGGAAGGGGCACAGACCCATCTGGAGTGCTCCAGACCCCTCTGGAGGTGGCACAAACCCCTCTGGAGGGCACACAAAGTCCCCTGGAGGGGACCCAGACCCCTCTGGAAGGAGCATAGACCCCTCTAGAGGTGGCACAAACCCCTCTGGAGGTGGCACAAACCCCTCTGGAGTGAGCACAGACCCCTCTGGAGGGGACCCAGACCCCTCTGGAGTGAGCCCAGACCCCTCTGGAGGGGGCACAAACCCCTCTGGAGGGAGCACAAACCCCTCTGAAGGGAGCACAAACCCCTCTGGAGGGGGCACAAACCCCTCTGGAGGGCTCCAAACCCCTCTGGAGGTGGCACAAACCCCTCTGGAGGGAGCACAGACCCCTCTGGAGGGGACCCAGACCCCTCTGAAGGGAGCACAGACCCCTCTGGAGGGGGCACAAACCCCTCTGAAGGGGGAGCACAAACCCCTCTGGAGTGAGCACAGACCCCTCTGGAGGGGGCACAGACCCCTCTGGAGGGAGCACAAACCCCTCTGGAGGGAGCACAAACCCCTCTGGAGTGAGCACAGACCCCTCTGGAGGGGGCACAATCTCCCCTGGAGGGGACACAAGCTCCCCTCTGTGTCCCCCTGTGTCCCTCCGTGTCCCTCTGTGTCCCTCCTGCAGCCCAAGCCCCTGTGTGCTCGGTGTGGTGGCTCTGCAGGCGCTGGGCTGTGCTCAGCCTGTCCCTGTCCCTGTCCCTGTCCCTGTCCCTGGCAGGGCTGCCATCGCCGAGTCCCTCCGGCTGCTGCGCCACGCCGCCGGCAACGTCTACATCAACGACAAATCCACGGGGGCCGTGGTGGCCCAGCAGCCCTTCGGGGGCTCCCGCATCTCAGGTGACAGCCGCGCTGCTGGCCAGCTCCCCCGTGTCCCTCCATGTCACTCCTGTCCCTCCATGTCCCTCCTGTCCCTCCATGTCCCTCCTGTCCCTCCTGTCCCTCCATGTCCCTGTCCCGTGTCCCTCCTGTCCCTCCATGTCCTTCCATGTCCCTCCTGTCCCTCCATGTCCCTGTCCCGTGTCCCTCCTGTCCTATGTCCCTCCTATCCCTGTGTCCCTCCATGTCCCTCCATGTCCCTCCATGTCCCTCCTGTCCCTCCATGTCCCTGTCCCATGTCCCTCCCATCCCTGTGTCCCTCTATGTCCTTCCTGTCCTCTGTATCCCTCCTGTCCCTGTGTATCCCTCCTGTCCCTCCTTGTCCCTTGTTGTCCTGTCCCTCCATGTCCTTCCTTGTCCCCATCCTCCATGTCCCTCCTGTCCCTCCATGTCCCTCCTGTCCCTCCCATCCCTGTGTCCCTCCTGTCCCTCCCAGTCCCTCCATGTCCCTCCATGTCCCTCCTGTCCCTCCATGTCCCTGTCCCTTGTCCCTCCCATCCCTGTGTCCCTCCTGTCCCTCCTTGTCCCCATCCCTGCCTGTGTCCCTCCCACCCCTCCACATCCCTCCTGTGCTCAGTGTCCCTTGTCCCTCAGTGTCCTTCCCATCCCTCCTTGTCCCTCCTGTCCCTTCATGTCCTTTGTTCCTTCTCTTCCTCCATGTCCTTCCTTGTCCCCATCTTCCATGTCCCTCCTGTGCCCCGTGTTCCTTCTGTCCTCTGTGTCCTGTCCCTGCCGTCCTCCATGTCCTTCCATGTCCCTGTCCTTTGTCCCTCCCATCCCTGTGTCCCTCCATGTCCCTGTCCCATGTCCCTCCCATCTCTGTGTCCCTCCATGTCCCTGTCCTTTGTCCCTCCCATCCCTGTGTCCCTCCATGTCCCTGTCCTTTGTCCCTCCCATCCCTGTGTCCCTCCATGTCCCTGTCCCGTGTCCCTCCCATCCCTGTGCATCCCTCCTGTCCCTCCTTGTCCCCTGTATCCCTCCCACCCCTCCACATCTCTCCTATGCTCTGTGTCCCTTGTCCCTCAGTGTCTGTCCCATCCCTCTCCTGTCCCCTTCCCATCTCTCTGCATCCCTCCTGTGCTCCTTGTCCCTCCATGTCTCTCCCATTCCTTGTGTCCTGTGTCCCTCCCATCCTCCATGTCCCTCAGTGTCCATCCCATCTCTGCATGTCCCTCCTGTGCTCCTTGTCCCTCCATGTCCCTCCTGTTCCGTGTCCCTCCCATCCTTCTCTGTCCCTCCATGTCCCCATCCTCTGTATCAGTGTCCCTCCTGTTCCCTCCATGTCCCCTGTGTCCCTCTGTGTCCTTCCCATCCCTCCATGTCCCTCTCATCTCTCTGTATCCCTCCTGTGCTGTGTCCCTTGTTCTGTGTCCCTCCCATCCTTCTGTGTCCCTCCTGTCCTGTCCCTCCTGCACCTTCTGTCCCTCTGTGTCCTTCCTGTCCCTCTGTGTCCCTCTTGTGCCCTTTGTCCCTCCATGTCCCCATCCTCTGTGTCCCTCCTGTATCTCCTGTCCTTCTGTGTCCCTCCCATCCTTCTGTGTCCCCCATCCCTCTGTGTCCCTCCCATCCCTCCCTGTCCCTCTTTTGTCCCTTCTGTACCCCGTGTCCCTCCCTGTCCCTTCTATTCCTCTGTGTCCCTCCTGTCCCTTGTGTCCCTCCATGTCCCCATCCTCCCTGTCCCTCCTGTTCCCTGTGTGTCCCTCCTGTCCCTCTGTGTCCCTCTTGTGCCCCATGTCCTTCCATCTCCCCATTCTCTATGTCCCTCTTGTGCCCCTTCAGGTCCCTCCTGTCCTTTGTGTCCCTCTGTGTCCCCATCCCCTGTGTGCCTCTCTTTCCCTCCAGTCCCTCTGTGTCCCCTCTGTACCCCGTGTCCCTCCATGTCCTCCCATCCCTCTGTGTCCCTCCTGTCCCTTGTGTCCCTCCATGTCCCCATCCTCCCTGTCCCTCCTGTTCCCTGTGTGTCCCTCCTGTCCCTCTGTGTCCCTCTTGTGCCCCTCAGGTCCCTCCTGTCCTTTGTGTCCCTCTGTGTCCCCATCCTCTGTGTGCCTCTGTTTCCCTCCAGTCCCTCTGTGTCCCCTCTGTACCCCGTGTCCCTCCATGTCCTCCCATCCCTCTGTGTCCCTGCCACCCTGGTGGTGTCACCGTTGCTCTGTGCTGTCCCCACAGGCACCAATGACAAGCCCGGGGGTCCCCATTACCTGCTGCGCTGGACGTCCCCTCAGGCCATCAAGGAGACGCACGTGCCCCTGCGGGACTGGCGCTACCCCTACATGCAGTGACCTGGGGACAGCCTGGGGACACTGCCACCCCTTCAGAGCACTCACACTACTGACCCCAACCCCCTCCCCTCCTGGGAGAGCTTTCAAAACAGAAAAAAGAAAAAAAAAATACCCAAAAACCAGAAGTGTTGTTCAATGGTAAAGCTCAGAGCTCCTGTGGTGTCCTGGGTCGGGTGGCACTTGGGGACATGAGGGTGAGTGTGGCACTGGTTGGATTTGGTGACTTTAAAGGTCTTTTCCAACCTCAGTGGTTCTGTGTCAGCATGCTTAATTAGGTTATTAATTAATTAAGGAGTGGCTGCAGAGGCACAGCTGGACCCAGCTCCCTTTTCCTCCCGGTTCTCCCATCCCCAGCGTGGTTCCCTCTCCACGGGGCTGAGCAGGGTCAGGGCAGGAGCTGAGATTGTCCCTGTCACCTGTGCCCAGCCATGTCCCTCCCTGTCCCCAGCAGCCCCGATCCCAGGGTGTGCAGGGCAGCCAGGCTGGCTCTGTCCCCTGGGCTGGGCTTTGTCCCAGCCTGAGCCCCCTCACACCCCTGGGCTGGGCTTTGTCCCAGCCTGAGTCCCCTCACACCCCTGGGCTGGGCTTTGTCCCAGCCTGAGCCCCCTCACACCCTGGGCTGGGCTTTGTCCCAGCCTGAGCCCCTCACACCCTGGGCTGGGCAGGAGCCTCAAGCCAGGACAGGGCAGCTCTGGTGCTGCCTGGAGTGAGCTCCAGTGCCTTAGCCCAGTTCCCATCCTTGTCCCATCTCAATCCCAGCCCCATCTCAGCCCCATCCCAGCCTTGCCCCATCCCCATTCCCATCCCCATCCCAGCTCCATTCCCATCCCCATTCCCATCCCCATTCCCGTCCCCATCCCATCCCCATCCCATCCCCATCCCAGCCTCATCCCCATCTCAGCCCCATTCCCATCCCCATCTCAGCCCCATCCCCATCTCAGCCCCATTCCCATCCCCATCCCAGCCCCTCAGCCCTCCCAGCTGGGCTCAGGCTGGCCCAGGGCAGCCTCAGCTCCCCCTTTTGCCCAGCTTTGGGGCCAAGGCCAGGCTGGCCCTGCTCTGCCATCCCCGGGTGTGCCCTGGCAGGAGGGGAGAGCTGCTGGATTGGGGGATCAGGGAATGTCCAGGGAATGTCCTGCTCCAGCTGCCTGGGGAGGGGGGAACCTTCCCTGCCACCCCCCCTGTGAGGGGCTGGGGCTGCAGGGGCTCTGAGAGCTGCAGGGAATTGCAGGGGCTGCAGGGAATTGCAGGAGCTCTGGGAGCTGCAGGGAATTGCAGGGGCTGCAGGGAATTGCAGGGGCTGCAGGGAATTGCAGGAGCTGCAGGGAATTGCAGGGGCTGCAGGGAATTGCAGGGGCTGCAGGGAATTGCAGGAGCTGCAGGGAATTGCAGGAGCTGCAGGGAATTGCAGGAGCTGCAGGGAATTGCAGGGGCTGCAGGGAATTGCAGGAGCTGCAGGGAATTGCAGGAGCTGCAGGGAATTGCAGGGGCTGCAGCCCTCCCACCCTGGGAGCTGCTGTCCCACCCAAGCCCAGCCCCAGGGCTCTTCCAAGACCAGACCTTAAACCTGTCCTCATACCTGGCCTTAAACCAAGAGTTAAATCAAGTGTTAAACCAGGAAATAAATCAGGCCTTAAACCAGGAGTTAAAATTAAACCAGGCCTTAAACCAGGAGATAAACCAGGTGTTAAACCAGGAGTTAAAATTAAACCAGGAGTTAAATCAGGCCTAAAGTCAGGACTTCAACCCAGGAGATAAACCAGGAGGTAAAATTAAACCAGTCCTTAAATCAGGCCTAAAACCAGGCCTTAAACCAGGAGTTAAATCAGGCCTAAAATCAGGACTTAAATTAAAGCAGGAGATAAACCAATAGATAAGCCAGGCGTTAAACCAGGAGTTAAAATTATACCAGTCCTTAAATCAGGCCTAAAATCAGGATTTAAACCAGGCCTTAAATGAGGAGATACACCAGGCCTTAAACGAGGAGTTAAAACGAGGAGTTAAAGCAGGCCTTAAGCCAGGAGTTCCACCAGGCCTTAAGCCAGGAAATAAACCAGGCCTTAAGCCAGGAGTTCCACCAGGCCGGAGCCTGGGCTCTCCCCAGCCAGGCTCGGTGGGAGCTGCAGCGTGAGCAGGAGCAGAGCTCTGGAGCACCCGGCCCTGCTCCTCCAGGCTCGGCTCTAATTCACAGAGCTGTTTGTTTCTAACCCCTAGGATTAATTACTGCTCAATTAACGGCTCAATTAGCAGCGTTTGCAGCCCTGGCAGGTGAGCCCTGGGTGTGTGCAGGGCTGCAGGAGTGGCTGGAGCCGCTCTGCATCCTGGCTCAGCTGGAGAAACGTGCAATAAATTCATTTTCAAGGCTCTTTGCGTTGATTTATGAGTGATTTCTGTGGGTTGCTGTCAGATAAAGAGCGAGGGGGGGTCAGCAGTGGGGACCTTTCAATAAAACCAACCCAGCTTTGCATTTTCTGCTGCCATGGGGTTCCCCTGCTTGGGGAGAGAGGCAGGAAAAGGAGGGGCCTCGTTCACAATCCCGGGATGGTTTGGATGGGAAGGGACCTCAAAGTCCCTCCAGTGCCACCCCTGCCATGGCAGGGACACCTCCCCCTGTCCCAGGTGCTCCCAGCCCCAGTGCCCAGCCTGGCCTTGGGATCCAGGGGCAGCCCCAGCTGCTCTGGGCACCCTGTGCCAGGCGCTGCCCACCCTCACAGGGAACAATTCCTGCCCCAAATCCCATCCACCCTGCCCCAAATCCCATCCACCCTGCCTGCCCCAAATCCCATCCCACCCTGCCCCAAATCCCATCCATCCCTGCCCCAAATCCCATCCCACCCTGCCCCAAATCCCATCCATCCCTGCCCCAAATCCCATCCATCCCTGCCCCAAATCCCATCCCACCCTGCCCCAAATCCCATCCACCCTGCCCAAATCCCATCCACCCTGCCTGCCCCAAATCCCATCCACCCTGCCCAAATCCCATCCACCCTGCCCCAAATCCCATCCCACCCTGCCCCAAATCCCATCCACCCTGCCCCAAATCCCATCCACCCTGCCTGCCCCAAATCCCATCCCACCCTGCCCCAAATCCCATCCACCCTGCCCCAAATCCCATCCCACCCTGCCCCAAATCCCATCCACCCTGCCCCAAATCCCATCCATCCCTGCCCCAAATCCCATCCACCCTGCCCCAAATCCCATCCATCCCTGCCCCTTTCAGCTTTAACCACCCCCTTGTCCTCATCTCTGTCACTCCAAACCTGGGCACTGCCTGCTGGGAGGGCACGAGGGAGCCCCAAACCCACCCCAAACCCCAGGCAGGCAGAGAGAACTCCACACACTGGGAGGGAGAACACCCCAAATCCTCAGCAGGCAGGAGAGAGCCCCAAACCCACCCCAAAGCCCAGCAGGGCAGAGAGAGAGCTCCAAACCCTGTCAGCGAGGAGAGAGAGCCCCAAATCTACCCCAAACCCACCCCAAAGCCCCAGGAGGGAGAACTTCAAACCCACCCCAAATCCTGGAAAGGAGAACCTCAAACCAACCCCAAACCCCCAGAATGGAGGCGAGAACCCCAAACCCACCCCAAACACCAGCAAGGTGGAGAGAGGGCCCCAAATCTACCCCAAACCCCAGGCAGGGAGAGAGAATCCCACACCCTGGGAGGGAAAACACCCCAAATCCTCAGCAGGCAGGAGAGAGCCCCAAACCCACCCCAAAGCCCCCGGAGGGAGGAGAGAACCCCAAATCCACCCCAAACCCTGGAAGGGAGAACCCCAAACCCACCCCAAACGCCAGCAGGGAGGAGGGAGCCCCAAACCCCTGTCAGGAAGGAGAGAGAGCCCCAAATCCACCCCAAACCCCGGCAGAGAGGAGAGAGTGTTCCAAACCCACCCCAAACCCTGAAAGGGAGAACCCCAAATCTACCTCAAACCCCTGGAGGGAGGAGAGAGCCCCAAACCCACCCCAAACCCTGGAAAGGAGAACCTCAAACCCACCCCAAACCCCCAGCAATGCGGAGAGAGAGCCCCAAAGCCCAGAGAGGAGAGCCCCAAACCCACCCCAAACCCCAGAGCCCTGCCCTGGCTGCCAGAACTGTCCCCAAACCATCACCCAGGTGGGGTCCCAGCCCTGTCCCCTCCTGTCCCCCCAGTTTGGGACCAGCCCCTCCCGACCCTTCCCGGCCTCAGCTCCTTTCACGCCTCAGAGCCGGGTGTCAAGTGGATTTTGGAGCCTTAACTCTGAATTTCATGGCTTTTGTGGCTCCACATCAGGCCCCTAATGCCCTTCAAAGCTCGGCTTTTCCAGGCTGACAAACGCCAGGGACAGGGGGGGCTCAGGGGGCTCCAGGGACCCCAAAAAGGAGCAGCAGCAGGGCTGGGGTGTCCAGCAGGGCTCCAGCCCCGTTCCCAGCACAGCCCAGAGCTGGAGCAGGGCAGGAGGGTGAGCCAGGCTCGGCTGGGAAGGGGCAGAATTTCTCTGGATGAATGGCAGATTTTCCCAGGAGAACTGGCAAATTTTCCCTGGATAAATGGCAGATTTTCCCTGGATAAATGGTAGATTTTCCCTGGATAAGCAGCAGATTTTCCCTGGAATAGTGGCAGATTTTCCCTGGGATAAATGGTAGATTTTCCCTGGATGTGTTAGGTTTTCCCTGGGTGAGTGCCAGGTTTTTTCCTGGGATAAAGGGCAGAATTTCCCTGGATAAAGGGCAGATTTTCCCAGAAAAACTGGCAAATTTTCCCTGGAAAAGTGGCAGGTTTTCCCTGGAAGTGGCAGATTTTCTGTGGAAAAGTGGCAAAATTTCCGTGTACGAGTGGCAGATTTTCCCTGGATAAAGGGCAGATTTTCCCGGGATGAGTGGCAGATTTTCCCTCAAAAACTGGCAGATTTTTCCCTGGGCAAGTGTCAGGTTTTCCCTGGCTAAAGGGCAGGTTCTCCCTGGGAAGTGGCAGATTTTTCCCTGGATCTGTTAGGTTTTCCCTGGATAAAGGGCAGGTTTTCCTGGATAAAGGGCAGGTTTTCCTTGGATAAAGGGCAGGTTTTCCCTGGATAAAGGGCAGGTTTCCCTGGATAAAGGACAGGTTTTCCTGGATAAAGGACAGGTTTTCCCAGGATAAAGGACAGGTTTTCCTGGATAAAGGGCAGGTTTTCCTGGGATAAAGGACAGGTTTTCCTGGATAAAGGGCAGGTTTTCCCAGGATAAAGGACAGGTTTTCCTGGATAAAGGGCAGGTTTTCCCTGGATAAAGGGCAGGTTTTCCTGGGATAAAGGACAGGTTTTCCTGGATAAAGGGCAGGTTTTCCTGGGATAAAGGACAGGTTTTCCTTGGATAAAGGGCAGGTTTTCCTGGATAAAGGACAGGTTTTCCTGGGATAAAGGGCAGGTTTTCCTTGGATAAAGGCCAGGTTTTCCCTGGATAAAGGGCAGGTTTTCCTGGGATAAAGGGCAGGTTTTCCTGGATAAAGGACAGGTTTTCCTGGATAAAGGGCAAGTTTTCCCTGGATAAAGGGCAGGTTTTCCTGGATAAAGGACAGGTTTTCCTGGATAAAGGGCAGGGTTTCCTTGGATAAAGGGCAAGTTTTCCCTGGATAAAGGGCAGGTTTTCCTGGATAAAGGACAGGTTTTCCTGGGATAAAGGACAGGTTTTCCTGGATAAAGGACAGGTTTCCCTGGATAAAGGACAGGTTTTCCCAGATAAAGGGCAGGTTTTCCTGGGATAAAGGGCAGGTTTTCCCAGATAAAGGGCAGGTTTTCCTGGGATAAAGGACAGGTTTTCCTGGATAAAGGACAGGTTTTCCTGGGATAAAGGACAGGTTTTCCTGGATAAAGGGCAGGTTTCCCTGGATAAAGGGCAGGTTTTCCTGGATAAAGGACAGGTTTTCCTGGGATAAAGGGCAGGTTTTCCTGGGATAAAGGACAGGTTTTCCTGGGATAAAGGACAGGTTTTCCCTGGATAAAGGGCAGGTTTTCCTGGATAACCCCGGCCCCCAGGGGCTCATTGGCCGATCCAGCCCCGCCTCGGGAGCGGCCGGGCCGGGCCAGGGGAGGATCCCAAACCCCTCCCGGGCATCTCGGGATAACGGAAACCCTGGAGCCGGGGGTGGGCTGGGAATCCTTGGGAATGAGCCGAGAACCCGTGGGGGATGAGCTCTGAACACCCCAAATCCTCAGCAGGCAGGAGAGAGCCCTAAACTCACCCCAAATCCACCCCAGGATGAGCTGTGTAGGATAAACTGGGAATCCTTAGGGATAAACTGGGAATCCTTAGGGGATAAACTGGGAATCTGTGTGGGATGAACTGAGAATCCTTGGGGGGTGAACTGGGAATCCATGTGGGGTGAATTGGGAATCCATAGGGGATGAACTGGGAATCCATGTGGGGTGAATTGGGAATCCATGGGGGATGAGCTATGAACACCCCAAATCCTCAGCAGGCAGGAGAGAGCCCCAAACTCACCCCAAATCCACCCCAAACCATGGCAGGGTGGAGAGAGAGTTCCAAACCCACCCCAGGATGAGCTGTGTAGGATAAGCTGGGAATCCATGGGGGATGAACTGGGAATCTTTGTGGAATTAACTGAGAATCCTTGTGGGGAGAGTTGGGAATCCATGGGGGAATCCATGGGGGATGAGCTATGAACACCCCAAATCCTCAGGAGGCAGGAGAGAGCCCCAAACTCACCCCAGGATGAGCTGTGTGGGATAAGCTGGGAATCCATGGGGGATGAACTGGGAATCTGTGTGGGGTGAACTGGGAATCTGTTTGGGATGAACTGGGAATCCATGGGAATGAACTGGGAATCTGTGTGGGGTGAACTGGGAATCCTTGTGGGGTGAACTGGGAATCTGTTTGGGATGAACTGGGAATCCATGGGAATGAACTGGGAATCTGTGTGGAATTAACTGGGAATCCTTGTGGGGTGAACTGGGAGAGGAGGAGGAGGAGGAGGAGGAGCAGCAGCAGCAGCAGCAGCACAGGATCAGCCCCTGCTGCCCTGGCACTGGGCAGGGAGGGTTTTGCTTCCTGGGCAATAAAAAGATTTTAAAAAACAACAGAAAGAAACCCTAAAAAAACCCAAAAAGCAAAACAAAACAAAAGAAAACCACGAAAAACCCCCAAAACTAACAACAACAGCAAAAAGGAAAAAAATAACCACCAAAAAAACTAAACCACAACAAAACAGAAAACAAAACAAAAACAACAAACAAAACCACCAAAAAACCCAAAAACCCCATAAACCAAAACCAACAAAAACCCCTAGAATAACCCAAACCAAAAAAAACCCCACAACCAACCCCCCCCAAGCCCTTTAAAAATTATATTTAAATTTATTTTTTATTTTTACCTTTTTAATTCAAATTGCCCAGATTGCCCCCAAAGAGACAACAACACCTCAATTTCTGCCCTGGTGCTGCTCAGAGAGCCTTCACCAGTTTGGCTTTTTTAAATTTGAATGTTTAAAGTTTTAATTTTACATTTTTTCAAGGCAATGTTCAACTTTAAGTGGAATCCCTGCAGCTCAGGCCAGGCCGTGGGGCTGGGCTGTGGGAACCCCCTGGGCACAGGACACGGACACCAAAGCAGGGGGGACAGAGGGGTCCCAATGGGACAGAGGGGTCACGAGTGGAACAGGGGTGTCCCCGGTGGGGCAGGGGTGTCCCCAACAGGACAGAGGGGTCCCCAATGGGGCAGGGTGTCCCTGATGGGACAGGGGGTCCCCAACAGGACACGGGGGTCTCCAATGGGACAGAGGGGTCACGAGTGGGACAGGGGTGTCCCCAATGGACAGGGGTGTCCCCAATGGGGCAGGGGAGTCCCCAATGGGCAGGGGTGTCCCCGGTGGGGAAGGGGGGTCCCCAATGGGCAGGGGTGTCCCCGATGGCTTTTGCCTCTGGGGGGTCACAGGAGCCCCCTGAGGGGTCACTAAATGAGCTCTCAATCCCTGCCCTGGCAGCAGAGGCACCCAGAGGGGAGCTGGCACCAATTTTGTTTTTTTTTTTTTTTGGGAAATTTTTGCTTTCTGTGCCCCGGGGCAGGTTGGGGTCTCTGCAGAGCTCCCTTGGTCCCCTCCTGCAGCCCCAGCCTGGGGACCCCCTCCCTAAACTGCTCTGGGGGGACCCTCAGGGCTCCCTCGTCTCCCAGCCTGATTTCCCCATAAAAACCCCAAATCCGGGGTCCTGGGGTGGATTCCCAGCGACATCCCAGAGGATGGGGGAAAAAGGGAACATCCCACAGGATGCAGGGAAAAGGGAACATCCCACAGGATGAGGGAAGGGCCAGGCCATGGGATGAAGGGAACATCCCAGAGGAGGGGGGGAACGGGATAACCCACAGGATTCAGGAAAAAGGGGATATCCCATAGGATTCGGTATAAGGAACACCCCACAAGATGTGGGGAAAGGGAACATCCCAGAGGATGAGGGGAAAAGGGAATATCCCACAGGATTTGGGGGAAAGGGAGCACCCCAGAGGATGTGGGATGAAGGGAATATCCAACAGTATGTGGGATAAGGAACATCCCACAGTATTGGGGATGAAGGGAACAGGATACGGGGAAAAGGGAACATCCCAGAGTGTGCAGGAAAAAGGGAACATCCCACAGGATCTGGGGAAAAGGGAACATCCCAGAGGATGGGGAAAAAAAGGGGGATAACCCACAGGATACAGGGAAAAGGGAACATCCCAGAGGATGCAGGAGAAAGGGAACATTCCAGAAGATGTGGGATAAAGGGAATATCCCACAGGATGTGGGGGAAAGGAACATCCCAGAGGATGAGGAAGGGCCAGGCTGCAGGAAAAAGGGAATGGCTCAGAGGATTTGGGATAAGGAACATCCCAGAGGATGTGGGAAAAGGGAACATCCCACAGGATTTGGGGAAAAGGGAACACCCCAGAGAATGCAGGATGAAAGGAACATCCCAGAGGATGCAGGGAAAAGGGAACACCCCAGAGGATTTGGGATGAAGGGAACATCCCAGAGGATTTGGGATGAAGGGAACACCCCACAGGATGTGGGGGAAAGGGAATATCCCAGAGGATGCAGAAGAAAGGGAACATCCCAGAGGATTTGGGATGAAGGGAACATCCCAGAGGATGCAGGAAAAAGGGAACACCCCAGAGGATTTGGGATAAAGGGAACATCCCAGAGGATTTGGGATGAAGGATTCGGGATGCACCCCACAGGACACAGCTCCCGTTGCTGGGCGTGGGCAGCGGGGCCCGGCCGGGGGGCACAGAGTGAGACCCCCCCAAAAACATCCCCCAACCCCTCTCTCTGTCCCTTCCCAGCGCTGCCAGGGATTCCTGGGATTCTTTATTAAAGGATGAGGAGGAGAAAAGAGCCACGGAGGGAGGGAGGGCACAGCAGAGGGAAAAACTCGGCA
Organism: Agelaius phoeniceus; assembly: GCF_051311805.1. Taxonomy (NCBI): domain Eukaryota; kingdom Metazoa; phylum Chordata; class Aves; order Passeriformes; family Icteridae; genus Agelaius; species Agelaius phoeniceus. The sequence continues at coordinate 1,730,307 of NC_135288.1, forward strand.
CGGGAAGAGCCAGGAACGCTGAGCTCATCCCGGGCTTTTCCAGGGATAAATCCCCCCTGGGCTGGGTTTCCTCTGTTTCTGCCTCATTTTATTTCTGGGTTTCCTCTGTTTCTGCCTCGTTTCATTTCTGTTCTCGCCGATTCCGGCCGGGCTCTCCCCACTGGGGGCGCTTTGGGGAGCGGAGCAGCCCCGGGAGGAGCTCGGGGTGCGGGGAGCCCGCGGCACAGGGAGATCGGGATCGGGCTCTGTGCGGGGAAAAATGGGGAAAAACGGGGGGAAACGGGGGAAAATGGGGGAAAAACGGGGGAAAATGGGGAAAAACGGGGGAAAAACTGGGGAAAAACGGGGGAAAAACGGGGGAAAAAACGGGGAAAAACGGGGGAAAAAACGGGGGGAAAATGGGGAAAAACGGGAGAAAAATGGGGGAAAAAAGGGGGGGAAAACAGGGGAAAAAGGGAAAAAAACGGGGGGAAAAATGGGGAAAAATGGGGAAAAATGGGAAAAAACAGGGGGGGAAAACGGGAGGAAAAGCGGGGGAAAAAAAGGGGAAAAAGGGGGGAAAATGGGGGAAAAACGGGGAAGAAACTGGGGAAAAAGCGGGGAATAAAATGGGAAAAAACGGGGGAAACCCGGGGGAAAATGGGGGGAAAAAAGGGGAAAAAACCGGGGGAAAAGCGGGGGGGGAAACTGGGGGGATAAAAGGGGAAAAACGGGAAAAAACTGAGAAAACCAGGGGGAAAACGGGGGGAAAAAAAAAAAAAAAAGGGGAAAATACGGGAAAAGCGGGGGAAAAATGGGAAAAGAAACCGGAAAAAGCAGCGGCTCCCGCCGGGCTGTGAGGCCGGGCTGGCTCCTCCAGGGGGATCAGCCGGAGCTGGGGGCTCCAGGGATGGGAGGAGGTGCAGGGAAGGTTTGGGAAGGTTTGGGAAGGTTTGGGAAGGTTTGGGAAGGGAAGGTTTGGGAAGGGAAGGGAAGGTTTGGGAAGGTTGGGAAGGGAAGGGAAGGTTTGGGAAGGTTTGGAAGGGAAGGTTTGGGAAGGGAAGGTTTGGGAAGGGAAGGGAAGGGAAGGGAAGGGAAGGGAAGGGAAGGGAAGGGAAGGGAAGGTTTGGGAAGGGAAGGTTTGGGAAGGGAAGGGAAGGGAAGGGAAGGGAAGGGAAGGGAAGGGAAGGGAAGGGAAGAGCCGCAGGGTTCAGCTCCAGAGCCGGATTTTCCCACAGGGAGGGTGGGAGGGGGGCCGGGAAAGGGGAGAGGCTTTGGGGGCGTCATCCCCCGCTCCACAAACAAACCGAGGGTTTAAGACCAAGCGCCTGTACTCCCCCTTCCCCTCCAAAAACGCTGCGAAATCACCGAGAGGCTCCCTAATATTTAACATTTTTGTTAAAGCCGCGGGTCCCGGAGTCATGAGAATGCAGCAGGATGTCAGCTTCCAGCTAAAACAAATAAAGAGGGATTCACATCCCCAGGCTGAGCAGCGAGGAGCCGTGACCCCGCCTCGGGGCAGGGAAAAACCTGGAAAATGAGGGGCTGGGAGCACCTCAGGCACCCCCCGAGTGTTTTACCAAGCAAAGCCTGGAAACCTCGGGGACAGAGCGCTCTGCTCCCACCAGGAAGGGGCCGGGGGGCATTTGGATCATTTGTCCTTGGTCCCAGCTGGAGCAGGAATTGTTTTGTGTCCCTGCTCTGTGCAGAGCTCACCATGCCCTGATGTGAGCCCAGACCCACACACTAAAGCAGCCCAGAATGTGAAACATAGAAAATCCCAAACCTGAGGCATCAGAATGAGTCACAAATGACAGAACCACGGAATGGTTTGGGTTGGAGGGACCTCAGATCCCACCCAGCGCCACCCCTGCCATGGCAGGGACACCTCCCACTGTCCCAGGGTGCCCCAATCCCTGCCCAGGCCCGGCCTTGGGCACTGCCAGGGATCCAGGGGCAGCCCCAGCTGCTCCTCCAGTGCCTCTCCCAGCCCCAAGCCTCCCCCTGAGCTGCTGCTTCCCCCAAAATCACCAACCCAGGAGTGACCCCCGAGCCCCCCAAAGTGCTGCCCCCGCCCCGGGTCCCCTTTCCCCCCCACCCTGGCTGGAAACGGCTGGGCTGGGCCTGACTGGGCTGGGCCTGCCTGGGCTGGGCTCAGCTGGGCTGGGCCTGACTGGGCTGGGCTCAGCTGGGCTGGGTGTGGAGGGGCGGAGCAGCGGCTCCGCTGTCCCGGGTGCTCCGGAGCCCTCCTGACCCTGGGGGGGGAGCAGGGGAGGGGTCCCCGGAGCCCCCCCCGGCCTCTGCGGGAACCCCCGGACACAAATCAGCCCCGGCAGGAGGAGCAGGAGGCGCTGGCAGCGGCACAGAGCTGGGATCTGGGGTTAGGAGAGAACCTGGGATTAGGAGGGAACCTTGGGAGTGGGGGAGAATTTGGGGATTAGGAGGGAATTTTGGGATTAGGAGAGAATTTTGGGATCAGGAGGGAGCTTTGGGATCAGGAGGGAGCTTTGGGATCAGCCCCGGGACCGAGAAGGGCTGGAGCTGGGAGCTGGGGCTGGGGGGACACGGAACCACTCAGGGGGGGCCCTGTCCCATCGGAGGGGACCTGGCGGGTCAGAACTGACCCAGCCGTGCAGAGCCACCCACAGGATGGATCCTGGCAGATCCAAAACCTGGATCCTGGCAGATGCAAAGGGGGTGGATCCCAGCCCACCCAAAGGTTGGATCCTGGGGCCGGGGTGGGCAGGGGGAGCTCCAGCCCTTTGTCCCCAGGGGTGTGCAGCATCCTTCAAAAAGCAAACGCCACATCCTCATCCTCCTCATCCTCCCTGTCCTCCTTGTCCTCCCCGTCCTCCTTGCCACATCCTCATCCTCCTCCTCTCTCATCCTCCCCGTCCTCCTTGTCCTCCCTGTCCTCCTTGCCACATCCTCATCCTTCTCATCTTCCCCATTCTCCTCATCCTCTTCATCCTCCTAATCCTCTTCATTTCTCTCATCCTCCTCATCCTCCTCATCCTTCTCATCCTCCCTGTCCTCCTTGTCCTCCTTGCCACAATCCTCGTCCTTCTCATCCTCCTCATCTTCTTCATCCTCCTCATCCCCCTCATCCTTCTCATCCTCCTCATCCCTCATCCCCATGGATTCCTTTCCCTTCCATCCCACCGGGGCCTTCTGCCCCCTCAGTCCCTCTCCTGGGGGTTATCCCAAAATCTGCTCCCGTCCCTACAGCCCAGCCCAGCCCCCCTGGGCTCAGCAGCAGCCAGAGACCCCTAACCCTAACCCTTCCTTCCCTTCCCTTCCCTTCCCTTCCCTTCCTTCCCTTCCCTTCCCTTCCCTTCCCTCCCCTCCCCTCCCCTCCCCTCCCCTCCCCTCCCCGGCTGTTTAGGATGTATCAGCGCTCCCATCTCAGCGCTGTTTTCCATCCCTTCCCGATAAGGGATCAGCGCGTTCCCAGCCCCGCTCCTTCCCGCCGCTCTCCCCCCGGGCCCGATTTTCCGCATCCTCCCCGCGGCGGCCCCGCTCTGCCCTTGTTGGTTTTGGGGGGGATTTCCCCCCCCCCCAACTCCACCCCTCGGTTCCGTGCCCGGTGCTGGCAGAGCTGAGATCGCAGCGCTGACATTGGGGCCGTGCCGGGCGGGCAGAGCCGCGGGGACAACGGGGACAATCGAGGCAATCGGGACAATCGGGGCAATAGGGACAATCGGGACAATCGGGACAATCGGGGCAATTGGGGACAATCGGGGACAATCGGGACAATCGGGACAATTGGGGACAATCGGGGACAATCGGGGACAATCGGGACAATCGGGGCAATTGGGGACAATCGGGGACAATCGGGACAATTGGGGACAATCGGGGACAATCGGGGACAATCGGGACAATCGGGACAATTGGGGACAATCGGGGACAATTGGGACAATCGGGACAATCGGGACAATCAATCGGGGCAATCGGGGACAATCGATTCTCCCCGCTCCGAACCATCCCAGCCTCGGGAGATCAGCCCTGGCTGCAGCTCCTGCCCCCCTCGGGGGAGCGGGGCACCCCAAAAAACCGGGAATGAGTGGGGCACCCCAAAAAACGGGAACGCTCCTGGAACGGGGCACCCCAAAAATCGGGAATGCTCCTGGAGCCCGGCAGGGGCAGGAAGGTTTGGGAAGGTTTGGGAAGGAGAAGGAGAAGAAAGGAAAGGAAAGGAAAGGAAAGGAAAGGAAAGGAAAGGAAAGGAAAGGAAAGGAAAGGAAAGGAAAGGAAAGGAAAGGAAAGGAAAGGAAAGGAAAGGAAAGGAAAGGAAAGGAAAGGAAAGGAAAGGAAAGGAAAGGAAAGGAAAGGAAAGGAAAGGAGAAAGGAAAAAGGAAAAAGGAAAAAGGAAAAAGAGGGAAGGAAAAAGGGGGAAGGAGAAAGGAAGCAGCCTGGAGCAGGGAAAGCTGAGCCCTCTGCAGGGCCAAACTGGGCTGTGCTGGGATGGCAAACTGGGACCAGTCTGCTCCTCCAGTCACACCCACAGCCCAGAGAGGGGCGAATGCAGGGAAAGGGGATTCCTTTCCCCCGGGGAAAGCACACGGTGGAACCGGGGGCTTGTAGGGAACAGGGATAATGGGAATTCGGGCTCCCAGGGAGACTCGCTGGGTCCCAAACCCCCTGAGCTCCAGATGTGAGCCCCATCCCAGGGGCCGGGCTGGGGGCTCAGGAGGATCCCAAACCCCTCCCAGGAGGATCCCAAACCCCTCCCCAGGGATCCCCCCTCGGGCAGGGCAGGGCTGGATCCCTGCGGGACGGGGAAGTGGAGGCAGAGCCCCGGCAGTGAGGCTGGGAAGGGCTGGGGGCTCTGCAGTCAGCAAGGAGAGCACTGGGATGATGAACCAAAATGGCACAAAATGAGCCCAAAATCGCACAAAGTGGACACAAAATGGCACAAAATGCATGAATGCTCACAGGGTCTCTCACTTTTATAAATTCTGCTCCATTTGCATTTTGCAGTTCATTGTCCAATTCCAGCTTTAGCCCATGCAGTCCCATCCTTGTTTTTCTCTCTCCAGCCCACGGGGTTTGTGCTCCTGGGCTGAGATTTGGATCATTTGTCCTTGGTCCCAGCTGGAGCAGGAATTGTTTTGTGTCCCTGCTCTGTGCAGAGCTCACCATGCCCTGATGTGAGCCCGGACCCACCCACTAAAGCAGCCCAGAATGTGAAAATAGAAAAGCTAAAACTGAGATATCAGCCCAGAATGTGAAAAATAGAAAAGCTAAACTTGAGATATCAGCACAGAATCTGAAAAACAGAAAAGCCCAAACCTGAGGGATCAGAATGAGTCACAAATGACAGAACCACGGAATGGTTTGGGATGGAGGGACCTCAGATCCCACCCAGCGCCACCCCTGCCATGGCAGGGACACCTCCCAGTGTCCCAGGGTGCCCCAATCCCTGCCCAGCCCGGCCTTGGGCACTGCCAGGGATCCAGGGGCATTCCCGAGGGAAGGGTGGGATGGGAGCTCTGGGAGCAGCTGGAATGCCGGGGGTGACTCCTCCCCGCGCTGGTGGCACCTCAGTCCCCGCCCTGCTCTGCCCCCGGCCGGACCCTCGGGCTCTGGAGCAGCTGCGGGAGCCGGGGCGGGCTCAGAGCCCACCCTGGCCCAGGAATGCGGCCCCGGCGGGCCCAGCCCGGCTGGCGGGGACGAGCAGGGACAGCTGTGCCCGGTGACATCACCCGGGGCTCCTTCTCGGGGAAAGGAGGGGAAGGAGCCCCTGATGTCCTTAACCCTCTGCATGCCGGGCTCCGGGCAGCGCTGGCAGCCGAGGGGGAGAACGGGGCCATCCCTGCACCCCAAACACGGGAGGGAGGGAGGGAGGGAGGGAGGGAGGGAGGGAGGGAGGGAGGGAGGAAGGAAGGAAGGAAGGAAGGAAGGAAGGAAGGAAGGAAGGAAGGAAGGAAGGAAGGAAGGAAGGAAGGAAGGAAGGAAGGAAGGAAGGAAGGAAGGAAGGAAGGAAGGAAGGAAGGAAGGAAGGAAGGAAGGAAGGAAGGAAGGAAGGAAGGAAGGAAGGAAGGAAGGAAGGATGATGGATGATGGATGGATGGATGATGGATGGATGGATGGATGGATGGATGGATGGATGGATGGGTGATGGATGGATGGATGGATGGATGGATGGAGGGATGGATGGATGGATGGATGGAGGGATGATGGATGGAGGGATGATGGATGGATGGATGGATGGATGATGGATGGATGGATGGATGATGGATGGATGATGGATGGATGGATGGATGGATGGATGGATGGATGGATGATGGATGGATGATGGATGGATGGATGATGGATGGATGATGGATGGATGGATGGATGGATGGATGATGGATGGATGGATGGATGATGGATGGATGGATGGATGGATGGATGATGGATGGATGGATGGATGATGGATGGATGGATGGATGGATGGGGGATGATGGATGATGGATGGATGGATGATGGATGGATGGATGGATGGGGGATGATGGATGGATGGATGGATGGAGGGATGGATGGATGGATGGATGGATGATGGATGGATGGATGGATGGATGGATGGATGGATGGATGGATGATGGATGGATGGATGGATGGATGGATGGATGATGGATGGATGGATGGATGGATGGGGGATGATGGATGGATGGATGGATGGATGGATGATGGATGGATGGATGATGGATGGATGGATGGATGGATGGATGGATGGATGGATGGATGGATGGACAAAGGGAGGGAGGGAGGCAGCTCCAGCCGGGCGCAGGCGGGGCAGGGACCCGCAGGGAGGCTCGGAGCTGTTCCTGGGCTCCTGTTCCTCGGCAGCTCTGCCCTGCTCGGAGGTTGCTCACCAGTGATGGGCAGGACCCAGCCCTGGCTGGTTTGGCTGTGCCTGGGGAGGGATGGGGAGGGGATGGCGCTGCCCTGGAGCTGTGCCAGCCCCCCCGGCTCCATCCCTGCTCCCCGTGCCTGCCTGGGGGCTGCACATCTGCAGCTCGGGTTACACAGGAGGGCTCTGCCAGAACCCACAACGAGGAGCTGCTGCCCCTGTGGGCACTGGGGTGAGGTGGGAGGGCAGCTGAGGCACCCCAAATGCTGCCACGTCCGGTGAGAAGTGATAAAAGTATTTATTAAGAGGTTTTTATATATCCACCTCGGGAGTACAACCCAAAATGGCACCAAATGAATCCAAGATGAACCAAAATGGTTACAAAATGAACCCAAAATGGCACAAAATGAACCCAAAATGATCACAAAATGAACCCAAGGTGAAGCAAAATGGCCATAAAATGAACCCAAGATGAACCCAAAATGGCACAAAATGAACCCAAAATGGCACAGGGTCTCTCACTTTTATAAATTCTGCTCCATTTGCATTTTGCAGTTCATTGTCCCATTCCAGCTTTAGCCCATGCAGTCCCATCCTTGTTTTTCTCTCTCCAGCCCACGGTGTTTGTGCTCCTGGGCTGAGATTTGGATCATTTGTCCTTGGTCCCAGCTGGAGCAGGAATTGTTTTGTGTCCCTGCTCTGTGCAGAGCTCACCATGCCCTGATGTGAGCCCGGACCCACCCACTAAAGCAGCCCAGAATGGAAAAAATAGAAAACCCCAAACCTGAGGGATCAGAATGAGTCCCAAATGACAGAACCACGGAATGGTTTGGGTTGGAGGGACCTCAGATCCCACCCAGTGCCAGCCCTGCCATGGCAGGGACACCTCCCACTGTCCCAGGGTGCCCCAATCCCTGCCCAGCCCGGCCTTGGGCACTGCCAGGGATCCAGGGGCAGCCCCAGCTGCTCCTCCAGTGCCTCTCACAGCCCCAAGCCTCCCCTGAGCTGCTGCTTCCCCAAAATCACCAACCCAGGAGTGACCCCCGAGCCCCCAAAGTGCTGCCCCCGCCCCGGGTCCCCTTTCCCCTCCACCCCTGGCTGGAAACGGCTGGGCTGGGCCTGACTGGGCTGGGCTCAGCTGGGTCCAGCTTTGCTGCTGGGCTGGCAAGGGAGGATTGGGTGTGGAGGGATGGGATGGGATGGGTTGGGTTGGGTGGGATGGGATGGGATGGGGTTGGGTGGGATGGGGTTGGATGGGGTTGGATGGGATGGGTGGGATGGGGAGGGGTTGGATGGGATGGGTGGGATGGGGAGGGGTTGGGGTTGGATGGGGTTGGATGGGGTTGGATGGGATGGGTGGGATGGGATGGGATGGGATGGGGATGGGATGGGATGGGATGGGATGGGATGGGATGGGATGGGATGGGATGGGATGGGATGGGGAAGGGATGGGATGGGATGGGATGGGATGGGATGGGATGGGATGGGATGGGATGGGATGGGATGGGGAAGGGATGGGATGGGATGGGATGGGATGGGATGGGATGGGATGGGATGGGATGGGATGGGATGGGATGGGATGGGATGGGATGGGATGGGGATGGGATGGGGATGGGGTTGGGTGGGATGGGATGGGATGGGGTGGGATGGGGATGGGATGGGATGGGATGGGGTGGGATGGGGATGGGGTTGGGTGGGGTGGGGATGGGGATGGGGATGGGGATGGGGATGGGTGTCAGCCCTTGGCAGCGGGATCCCCCCTGGGGCTGCTGTTTCCCATCAATCAGGGCAGAGCCAGGATCGGTTTTACAGCCAGAGCTGCTCGTGAAACCCAAGCTCCGCTCCTGGGCAGGGCCGGGGGAGCCTGGGCAGGGCTTTAACCCCTTGTGGGCGTCCCTGGAACAGCCTCAGCCCCTCCATTCCAGGGGTTTAACCCCTTGTGAGGGTCCCTGGAGCCCAGGAAAATCCTGGGATTTTGCCTCTCCCTCCCTGTGCTGGTGAAGCTCTACACAGTTGACACACAGAGAATCTCCTTCCCACAGTGAAATTCCAGTCAAACAGGAGGAAATCTGGGCTGGAAAAGTGAAATTCCTGTCAAATACGAGGAAATCTGGGCTGGAAAAGGGAAGTTCCCATCGGCAGAGCTGCCCCCGGGCCGTTCCTGCGGCTGTCCCGGAGCTTTGTTCCCCTTCCCTCGGGGGGTTTGTCCTGGCCCTGCTCCCACTGATCTCCGGGAATTCCCTGCCGGGAACGAAGCGGCTCTCCCGGGGCAGGAATCCTCCCCGCGGGGCACGGCCCGGGGAATTAACCGGGAATTCATGGAGGGTTTGGAATCCCGGGCACTGAACCCCGGAATTCAGGGAGGGTTTGGCACCTCTGGGCATTGAAGCCGGGATTTGGGGAGGGTTTGGCACCTCTGGGCATTGAAGCTGGAATTTGGGGAGCGTTTGGCAGCCCCAGCCGTGCCAGCTGATGGATTGGCTGCTGCTCGGGAATGAGATTCCCGGAGCTGGAATGCCGGGGGAAGGGGCAGCTCCCAGCGGGAATGAATGAGAACGAGGGCAGGAGGTGGCTGAGGGAGGGAGGAGCTCCTGGAGAGGATCGGGGGTGGCACCTTTGGGGTGTGCCAGGGGGGCTCTGCAGCCCCGAGGTCCTGCTGGTAATGGCAGATGATGAATCAGAGCCTCAGGGAATGTCCTGAGCTGGAAGCATCCACTGGGATCCATCCCTGGGGGGATCACTGGGATCACTGATCCATCCCTGGGGGGATCCCTGGGATCATTGGGATCGCTGATCCATCCCTGGGGGGATCACTGGGATCATTGGGATCGCTGATCCATCCCTGGGGGGATCACTGGGATCACTGATCCATCCCTGGGGGGATCGCGGATCCAAGCCCTGGAAGAATCTCTGGGATTACTGATCTAGACCCTGGAGGGATCACTGGGATCATTTGGATCCCTGTTCCTACCCTTGGATCATTTGGATCCCACTGGGATCATTGGGATCACTGATCCAGCCCCTGGAGGGATCACTGGGATTGATGGGATCGCTGATCTCCCCTGGAAGGATCACTGGGATTAATGATCCCCCCCCAGAGGGATAACTGGGATCACTGATCCAAGTCCTGGAAGGATCACTGGGATCATTGGGATCATTGGGATCACTGTTCCCAGCCCTGGAGGGATCACTGGGATCATTGGGATCTCTGATTCCATCCCTGGGGGGGTCACTGGAATCACTGATCCAGCCCCTGGAGGGATCCCTGGGATCACTGATCCAAGTCCTGGGAGGATCCCTGGGATGGCTGATCCCACCCTTGGAAGGATCCCTGGGATCCCTGGAATGGCTGATCCAGTCCTGGAGGGATCCCTGGGATCACTGACCCCCCCGGAGGGATCACTGGGATCATCCTCCCAAGTCCTGGGAGAATCACTGGAATCACTGATCCAGCCCTGGAGGGATCCCTGAGATCCCTGGGATCCCCGATCCAGCCCTGGAGGGATCCCTGGGATCGCTGATCCAAGTCCTGGGAGGATCCTTGGGATGGCTGATCCCACCCTTGGAAGGATCCCTGGGATCCCTGATCCTCCCCTGGAGGGATCCCTGGGATCCCTGGGATCCCCGATCCAGCCCTGGAGGGATCCCTGGGATCCCTGGGATCCCTGATCCAGCCCTGGAGGGACCCCTGGGATCGCTGTTCCCCCCTGGCCCCGCACACCATCCCCACGGTCCCACCCTGGGGCAGCCTCGGGGGTGTCTCGGTGCCCCCGGGGGCCTGGGCAGTGCCCACCCTCCCTGCTGGGGTCCCTGAGCCCATCCCAACCTCCCGGCACAGCCCCGGCTCCATTTCCCCATGGATCAATCAGCCTCGGGAAGGAGCTGAGCCCTTCCTCGCTGTCCAAACCGGGACAGAACCGGGACGGAACCGGGCTGAGCTCCAGCTCCTGACCCCACCCGGAGCATCCCGAGCCCAAACCCAGCTGGGACGGGCAGAGCCGCGGCTTTGGGCTGGATCTGCCAAAATCCCGGCCCTGAGCCATCCCTGCCTCGGAGGAGCCCGGAACGGAGCGGTTTAGGGGTTTAGTTCATCCCAGGAATAACAGAGCTGTCCTGCCCTGTCCCACCCCCTGGATGCCGCCCTGCTCCTCGGAAAATCCCGCTTGGAGCCGGGATCTGCTCCCTGCTGCGGGGCAGGGGCTGAGCACGGAGGGATGAAAGTGAAATCCTCGCTTTCCTGCAGGTTCGGTGCCGAAAACGGGAACTGCCCCGGTTCCTTCCCGACCTGGGGCGGATTGAGCCCCTTGGAGGACACGGGGCGCCCACCTTGGGAGCTGCTCCCTGTCCCATTCCCGGAGCGAAGCCTGTCCCCGCCGGCTCTCCCGAGGATGAGGAGGGGTAATGGCGGAGGAAGGCGAGAATTCCCCGCTAATTCCCACCTGCACTCCCAGCCCGCCCTCCCCGCTCCTTTAGGGGCGCTGACAGCTCGCCAGGGCTGGGCGATGTGCGGAGCAGCTGCTGCCGGCCAGGGAGGCTCTCATCTTTCTGCTGCAGCCAGCGAGAGCCCGCCTGGAACCTTCCCCGGCTCCCGATTTCACCGGGAACGCCGCGGCTTTGGCAGCGCTTCAGTCCCGGCTGGGGGCAGCCGGCGGCGGCTCCTGCTCGCAGCCTGGGAAAATGGTCCGGGCTCCGGTTTGCCCCCAGAGGAACGAAATCCAAGCGGCCGCAGCTCCGCTTCCCCCCCTCCACCCTTCACCCTTCTCCCGCTCCTTTTCCATCGCCCTTTCCTCAGCCCAACCTCACAGCCCTGGTGGGAAATCCAGAGCTCGTCCCCGCTTTCCTGGGGACAGCAGCGCCACCCATCCCATCCCATCCCATCCCATCCCATCCCATCCCATCCCATCCCATCCCATCCCATCCCGGGACCCCGACTGATCCCACACCTCCCCTCCCTGAAAGAATTAACCCATTCCCTCCCTGTCGGGTGATTCTGTGACCGTGTCACAGGGGTCTGAGGATGAGGGGAGAGACCAGGATCTGACTCCATGTTTCAGAAGGCTGATTTATTATTTTATGATATATATTATATTAAAACTATACTAAAAGAACAGAAGAAAGGATTTCATCAGAAGGCCGGCTAAGAATAGAAAAAGAAAGAATGATAACAAAGGTTTCTGTCTCAGACAGAGAGTCCGAGCCAGCTGACTGTGATTGGCCATTAATTAGAAACAACCACATGAGCTCAATCCCAGCTGCACCTGTTGCACTCCACAGCAGCAGACAACCATTGGTTACATTTTGTTCCTGAGGCCTCTCAGCTTCTCAGGAGGAAAAATCCTAAGGAAAGGATTTTTCATGAAATGTGTCTGTGACAGTGATTCCACCCAGTAATTCCCCCCCAGTAATTCCAACCATTCCAAGATACTCCCTGCAGCTACACCCTCGTTTTCCAGTTTCCTCTGCTTGGTGAGGGAATGTTTTCCTGTGCTTTTCCAGCTCCCAGACACAGAACCTGCAGGGGGAACCTCCCAGTGCACGATGAGCTCCACCTGTGCCCCTCACCCTGCAGCTGGGAATGTGCTGATCCCTGTTTGATAGAGCAGGAATTCAGACCCAGAGGGGTTCTGCAGATTCCCATCCTGGATTCTCATCCCCATTTGATAGAGGAGGAATTCAGATCCAAATCCAAAGGGATTCTGCAGATTCCCAGCCCAGATTCCCATCCCTGTTTGATGGATCAGGAATTCAGACCCAGAGGGGTCCTGCAGATTCTCACCCTGGATTCCCATCCCTATTTGATAGAGGAGGAATTCAGATCCAAAGGGGTTCCAGAGATTCCCAGCCCAGATTCCAATCCCTGTGTGATAGATCAGGAACTCAGACCCAGAGAGGTTCTGCAGATTTCCATCCCTGTTTGATAAAGGAGGAATTCAGATTTAAGGGGTTCTGCAGGTTCCCACCCTGGATTCCCATTCCTGTTTGTCAGGAGGAATTCAGATCCCAGGGGGTTCTCCCAGCCCAGAAGAGTGGACATGGACAGAATTCCCACAGATCCCCAGGACTCCTGTTTTGGGAAGTTTACCCCACTTTGACCAGGAGGAGCTCCCCTGCAGCAATCCCTGCAAAGAGCCACCAATTTTCCCCAGCAGGGAGCTGGGGCACAGCCAGAGCTGCTGGATTTGCAGTGGATGTCTCAGGGGTTTGGGTGCAGCCTGGTGTCCCCATCTCCATCTCCATCCCCATCTCCATCCTCATCCCAGGGGGTTTGGGTGCACCTTGGTGTCCCCATCCCAGGACTTTGGTTCAGCCTGGTGCCCCCATCTCCATTTCCATTCCCATTCTAATCCCAGGGGGTTTGGGTGCAGCTGGTGTCCCTGTCTCCATCTCCATCCTCATCTCCATCCCAGGGGTTTGGGTGCAGTCTGGTGTCCCCATCCCTATCTCCATCTTCATCCCAGGAGTTTGGGTTCAGGCTGGTGTCCCCACCTCCATCCCCATCTCAGGGGGGTTTGGGTGCACCTTGGTGCTCTCATCCCCATCCCTATCTCCATCCTGATCCCAGGGGTTTGCCTACAGCCTGGTGTCCCCATTCCCACCTCCATCATCAGGGATGGGTTGGGTACAGCTTGGTGTCCCCATCCCAGGGAGGTTTGGGTGCAGCCTGGTGTCCCCACCTCCATCCCCATCCCCATCTCAGGGGGGTTTGGCTGCACCTTGGTGCTCTCATCCCCATACCCATCCCCATCCCTATCCCCATCCTGATCCCAGGGGTTTGCCTACAGCCTGGTGTCCCTGTCCCCATCTCCATCTGGGATGGGTTGGGTACAGCTTGGTGTCCCCATCCCGGGGGTTTGAGTGTACCTTGGTGCCCCCATCCCCATCCTGGGAGTTTTGGATTCAGCCTGTTGCTCCCATCCCCATCTCCATCCTGGGGATCTGGGTGCAGCCTGGTGCCCTCATGTCAGGGGTTTGGATGCAGCCTGGTGTCCCCATGTCAGGGGTTTGGGTTCAGCCTGGTGCCCCCATCTCCATCCCCATCCCAGGGGTTTGGATGCACCTTGATGTCCCCATCCCAGGACTTTGGGTTCAGCCTGGTGCCCCCATCTCCATCCCCATCCCAGAGGCTTTGGGTGCAGTCTGGTGTCCCTGTCTCCATCTGCATCTCCCATCTTGGGGGTCTGGGTTCAGCCTGGTGTCCCCATCTCCATCCCCATCCCAGAGGTTTGTGTACAGCTTGGTGTCCCAAATCCGGGGGTCTGGGTGCATCCTGGTGTCCCCATCTCCATCCCAGGGGGTTTGGGTGCACCTTGGTGTCCCCATCCTCATCCCAGGACTTTGGGTGCAGCCTGGTGCCCCCATCTCCATCCCCATCCCGGGGGTTTGGGTTCAGCCTGGTGTCCCCATCCCGGGGGTCTGGGTTCAGCCTGGTGTCCCCATCCCCATCCCGGGGCTCTGGGTTCAGCCTGGTGTCCCCATCCCAATCCCGGGGCTCTGGGTTCAGCCTGGTGTCCCCATCTCCATCCCAGGATCTCTCCCAGCCCCTGGAGCCCGGGGCCAGGCGCGGGAGGCGCCGGCAGCGGTGACAAACAAGGCAGAACAGCGCTTGTGACGCTCCGGGAATTAATCAGGAGCGGGGCGGCGGGCTGGGCAAACAAGGCTGGAATCGCGTCCCGGCCTTGATTAAATTAGAGCTGAGCACGGACACAAACAGCCTCGGTAAACAGGGAACGAACGGGGGCGGGAACCGGGCCGGGAGAGGCGGGGAGGGACCGGCAGGGACAGGGGCAGGGACAGGGGACTGGGGCAGGGATTGGGGCTGGGATTGGAGCTGGGACTGGGGCTGGGATTGGGGCAGGGATTGGAGCTGGGACTGGGATTGGGGCTGGGACAGGGATTGGGGCTGTGACAGGGACTGGGATTGGGGCTGGGACTGGGATTGGGGCTGGGACTGGGATTGGGGCTGGGACTGGGATTGGGGCAGGGATTGGAGCTGGGACTGGGATTGGGGCTGGGACTGGGATTGGGGCTGGGACTGGGATTGGGGCTGGGATTGTGGCTGGGATTGGAGCAGGGGCTGGGATTGAGGCTGGGGCAGGGACTGGAGCTGGGATTGAGGCAAGGGAAGGGATTTGGGTTTGGGCCAGTGATTTGGGCTGGGATATGGGCAGGGGCAGGAATTTGAGCCAGGATTTGGGCAGCAGTTTGGGCAAGGGCATGGATTTGGGCAGGGATATGGTCAGGGAATTGGGCAGGGATTTGGGCAAGGGCGGGGATTTGAGCCAGGATTTGGACAGGGATTTGGGCAAGGAATATGGCAGGGGCAGGGAACTGGGCAGGGATTTGGGCAGGGATCTGGGCAGGATGAAAGGGAGAGGGAGGCATGGCCAGGCAGGAACAGGAGCAGGGAAGAGCTGCAGGGGAACAAGGGGAAGGCGATTTCCATCCCTGAAAAGCCGAGGTGCAAAGGAAGCGTTTTCTGTGAATGAGGAGAGAACAGCAGAGGGTCAAAAGTCACCAGTGAGGGCACTGGGGGAGGGCAGCGTGACCACTTCTCCTGCCTGAGGAAGGTGCAGGAACCCATGAGGCTGTGCTGGATCTGAACCAGCTCCAGGCACAGCTCTAGAACAGCTCCAGGACAGATCCAGAACTGATCCAGGAACAGCTCCAGGACAGATCCAGGGACAGCTCCAGGACAGATCCAGGACAGCTCCAGGACAGATCCAGGGACAGCTCCAGGAACAGCTCCAGGCACAGATCCAGGACCAGATCCAGGAACAGCTCCAGGAACAGATCCAGGAACAGCTCCAGAACTGATCCAGGACAGATCCAGGCACAGATCCAGGGCAGATCCAGGACAGATCCAGGAACAGATCCAGAACTGATCCAGGAACAGCTCCAGAACTGATCCAGGAACAGCTCCAGGACAGCTCCAGGACAGATCCAGGAACAGCTCCAGGAACAGCTCCAGGACCAGATCCAGGACCAGATCCAGGACCAGATCCAGGACTGATCCAGGACCAGCTCCAGGACCAGATCCAGGACAGCTCCAAAATAGCTTCAGGACCAGCTCCAGGAGAGATTCAGGACTGCTCCAGGACCAGCTCCAGCCTGGCTGAGCTCCAGAGGGGCCAAGCCCAGCCCTGGCAGAGGCTGAGCCCTGACCTGGCTGAGATCTCGATGGAACCTGAGGAGCTGGGATTTGGCACCAGGCCGGTTCTGCCCCCCTGGCAGTGCCAGGCTCCCTCCTCACACCCTGCCCTGTCCCTCGTGGGCAGCCCCTCCCCAACATCTCTTGTACCTCCCTGGGATGGGAACCCTGGGGTCAATCAGGAATGAGCTGACTGAGGGTGCGGGAGGTGCATGGAGGGTGTGGGAGCAGAACCCACCCAGCCCCTTCTCCTCCCATTCTGGGAGCTCTCCCCCCTCACACCCAGATCAAATCAATAATTTCTCAAAGCCTGGGCCCTCCCCAAGCCTGATCCAAAAATGAGGAAATCTTGGAGAAAACCTCCAACAGTGGCTGGAGTACAGCTGGGAGTGAGGAAGGGAGGAGAAGTGAATGGTCTGGGCCTTTCCTTTCCTTTCCTTTCCTTTCCTTTCCTTTCCTTTCTCCCTTTTTTCTCTCTCCCTTCCTCCTTTTTTCTCTTATCTCTCTTTCCCTTTCTCTCCCCCTTTCTCCCTTTTTCTCTCCCTTCTCGCTCTCTTTTTCTCCCTTTTTTCTCTCTTTCTCTCCCTTCCTCTCCTTCTCTCTTCTCTTTCTCTCTCATTCTTTCTTTTTCTTTCTTTCTCTCTCTTTTAATCTCTTTCTCCCTCCATCCCTTCATCTCTTTTTTTTCTCTCATTTTTTCTCTCTCTTTCTCTGTCCCTTCCTCCTTTTTTCTCTCTCATATCTTTCTCTTTCTCTCTCCCTTTCTCCGTTTTTCTCTCCCTTCTCTCTCTCTCTTTCTCTCTCCCTGTTTCTCCCTTTTCTTCTCTCTCTCTCTTTCTCTCTCCCTTCCCTTTCTCCCTTCCCTCTCTCTCCCAGCCCGGAGAGCCGGAGCCGGGGCCGGTCCCTTCCCCGCCCTCCCCAGCCCGGCTGCGGCAGCGAATTTCCAATTTTCAGCTCATCTCAAGGTCGTGCCAAGAGGCGCAGAGGCCCTGGTAGGACATAATGGCAGAAGAATTGTAAATGTTGCTTTTAGTGAATGCGGAATGAGGCCGGGCCAAGGAGGGGAAATTTTCCATCCGGAGAAGGGAATGCATTTTCTGCCGCCCGCGCCGCATTAGATTTCCAGAGGTGCCCGGCACCAGGTACATGTCATTAGTAACACTTTGCGTGGTAATGAATCCTTTTATTTCCCTTCCACACAGCTCATGAATACATAAAGAGCCGCTCTGAGCCGCATCTGCCTCAGCTGCGGGAGCCTCTCAGAACTTAATTCCGCATCCTCTGCAGCGAGCGCAGCTGGGGCCGCCCTTAAAGGCGCAGGTGATGCCTCTGGGGCCGCCTAAAAACAGAGCCAGACGAAATTTGGGGAATTAAAAGCGTTTATATTTATTGAAGGACCCTCAGGTGCATCTCGGACAGGGGCTGCACCCAAAACCAGACCACAGCTCAGGGGTTTTCACACTTTGATAACTTTGGTCCATTTGCATGTTGGGGGTTCATCCTCCAATTCCAGCTTCAGCTAATGAAGCCATTCACCCCAAGTTTGCTCCCCCAGCTCCCTTTTGTTGAATCTCTGGGGGCCTGAGGCAGTGAGGTGTCCTTGACTGCCAGGCCTGGAGAGGAATTGTTGTGTCTGCCCCAAACGGGAGAACAGCAGCTGGCACTGCCTGTGGGGTTTGGAGTTACACACTAAAGAACCCAGGATTATATTACAAATTACAAATTGCAAATACAAATAATAAAAAATGTATTAAATGAATCTATGAAATCCTGAGGCAGTGAGGTGTCCTTGTGTCACAGACACATTTCATGAAAAATCCTTTCCTTAGGATTTTTCCTCCTGAGGAGCTGAGAGGCCTCAAGAACAAAATGTAACCAATGGTTATCTGCTGCTGTGGAGTGCAACAGGTGCAGCTGGGATTGGGCTCGTGTGGTTGTTTCTAATTCATGGCCAATCACACTCAGCTGGCTCGGACTCTCTGTCTGAGACAGAAATTTTTGTTATCGTTCTTTCTTTTGCTATTCTTAGCTGGCCTTGTGATGAAATCCTTTCTTCTGTTCTTTTAGTATAGTTTAAATATAATATATATCATAAAATAATAAATCAAGCCTTCTGAAACATGGAGTCAGATCCTCATCTCTCCCCTCATCCTCAAACCCCTGTGACACGGTCAGGCCTGGGGAGGAATTGCTGTGTGGGGGAACAGCAGCTGGCACTGCGTGTGGGGTTTGGGGTTCTACACTAAAGAACTGCAGGGTTATATTACAAGTTACAAAAACAAATAATAAAAAATATATTAAATGAATATATGAGGCAGTGAGGTGTCCTTGCCTGCCAGGCCTGGAGAGGAATTGTTGTGTGGGAGAACAGCAGCTGGCACTGCGTGTGGGGTTTGGAGTTTTACACTAAAGAACTGCAGGGTCACAAATACATGGAAAATATAAAAGTTAAAATCCTGAGGCACCACGGGGAGTTCGGAAAACCTCACAGAAATCCCGGCCCAGAGCGGGGAGCGACCCCAGGTCCTTCCCCCAGGGAGGAGCTTCCCTTGTCCAGGCCTGGCCAAGCCCTGGAGTAGCCAAAGTGGGCTCGGGGTGGGACTCTGGGCACCTGGAGTGGGGCCGGGGCCGATTCTGGAGGGAAAATCCTTCCAGGCAGGGGGGAGGTGATGGCCGGGGCCTTCCTGGGCTTCCCAGCAGGAATCCCGGCAGGAATCCCAGCAGGAATCCCGGCAGGAATCCCAGCAGGAATCCCAGCAGGAATCCCAGCAGGAATCCCGGCAGGAATCCCAGCAGGAATCTCAGCAGGAATCCCGGCAGGAATCCCAGCGGCACGGACACCCTGGCTCTGCAGGGAAGGGTTCAGCTTCCCTTTGGAGGCTTCGGAGTTCCAGGAAAGTGATGGGAAGGAATGATAAAAAATAAAAATAAAAATTAAAATAATAAAAGAATTACAATTTAAAATTAAAAATAGAAATAAAATAATAAAAATTAAAATAAAATTAATAAATAATACCAAAGCAGGGATGATGATGGTGATGGTGATGATGATGATGATGATGGTTGATGGAGATGATGGTGATGATGATGGTATGATGATGATGAAGATGGTGGTGATGATGATGATGGTGATGATGATGGTATGATGATGATGATGATAATATCCCAACCTCCTGTGCTTTGGGAGACTGGAAATTGATGGGAAGTAATAATTAAAATTAAAATAAAATTAATAAATAGTACAAAAGTAGGGATGATGATGGTGATGGTGATGATGATGATGATGATGGTTGATGGAGATGATGGTGATGATGATGGTATGATGATGATGAAGATGGTGGTGATGATGATGATGGTGATGATGATGGTATGATGATGATGATGATAATATCCCAACCTCCTGTGCTTTTGGAGACTGGAAATTGATGGGAAGTAATAATTAAAATAAAAATAAAATTAATAAATAATACAAAGACAGTGATGATGGTGATGATGATGTTGACAATGATGGTTGTGATGATAATGATGATAATGGTGGCGATGATGGTCGTGATGATGATGATAATGGTGGTGATGATAATGGTGATGATGATGATGATAATGGTGGTGATGATTGATGATGGTGATGATGATGGTGAGGTTGATAATCATGATGATAATGGTGGTGATGATGATGGTGGTGATGATGATGGTGATGATGATGATAATAGTGGTGATGATTATGATAGTGATGGTGATGGTGATGATGATGCTGCTGCTGATGATGATACCCCAACCTCGGGTGCTTTTGGCTCTCCAGGTCCCCTTGGGGCGCGGCCCCTGCGGGAGCTGTCAGAGCATTCCCGACAATCCCGGGCACCCGGGGCTGTGCCTGGAGATGGAGCCCAGCCCTGAGCCCCGGCCCTGCCCGGCTCGGTCCCAGGGACCCCCCCGGGCTCCCTCCAGCCCTCCCTGGGGCTCCAGAGCTTCCCTGCAAAGCCATTCCCACCCCGGGGCAGCCCCGGAGCATTCCCGGCTGGAAGGAGAGGCTGGGAAGGGTTTGGAGATTCCCAGGGGGACCAGAGAGCTGCAGGCACCTCAGAAATGGGGGCTTGGGAAATGGAAATGGAAGGGTTGGGAAATGGGGGATTTGGGAAATGGGGGATTTGGGAAATGGGGGATTTGGGAAGTAGAGGATTTGGGAAATGGGAAGGGTTGGGAAATGGGAGGGTTGGAAATGGGAGATTTGGGAAACAGGAGGGTCAGGAAATGGAAGGGTTGGGAAGTGGAGGATTTGGGAAATGGGGAGGGTTGGGAAATGGGAAGGGTTGGGAAATGGAAGGGTCAGGAAATAGGAAGGGTTGGAAATTGTAGGTTCAGGAAATGGGAGATTTGGGAAGTGGAGGATTTGGGAAATGGGAGGGTTGGGAAATGGGAAGGGTTGGGAAATGGAAGGGTCAGGAAATTGGAAGGGTTGGAAATTGGAAGATTCAGGAATTGGGAGATTTGGGAAATGAGAGGTTCGGGAAGGAGCCGGCTCTGGGAAGCCCCAGCTCGTCCCAGCCTGGCCAGGCGTGAGCTGCAGGGATTGTTGCCCACCTGGAGCATGGGCTGGCACCCGGCAGTCCTGGCCTTCCCAGACCCCCTGGGCTCAGCAGGGTCAGGATGGATCCTCCCAGCTCTGGGAATTCCTTGGGAAGCGCTCAGAGGGTCCCAAGCAGAGCTGGGGGTGGCTCTGAGCTCTGGAGCTGTTTGGGAAGGGCTCTGGAATGGGGACAGCGCTGGGGCTGGGGACAGGGACAGCCCAGCTGGGAACAGCTCTAGGGCCAGGCAGGGAGGAGCAGCTCCCAAAAGATCCAACAACCAAAGGGAAAACAAAACCCACACTAAAACAAACAACATTTGAAACAAGAAACCCAGCAGAAAATAGACAGCCAATCTGGGATGCAGCAGATTATCCCGAAAAGATAAGGATATCAGATTGCAAACAAAGGAAATCAGATTGCAAACACCAGTCCCAACCCAGAGTGGACCTGGATCTGCTTTTCCTGTGTCCCATCCCAAGGGGAGTCTGGCTCCTGGGAGCAACTCAATGGAGACACGTTTGAGTTAATTTGGGTCAAAATCCTGTGGGAATGGGAATGGGAATGGGAATGGGAATGGGAATGGGAAATGCTCCCAGTGAGGCCCCTTTGTCTACAGTTTGGGTTAAAGGAATGAACTCTGGGGAAATAAACCCCAAATATCACTAAAACACCAAACCCCAATAAAACCCCCAAAGCTGAGCCCCAGCCCCACCCACAGCCCCAGGGAGGGCTGCCCTGGGGCCAGAGCTATCCCAGGAATGTTCTCTGTGCGCTCCAGCCTCTCCTGGAACTCATTCCCAGGTTCCCAGCATGGATAAGGAAGATTCCCTCCATCCCCATCCCCATCCCATCCCCATCCCCATCCCCATCCCATCCCATCCCATCCCATCCCATCCCATCCCATCCCATCCCATCCCATCCCATCCCATCCCACTGCCCTGACCTGTCCTTCCCCTGCCTGCCTCCTCCTCTCCTCCTTTTTGAGAAAAAACCCCACAATTTTGTTTTTATTTTATTTACTCAGTGCAGACCAGGCAGCTCCAGCTCTGCTAAAAAGCTTTTTTTCTTCCCAAATTCTGAATAATTTCTCAGCTGAAATTATCGATTGCCTTAAAGGCGCTGCTCAGCTCTGCTCTGCCCTGTGCAGCTCTCCAGCCCAAAATCAATATCTGTTACTGGATACCAGGAGCTGAGAGGCTTTCGAGATGGAGGTGGTGAAAGTTGAAAGAATATGTAAATAAAAAATGAAATTATTTATAGTGGGGGACAATAAATAAAATTATTTAAATAATTTCTATATATAAATATATAGAAATATAACTATATATATTTTTATATTTAATAAATAATTATTTAAATATTATAAATAAAATTTTAAAATTATTTATAGCAGGGGCTGATTCCAAAGTTGCTCCATTGCTCCTGTTCAGGGCTGCAAGAATCCACAGGAAATCATTCCCTGAGACCCTCCAAGCACTGAACACCAGGATTTCCTCATGGACAGCTCACAAGAATTCCAGATTTTGGTGAAAAATCCGGGAGCAGCCCAGCAGCCACAGGAGCCACTCACCGCCACCAAAAAATGGATTTTTCCCCCAAAACTCCTCAGAATTGCCAAACTGGAATGGAATTAATCCTCCCCCATCCCTGCTTGGTGTGCTGCTGAGCAGGGCACGGATCCCAGAACACATTTTGGAGTGAAAACTACAAAATTTGGGAGTAGAAGCTCAGGAATGGGGATGGAGGTCAAGAAACCTTGAGGGAGCCAAGGCTGGAGCCATCCCAGCGAGGTCCCCAATTCCTGCAGGGTTTGGGGAGGAGGAGGAGGGGTGGAAATAATGGGAAAAGGGATTTTATCCCATGGAAAACAAGGATTGGGAGCTGCTGCTCAGGGGAAACCCTTCTGTCCATCCCTGGATTCCTGGAGGAGGACAGGACTCAGCTGGGAGGAATGGGCCAAACCCCTCCTGAGATTTCCCAAAATCCAGCACAAAAACCTGGAATGTGGGAGCCAGGAGGAAAGGGGCAAACTTCACCCTATCTTTCCCAGAATCTGGCACAAAAACCTTGAATGTTGGAGCCAGGAGGAAAGGAAAAAACCCCACCTGAGCTTTCCCAGAATCTGGCACAAAAACCTGGGAATGCTGGAGCCAGGAGGAAAGGAAAAAACCCCACCTGAGCTTTCCCAAAATACACACAAAACCTGGGAATGTTGGCGCCAGGAGGAAAGGGACAAACTTCACCCGATCTTTCCCAAAATCCAACACAAAAACCTGGAATGTTGGAGCCAGGAGGAAAGGAACAAATCCCTCCTGAGATTTCCCAGAATCTGGCACAAAAACCTGGAATGTGGGAGCCAGGAGGAAAGGGACAAACACCACCTGAGATTTCCCAAATCTGGCATGAAAACCTGGGAATGTGGGAGCCAGGAGGAAAGGGCCAAACTTCACCCTGTCTTTCCCAGAATCTGGCACAAAAACCTGGGAATGATGGAGCCAGGAGGAAAGGAAAAAACCCCTCCTGAGCTTTCCCAAAATACACACAAAACCTGGGAATGTTGGCGCCAGGAGGAAAGGGACAAACTTCACCCGATCTTTCCCAAAATCCAACACAAAAACCTGGAATGTTGGAGCCAGGAGGAAAGGAACAAATCCCTCCTGAGATTTCCCAGAATCTGGCACAAAAACCTGGAATGTAGGAGCCAGGAGGATTGGAACAGACACCACCTGAGCTTTCCCAAAATCCAGCACAAAAACCTGGGAATGATGGAGCCAGGAGGAAAGGGACAAACCCCACCTGAGCTTTCCCAAAATCCAGCACAAAAACCTGGGAATGATGGAGCCAGGAGGAAAGGGACAAACCCCACCTGAGCTTTCCCAAAATCCAACACAAAAACCTGGGAATGTTGGAGCTGGGCCCAAAATCTGGGATTATCCCGCCCCACTCCAGGAGAATGGATTGGAATGGAGGCAGGTTTTAAACTCAGGCTCACCCCAGAGGGAAGAGGGAACTCCCCAGTCCCAACCTTCCAGTCTGGAATCCCAGGGAAAATCCTGGAAAAATCCTGGAAAAATCCTGGAAAAATCCTGGAATGTCTTGGCTTGGAAGGGCCTGGAAGCCCATCCAGTGCCACCCACAGGCAGGGCCACCAGCCCTGTCCCAAGCTGTCCCTTCGACTCTGCCAGGATCCAGGGACTCCTCTGGGAATTCCAGAGAATTTCCATGCTCTGGGAGTTCCAGCCCAGCCAGGAATTCCTTCCCCAAACCCCTCTCCCGATGGTGTTTGATGGAGGAGCTGGAAAAGGCCAAGTTTGCACCACCAGGCCCTGCCCATCCTCCTGATCCAGGTTTGGTTTTAGGATTTCCTAAAAAAAATAGGGAGACAAAGGGACAGAGCCATCCTGGGATGTGCAACCGGGAGGGGCTGGGAAAAACTCACTGGAGGGTTCTCAATAATGATGTTTTATGCCCCAAATTCCCCTTATTATTTCTGTATTTTACCCCCCAAAATTCCCCTTATAATTTCTGTATTTTCCCCCAAAATTCCCCCTGTAATTTCTGTATTTTGCCTCCAAAATTGCCCCTATAATTAATGTATTTTAGCCCCAAAAGTCACCTTATCTTTTCCATATTTTCCCTCCAAAATCTCCCTTATTATTTCTGTATTTTCCCCCGAAAATTCCCCCTATTATTTCTGTTTATTCCCTCAAGATTCCCCCTATTATTTCTGTATTTTACCCCAGAAATTCCCCCTGTCATTTCTGTATATTCCTCCAAATTCCCCCAATCATTTCTGTATTTTCCCCTGAAAATTCCCCCTATAATTTCTGTATATTCCCCCAAATTCCCCCAATCATTTCTGTATTTTCCCCTGAAAATTCCCCCTATAATTTCTGTATATTCCCCCAAATTCCCTCTTTTATTTCTGTATTTTACCCCTGAAATTCCCCCAATCATTTCTGTATTTTCTCTTGAAAATTCCCCCTATAATTTCTGTATATTCCCCCAAATTCCCCCTTTTATTTCTGAATTTTTACCCTGAAATTCCCCCCTATTATTTCTGCGTATTACCCCAAATTCCCCCTATAATAATTCCTATATTTTCCCCCAAAATTCCCTCAATCATTTCTGTATTTCCCCCAAAATTCCCCCTATAATTTCCATATTTTCCCCCCCAAATTCCCCCTCTCCCTCCTTTCCAAGCCCCTCTCATCCCGCTGCTCCCGGTGGATTTTCCTGGATAGCGATGGGGGTCAAACCCCCCCTCTCTCCCTGCTGTGCCCCCCCAAATTCCAGCTCCTCCCGCATTTCCCAACCCCATCCTTCCCCTCCATCCCTCCCTGCCCGGCTCGGGGTCAGCGCCCCTCTGATCCCCCTTGTAGCCGCAGCCCGGCGAGAGGAGCATAATGGAAAAATAATTAAAAAATAAAAGGAGCGGAATCGGAGCCGGGCGCGGGGAGGGGCGGGGGCGATGCGCGGAGCCGGCAGATAACGGGCAGATGTGATTTTTGCAGATAAGCGTAGTAATTTAGATAAATCTCGAGGCTTTAGAGCCTTTCGCTTGCGTCCCTTTTCTTTCTGTCTGATTTTTTTTTTCAATTTTATCTCGCGAGTCAAGAGGAGGGGGAGCGGGGAGGAGGGAGAGGAGCGGGGGGGGGGAGGTTTAATCTTTGGGGAGTTTTTCTTTTCTTTTTAATGTGTTTTTCCCCAGAAGGTGGGATAATGGGAGCCGCTCTCCCCCCACGCACGCTCACACACACACGCGCGCGAGCGTGAGCCCGGGCTATGTTTTTTAAAAGCAGCGGACAAAAATCAAAATATTTGAAAATGTATTTCATGGTAATTATGTCATATTTCATGGGCTGATGCCACTACTGAAAGAGAGCCTGAATGCCTTAATTTGTATAGAAATTGTAATCATTTGTTCATTTCAAGGTGAAAATTGCATTTTTTAATTTAAATTGTATCCTGCGTGATAGTCTATTATCTAGTAAAATTGTCTCCATGTCTGAATGCCTTATATGCAGCTGCAATGCTTGTTACAAATCCAGTTATATTCATAAAAGCTTTGTCCATGTCTCGGGAAATGTGAACAGTTTCTTCTGGGTTTCTTCTCTCCCTTTTTTCCTTTTTTCCCCCCCTCTCCCCTCCCTTCCTCGTCCTCCCTCCTCTTCCCCCTCGGATTTTTTTTTAAGTTTTTTTTTTTTTTGGTCTCCTGGTTGAAATAAACCCAAATCTGCCATTAATAATAATTAGCCTGGCTCTGTACAAAAGGCAGTCCTGGGTGGAATTCGGGGTGAGGGACGTGCAGGAATCAGCCAGCATTCCTGGATATTTTATTTATTTATTAATCTTTATTTATTTATTTCCCAGCCAGGGAAAAAAAAAAAAGGGATGAGAGGAGGGAAAGGAGAGAGGAGAGAAAGGTGGGGATGAGGGGAGAGGGTCTGTGAGGCAGATCCAGCACGGGGAACTCGATCCCAAAGGAGCTGAGAGAGGGATTGAAGTCAAATTTTGGGATTTGTGAGGGAGAAGGGAGCTTTGCTTCCATCTCCTGCCTGTAGGAGAATATTCCCAACATTTTCCATCAGGAGCTGCCCTGTGCTGCCCCTGGATCTGTTCCCTGGTGGATTTTTGGGCATGGCCAGGGGGTGCTGAGGGAAAGCAGAGCCTGAGGAGGGAATTGGAATGTCAGGGATCCCCCAGCCCCTGGGAAAATGGGATTTCCTTCCCTCCCAGGTCCTACCCGCTCCCGGGGAATTCTGAGGCGGAATTGGGATGGAGGGAACAGCAGACACCCCAAACTGGGCCTGCTGCACCCCTGAGGGGCACCTGGGAGCCTCCAGGGGGAATTCCTGCTCCCCCAGGCTGCTTCTTCCCAGAAAAGTGGATTTGGGAATGCTGCACCTCACCCTGCTCCCCTCAGGCTGCTTTTTCCTGGGAATGTGGATTTGGGAATGCTGCACCTCACCCTGCTCACCCCAGGCTGCTTTTTCCTGGAATGTGGGTTTGGGAATGTTGCACCTCACCCTGCTCACCCCAGGCTGCTTTTTCCCCTGGAATGTGGATTTGGGAATGCTGCACCTCACCCTGCTCCCCTCAGGCTGCTTTTTCCTGGGAATGTGGATTTGGGAATGCTGCACCTCACCCTGCTCACCCCAGGCTGCTTTTTCCTGGGAATGTGGGTTTGGGAACGCTGCACCTCACCCTGCTCCCATTCCCTAGCACCCCTTTCCCAGGAAAACTCTCCCAGAAGGAATTCTCCCAGCCTGGAGCAGAAAATGGGAATGCTGGCACGGGGATGAGGGAAGGGAATGCTCTGGGAATGCAGGATGAGCTGAGCTGAGCTCCCACGCTGGAATTGTTAAAATTGTTAAAATTCCAGGCTGCTCTGCACCAGGTGAGCGCGAGCCCAGGCCGAGATCTTAATTACAATTAATCCCGAAAAAAGAAAGGAGCGGGCCTGGCATGGAAATCCTCCCTGAGGGATTTAATTCCCTCCCGTGTCCCTGGCCCTGCTCAGAACTCCCTGATTTTATGCAGGGCCACAGCCCAGTTTAATCAGCCCAGAGCTGGAACCGCTGGGGGGAGCAGAATCCTTGGGATCAGGAATGGGAATGTGGGGCAGGACCTGGGTGTGGGGCAGGACCTGGGTATGGGGCAGGAAAACATCCCTGGGATTTGGGACCTGGATATGGGGCAGGGAAACAACCCTGGGATTGGGGACCTGGATATGGGGCAGGGAAACATCCCTGGGATCAGGAATGGGGATGTGGGGCAGGACCTGGGTATGGGGCAGGGAAACATCCCTGAGATTGGGAACCTGGATATGGGGCAGGGAAACATCCCTGGGAACAGCAACCTGGATATGGGGCAGGGAAACATCCCTGGGATCAGCCATGGGATATGGGGCAGGATCTGGGTATGGGGCAGGACCTGGGTATGGGGCAGGAAAACATCCCTGGGATTGGGGACCTGGATATGGGGCAGGGAAACAACCCTGGGATCAGGAATGGGGATGTGGGGCAGGACCTGGATGTGGGTCAGGAAAACATCCCTGGGATTGGGGACCTGGATATGGGACAGGAAAACAACCCTGGGATCAGCCATGGGATGTGGGGCAGGACCTGGGTATGGGGCAGAAAAACATCCCTGGGATTGGGGACCTGGATGTGGGGCCGGAAAACATCCCTAGGATCAGCAACCTGGATGTGGGGCAGGAAAACATCCCTGGGATCAGGAACAGGGGATATGGGGCAGGAAAACATCCCTGGGGTTTGGGACCTGGATATGAGGCAGGGAAACCACCCTGGGAACAGCAACCTGGATATGGGGCAGGGAAACATCCCTGGGATCAGCCATGGGATATGGGGCAGGACCTGGGTATGGGGCAGGAAAACAACCCTGGGATTGGGAACCTGGATATGGGACAGGGAAACATTCCTGGGATCATCCATGGGATATGGGGCAGGGAAACATCCCTGGGATCAGGAATGGGGATGTGGGGCAGGACCTGGGTATGGGGCAGAAAAACATCCCTGGGATCAGGGACTGGGATATGGGGCAGGACCTGGATATGGGGCAGGGAAACATCCCTGGGATCAGGAATGGGGATATGGGGCAGGACCTGGATATGGGGCAGGGAAACATCCCTGGGATCAGGAACAGGGGATATGGGGCAGGAAAACATCCCTGGGATTTGGGACCTGGATATGAGGCAGGGAAATATCCCTGGGATCAGCAATGGGGGATATGGGGCAGGACCTGGGTATGGAGCAGGGAAACATCCCTGGGATTTGGGACCTGGATGTGGGGCAGGGAAACATCCCTGGGATCAGCCATGGGGAATATGGGATCAGCAACGTGGATATGGGGCAAGGAAACATCCCTGGGATCAGGGACCTGGATATAGGGCAGAGAAACATCCCTGGGATCAGGGACCTGGATATAGGGCAGAGAAACATCCCTGGGATCAGGGACCTGGATATAGGGCAGAGAAACATCCCTGGGATCAGCCACGGGGAGCTGGATATGGGCAGGAGCTGGGAATAACCATGGGCTGTGGGATCATTGGGATCAGAGGGACCATTGGGATCATTGGGATCAGTGGGATCAGTGAGATCAGTGGGATCATTGGGATCAGTGGGATCATTGGGATCAGTGGGATCAGTGGGATCAGCCACAGGGAGCTGGATATGGGCAGGAGCTGGGAATGGCCCTGGGCTGCCATAAACATCCCCAGGATCAGGGATTGGGAACGGGATCTGGCCTGGGCTGGGCACGTTCCCTGTGGGATTTGCTGGAATGTGGCTCCACTGGGAGCGAGGAGTTTGGGAGCTGGGAGTGGCTGGGTTTGGGGTTATTGACCCAAAATATTTACCTACAACAATATTGAGAAAATACCTAAAATAATACCCACAATAATACCTAAATGAAGTATCTAAATAACATTTCTCGATAAAGCACCTAAGTAACACATCTAAAATAATACCTAAATAAAATACCAAAATAACATACTTAGATAAAACACCTAAGTAGCACGTCTAAAATAATACCTGGATAAATTACCTAAAGTAATATGTAAATAAAGTACCTAAAATAATACCCAAATGAAATACATAAATAAAATACGTAAATAACATACCTAAAATAATATTTAAATAAGTACAAAAAAAAAACCCTAAAACCTCCCTAAAATAATAACTAAACAAAATACTTAAAATAATACCTAAATAAAAACCTAAATAAAATCCCTGAATAAAAGCTAGGGCTGTTTTATGTAGAAAATACCTCCACAAAACAGCCAAAAAACACCCAAAATAGGTTTTTGCTCCTCCTCCACCCCCGAGGAACTGTGATCCCAAAAAGGGGCTGCAGGCATTCCCAAAGGCTGTCCCCAGTCCCCACAAAACTTTGGGATTAATTCAGCTCAGGTGCCTGAGCCAGAGGGAAAAGGCTTTTCCCAGGGGTAGGGATTCCCACTGGGAGGGGAATGGGGATGGGAATGGGAATGGGGATGGGGATGGGAATGGGAATGGGAATGGGGATGGGAATGGGAATGGGGATGGGAATGGGGATGGGGATGGGAATGGGGATGGGAATGGGAATGGGAATGGGGATGGGAATGGGAATGGGAATGGGGATGGGAATGGGAATGGGGATGGGAATGGGGATGGGGATGGGAATGGGGATGGGAATGGGGATGGGGATGGGAATGGGGATGGGGATGGGGATGGGGATGGGGATGGGAATGGGAATGGGAATGGGGATGGGAATGGGAATGGGAATGGGAATGGGAATGGGAATGGGAATGGGAATGGGGATGGGGATGGGGATGGGAATGGGAATGGGGATGGGAATGGGAATGGATCCTTTCCAGCCCAGCATATTCCATGGTTTATAATCCTCCATTTCCATAATTCCATAATCCTATAATTCCATGATTCCATAACCCTTCAATTCCGTGATTCCATAATCCTACAATCCTGTGATTCTGTAATTTTATAGTGCTGTGATTCTATAAACCCACAATTCCATAATTCCCTGATCCTATATTTCTGTGATTCTATTATCCTATAGTTCTGTGATTCCATAATCCTACAATTCCATGAGTCCATAACCCTTCAATTCCATGATTCCATAGTCCTACAGTTCCATGATTCTATAGCCCTGCAATTCCATGATTCCATAATCCTACAATTCTGTGATTCCATAACCCTACAATCCCGTTATTCTGTAATTCTATCATTCTATGATTCTATAAACCCACAATTCCATTATTCTATAAATTTATCATTCTGTGATTCCATAATCCTACAATTCCATGATTTCATAACCCCACAATTCCGTGATTCCATAATCAGTGATTCTATAATCCTAGAGTTTTGTGATTCTATAAATCCAGAATTCCACAATTCCCTGATCCTACAATTCCGTGAGGCTATAATCTTATAGTTCTATGATTCCATAAACCCACAATTCCATAATCCTGTATCTCTGTGATTCCATAATCCTACAATCCCATGATTCCATAACCCTGCAATGCCATGATTCCATAATCCTACAATTTCATGATTCCCTAATCCTATATTTCCGTGATTCTATAATGCTACAGCTCTATGATTCTATTTACCCACAATTCCATGATTCCATGATCCTACAGTTCCGTGATTCCATAATCCTGCAATTCCATGATTCTATAAACCCACAATTCCATGATTCCATAATCCTACAATCCCATGATTCTGTAATCCTATAGTTCTATGATTCCATAAACCCACAATTCCATGATTCCATAATCCTACATTTCTGGGATTCCATAATCCTACAATTCCATGATTCTATAAACCCACAATTCCACGATTCCATAATCCTACATTTCTGGGATTCCATAGTCCTACAATTCCATGATTCCCTAATCCCACAATGAAAGGAACAGGAATCCCTCCTTGGGATGGGCACCTGCACTTCCCAAATAACCCAGGTGCTGATGCCAAGCGGGAATTCCGGAGCCACTTCCCAAATTTTGGGGAGCAGGAGCTGAGGATGGGGAGGAGGCAGTGCTGGGCTCCTCTTCCCACAGGAATTCCAGGGAATTCTGCTTCCAGGGGCCTGGATCACCTTTTAGGATGGATTTTCTGCACCCATAAAAATCAGGATCCCAAACCTGCCCCAAAACCTTCCAGGATTCCAAAACCCACCCCAAAACCTTCCAGGATTCCCAAATCTGCCCTAAAACCTTCCAGGATTCCCAAACCCACCCCAAAACCTTCCCAGATTCCCAAACCTACCCAAAACCTTCCCAGAGTCCCAAACCTGCCCCAAACTTTTCCTGGATTCCCAAACCTACCCCAAAACCTTCCCAGAGTCCCAAACCTGCCCCAAACTTTTCCTGGATTCCCAAACCCACCCTAAAACGTTCCCGGAGCACCCGCAGCTGGCAGGGCTGGGGTCAACTGCTCCCCTTTCCCCCAAATCTTTGGGATTTTGGGATTGGTCAGGATTTGGGGACATGGGCAAGGTTCAGGCCCTTAAAGGAGCATGAAATTCCAGCTGCAAAACTCCCTGGGAATCCCCAGTGCTGGAAAAGGTGCTGGAAAAAAGGGAGAGGTGGAAACGAGTCCAAGCCCCTTCCCCTAAACCATTTCATTTGTACACCAGAAACCTCTCAAAAAAGGTTCAATTGCTTTGTTTTGAATAAAAAGAGAGGAAAATTTTAATTCTCTGTAGTTTGAGCTTCAAGGAATGTTCTGAATCAAAAATGTTTTGTTTCCTTTCCAGGTTGTTCTTCCCGTTCCTTGGGAAAGGAATGAGGTGGGAAGAGCCTCGGCATGGAAATGGGATTTGTCTGTTCCTCAAATTCCCTCTGAGAGCAGAACTGTGGAAGTGCAGGATTAAATCACAGAATCGTGGAACTGAAGGATCAGAGAACCATGGAATTGTGGGATTATGGAATAATGGAATTGAAGGATTATGGAATCATAGAATCATGGAATTGAAGGATCAGAGAACCATGGAATTGTGGAATTACAGCATCAGAGAATCATGGAACTGCAGGATTATGGAATCACGGAATTGAAGGATTATGGAATCATGGAATTGCAGGACTATGGAATCACAGAATCATGGAATTATGGGATTATGGATCATGGAATTGAAGGATTATGGAATCATAGAATCATGGAATTGAAGGATCAGAGAACCATGGAATTGTGAGATTATGGCGTCAGAGAATCATGGAACTGCAGGATTATGGAATCACGGAACTGCAGGATTATGGAATCACGGAATTGCAGGATTATGGAATCACAGAATCATGGAATTATGGGATTATGGATCATGGAATTGAAGGATTATGGAATCATAGAATCATGGAATTGAAGGATCAGAGAACCATGGAATTGTGGGATTATGGCGTCAGAGAATCATGGAACTGCAGGATTATGGAATCACGGAACTGCAGGATTATGGAATCATAGAATCATGGAATTGAAGGAACAGAGAGCCATGGAATTGTGGGATTGTGGAATCATGGAATCATGGAATTGAAGGATTATGGAATCATGGAATTGCAGGACTATGGAATCACAGAATCATGGAATTATGGGATTATGGAATCATGGAATTGAAGGATTATGGAATCAAAGAATCATGGAATTGAAGGATCAGAGAGCCATGGAATTATGGGATTATGGAATCATGGAATTGAAGGATTATGGAATCATAGAATCATGGAATTGAAGGATCAGAGAGCCATGGAATTGTGGGATTATACAATCACAGAATCGTGGAATTTCAGGACTATGGAATAATGGAATTGCAGGACTATGGAATTGTAGGGTTATGGAATCATGGAATCACGGAGTTGCAGGATTATGGAATCATAGAATCATGGAATTGAAGGATCAGAGAACCATGGAATTGTGGGATTATGGAATCATGGAATTGAAGGATTATGGAATTGTAGGATTATGGAATCATGGAAATGCAGGATTATGGAATCACGGAATAATTGAATTGCAGGATTATGGACTCACTGAATAATGGAATTGCAGGATTATAGAATCATAGAATCATGGAATTGCAGGACTATGGAATTGTAGGATTATGGAATCATAGAATCATAGAATTGCAGGATTATGGAATCATAGAATCGTGGAATTGCGGGATCAGAGGGCTGTGGAACTCTGGGATTATAAAATCACAGAATCATGTAATTGCAGGACTATAGAATCATGGAATAATGGAATTGAAGGATTATAGAATTGTGGATTTGTTGGATTATATAATTGTGGAACCATGGAACTGTAGGATTATGGAACCATGGAATTGTATGATTATAGAATCATGGAATTGTAGGATTAGAGGATCAGGGAATCATGGAACTGTAGGATCAGAGAATCAGGGAATTGCAAGATTATAGAATCACAGAATTATAGGATTACAGAATGATGGAATTGCAGGATTAGACAATCATGGGACTGTAGGACTACAGAACCATGGAATTGTAGGGTTCTAGAATTATGCAATCATGGAAATGTAGGATCAAAGAACCATGGATTTGCAGGATAATAAAATCACAGAATCATGGAATTGCAGGATTGTAGAGTCATAGAATTGTAGGATTGTGGAATAATCTAATTATAGGATTATAGAATCAGGGACTCACGTAATTGTAGGACGATGGAGTCATGCAAGCGCAGGATTAAAGAGTAACAGAGTTATAGGATTGTAGGATCATGGAATTGTAGGATCAGAGGATCATGGCATTGTCGGATTATAGAATCACAGAATCATGAAATAATGGGATTGTCAGATTATAGGATCATGGAAGTGTAAAATCAGAGAACTGAGGATTTGCATGATTATAAAATCACAGAATCATGGAAAAATGGAATTGTAGGATCAGGGAATCATGGAATTACAGGATTAGGGAATCACAGAAATATAGGATTCTAGAACCATGGAATTGTGGGGTTATGGAATCATAGAACTATAGGATTACAGAATCATGGGATCGTAGGATTATGAAATCATGGAATTGAGGAATTATAAATCACGGAATTGTAGGATTATCAATCATAGAATTATGGAATTGCAGGATTATAAATCATGGAATTGTAGGATTATAAATCATAGAATCATGGAATTGTAGCATTATAAATAATAGAATCATGGAATATATGGGGCTGGAAGGGATCCATCAGGATCATCGAGTCCAAGGGTAACTGTGAGAATATCCAGGAAAATAATGGAAATATTCAATTCTTTTGGTTGTGAAGTTGCAAAGGGAAGTGTGAGCTGCTCCTCTGGGGGTTTCTGCCCTGCAGAGGGCAGAGCCAGGATGTCATTATTGATATTTGGGGATTTTCCCGTGCTTGGGGTCTCTGCAGGCTTGGAATACCTCTGGCCTGGGCAGCAAATAATGGGATTCCAGGGGAATATCGGGATTCCAGGGGAATATCGGAATTCCAGGGGAACATCCAGTGGGGAGGTCAGAGGAGGCTGCGAGGGCATAGAGATCCTGGGGGCCAGAGGGGAGAGCTGTGAGTCCCAGATAATAAAAACAAACAAATGTATAAATAAATAACAAAATAAAATCAAAATATGAACAAAATGATGAAAACAGTGAAACATGAAAAATATAAACAGTTAATAAATGTAATAAATGAAAATAATAGAGAAAAATAATAGAGAAAAATAAAAATAATAGAGAAAACGAAAAATAATAAAGGAAGGTATATAATTTATATATTTATATATAAATATATATTTATAATTTATATATCTTATAAATGTATATAATTATATAATTTATATATAATTATTATATAATTTATAATAAATTATAAAGGGATAAATAAAAATAATAAATAAAAAATTAAAATTAATTTAAAAATAATTTTAAAATGGCAGAAAAGGAGCAGATTTTGCCCCCCCAAGACACAGGGACAGCCCTGCCTTGGCCTCGGGTCCCTCGCAGGAGCCGGGCTGTGACCGCCGCCTGTGCCAGGGCCAGCAGAGCCGTCACCAGGGCTGGGAGATGATTTAGATGCGCCTTATCAGCGCCTTATCAGCGCCTTATCAGCTCCTTATCAGCGCCTTATCAGCGCCTTATCAGCCCTTATCAGCGCCTTATCAGCTCCTTATCAGCCCTTATCAGCGCCTTATCAGCCCTTATCAGCCCTTATCAGCGCATTGACGCCTCTGACAGCCCCGAGCCGCAGCCGCTGTCGGCCTGGCCGGGGCGGCTCCCCCGGTGCCCCCCCTGCCCCGGCGGCCTCAGAGGGCACCGGAGCCGCCCTGGCCCGGCCGGGGGTGCCCGGGGCGGGCACGGAGCGCCGGGAGCGCGGGGCTGGAGCGAAGGCTCCGGGAAGGGCCGGGATGGGGCTGGGAGCCGGGACCGGGCAGTGGGGAGGGTCTGAAAACGGGGATGGGGCCGGGAATAACGGGGCCGTGTTTGTAATGGCACCGTGGTTACAGCGTCACCGTGTTCTTAATGTCACCGTGTTCTTAATGTCACCCCGTTCTGGTGTCACCGTGTCCTTAATGTCACCACGTTCTTAATGTCACCCCGTTTTAGTGGCACCTTGTTTTGGTGTCACCATGTTTATAGTGTCACCCATTTGGGTGTCACTGTGGTAATGGTGCCACCATGATTTTGATGTCACCATGTTTTGATGTCACCATGGTTACAGTGTCACTGTGATTTTGATGTCACCCTGTTTTAGTGTCACCCAGTTTAGTGTGTCACCGTGTTTATAGGGTCACCATGTTTATAGTGTCACCGTGCTTTTAATGTCACCCCATTTTAGTCTTACCCAGTTTTGGTGTCACCATGTTTATAGGGTCAATGTGTTTTACATAACTGTGTTTATAGTGTCACCATGCTTTTAATGTCACCCCCTTTAGTGTCAGCGTGTTTATAGTGTCACCCTGTTTTGGTGTCACTGTGGTTATGGTGTCACCGTGATTTTAGCGTCACCATGTCTTTGTGTTACCATGTTTATAGTTGCACTGTGATTTTGATGTCACTCCGTTTTAGTGTCACCGTGATTTTAATGTCACCATGTTTTGGTGTCACCGTGTTAATAGAGTCACGTGTTCTTAATGCCACCCTGCTTTTGTGTCACCATAGTAATAATGTCACTGTGTTTGTAATGTGGCCCCATTTTAGTGTCACCAGGTTTACAGTGCCACCGTGATTTTAATGTCACCCCATTTTAGTGTCACCTTGTTTTTAATGTCACTGTGTTTATAGTGTCATCATGATTTTAATGTCACCCTGTTTTGGTGTCACTGTGGTTTTGGTGTCACCATGTTTATAGTGTCACCATGATTTTAATGTCACTGTGTTTTGGTGTCACCATGTTTATAGGGTCACTGTGTTTTACATACCCATGTTTATAGTGCCATAACATATTTATAGTGTCACATATTTATAGTGACACCTTGTTTATAGTGTCACCCCGTTTTATTGTCATCCTGTTTTGGTGTCACCATGTTTATAGTGTCACATTGTTTATAGTGTCACCTGTTTGGGTGTCACTGTGGTAATGGTGTCACCATGATTTTGATGTCACCATGTTTTGATGTCACCATGGTTACAGTGTCACTGTGATTTTGATGTCACTCCGTTTTAGAGTCACTGTGTTAATAGGGTCACAAGTTCTTAATGCCACCCTGTTTTTGTGTCACCATGGTAATAATGTCACTGTGTTTGTAATGTGGGCCCATTTTAGTGTCACCAGGTTTACAGTGCCACCCTGATTTTAATGTCACCCCGTTTGAGTATCACCGTGATTTTAATGTCACTGTGTTTATAGTGTCACCGTGCTTTTAATGTCACCCCATTTTAGTCTCACCCTGTTTTGGTGTCACCACATTTATAGGGTCACTGTGTTTACAGGGTCAACGTGTTTTACATAACTGTGTTTATAGTGTCACAGTGTTTATAGTGTCACCATGTTTATAGTGTCACCGTGCTTTTGATGTCACCCTTCTTTAGTGTCACCATGTTTATAGTGTCACTGTGGTTATGGTGTCACCATGATTTTAATGTCACCATGTTTTTGTGTCACCATGTTTATAGTGTCACCGTGATTTTGATGTCGCCCTGTTTTGGTGTCACCCCGTTTTAGTGTCACCATGTTTATAGGGTCAACGTGTTTTACATGACCATGTTTATAGTGTCACCATATTTGTAATGTGGCACCATTTTAGTGTCACCATTTTTAAAGTGTCACCATGTTTTTAATGTCACCCCATTTTAGTGTCACCCTGTTTTGGTGTCACCGTCTTTATAGCGTCACTGTGTTTATAGTGTCACTGTGTTTTTAATGTCCCCCCATTTTAGTCTCACCATGTTTGGGGTTCCTGGACAAATGGGGTCCCCTCTCTGCCACCTGGGTGTGACCCTGTGGTGCTGAGGGCTCTGAGCTGCTCTCAGTAGCAGCTCCTGATTTTGTCCCCTGGAAAAATCCAGCAGGTCCTGGTGAGATACAGCTCCTGAAAGGTGGCTGTGCTCAGGTGGGGTTGGGCTCTTGCTACAGGCAGCACCGGCAGAACCAGAGGAAACAGTCACAACCACCAAGGGAAATATAGATTGGATATTAGGGAAAGGTTTTTTATGGAAAGGGTGATAAAGTTCTGGAATGGCCACCTGGGGAGGTGGTGGAGTCCCCATCCCTGGGTGTGTTTAACAAAGCCTGGATGTGGCACTGGGTGCCAGGGTTTAGTTGAGGTGTTGGGGCTGGGTTGTACTCAATGACCTTTCTTCCAACCTGGTCATTCTGTGATTCTGTGAAAGTGGGAATTCTGTGAATTCTGTGTGATTCTGTGTGATTCTGTGAATTCTGTGATTCTGCAAATTTTGTGAATTCTGTGTGATTCTGTGAATTCTGTGAATTCTGTGATTCTGTGAATTCTGCGATTCTGTGATTCTGCAAATTTTGTGAATTCTCTGTGATTCTGTGACTCTGCGAATTCCATGAATTCGGTGATTCTGTAAATTCTGTGATTCCATGAATTCTGTGTGATTCTGTGAATTCTGTGAATTCTGTGATTCTGTGTGATTCTGTGATTCCATGAATTCTGTGTGATTCTGTGAATTCTGTGAATTCTGTGATTCTGTGTGATTCTGTGAATTCTGTGTGATTCTGTGTGATTCTGTGAATTCTGTGAATTCTGGATCTGGGTGGGAAGGGGCTCCTGGCAGATCCCACATGCCATTCCCACAGGACATGGGGAGGGATCCGGGCTGAGGTTGGTGATGGTTCCCACACAGGGCTGAGCCTCTCTGGCCATAAATTCCACAATTTCAGGGTTTCGGGCAGCACGGTGCCCTCGGTGCCAGAACTGCAGTTTCCAGCTCATTCCTGATGGGTTTTCCAGGGATTCCCATCGAGCCCCCCCAAACCTCCAGCCCAGGGGTTCCCCAGCCCTGCCAGGCTCCCCCCAGCCCCATCCAGGGTGGGCAGCCCTTGGCTCAGGGGCTCCCCAGTTTCCCATTCTCCTCAGAACTGTGGCTTATCCCAGCACTGGGAGCATCTGGGGGTGCAGGGGTCTCAGGGAGGGGCTGGATAAGGAGATGCAGGTGGGGGGGCTGCAGTCCCAAAGCCCTCGGGTGTCCCTTGAGCTGGGGGCAGACCCCAGGCTGGCAGTTCCGGCCCTTTCTGCTCCCCAAACTCAAACCCAGGCAGTGTCCATCCCACAGTTGGTGTTTCCAATCCCACAGTTGATGTTTCCCGTCCCACACTTGGTATTTGCAATCCCACATTTGATGTTTCTCACCCCACATTTGATGTTTCCCATCCCACAGTTGGTACTTCCCACTCCACAACTGGTGTTTCCCATCCCACATTCGGTGTTTCCAATCCCACATCTGGTGTTTCCAATTCCACATTTGATGGTTCCCATCACACAGTTGATGTTTCCCACCCCACAATTGGTGTTTCCCTTCCTGCACTTAGTGTTTCCCATCCCACATTCGGTGTTTCCAATCTCACATCTGTTATTTCCCACCCCACATTCGGTGTTTCCCATCCTGTATTTGATGTTTCCCACCCCACAGCTGGCATTTCCCATCCCACAGTTGGTGTTTCCCATCCCACAGCTGGTGTTTCCCATCCCACAGTTGGTGTTTCTAGTCCCACATTTGATGTTTCCAATTCCACATTTGGTGTTTCCCATCCCGTATTTGATGTTTCCCACCCCACAGTTGGCATTTTCCATGCCACAGTTGGTGTTTCCCATCCCACATCTCGTATTTCCAATCCCACACTTGATATTTCCCAACCCAGTTGATGTTCCCCACCCCACAGTTGATGTTCCCACCCCACATTTGATGTTTCCCACCCCACAGTTGATGTTCCCACCCCACATTTGATGTTTCCCATCCCAGGGTGACCCCTCCGAGGTGGGACAGCCCCAAACGCCCCAGGGCCGCTTGTGTCTGCTGCACCCGCGGGGCCCGGCTGGCGATCAGCTCCTGTTCCCGGGATCCAGAGCCTCTCAGGGCTCGCTCCTGACCCCAGGGCTTTGTTCCCAAGGTCTGTTCCCAGCCCTGCACCCCCTCTGCACTTTGGGAATATTTTTCTGCTTGTTGCCCTCGGTGTTTACCAGGAGCCAGGTGCCTGCGGTGCTCGGAATCGATGGATAAAGGCTCGGCTGTGCTGAGGGCAGGCCGGGGAATCATCCCCACCCCACGCGGAGCCACGGTGCAATTCAAGGTTTTATTTATTTGCCCGGCTTCTCCACCTTGCTGGGAACCAGAGCCGGGTTTTGCCAGGTTTTTGAGGGAAAACAGCTGGAATTTGCCTTCTTTATGTGTTAGATATCCCCAAGGCTCTCCTCCCTCTCTCTGCTATGCAAACAACCCAAAGCCACTTGGACTCGATTTTTTTTTCTTTTTTTTTTCTTTTTTTTTCTTTTTTTTTTAATGTATAACAGTTATGCCTGAGTTACAGAAAGACACCTACAGGCAGCAGGTAGTTAAAGCAAAACCAGTTTCTCTTCCTACTAAATCTACTCCATATAGCTGAATAAATTATGGTGCGGTTCCGTATTTACACACCCGGCGCGCGCCCACGCGCCCACGGCCCGGAGCGGGTGGGATGAGGCGAACACAGAAGCGAGGATCCCGCAGGGATGGGGACAGGGGACACCCCACAGCCTGGGGGGACACGCGGGCACCGGCGAGGGCGGGTTAGAAGCGTTAAATACACAAAGGAGCCAAAGGAGCCAAAGGAGCCAAAGGAGCCGATCTGCCGCGCTGGCCAGGCCCGGTCCGGCCGTGCTGGGGCAGGACAGGGATGGTGGGGCCAAAGGAGCCCCTCGGGGTCATTGCTGTGCCCCAGGGGGGAGCAGGGGTCACCGGCAGCCCTGGGAGAGCGGTGGAGCTGGGAGAGCATCCCTGGGTGTGGCCAGCTCTGGCTGTGGCCACATCTGCTGCGTCCATCTCTGGAATGTGTCCATCCTTGATGTGTTCATCTCTGGAATGTGTCCACCTCTGGCTTGTGTCCATCTCTGCTGTGTCCATCCTTGATGAGTCCATCTCTGCTGTGGCCATCGCTGGAGTGTGTCCATCTTTGGAATGTCTCAATCTCTGGCCGTGTCAGTCTCTGGCCATGTCCATCTCTAACGTGTCCATCTCTGGCCATGTCCCTTGGTCACTGTCACTCTGGTTTTTGGGTGAATTTTGGTCCCCCAGAGTCAGCAGCAGCTGAGGATCCACTTGGTCGCTGCTGGATGGCCCCAGGTGGCCACAGCCAGGTTCCTGCTGTCCAGCTCTCCAGGCTTGGTCCCTGTTGGTGGCCACAGGTGGCCACAGCCAGGTTTCTGTTGTCCGGCTCTGTCCAGCTCTCCAGGTTTGGTCCCCATTGGTGGCCCCAGGTAACTACAGCCAGGTTCCTGCTGTCCAGCTCTCCAGTCTCAGTCCCTGTTGGTGGCTGCAGGTGGCCACAGCCAGGTTCCTGCTGTTCAGCTCTCCAGGCTTGGTCCCTGTTGGTGGCCCCAGGTAACTACAGCCAGGTTCCTGCTGTTCAGTTCTCCAGTCTCAGTCCCTGTTGGTGGCCCCAGGTGGCCGCAGGTGGCCCGAGCCAGGTTCCTGCTGTCCCACTGTTCACTGTCCTGTCCCAGCTCCAGGCCCTCCCCTGCCGTGTCCCCTCCCCGTCCCTCCCACCCCCCGAGTTTGTCTCTCATCAGCAGAGCTGAGGTTGGCAATCCATGAAACAAAACTGAACCAACAGAACAAAACCAAAAGTTACTTTTGACTTTCATACATGAACAAAAGGAAGAAACAAAACAAAACAAAAAGAAAAAAAAAAAAACAACCCCAAGCCCGAAATCAACCCCATCCCACCCCGAAGATTCTGGAATGTCTTTTGAAAACACACAATAGGCAAATTTCTACAGTTCATCCCCCCATCCCCTTTTTTCCTTATTTTTATTTTTTTTTACATTTTTCTTTTTTTTTCTGTCTTTTTTTTTTTTAACTAGCACGGCACTCACTGTGGGATTTTTTTTTTCTTAGTATATAAAAAAAAAGGTCAACTTTCTATAAACATACAGCACATGACCAAATTTCCCAACTAAATGTACAAAGTGCGACCACGAGGGGAAGGTCAGAGAAGAGCTATTTCGTTCCTCTAGGAATTCTATTTACAGCAGTGCCCAGCTGCCCACGGACGTTCTGGGGAAGGGGATTGGCAGGGAGGTTTCTGCGGTGCTCCCTCTTTCGAATTTCGGGGTTTTTTTGGGGTCCTGCCCTCGGATGAGGTGGCCAGGCCCGGCTGTCCATGGGTGAGGAGACAGAGGAGGGAAGAGCAGGAGCAGCAGCCAAGGGATTCCCTGGAATGGTGGAGCCTTTCCTTGCGGCTGGGCAGGCAGCGAGGAGGGCGCTGGGCCGGGAATTCCAGCGACACGGGGGAGGGATTGGCACAGGATGGAATTGGGATTGGCACAGGATGGAATTCCAGTGGCACAGAGGAGGAGGGATTGGCACGGGATGGAATTGGGATTGGTATGGGATGG
Source organism: Agelaius phoeniceus (assembly GCF_051311805.1). Classification (NCBI taxonomy): domain Eukaryota; kingdom Metazoa; phylum Chordata; class Aves; order Passeriformes; family Icteridae; genus Agelaius; species Agelaius phoeniceus. Next base: position 1,772,365 of record NC_135288.1, read on the forward strand.
AATTGGGATTGGTATGGGATGGAATTCCAGTGGCACAGAGGAGGAGGGATTGGCACGGGATGGAATTGGGATTGGTATGGGATGGAATTGGGATTGGTATGGGATGGAATTCCAGTGGCACAGAGGAGGGATCGGCACAGGATGGAATTGGGATTGGCACGGGATGGAATTGGGATTGGTATGGGATGGAATTCCAGCGGCACGGAGGAGGGATCGGCACAGGATGGAATTGGGATTGGCACGGGATGGAATTGCAGCAGCAAGGATGAGGGATCGGCACAGGATGGAATTGGGATCAGCATGGGATGGAATTCCAGCAGTGAGGAGGAGGGATTGGGATGGAATGGAATTGGGATTGGCACAGGATGGAATTCCAGCAGCAAAGAGGTGGGATTGGCACAGGACAGAATTCCAGCGGCAAAGAAGAGGGATTGGCATGGAATGGAATTGGGATTGGCATGGGATAGAATTCCAGTGGCAAAGAGGAGGAGGGATTGGCACGGGATAGAATTGGGATCGGCACAGGATGGAATTCCAGCAGTGAGGAGGAAGAGGGATCGGCACAGGATGGAATTGGGATCAGCATGGGATGGAATTCCAGCAGTGAGGAGGAGGGATTGGGATGGAATGGAATTGGGATTGGCACAGGATGGAATTCCAGCAGCAAAGAGGTGGGATTGGCACAGGACAGAATTCCAGTGGCAAAGAAGAGGGATTGGCATGGAATGGAATTGGGATTGGCACGGGATAGAATTCCAGTGGCAAAGAGGAGGAGGGATCGGCACAGGATGGAATTGGGATCGGCACAGGATAGAATTCCAGCGGCAAAGAGGAGGGGGCAGGTGGGAAGGTGCTCCCAGCTGAGGATGGTCAGAAATGTTGTTAAATATCAGGAAATCTCCTGTTTTAGCACTTGCTGTGAGTGGTGCCGAGAGAAATTCCAGCAGGTGCTTCCATCGCTGCCTGGAGTTGCCCCGATCCCTTCGGGGCTCCTGCTGGGAATGACATTTCAGCCAGGCCTGGAATTCCACAGGGGTTTTGCTTCCTCCAGAGCTCTGAAGTGCAAACACCACCAACAGCAGAGGCTTTGCTGCTCCCCGAGATCTCCAGAGCAGAGCAGGGAGAGGCCTTGGGGTCACCCGAGCAGTCCAGGGTGCGGGGGCTCCTCTGTCCCCTCTGGGAATTGTGTCCCCTCCGTGTCCCTTCGGCCTCGCTGGCTGCCCCAGGAGAGGAGGTGGGAATGGAATTGCTCCCAAACTCTGTGATCCAGGGAATGTTTGGGCTCCGTGTGTGACACGAGGATTTCTGAAGCACTGAGCCTCTGGGTTCAGGAGTCACCTGGGTGCAGCTCCTGCATGAGAGAGGTGCAGGAAAATCCCTCTGGGAATGTGGAGCCAGCTCTGCCAGAGGTGGGAAGCAAAGCTGATGGGAGCCATGTGTGGCTGCACTGGAACGCTGGAATCCAGGACAGGAGAGCTGGTCCAGATGGCTGCAGGGACAGTGGGACAGTGGCCTGGTGGCTTGTGGTGAATGGGGAGGGGGCCAGGCAGGGAAAGAGCCCAGGGAGAAGTTCCAGCTGCCAGAACATTCCAGCTGCCAGAACATTCCAGCTGCTTCGGGAAGGCCGGGAGAGGGGAGAACCAGGGAAGCCTCCTTCAGCAACCTGGAGTGGCCACGGGGCCCCTCAGTGCACAAAGGCAGAAAATTGCTGTGAAAGCAGAGATCTGAGGGGTTCAGGGCATCACAAACCCCGACAGCCCACAGGGGACACCAAACTCTGCCCGTAGGGGACACCAACTCTCACCATAGGGGACACAACTCTGCCCATGGGGGATGCAAATTCTGCCTGTGGGGGACACTGAACTCTGCCCATGGGGACACCAAACTCTGCCTGTGGGGTCACAACTCTGCTCGTGAGGGACACCAAACTCTGCCCATGGGGACACCAAACTCTGCCTGTGGGGTCACAACTCTGCTCGTGGGGGACACCAAACTCTGCTCGTGGCCACCACACCTCTCACACCTCAGCTCCCTCATCCCAGGCCAGCTGTCCTGACCCTCTCCAGGCCAAATCTCCTGACCCCGCATGGGGAGGTGAGGGGTGACCTCTGCCTCACTGGGAATGCTCAGGGATCCCCAAGGGGCATCACCCCAGCCAAAAGGGAAATGTGGCACCCACAGGAGGGCAGCTCAGACAGGAGGAGACACAAAGGCAGGAGAGGAGAAAAGTGGGGGGAGAAATCCAAGGAACAGGATCTGGCTTAGAGTGGGGGAGAGAGAGAAAGGGGCTCCAGCAGCAGAAGAAGGGACTGTGGGACTGGGCTGGGGATGGATGGATGGATGGTGGATGGATGGATGGATGATGGATGATGGATGGATGGATGGATGGATGGATGGATGGATGGATGATGGATGGATGGATGGATGGATGGATGGATGGATGGATGGATGGATGGATGGATGGATGATGGATGGATGGATGGAGGGATGGATGGATGGATGGATGGATGGATGATGGATGGATGATGGATGGATGGATGGATGGATGATGGATGGATGGATGGATGGAGGGATGGATGGATGGATGGATGGATGGATGATGGATGGATGATGGGTGGATGGATGGATGGATGGATGGATGGATGGATGGATGGATGGATGATGGATGGATGATGGATGGATGATGGATGGATGATGGATGGATGATGGATGGATGGATGGATGGAGGGATGGATGGATGGATGGATGGATGGATGGATGGATGGATGATGGATGGATGGATGGATGGATGGATGGATGGATGGATGATGGGTGGATGGATGATGGATGGATGGATGGATGATGGATGGATGGATGGATGGATGGATGGATGGATGGATGGATGGAGGGATGGATGGATGGATGGATGGATGATGGATGGATGATGGATGGATGGATGATGGATGGATGATGGATGGGTGGATGGATGGATGGATGGATGGATGGATGGATGGATGGATGGATGGATAGTGGATGGAGGGATGGATGGATGGATGGATGATGGATGGATGGATGGAGGGATGGATGGATGATGGATGATGGGTGGATGGATGGATGGATGGATGGATGGATGATGGATGATGGGTGGATGGATGGATGGATGGATGGATGGATGATGGATGATGGATGGATGGATGGATGGATGGATGGATGATGGATGATGGATGGATGGAGCAAAACTTTCTCCCGGCAATGCGTCAGGAAGATGAATCCCATCCCTGCAGTGTGGAGGGGGCAGCTGGGAGCCCCTTCCTGTCCTGGCTGCTGCAGAAACCCCTCAGCTCCTCTGTCCTGGCTCCACGTCCTGGGCAGGGCAGCACCTCCAGGCCCAGCTCCGTTCCCTTCCAGGCCACTCCCATGGCAGAACCCGGCTCTGCTCAGCGCGTTCCTGGCCCTGCCCTCTCGTCTTTGCTCCCGTGGCCAGCTCAGGGCCAGCAGGGACACCAGGAGCCCTGCCCCGTGTCCCTGGGGTGTGTTGGCAGCCCATCCTCGTGCCAGCCCAGCGCTGTCCCCGCTGTCACTGCTCTGCTGCTGTGGCCTGGCAGTGGCACTCGGCTCTGGATTGTCCCTCAGAGGAGCAGTGAGTGTCACCCGTGCCTTCCTCTCCACTCCTCCTGCAGCCGTTTCTGTTTTCCAAAGGTCCCAGGCTGCCTGGAATTCCACCCCAGCCCTGCTCAGCAGTGATCTGGGAAGCCACCGGTGAGAAGGGAGGGTAGGCTGGGCTGGGGAAATTTGCTGTCCCTTGAATAAATGTTTTTCTGCTTTCATTTGTCTTTGCAGTTTGTTTTTTTGTTTGTTTGTTTTTTAAACAAGTCCTTATTTTTTGGTCCATAGGTCTTCCGTGGTCCCGATTTACATCACCCTTAATGCTCAGCTGGGTTATTCCTTCCTATACAACATTCACCAAATTTACAGCAATGGAAAGAAAAGGAACCAAAATGAAAGTTTTTCTTTTCCTTTACAAAGAAAAAAAACCCCAAAGCGCTCATTTGGCTTCGACTATGCCAGCTACCTAGGGAATGGAAAGTCCTGGAGTGTGGGAATGTTGTGGCCAGGGGCTTTGGAGGGAGGGCTGGATTGAGGTTGATAAATGCACCCAGCCCGTGGTCTCTGGCCACAGGAGGAGTCAGGCCCAGAGGCTGGACCTGCCTCTGGAATGTTCCGGAGGAGCTGGATCCTGGGAGAGCTCCCCCTGTTTCCCATCTCCTCGGCAGCTGGGGTGGAACGGGCAGGGAGGATCCCTGGGGCAGCCGGCGTCTCCAGAGGTGCCTGGCCTGGGGCTCTCCAGGGCTCCCTGGCCTGGGGCTCTCAGTAGGCCTGGCCCGTCTCCACCGGCAGCAGCCCCAGCACGGCCGAGTGCTCGCCCAGCTTCATGCGGCGCTGCGTGGACAGGCTGACGTTCTTGGCCAGGTAATCCACGGCAGCTGCGGGGGAAAGGGACAGTGAGGACACGGGGGACACGCAGTGAGCCGGCTTTCAGCCCTGCAGGGCAGCACCAGGGACCTCCTGATCTTCTGAGAAGGGCTCAGAGCTGGGATGGGGCTGTCACAAACACCAGGGACTTCCTGCTCTCCCAGGAAGGGTCAGAACTGGGCTGGGGCTGTCACACACACACCAGGAACCTCCTGTTCTTTTGGGAAGGGTCTCAGAGCTGGGCTGGGGCTGTCACAAACACCAGGGACTTCCTGCTCTTCTGGGAAGGGCTCAGAGCTGGGATGGGGCTGTCAGGAGGAGGACAGGTCCTGCAGGGCAGCAGGGACAGCCCAGCACTGTCACACACAGCAGGGACCTCCTGCTCTCCTGGGAAGGGTCAGAGCTGGGCTGGGGCTGTCACACTCAGCAGGGACCTCCTGCTCTTCTGGGAAGGGGCTCAGAGCCAGGGTGGGGTGTCACAAAGAGCAGGGACCTCCTGCTCTCCCAGGAAGGGCTCAGAACTAGGATGGGGTGTCTCAAACACCAGGGACTTCCTGCTCTTCTGGGAAGGGCTCAGAGCTGGGCTGGGGCTGTCAGGAGGAGGACAGGTCCTGCAGGGCAGCAGGGACAGCCCAGCGCTGTCACACACACCAGGGACCTCCTGCTCTCCCAGGAAGGGGTTCAGAGCCAAGCTGCAACTGCCAGGAGCTGCTGTGGGGCTCAGCACAGCCGAGGGGAGGCCCTCGACTCTCTCCACAAACACCTGAAAGGAGCGAAAATTCCGCATGGAAAAGGGGCGTTCTGAAGGAGCTGCCCGGAGGTTTGGGATAAACCTTCCAGGCTGCCGCTCCGGGTGATGCTGCTGGATGCGATTCCAGAGGTTTCGCTGGAGGCTGCCCAGCCCTGGGCTCGCACCTGCCTCGCCCGCTGCTGCGAGCCCTGCCCGCCTCCCTCCATCCCACCGAAACCTCTTCCCTCGCTTCCATCTGGGAAGGGAGAGCAGCCCCGGCCCCGAGGGGACGGCAGGTCCCGACTGGCCCGGGGTGAGGGGACAGGGCTGGCACAGGACGGTGACACTGCTCATTAGCCGGGCTTCAGTCAAAGTCCCCCTCCGCGCCTCTAATGGCCCCAATTAGATTAATCAGGAGCTGGCAGGAGCTGCCCGATCGCTGCCAATGAGTAAACAAATCTCAGCCATCAACGTCCTGTCAGCGGCGGGCCCCAGAGGAGCCCCTTCCACGCACCAATCCTGATTAGACTTGGCAGATCCATTAGAATTCCCTTCACGCTCCCGCGTTCCATCACCGGCATCATTAACGCGGCCCCGGCCTCTGGGAGCGGCGGATCCGCCGGCCCCGCTCCCTGCCGGGAGGGATGGAGCGGTTCTGGAGCGGGACAGACCCGGGATAACCCAGTGGGAGTAATCCCGGGATAACCCAGTGGGAGCGGGACAGACCGGGGATAACCCAGTGGGAGTAATCCCGGGATAACCCAGTGGGAGCGGGACAGACCCGGGATAACCCAGTGGGAGCGAGAGGGATCCAGGATAACTCAGCGGGAGCGGGAGGAATCCGGGATAAACCACCAGGAGCGATCCCGGGATAACCCAGTGGGAGCGAGAGAGATCCAGGATAACCCAGCGGGAGCGGGAGGGATCCGGGATAACCCACCGGGAACGATCCGGGATAACCCAGCGGGAGCGGGAGCGATCCGGGATAACCCAGCGGGAGAGATCCGGGATAACCCAGCGGGACCGATCCGGGATAACCCAGCGGGACCGATCCGGGATAACCCACCGGGAGCGATCCCGGGATAACCCAGCAGGAGCGATCCCGGGATAACCCAGCGGGAGGGATCCGGGATAACCCACCGGGAGGGATCCGGGATAACCCAGCGGGAGAGACCCGGGATAACCCACCGGGACCGATCCGGGATAACCCAGCGGGACCGATCCGGGATAACCCAGCGGGAGCGATCCGGGATAACCCAGCAGGAGCGATCCCGGGATAACCCAGCGGGAGAGACCCGGGATAACCCAGCGGGACCGATCCGGGATAACCCAGCGGGAGAGACCCGGGATAACCCAGCGGGAGAGACCCGGGATAACCCAGCGGGAGCGATCCGGGATAACCCAGCGGGACCGATCCGGGATAACCCAGCGGGACCGATCCGGGATAACCCACCGGGACCGATCCGGGATAACCCACCGGGACCGATCCGGGATAACCCACCGGGAGCAGCAGCACACCCGGGAGTTTGGATGCGCCCCCTCCGCCTTCCACGGGCTCCCTCCCCCAGCTCCCATCCAGAGCTTTCGCGGAGGTTTCAGGGGTTTCACCGCTCCGGTGTGCGGTGGTGGCTCTGTCCCCGGTGTCACCCGCGCTGGGTGGCCCTGGGGGAGGGAGGGGGGCGAGCAGGTGGAGCCCACAAAATCCTGGAATGGTCAGGGAGGCTGGAAAAGCCCCCTGAGATCATCGAGTCCAGACCTCAGCCCAGCACTGCCCGTCCCCGAACGCCGTCTCCGGGCACTGGATCCATTTTTGGGGACAATCCCACGGATGGCATCTCCCTGGGCAGCCCATGCCGTGCCTGAGCCCCTTTCCGTGCAGGAATTTCCCCCAAAATCCAACCTGAGCCTCCCTCGGTGCTGTTTGAGGCCATTTCCTTTTGTCCAGCCCCGTCCCCTGCGAGCCGAGCCCGACAGGCTGGGAATTGGATGGCGATCCCATCCTCCCAAAAAACCCCAAACATTCCTTGCTGCGCCGGTGGGAAGAACCCAGAGGCACCAGGGGATGCCAGGTCAGAAATCAGGGATGGGGTTTGTTGGTTTAACGGGGCAGAAGCCAAAATAAACCCAGAAATTTACGGAAGGTGATTGTTTGTTTAAGTGAGAGGGAAAGTGAGGCTGGGTTTGTTTGTGTAAAACTGGGAATAAGGAGAAGTGGGAGGAGAGGGATTCTCCAATTCCCAAATCCTGGGGTTATCCTGTCACACAGAGCCTGCTCCAAGCCCATAACCCCCATTCCTATAATATAATTTATATTAATTAAATGATATAATTTATATAATCTATATTATATAATATATATCCTATAATAATTTTATATAATATGTAATATATAGTATAGAATAGATAATAGATAATAGATAATAGATAATATACAATATACAACATATAATATATAATATATCATTTATAATTTATATTTATAATTTATAATTTATAATATATAGTATACATAATATCAATAATTTAATATATTATATATTGTATTTTATATATACTATTATACTATACCATTTATATTAATTATATACAATTAATTACATAATATTATATACGCCATGACGTTATATATAATCCAAATGATATTTTGTGATATGCAATTAATATATTTTAGCACCTAAAAATAGTTTTTGATGCTCTTGTGCCGCACCAGAGAAGGAAGGAGCACCTGATCTGAATAAATGACCCCGCGGGGTCACCTCACGCCGACGGGCGTTAAAACAGAATTTGAAGGGAAGTGAAGAACCCAAAAAAGGAGGAGGAATTGGAATTATCTGCAAAGCACAAGAGGCACCGGGAAAGGGAGGAAAAAATGTTATTCCAAGGTCAACTGCACGTGAGGGGCTGCTCCGGGCAGCGCTAATTACCGAGAGCTCGTCACCAACGGGGTGACAGAAACGGGCACGGGGGGCCGGGGAACGACACAAACCGTGCGAGCAAAAATTCCTGCAGCGAAGCCACACAAACCCTCCTTTCTCCTTCCCCCTCTCGGCCGAACGCAGCTCGCCCCCTTATTTTATTTTTTACACACACGGGTGTGACTAACGCCTCGCCCAAGGGAATCTTTATTGGAAATACATGGTATCGGAATTTGTTTAAGATTTTTATCAATAGCACGTGTGTCCAGCCCCGCATCCAGAAGCGAGGGGAAGGTCGAGGGGTCACAGATCAAACTCCCGACAAACAAAAAGAGGAGGGGCGGGGGGGCCGCTATTGATCCCGTCTGCCGCCACAGCCGGTTCTCATTGAGGCCGCGCGTTAAGGACATTAAAGGGCTGTGACAGAGCGGGGCCGGAGCCGCGGCCGAGGGAGGAAAGGTCACCGAGGACACGCTGCGGGCAGCCCGCAGGAAGAGGATGCACCTTTAACCCTCGCGGCTCAGCGGCGCTGCCAGCGCCCCGCGGCCGCCACAACGCGGCAGGTGACAACGGCCCGGCCGCGGGGCTGTGCCTGTCACCCTGCCGGGGTGTGCCTGTCACCGTGTGCCTGTCACCGTGTGCCTGTCACCCTGCCGAGGTGTCCCTGTCACCTTGTGCCTGTCACCCTGCCGGGGTGTCCCTGTCACCCTGCCGGGGTGTCCCTGTCACCCTGCCAGGGTGTCCCTGTCACCCTGCCGGGGTGTCCCTGTCACCTTGTGCCTGTCACCCGGATGGGGTGTGCCCATCACCCTGCTGGGGTGTGCCTGTCACCTTGTGCCTGTCACCCTGCTGGGGTGTGCCTGTCACCCTGCTGGGCTGTGCCTGTCACCGTGTGCCTGTCACCCTGCCGGGGTGTCCCTGTCACCCTGCCGGGGTGTCCCTGTCACCTTGTGCCCGTCACCCTGCCGGGGTGTGCCTGTCACCTTGTGCCTGTCACCCGGCTGGGGTGTGCCCATCACCCTGCTGGGGTGTGCCTGTCACCTTGTGCCTGTCACCCTGCCGGGGTGTCCCTGTCACCCTGCTGGGGTGTGCCCGTCACCCGGCTGGGCTGTGCCTGTCACCCGGATGGGGTGTGCCTGTCACCTTGTGCCTGTCACCCTGCCGGGGTGTGCCTGTCACCTTGTGCCTGTTACCCTGCCGGGCTGTGCCTGTCACCCTGCTCGAGTGTGCCTGTCACCGTGTGCCCGTCACCTGGATGGGCTGTGCCCGTCACCCAACTGGGCTGTGCCTGTCACCCGGATGGGGTGTGCCCGTCACCCTCCGGGCTGTGCCTGTCACCGTGTGCCCATCACCCAGCTGGGCTGTGCCTGTCACCCTGCTGGGCTGTGCCCATCACCCTGCCGGGGTGTGCCTGTCACCTCCTGCCAGACTGTCCTTGTCACCAAGTCAGGCTGTGCCTGTCACCCTGCCAGGCTGTGCCTGTCACCCAGCTGGGGTGTGCCTGTCACCCGGCTGAGCAGTCCCTGCCACCCAACCAGGCTGTTCTTGTCACCCGGTCAGGCTGTCCCTGTCACCCTGCTGGGGTGTCCCTGTCACCCAGCCAGACTGTCCCTGTCACCTCCAGCTGGGCTGTCCCTGTCACCCAAAAGGGACAACACCCCCTCCGACCAGGCTGTTCCTGTCACCCAGCTAGGACAGCAACCTCTGACTGGGGTGTCCCTGTCACCTCCAGCCAGGCTGTCCCTGTCACCCAGTGGGGACAGCACCACCGTGACCAGGCTGTTCCTGTCACTCCTGACTGGGCTGTTCTTGTCACCCAGCCAGAGCAGCATCCCCTGGCCAGGCTGTTTCTGTCACCCAGCAGGGACAACACCCAGGCCACGCTGTGCCTGTCCCAGGGCAGCTCAGGGTTCCCAGCCCAGCTGTCCCACGGCCCCAGCCCTGGTGACAAACGCGTTCTGCAGGAAGAGCTCCCAGCCCCGGCCTGGGGAGGGCAGGGCAGGCTCAGCTCAGCTCAGCTCGGCTTTACAAAGCCCAGCTTTCCCCCGGCTGAGCAGGATGAGCCAGTCCCGGTGGTTTTGGGGAAGGAGAAGGCACTGGGAGCTGCCCTTTACTGACAGAAAACTTCACCTACAACATTTCCCTGCAGCTTTTGATTCACCCGCGAGGGGAGGAGCGACCCACGAGCAGATTTCACTTCCAGCAGGACAAACTTCCAGGGGTCTCTCACCCAAAAATGCAGAACTTGGGTGCGTAAATTCCAACCCCCAGCCCTCCCCAGCTCCTGCCCTTCCCGGGAAGGGGGAATTGCTCCCAGCACTTACTCTGCCCGTACTGGCCGTACTGGTAGCCGGCCACGGGGTCCACGCTGTAGCTGGTGGTGCTGTAGGTGGGGGGACAGTAGGACTGCGAGGTCGGGAGGCTCTCCACGGACTTGATGGAGTCGCTGCGCTGGCTGCAGCTGGCCGAGATGGAGTTGGTGCTGTCCAGGCCGCCGTGGAGGGGAGAGATGGAGAAATCGGCCTGGGGCTGAGGCGGGACCCCGCTGGGGTTGCTCAGGATGCTCATCACCTGCAGAGACACCGAGGCACCGTCAGGGGCTGGCCGGAAGGGAAACGGCCCCAAAAGCGGCCCCAAAAACAGCCCCAAAAACGGCCCCGAAAACGGCCCCAGAAACGGCCCCGAAAGCAGCCCTGAAAGCGGTCCCAAAAACGGCTCTAAAAGCAGCCCTGAAAGTGGCCCCGAAAGCGGCCCCGAAAGCGGCCCCGAAAATAGCCCCAAAAACGCCCCCAAAAACGGCCCTGAAAGCCCCAAAAGTGGCCCCAAAAACGGCCCTAAAAGCAGCCCTGAAAGCGTCCCCGAAAGCGGCCCCGAAACCGGCCTCACAAATGGCCCCAAAAAGAGCCCCAAAACGGCCCCAAAAACGGCCCCGAAAGCCCCAAAAGCAGCCACAAAAACGGCCCCAAAAGCGGCCCCGAAAAAAGCCCCAAAAGCGGCCCCAAAAACGGCTGCAAAAGCACCCCCAAAACCAGCCCCCAAAACGGCCCCGAAAGCGGCGCTTTGGGACAGCGCCCACACGGGAGAGCCGAGCTCTGCTCCCCCAAACCCCGCCCGGGCTCCCCTTGGAGCCCTGCACGGGGAGAATGCAACAATTCCACTCAGCCCACTCGGGTTTTTGGGGATATTTTGCTGCCCTGCCAGGGATGAGCAGAGGGGTCACGGAAAACCAGGAGAAAAATCCTGATTTTCCCAAAGGGACGGTGAGGAAAAAAATCTTCCCGTTGTTGGGAAGTCAGGTTTGCAAAGGTCCCCGAGCAAAGCAGGTCAAACCCTCGCTGCCTTTGATGCAGCTCCAGGGGCTGAAACGTCCGAGGTCTCTTTGGCCCCAAAAGTTAAAGGGTAACAGGTCCTGGTCCGGCTCCTTTCAGTGTTCCAGTGGAAAATGTAATTGAATTTGCACACAAAAAATCTTCCTGCTTTGAGACCCGAACCAGATGAACTAATTGGGTTTTTGTTGGTGTTTTTTTCTTTTTCTTTTTCTTTTTTTTTTTTTTTTTTTTTTTTCAGCAAAAATGCCAGATTTGTTCCCGGGGCTGAGCTGGGGGTGATGCTCTGCCCTTCACACGGGGACCCCGCTCCCGCCAGGGATCAGCACAATTTCCCCGGGGTAATTCCGAGTTAAGGGTGGAAAGGGCTGGCAGGGGAAGGGCCGGGGGTTCCTGAAGCCTCTCGGTCGTGTCGGGGGGAGCGGGGACAGGGGACGGTCACCTCGGGGGGCCCGCCCGGCGCTCAGATGCCGAGCGGCTCCAAATCTCCGAATTTAGCATAACCTTATTGACATCAATTAAAGTGGCAAATTGGAAATATTTGGAGCCTGGCAAGTGGTAAAATGAGCCCTTTATCCGCCAGCAGCGGCCTGGTGAGCTTTTGTGCCGGGGCTGCATTCTCGGCGAGGACACTGGGGGGGTTTATGGGGCCGAGGTTCCCCTTCCTGCTCACCCCGACACCTTCCCGGCCCCTCCTCCGTGCCCCAGCGGGCTCCGGGGTGAATGCCCAGCCACGAGCTGGCCTCTGCTTTCTAAAGCATCTCCTCCTCCCCCCGGAAGGGCTCGGGAGCGCTGCAAAGACGCTTTGCCTGCATGGAAAATCCCCTCCCGGCTCCGCTCCGCCAGGAGAATTTGTCCGGGAGGGGAACTGGGCAGCGGGGGGTGGAGGGGGTTGGGTAAAACCCTGGAAAATCCATCTAACCCCGAGCGCGGGGCCGGGCTGGCCGTGGGCTGGGGCACGGAGTGAGCTTTGAGAGAGGGAAGGGCTCCTTCCCCCCATCCCTGGCTCCTTCCCCCCATCCCTGGCTCCTTCCCCCCAGTCCGGGCTCCTTCCCTGCATCCCTGGCTCCTTCCCCCCCGTCCCAGGCTCATTCCCCCCATCCCTGGCTCCTTCCCCCCATCCCTGGCTCATTCCCCCCAGTCCGGGCTCCTTCCCCGCATCCCTGGCTCCTTCCCCCCATCCCTGGCTCCTTCCCCCCGGTCCGGGCTCGTTCCCCCCAGTCCGGGCTCGTTCCCCCCAGTCCGGGCTCGTTCCCCCCATCCATGGCCCATTGCCCCCCATCCCTGGCTCATTCCCCCCATCCCTGGCTCCTTCCCTCCGGTCCGGGCTCGTTCCCTCCATCCTGGGCTCGTTCCCCCCATCCATGGCCCATTCCCCCCATCTCTGGCTCATTTCCCCCATTCCGGGCTCCTTCCCCCCCATCCCAGGCTCGTTCCCCCATCCATTGCTCATTTCCCCCCATCCCTGGCTCGTTCCCCCCATCTCTGGTTCATTTCCCCCATCCCTGACTCATTCCACCCCCATCCCTGGCTCTTTCCCACCATCCCTGCTCCTTCCTCCCATTCCCTGACTCATTCCCCCCCATCCATGCTCTTTCCTCCCATCTCTGGCTCCTTCCCCCCGAAGTCTTGGCTTGTTCCCTCCCATCCCTGCCTCATTCTGCCCATCCCTGCCTCGTTCCCCCCATCCCTGCCTCACTGACCCCTCCTCCTCCTCCTCCAGCCTTTCCGCCCTGCTCCAAGCTCAGACTTCTCTGCTGCTCCCCCAAAGTTAAGCCCGGCTCAGCTGCCCCCACACCGAGCTTAGCAGAGCCTGGATCGGCTCTCCAGAGCCTCGTGGCAGGGATTAAACCCCGAGGTGCTTCCATGGGAATGTTCAGCCCTAAAAACGCCCCCGTGAGGCTCCCACGGGACTGGGGATGAAGGGAGGAAAGCGCATTTAACACTCAGGAGAGTGGGTTAATCCAGGACTGGGGTGCTGAGCAGTCCTGGGGGTGCAACACGGACCCCCCCCCAGGCTCTGCAGAGTGGGGAAATCCCAGAAGGGCAGCCTGGGGGCTCTCCCAGCTGCAGAGTTAATTGTGGGCTCCCCCTAAAGCCCAGAACCTGGGATCAGCCCCAATCTCCTCTGGGCTGGAGGAGCTGGGGCTGTGTCCTGAGGGACACCCAGGGCCCTCACACAGAGCCCCGGGCACGCCCGGAGTGAATTCACCAGCAGAACCGGCTTTGGTTTAAAGCAACAAACACACAGAAAACACGGACGTGGGGGCTGTGAGTTATTTCTGGAAGCTCTGCCCTCTCTCCTCGCCCTCGCTGAGCTGTCCAGGCCTGGCAGTGCTGCCTGGCCCCGCAGGTGCAGAGAGGATTTCAGGAATGGCCCAGGGAGCTGCGGGGTTTGTGCTGCTCTGCTCCCTCCCTCCCGGCCCCGCCGTGGCCCAGCTGCTCCTGATTACCCCGAGAAAAGGACCCGAGGCTCCCCAAGGCGGGGAGAGCCACATTAACACTTCCTTTTAGGAAAAAAAGGGGGATGTAAAGCAAGGCTGGCAAATGAAACCCAGATTCACACTCCAAATTCAGGCAGCGGGGCAGATGGCTTCCACAAATCCCACGAAAAAAAGGAATTGGGTTCAATTGGTGGGAATCAGGAGCGGTGCCTGAGCTCAGCTCTGCCCCCGGGGCCTCTCCAGGCCGGCCTTGGCTCCAGCAGCCCCGGCCCTGGGAGATCCCAGCCCCTGCTTCCCCTCTGGGATCCCTGCAGGGACACTGCCCCACCGAGGGACGGCTCAGGGGCTGAATTTCCCTCCGGGAATCCATCAGGATGCCAGGATTCCCCTCAGCCCCCTTCCAGTTCCTGCTCTCCCTCTGGGATCCCTGCAGGGACACTGCCCCACTGAGGGATGGCTCAGGGGGACAAATTTCCTTCTGGGAATCCACCAGGACACCAGGATTCCCTCCCAGCGCTGCTGAATTCCCAACTCCTGTTCCCCTTCTGGAACCCCTGCAGAGACACTGCCCTGCTGAGGGATGGCTCAGGGGGACAAATTTCCTTCTGGGAATCCATCAGGATTCCAGGATTCCCCTCAGCCCCCTTCCAGTCCCTGCTTCCCCTCTGGGATCCCTGCAGGGACATTGCCCTGCCGAGGGACGGCTCAGGGGCTGAATTTCCCCCTGGGAATCCACCAGGACACCGGGATTCTCTCCCATCCCTGTGAGTTCCCGATTCCTGTTCCCCTTCTGGAACCCCTGCAGGGACACTGCCCCACCAAGGGACAGCTCATGGGAACAAATTTCCTTCTGGGAATCCATCAGTACGCCAGGATTCCCCTCAGCCCCCTTCCAGCTCCTGCTCTCCCTCTGGGATCCCTGCAGGGACACTGCCCCACCGAGGGACGGCTCAGGGGCAGAATTTCCCTCTGGGAATCCACCAGGACACCGGGATTCCCTCCCATCCCTGTGAGTTCCCAATTCCTGCTCCCCCTCTGGAGCCTCTGCAGGGACACTGCCCTGCTGAGGGACAGCTCAGAGGGACAAATTTCCTTCTGGGATCCATCAGGACACCGGGATTCGCTCCCAGCCCCGCTGAATTCCCAATTCCTGCTCCTCCTCGGGAACCCTGCAGAGACGCTGCCCTGCCCAGGCACAGCTCAGCCCGGCCTGAAGTGGGCCAGGAAGGGCTGAATTCCCTCTGGAATTCCACAGGGGAACATTGGGACACTGGGATCCCCTCCCAGCCCTGCAGAGCTCCCGGTCCCTGCTCCCCCTTGGGAACCCTGCAGGTTCCCCTGCCAAGGGACAGCTTAGGGGGCCGAATTTCCCCCTGGGAATCCACCAGGACACTGGGATTCCCTCCCAGCCCTGCCAGGATGGGGAATGGAGGCCTCTGGGACGGGGGATTCATCCCAGCTGGATGTCCCTGTAGATTTCGGGTGGCCGAGGGGACCCTGACAGCTCAGCTGAGCCCCAAACTCTCCGGTCCCTCTCCAAGAACGCTGACCATGGGAAGCCCCTGCCCTTCCTGGACAGGCTGAGGGGCATTGGGGACTGAGAATTCCCTTCCCAGACAGGCTGAGGGGGATCTGGAGCCGAGAATCCCCTTCCTGGACAGGCTGAGGGGGATTTGGGGCTGGGAAGCCCCTTCCTGGACAAGCTGAGAAGAATTTGGGGCCGAGAAGCCCCTGCCCTTCCAGGACAGGCTGAGAGGGATTTGAGGCTGAGGATTCCCTTCCCACACAAGCTGAGGGGAATTTGGGGCTGGGATTCCTCTTCCCAGATGGGCTGAGGGGGATTTGGGGCTGAGAATTCCCTTTCCAGGCAGGCTGAGAGGGATTTGGGGCCGGGAAGCCCCTGCCCTTCCCAGACAGGCTGAGGGGGATTTGGGGCTGAGCTCCCTGAGCTCTGCACAAGTTCAGATTTGACTTTCTCAGCCCAGGACATGAAGGGGTTTGGGATATCAAGAGGAAAACCAGAGGTTCCTGTTCCCTCCTTCCACCCAGAGGGCAAACCCTGCAGAGCCCTCCTGTGCCCGTGTCCCCAGCCTTCTCCTTCCAGCTGCAGAAACTCATTTTCCAGGCCACTTTTGAACTCTGGATCCCCTCCTCAAGAATGCAAAGTCCTTCTCCCTTCCCTCTCTGACCTTGCTGCCTTCTAATTTATGACTTCTTGGTGCATTATCATCCCTGACTAAAAATCAATGCCCGCTCCACATCTGCCGGGGTTTATCTGCAGGGGGATCTGCTCGCTGTCCATCAGTGGGACTGACAGCAGGACTGGCCCTTTCCCTCCCTGCCATCCTCATCCTCTCCCTTCCCCTGGCCCAAATCCACCCTTGGGCTCGCATTTAGGGCTGAGTCTTGCCTGGGGCCTCATCTCTGCCTTTCCTGGGGTAGGGATGAGCGGGGAGAGATCCTGGGGTGTGGGGTTGGTGCACAAAGACCCTCCTGGATGAAAGCAGCAGCTCCCCCCTCACCTCCTGCTGCTGCTCCCTCCCTCCCCACCCTCCTCAGCAGCTCCCCCCGCTCCCCCCGGGACGTTTCATCGCTCTCTCCCCTGCTATAAAAGGAGGGGAGTTAAAAAAATGTAATTAATTCCCTCCATTTCTGAGCTGGCCCTCGGGGCCTGTGGCCGCGGAAGCTGCAGCGGGGGAAATGTGCACCCTTTATGATAAAGGAGCGGCTCTGGGGAGGGAAGCGCAATTAGGACCTTCCAGCTGGGCAATCAGGAGCTGCTTTTGGGGCGCAGGGGCCGGAGGGGACCCGAGTGATGGGGACAGATAACACAGGGACAAGGGCAGGGCAGCAGCCGGGTCTGGTGCCAGGTCTGGCCCTGGCAGAGCTGGGGCTGCCCCGTGGTGGCTGCTGAGAGCCATGGGACAGTGCCAGAGTGACCACGGCTCCTGCCCTAAAACAGCCCAGAGTGACCATGGCTCCTTTACTGTGGGACAGCCCCAGAGTGACCACGGCTCCTGCCCTAAAACATCCTCAGAGTGACCACAGCTCCTGCCCTGTGGGACAGCCCCAGAGTGACCACAGCTCCTGTCCTAAAACATCCTCAGAGTGACCACAGCTCCTGCCCTAAAACAGCCCCAGAGTGACCACAGCTCCTGCCCTAAAACAGCCCCAGAGTGACCACAGCTCCTGCCCTGTGGGACAGCCCCAGAGTGACCACAGCTCCTTCCCTACAACATCCCTGTAGTAACCATGGCTCCTGCCCTAAAACAGCTCTGGAGTGACCACGGCTCCTCCCTATGGGATATCCTGGAGTGACCACAGCTCCTGCCCTAAAACATCCCCAGAGTGACCACAGTTCCTGCCCTACAAGGTCCCCAGAGTGACCACAGTTCCTGCCCTACAGGACAGCCCCAGAGTGACCACAGGTCCTTCCCTGTGGGTCATCCCTGGAATGACCACAGCTCCTGCCTTAAAACATCCCAGAGTGACCATGGCTCTTTCCCTGTGCGACATCCTCAGAGTGACCACACCTCCTGCTCTAAAACAGCCCTGGAGTGACCACAGCTCCTTCCCTATGGAATATCCTGGAGTGACAACAGTTCCTGCCCCAAAACATCCCAGAGTGACCACAGCTCCTGCCCTAAAACAGCTCCAGAGTGACCACAGCTCCTGCCCTGTGGGACATCCCAGAGTGACCACAGCTCCTGCCCTAAGACAGCCCTGGAGTGACCACAGCTCCTGCCCTGTCCCTGAAACTCTCCAGGATCCCCAGGTGACCCCTGGATACTGCAGGGACACATCCAGGGACACACCCGAGGACATCCATGGACACACCCGGGGACATCCATGGACGCACCCGGGGACATCCAGGGACACACCTGGGGACATCCATGGACACACCCGGGGACATCCATGGACACACCTGGGGACATCCAGGGACACCCTGGGAAGGGCTCCTTGCACTGTGATTCCTGGGGCTGTGGTGCTGCTCTCCTGGGAACGGGAACAAACGGGGACAAATGGGGACAACCCTCCCTGGCTGGAAACGAATGGGATCTGTTGGACTTTTTGGGGCCACACCAGGCAAGAAGCCCCAGGAAATTCCCTGCAGGGCAGGCAGAAATCTCCTCAGCTTCCAGCTCCTGGGCTGTTCCCACCTCCTTTCCCTGGGCACAGCAAACCCTCCTGCTGGGAAACCCGCTGGATCCCTGGGATTTAGGGAGGACAAAGCTCTCCCAGCTCCTCCTGGGGTCACCTCCACCCCTGGCTGCTCCAGCTCCTCTCCAGGTCATGCCCTGCCCTCCCAGGCAGTTTTGGGGGCACCCAGCTCCATCCTGCCCATCTTTCCCTCTCACCCTGCTCGTGGCAGAAGGAAAAACCCTTCCCCACATTAAAGCTTTTTGATCTCTGTGGATTCATTTCCACTTGGCGGGAAGAGGAAGAGTCGATTATTCCACACATACATTAAATGGGAACAAAATGAAGAGGGGACTGTAGGACGGCTGAAAGCCGAAGAAAGAGTTAGGAGGAGATAAATACACTTTCCCCAAAGATCTCCACTTGAAAGGAGGATAAATATATGCAAATATGCCCCTAGGTAGGACTAAAATGGCTTGTGTAGCAATCGCTAACACTGCACTCACAAAACCAAGCAATTAATTTCGAATATTTTCTAAATCACCGCAGCCAGCTGAGCTGGATCCCAGCATTCCAGATCGAGCACCCCCTAAATTTGCTTTGCAGATCCAGAGGGTGCTTCACCCTTCCTGCACCTGGAAAATCCCTGATCCTGTCACTGCGGCTCCGTGCGTGCAGCAGCACTGCCAGGCAGGGTTTGGAGCAAACTGGAGCCTGTGGTGGGGTTTGGGTGCTCTGAGGTGCTCTGGGGTTTGGGTGCTCCTGAGGACCCTGCAGGTGTTTCCCAAGCCCAGCCATTCCCTCCAGGGTGACCCCGCTGACCTCGAGCTCAGCCCTGCCTCTCTTGGGTGTGATCAAAGCCTCCACTTGGATTTTGGGGGATTCAAGGTTGGCAAACCCAGGGCTGATCCCCGGCCTCGCCCCCTTGGGTGTTCATCCCCCTTCCAGGAGTGAGGGGAGCAGTGGAGGAGCCCCCACAACCCCACGGCTCCTCCTGATATGGGCCGGCTCCAGAGCTGCTGCTGGGGAGCTGCAAAATCCCAATTTCCAACCCCAAACCTCAGCTGGAAAAGGTGTGGAGAGCTGGGAACGGAACACGACGAGCCTGAATCCCACATTCCCTGCGCCCCTGGGACACCAGAGCAGCCCCAAACAGCAACCAAGCAACCTCCAGAGCCCCGAGGGACACCGTGGCACCGCGGGGACGGCTCGGGGACACGGCAGGTGACATGGAGATGAGCGCCCTACAATGGCCCTGCTCGCCGGATGGATGGGAAGCGCCACACACCGACGATGGAGAGGTGCCAGGGATGGGATGGAGCCGGGGATGCGATGGAGCTGTGGGGGCTGCGAGGGACGAGGAGGAGGAGGAGGAGGAGGAGGAGCGGGGGTGGGAGGTTGTTACCTGATTGTTCAGGGCTATGGTGAGGTTCCAGCGGGAGCACTGCATCTTGTTTTGGGCACCCTGCTTCTGTAGGGATGTACAAATCACAGA
Organism: Agelaius phoeniceus; assembly: GCF_051311805.1. Lineage (NCBI taxonomy): Eukaryota > Metazoa > Chordata > Aves > Passeriformes > Icteridae > Agelaius > Agelaius phoeniceus. Next base: position 1,791,867 of record NC_135288.1, read on the forward strand.
CAAGGTCTGAGGAAAGGCGCTGAGCTACGCGCAAAGGGCTCGGCCCGAGGGGAGAGGGGCGGCGGCTGCTCTGGGGGGAGCGGCGGGGATCCCACGAGGGAATCGGGAGCACTGCGGGGTCAAACATCTGCTGAGGGCTCCGAGAAATCCCACGGGAGACGCGGGACAGGGAGGGGAAGAGCGAGAATTGAGTTAAAAGCTGCTTGGTGTGGGGACATGACACAGTCCCTGCCTTGGGACACCAAACTCTGCTCTGGGACACCAAACTCTGCTCTGGGACACCAAACTCTGCTCTGGGACACTGAAATCTGTCTTGAGACACTGCAATCTGTCTTGGGACACCGAAATCTGCTTGCAAACATGAGCCACGGTCCCTCTCCTTAGGACACCAAACTCTGCTTGGGACACCAAAATCTGCTTGGAAGTATGAGCCATTATCCCTGGCTTTGGGACACCAAACTTCTCACAAACATGAGCCACAGTACTTGGCTTTGGGACATCAAACTCTGCCTTGGGACACCAAACTCTGCTCCAAAACACGAGCCATTGTCCCTATCCTTGGAACACCAAACTCTGCTCACAAACACAAGCCACAGTCCCTGGCCTGGGACACCAGACTCAGCTCTAGGACACCAAATTCTGCTCTGGGACACCAAACTCTGCTCCAAAACGTGAGCTGTGGTCCCTGGCTTTGGGACACCAAACTCTGATTTGGGACACCAAACTCTGCTCTGAGACACAAAATTCTACTCCAAAACACGAGCAATTGTCCCCATCCTTGGGACACCAAACTGTGCTTTGGGACACCAATCTCTTCTCACAAACGTGAGCCATGGTCCCTGGCTTTGGGACACCCAACTCTGCTTTAAGACACGAGCCATTGTCTCTGGCCTGGGACACCAAACTCTGCTCTAGGACACCAAAATCTGCTTTGGGACACCAAAATCTGCTTGGAAACATGAGCCGTTGTCCCTGGCTTTGGGTCACCAAAATCTGCTCTGGGACACCAATCTCTGCTGCAAAACACCAGCCACTGTCCCTGTCCTTGGGACACCAATCTCTGCTCACAAACACGAGCCACAGTCCCTGGCCTGGGACACCAAACTCTGTGGCAGGAGCTCTCTCTGGCCATAGAAACACAACTTTCTCAGGCATCGTCCTGGGAAAGGCTGTGAGAAGATCAGAGAAAAGAATTATAAATAAATCTTATCTTAACCTGCTGCACCTGGTGTTGTGAACATGCGGAATGGGATATGGAGATTTGTTTACCAAAGGGTGGTTTCTTAATTAGCCAGGGGTGATGCTGTTTTAATTAAAGGATCAATTAGGTCCACCTGCAGCAAATTAGGGTATAAAAAGCAATGGGTTTGTTAATAAAGTGAAATTAGCCTTCTGCGAATGTCTTGAGTCTATGTCACTTGTCACCTGGTCTGGACCCCATTACAATGACAAAACTCTGCTCGGGGACACCAAAATCTGCTCACAAACACGAGCCAAGGTCCCTGGCTCTGGGACACCAAACTCTGCTCCAAAAGATGAGCCATTGTCCCCATCCTTGGTGACCAAACTCTGCTTTGGGACACCAAATTCTGCTCTGGGACACCAATCCTTGCTCCTAAGTATGAGCCATGGTCCCTGGCTTTGGGACAGCAATCACTGCTCTGGGATGCCAAACTCTGCTCTGGGATGCCAAACTCTGCTCCAAAAGACAAGCCATTGTCCCCATCCTTGGGACACCAATCTCTGCTCTGGGACACCAAACTCTGCTCCAAAACATGAGCCATGGTCCCTGGGTTGGGACCCCAAACTCAGCTCTGGGACACCAAAATCTGCTCTGAAACACAAAACTCTGCTCAAAAACATGATCCATGCTCCCTGACTTGGGACACCAGACTCAGCTTTGGGACACCAAACTCTGTTCCTAAACATGATCCATGCTCCCTGACTTGGGACACCAGACTCAGCTTTGGGACACCAAACTCTGTTCCTAAACATGATCCATGCTCCCTGACTTGGGACACCAGGCTCGGCTTTGGGACACCAAACTCTGCTGTTCCCCAGAGAAAAGCAGGAAGCAAAGGCTTGGCCAGGCTGGGTCACCAGGGAGGAAACACGAAGGGGTTTTGTGGCCTGGGGGCTGGGGGAGGCCAGCGGGGTCCCAGGTTCTGGACATTGATTTCACCGACCGGGAAACACCGGGAGAGGCTCGAGCCAAGAGGAGAAGGAGCCTGTCCACACCCTGAACTCCCACAGGGCTCCGATTTCCAGGGGCAGCTCCCCTCGGGGAAGGGGCAGTTTGTGCTTTACACCCATCAGCGCCGTGCTTTGTCTCGTCAGCATCAGCATTTTTCCTGATTTCATCGGGATCCTGAGACATTTGATAGAGAAAACCCAGGATGGAGCCCGGGCTGCCCTGATGTGCTGCTCATGATAGTGTAGGGATAAAATGTTTCTAAAATCATGGTATATTCAGGGGAGCTAGAAAGAAAGTTGGGCTTAGTAGGCCCTGGGAAATGTTAGGCCTTGTGATAGCTGGATCATGTGAAATTTTACCTGTGTAACCAGCGTATGATAAATGATATAATTGTTAGATGTGATGATTGTTTAGTAATTAGATGTAATTATTGTTTAATTGTAAAAAGAATCATGAAGAGAAACTATGAGAAAACTATGCTCAAGGGTTTTAGGGGGATCACAGAAACCCATGCTTGGATGAAATCAATGTATACAATAGAACAATGTAAGTTTAATCATTAAAATGTAGGTAAATAACAATATAATATAAAACATGTTCATCCTGAACCCGTGGAGGGTCAGGTTTGGGTCTGTGTGCCCCTGACACCCAGAGCTCTTCAATAAAATCACCTGCATAGAATCATTCCATAATTATGTGTTCCTGAATGCTAACAAGCAAACGGAGCTGCCCCGGCCTCCTGATTTTTGAGTCACCACGAGCAAACTCCATCCTGGTGCTGCTCCCACCCTCCCCGTGTTTAACCTCACATTTCTCTGTGGATATTTCAGAAGGGAGAAATGTTCTGGGTGGGAAAATCCCCCTGGTGGAATGGGAAGTGTTTCTGGGACACTTCACCCCGAGTGTCCGGGGCAGGAACACGAATCCTTGCTCGGGGAGTTTTGGGACAAAGTCACCCGGGAGAGAAAGCAGGAAGACAGAACCATGGAAAACTGGAATTCCCAAATGCTTCCAGACCAATGGAAGGACTCGGGGTAGATTCGGGGTTAGGAGTGGGTCAGGCTTGTGGCTTTTGTTCTGCATTTTTGGGTAAGCTCAGACCCGCTGGGGGAAGGAGGAGCCCTGGGGGCTTGGTGAGGGGTACAAAGGGCCAAGAAAGGAACAAACACACCCAAGGTTCCCAGTAAAACGGCCCAAAACCTGCAGCACCGAGGGGTCTCAGCAAATTCCAGCTGCTTTAGGAACTTCACTTATTCCTCTGACAAAGCCAGAACCAAACAAATCCACAGCAAGGTCTCCTCTTCACCTCCTCCCTTGTCCCTCCTCTCCCTCACTCCATTCCCAATCCCAATCCCAGCAGTGCAGCCCCTGGGCCCCCTGATGGAGCTTCCAAAGGAGATTTCCTGGGATGCTCTGGGCCCGGGGAGTGCGGGGGAGCCTCTGCCAGCGCCAAAGGAGCTGCACCACAAAGAATCCCCGGCGGGGCTCCCGGCCCCGGGCGAGGCTGCTCCGTGTGCTGATAGCCCCATAAGCTCATTGATAGCCCCGTGGGCTGATTGATAGTCCCAGCCCTGCCCCAGCCCTGTTCCGGGCTCCTCGCACTGATAGTGATGCCTCAGGATTTTAGTTTTTCTATTTTCCGTGTATTTGTGACCCTGCAGTTTTTTAGTGTGTAACTCCAAACCCCACAGGCAGTGCCAGCTGCTGCTCTCCCGTTTGGGACAGACACAACAATTCCTCTCCAGGCCTGGCAGTCAAGGACACCTCACTGCCTCAGGCCCCCAGAGATTCAACAAAAGGGAGCTGGGGGAGCAAACTTGGGGTGAATGGCTTCATTAGCTGAAGCTGGAATTGGAGGATTAACCCCCAACATGCAAATGAACCAAACTTACAGAAGTGTGACCCGTGGCCTCACATAACTCACAAAACCCGTGACCCATGGTCCATTTTTGGGTGCAACCCCTGGGGGGGCTTCATCTGCCCGAGATGTACCTGAGGGCCCCTCAGTAAATACAAACGCTTTTTATTCCTTTAATTTTATTCCCTTCATTCTATTCCCTTCATTTTGTCTGGCTCTGTTTTTAGGTAGCCCCAAAAGGCATCAATAGCCCCAGCCCTGCCCGGGGCTCCTCTCTGCCTGCCCCGCTCTCTCTGATCTATCGAGGGCTGTAATCAGTTAAGCCCGGCTTAAGCGCGGTGTAAGAGACCCCGCTCGGCCCGGCCGTGCCCGGGGGGCTCGCAGAGGTCACGGCGGTGAAACGGCGCTGCTGGGCCCGGCAAGTGCAGCGGGGACCGAGCACCGAGCAGCCCGAGGAAGGGGAAAATCAGCGGCGCCGCGCTCCCTGCTCGCTCCCTCTCCCCGTTCCCGGCGGGTTTTAGGGGAGGTTTCCCTTCCCAGCCCGCCCCAAAGCCTGAGCGGGATCCCGGGAGGTCCCGGCAGAGCCTCGGCTCCGGGGGGGGTTTCTGGGGCTGCCACGGGAGGTGGATTATTAAAGTCAGGGTCTCTTTTTCCTTCACCCAAAGGAGAATCCCAGCTCCCGAATCCAAGGAAACGCCGCTCCCGGCCCTGCACGTGCTCTCCCTCCCGAGCCCTCTCGGCTGCTGGGCCTTCAGGAGCCGCTGAAACACCACCGAACATGAGCCTCCAGAGCCTCCCAGAAAAGCGGGAATCGGAGATGAAGGAGCCTGCATCCAGCGCGGGATCGTTAAAATCCCTTCCAAAAATCCTGCAGGCACAAGCCCCGAGGAATACCCAGAATTTGTGGGGTTTTCTCCTTCCAAGAGCAGCCCTGACACATCCCGGCCTGGTCACCCACTCCTAAATTCTCCCTGAAAGATCCCAAACCCCCTCCTGGCTGCTGAAGGATCCCAAACCCCCTCTGGGCTGCTGAAGGATCCCAAATCCCCTCTCAGCTGCAGATGGATCCCAAATCTCCTCTCAGCTGCTGAAGGATCCCAAACCCCCTCTCAGCTGCCGAAGGATCCCAAATCCCCTCTCAGCTGTTGAAGGATCCCAAATCCCCTCTCAGCTGCAGACGGATCCCAAATCCCCTCTCGGCTGCAGATGGATCCCAAATCCCCTCCGGGCTGCCGAAGGATCCCAAATCCCCTCCGGGCTGCCGAAGGGTCCCAAATCCCCTCCGGGCTGCCGAAGGGTCCATCCCTGGTGGATGCAGCGGGGAGGGAAGCAGGATCGGCACTGAAATCCAGGCTAAAGGAGCGCCGATATTTCAGCTCCAACACCTCTCCTGCCCCCTTCCCTCCAGGAAGGGCCATTCCTTGGATGCTGCAGGGAACAGGAGCCCTTTGTGTGCCCCGTTTGCCGCTGCTCCCGCCCTGCCGGGTCCCAGCAGCGCCGATTCCATCCTGAGAGAGCCCGAGGGAATCCCTGGGCAGCAGCGGCACCGCCCGAGGCCATTTCTGAAATCCCAGAGCTCATTCCTGCCCCCCAGACGGGAGAAACCCGGCAGCATTCGCTGCCCGCACCCCAAATTCCACCTGGCCCCAATCCCAAACTCCGGGCTCCGAACACCCCCGGCTGAGCGGGCACTGCCCCACAGGAATCGCCGATTTTGGGGATAAAACCCGGCGGGGTTGATTAGAAACGGCGCGGGCACACAAAGAGCAGGACAGAATCTCCCCCCGCAGCGCTGAGAAAGGCCCGGGGGAGGAGGTTTGGATCCCCCAGCTCTCCCAAAGCCGCTCGGGTGGAGTTTTCCTGCCCAGCCCGAGGTGCTGACTCCAGCAGGGGATGGGATTAATCCCTCCCGGGTGTCTCGGCTCTGCCGTACCCGGGCTGGCCGCGCAAACCCCGCACAATTCCCGCTGATTTTTTATTTGTGTGCTCATCACAAACGGGGGAAGCCTCGGAACAGCGAGGGAGAAAAGCAGAAGCTCCTGGGTTAACGCCTCACTCGCCGCCCTTCCCGCTCCTTTGCGGGCACAATTTGAGTTTCTGGCCACCTCTGAAGGTGCTCCGAATTAAAATATCTTTTAGAATGACAAAGCAAAGCCACCACGGAGCGATCTGGATCATCAGAGCAACTAAACGCCTCTTTTTAAACCTTTTTTTCTTTTTTTTTTTCCCCTCACGGACGCCATGGATGGCCTGGAACCAGGAGATGTTTTTGAAGGGAAGATGCCCTGACGGAAGGCGGCTGGCTGCTGTGCCAGGGCTCTGCCTCACTGAAATCCAACCTTTTCCAAGGAAAACAGCCCCGCATCCACCGCGCGGGACCCGCAGCGCATCCCTCGCCCTCCCGCACCAAGGCGAGAACTTCATTCCTTAACCCCACAACTCCCGGCCGAGCCACGAGGTTTTTAATGAGAATATCTCGGTCCAAAACCTGCAAAAAGCGGCAAATCCTCGCTCTGTGCCCGTCCTGGCTGCGGTGCCAGGGGCAGGAGCGCGGCTGCCACTCGAGCGCAGTTTTGGAGCATCTCCTGCCGCAGAAGTTTAAAAGCACACAAGGCTCCGCTGATCCCGAGATAACCGCTGGAAAAGGGATTAGAGATACTTAGCGGAGGAGAGGGAAGACTCAGGAAGGGCTGATCATTTCCAAGATATGACTATTTAAAGATAATGATTGCATAAATTTAATTAATGCATTTTCATGCCGCAAATGGCCGTTTTGTAATTAATGTATCTGGCCTCGCTAAGCATGGGAGATCACATCTCCCGCCCCCTCCCCTCGCGAGCCCCCCTCCGCCTCCCGTTTAATGAAAGACAGAGAGCAGATGACAGAAACAATTTGTCAGCCCGCGCGGGTGTCAGATGCCTAATTGGTTGCGCTGAGTTAGTGGGAAGTGAAGGGGGAGAGGGTCGGGCCTGGGGGGGCTCTTTTCCCTCTTTCTGCCCAGCTCCGGGCCGGGTGTCCGCGCCGGGGGCGGGGGGAGCGAGGGGCGAGAGTGTTTGGTGTTAATTGATGGCGATTAGGACGCAGATTGGCTGTGGCAGGCGCTGGGCAGTGACAAGCGGGGGACACAGCGCACAGCTGGCACATGTCACCGCTGCCGGCAGCAGGACAGCGCTCCTGGCCCGCCCGCTCGCTCCCGCCTCGCTCCCGTCTCGATCCCATCTCGATCCCATCTCGATCCCATCTCGATCCTATTTCGCTTCATCCCGATCCCATCCCGATCCCAGATCCCATCCTGCTCCTATCTCTATCCTATCCCGCTCCCATCCCGATCCTATCCTGCTCCCATCCCGATCCTATCTCGATCTCATCCCGATCCTGTTCTGCTCCCATCCCAATCCCGATCCCATCCCTCTCTATCCCGCTCCCATCCCGTTTTCATCCTGATCCTATCTCGATCCTGTCCCGATCCCATCCCGACCCTATCCCACTCCCATCCCGCTTTCATCCCGACCCTATCCCAATCCCACCCCTCTCTATCTCACTCCCATCCTGATCCCGATCCCATCCCTCTCCTATCCCGCTCCCATCCCTCTCTATCCCAATCCCATCCCGCTTTCACCCCGACCCTATCCCAATCCCACCCCTCTCTATCCCGCTCCCATCCCGATCCCGATCCCATTCCGCTCCCAGCTCTGCTCCCACCCTCCGGCTCAGCGAGGAACCGGGACCTCGGCACGGGGTTTGGGGCTCTGGGGAAAAGCTGAACCCCCCAAAACCAGAGCCCAGCCCGGGTTTTATCCTCCCTGAGCCCTGCCAGAGAAAATCTCCGTGTCCCGTCCCTGCCTCCCTGCGAGCCGGTTTTAAAGCCGAGATTAAGGCAGGGCGGAGTTAATGCACGGCCCAGCTGCTGCCGGGGCTTTGCGGGTGCCTTTGCACAAGGTTCGGGACTGCGGGGAAGAGCTGAACCCCGAAAAGCAGAGCCCAGCTCGGGCTTTAGCTGCCCCGAGCCCTGCCAGCCTTTGCACCTGAGAGATCCTGGGAAAATCTGCGTGTCCCGCCTGCTCCCGTCCCCGCCTCGCTAGGAGCCGGTTTTAAAGCCGAGATTAAGGCAGAGCGGAGTTAATGTATGGACCAGCTGCTGCCGGGGCTTTGCGGGTGCCCGCGGGTCAGCGGCAGTAAAGCCTCGCCTGATTAATTCTGCCCTGGTCATTATGCGGAGGAGAAAAACCTCCTGTCCTCACAAAAACCGGGAATCTGGAGCTTCCGGGGGGGGAGCGACCCCGCACCCCGACAGGACACAGCGCACACGGCCCAAAGTCCCGCCAGGAGCAGGAATCGGCCTCGTTTCTGGAATGTTCTGCCGCTTTCCGGGGCTCTGAGCTGATCACAGCGCTCAGCAGCAGCAGCAGGCGCGGCAGGGCTCAGCTCGGCCCTGCCCCCGGGGAAAAACAGCCCAAAAAAGGCCGAAACTCGAGCCCAAAAAAGGCCAAAACTCGAGCCCAAAAAAGGCCAAAACTCAAACCCAGGAAGGCCAAAACTCGAGCCCAATAAAAGATAAAACTCGAGCCCAAGAAAGGCTAAAACTTGAGCCCAAGGAAGGCCAAGACCTGAACCCAAAAAGGCTAAAATTCAAGCCAAATAAAAGCTAAATCTCGAGTCAAAAAAAAACCAAAAAGCTTGAGTCCAAGAAAGGCAAAAGCTTGAGCCCAATAAAAGCTAAAAGCTGAGACCAAGAAAGGCTGAAATGCCAGCCCAAGAAAGGCCAAAACTCGGGCCTTAAAAAGGTAAAACTCGGGCACAGGAAAGACCAAAACTCGAGCCCAAAAATGTAAAAACTCCAACCCAAAAACGTAAACCTCAAGCCCGAGAAAGACCAAAACTCAAACACAGGAAAAGCCAAAACTCGAGCCCAAAAATGTAAAAACTCCAACCCAAAAACGTAAACCTCAAGCCCGAGAAAGACCAAAACTCGAGCCCAAAAAGGGTAGAATTTGAGCCCAAGAAAGGCTAAAACTCGGGGGTTTATTGGGGAGCAGGAATTTGAGCATCCCAAATGCCGGCAGGCTCGTTCCAGCCAGCCTTGGGATAAGCCAAGCCTAGCAAAGAGAGCTTCAGACCACGGGGTGGTTCGGGGTCTCCCTCGGCCCATCCCTGGGCGGTGTAAGGGAGGCTGATAAGGTTCGATAAGGTTTGATAAGGTTCGATAAGGTTTGATAAGGTTTTATCAGCTTTGTTTCAGTGCCGCGCTCAGGAATGGGGTGGGGAGAAGGAGCTGAGAACAGAAAATGTGGGATTTCCACGCTGGGCCCTGATTTAAACCCACAAAAAGAGAAGCTCTGGCTTGAAATCCCAGCTCCTCCTGGAAAAGGTTGACAAAGGGTCAGCAGGTGAGGGATGAACGCTGTGGGAAGGATAAACAGCATTTTCATCCAGAGGAAAAAGCCTTTCCATCGGCATCCATGGAGGGAGGGATTCATGCAGACACAAACATCGAGGCAGAAGCCAAAATGAGGCGAAACGCCGCGATTTGGGGCAAAGCACGGGGAAATGAATGAATTAACGACGCACTCAGGATCATTTCTGTCCTTTTGTTTACAGAGAGGGAAAACCAAACTCTCCAGGCTGCGCTGAAGGAAACGACCCCGTTTGGGTCTCGCCATCAGCCCCGACCCTCCCGGTGATCCCTTTTCCTTTGGGATGGGGTTCACAGCAGGACCCCTCTGTCGCTGCTTGTTTGTGTCACCCGCACACAAAGAAGAACAAACCCCCCCAAATCCCGAATATTCCACACCTGGAGCGTGCCCTTCTCCCCTGAGCCCGGCTCTGGCTGTGCCCTTCCCCAGGAAGCAAATCCAGAAGAGAAGAGGGAGAAAGCCCTGGATTCCTGAACCTTTCCCTGCAAAGCCAAGTCTGCTCCAACCCTAAGAATGACAGAAAAAGGGGCGGAAAATGCTGTGGGTGAAACGGAGGGATCGTTAAAATCCCTTCCAAAAACCCTGCAGCCACAAGCCCTGAGGAATACCCAGAATTTGTGGGGTTTTCTCCTTCCAAGAGCAGCCCTGACACATCCCGGCCTGGTCACCCGCTCCTAAATTCTCCCTGAAGGATCCCAAATCCCCTCCGGGCTGCTGAAGGATCCCAAACCCCCTCTGGGCTGCTGAAGGATCCCAAATCCCCTCTCAGCTGCCAAAGGATCCCAAATCCCCTCTCGGATGCTGAAAGATCCCAAATCCCCTTTGAGCTGCTGAAGGATCCCAAACCCCCTCTGGGCTGCTGAAGGATCCCAAATCCCCTCTCAGCTGCCAAAGGATCCCAAATCCCCTCTCGGATGCTGAAAGATCCCAAATCCCCTTTGAGCTGCTGAAGGATCCCAAATCCCCTCTCGGATGCTGAAGGATCCCAAATCCCCTCTCAGCTTCCAAAGGATCCCAAATCCCCTCCGGGCTGCTGAAGGATCCCAAATCCCCTCCAGGCTGCCAAAGGATCCCAAATCCCCTTTGAGCTGCTGAAGGATCCCAAATCCCCTCTCAGCTGCCAAAGGATCCCAAATCCCCTCTCGGATGCTGAAGGATCCCAAATCCCCTCCGGGCAGAGAGGACAAGCTGGGCTGGGCTGGGCTGTGCCTGTCACGTCCCTCCCGCCCCGTGGCAAAGCAGCCCCGATGCACAACCGGGATTTATTAAATGACATCAACAACTGCCTCATTAAATCAGGGCTCCGAAGTCTTAATTTAAAGTGTCACCCACAATCAGGTGGTTCGGGCAGGCAGAGAAGGGGAAAAACGGGGCTCAGAAAGTCAGAACCAGAGCCCAGTTTGGGGGCGGGAGGTGATTTTTGCATTCCTCGGGCCAGAGGTTGGGAAAATCTTTGGATTTTGTGGGCCAGAGGTTGGGAAAATCTTTGGATTTTTGTGAGCCAGATGTTGGGAAAATCTGTATTTTTGTGATTTTTTTGTGGGCCAGAGGTTGGGAAAATCTTTGAATTTTTTTTGGGCCAGGGGTTGGGAAAATCTTTGGATTTTTGTGATTTTTGTGGGCCAGAGGTTGGGAAAATCTTTGGATTTTTTGTGAGCCAGATGTTGGGAAAATCTGTATTTTTGTGATTTTTGTGTGGGCCAGAGGTTGGGAAAATCTTTGGATTTTTGTGAGCCAGATGTTGGGAAAATCTTTGGATTTTTGTGATTTTTTGTGGGCCAGAGGTTGGGAAAATCTTTGGATTTTATTTGGGCCAGGGGTTGGGAAAATCTTTGGATTTTTGTGATTTTTGTGGGCCAGAGGTTGGGAAAATCCTCGTTCTGCGTTTGCTTTCGCAGGGTCCCCGCCGTGAACGCTCGAGCACCTTTGGGGTGTTTGAGATGCAGCGAAGGTTGAGGCCGAGATTGCCTCGCAATTGAAAACGCGGCCAGCGGTAAATTCGGTTTGTTCGCACCGGGAACGCTTCGGCTGCCGGGCAGGGGCGGGAGCCGCTCCCCGAGCCCCGGCCAAAATTAAATTTCAAAGTTTAATGAGTTGCGAAGGGCGCGGGATTAAAGCAGCGCGGTGCCCGCAGCGGAGCGGGGCCGGGAGGAGGGAGCGGGAGAGAAGAGGCAGCGGAAAAATCCCACCCAGCCCCGAACGTCAGGGAACAGAGCGAGTGAAAAATGTCAGGGCAAATTGCTCTTGACAGTGTTAATATCTGCACCTCATAGCAATAATTACATGTAAATAAATAGTGAAATAGCTCTCAGCTGGAGGCTGCGCTCCGCGCGCAGATGCCACTCACAGCCAGCTGGGGACCTTTCGCTCCTCCGCGGCCGCGTCCCCCCTCCCTCCTTCCCTCCCTCCTTCCCTCCCTCCTTCCCTCCCTCTCCGGTTTCACCCGTGCCAGAGCCGCCACAGCGAGCGCTGCCGGCCGCAGCTCTGAGCTCAGCCCGCTCCCAGCGCTCCTTCCCTCCCCAAATCCCGGGAAAACGACGCCGCTCCAGCCCCTGGGATCGGCAGCGAAAAGCGGCTTTGAAACCCCGGGCGTGGCGTGGGGGAAACGCGGGGATGGGATGGGATGGGATGGGAATAGGGATGGGGATGGGGATGGGATGGGATGGGGATGGGATAGGGATGGGATGGGATGGGATGGGGATGGGATGGGATGGGGATCGGATGGGATGGGATGGGGATGGGGATGGGGATGGGATGGGATAGAGATGGGATGGGATGGGATGGGATGGGGATGGGGATGGGGATTGGGATAGGGATGGGATGGGGATGGGGATGGGATGGGATGGGATGGGGATGGGGATGGGATGGGGATGGGGATTGGGATAGGGATGGGATGGGGATGGGGATGGGGATGGGGATGGGGATGGAGATGGGGATGGGATGGGATGGGGATGGGGATGGGATGGGATGGTGATGGGAAGGAGTGGAGATAGGGATGGGGAGGGGGATGAGGATGACATGGCCATCCCTTCCCTCTCTGCAGGCTCCCAGGAGTGCCAGGAGGGCCGGGGCCATGCCAGCGCTGGGATTGCCCAGCTCTGGCTGTGAAGGACACTGGGGAATGTCGGGGTCAGCAGCAGGATCAGAGGGATCAGAGGGATCAGTGGGATCAGTGGGATCAGCAGGGTCAGAGGGAAGAGGCCTCATTTCCCCGGGAGATCCATCCCAGGGGCATCCCTGGGGATTTACTGCCCATCCTTGTGCACCCCAAAATCACCTCCACAACCCCCATCCTGCCGAGGGGTCACTGCAGAACCGCCCGGCCGCGAGGGGACAGAGCCACAGCCCCGTCACCACCGAGGGCAGCCGGCCCCATTCCAGCCCCATGGCAGGCTGGAAAAACCAGGAATGACAGGGAAGGGGATTTAGGGTGGCTGCTCACCGTCCCTGCCAGGAGGAACCTGGGATGGGGGAAAGGTGACACCGGGAGCAACCAGAGCGGTGCCACCACAGCCTGAGGAGTCCCTGCCAGAACAGAGATACCCGGGACCACGGGGGGAACAGGAGTGGGATGAGAGATTGGAAAAGTGGAATGGAATGGAATGGAATGGAATGGAATGGAATGGAATGGAATGGAATGGAATGGGAGATGGAATAAAGACTTGGAAGAATGGAATGGAACAGGAGATGGAATAAAGGCTTGGAAGAGCAGGGTGGAACAGGTGATGGGATAAGAGGTTGAACAGGAGATGGGATAAGATCTTGGAGGGGCAGGATGGAAGAGGAGATGGGATGAGAGATTGGAAAAGTGGAATGGAATGGAACGGAATGGGAGATGGAATAAAGACTTGGAAGAATGGAATGGAACAGGAGATGGGATAAGAGGATGGAACAGGAGATGGGATAAGAGATTGGAAAAGTGGGATGGGATGGGATGGAATGGGAGATGGGATAAGAGATTGGAAAAGTGGGATGGGATGGGATGGAATTGGAGATGGGATAAGAGGTTGGAAGAGGAGATGGGACAAGGGCTTCGAAGAGGAGATGAGATAACAGCTTGGAAGAGCAGGATGGAACAGGAGATGGGATGAGAGATTGGAAAAGTGGGATGGAATGGGAGATGAGATAAGAGCTTGGAGGAGTGGGGTGGAAGAGGAGATGGGATAAGAGCTTGGAACAGGAAATAGGATTAGAGATTGAAAAAGTGGGATGGAATGGGAGATGGGATAAAGGCTTGGAAGAATGGAATGGAACAGGAGATGGGATAAGAGGTTGGAATGGGAGATGGGATAAGAGCTTGGAAGAACAGGATGGAACAGGAGATGGGATGAGAGCTTGGAATAGGAGATGGGATGAGAGCTTGGAAGAACAGGATGGAACAGGAGATGGGATGAGAGCTTGGAAGAGCAGCCCTGTCAGGATGAGCAGGTCAAGCTCCTTTGTTCCAGGACATCCCCTGAGCTGGACAGAGCGAGGCCAGGGCCTGGCTCCTGATCCTTGTGAGGGACAGTCCCTGTCACTGTCCCCTGGCAGCTCTAAGGGGAGAATTCCCATTATTCCCATGGGTTTGGGTAGCACGGCCCAAGGCCTGAGGGGCAGAGGAGGAGGGAGTGCCCCCAAACAAACGGCTGCAGAAACCTGGGACTGCAGAGCTCCTGCAGAGAAGGGGCCTGGGGCCAGCACAGCCCCTTGGCAAAGCCTCAGGGCTCCAGCCTCACATTTAAATGGGATAAAATCCCTGTGCCCCCATTCCTGGCCTGGGAATCACCTCCTTCCCCCGTGGCACTGTGAGGAGAAACATCCCAGGGGAGGAGATCCTCGGGTGGGACAGGGAAAGCTTTGGGGAAAGGCAAGATTTCATTCCAGACCCATTCTGCTCCTTTTGGACAAAATCTCCCTCTGCACCTTCCTCAATCGCAGCCCTACAGCCCAGCTCTGACTGGGAACTGTGGGGCTCTCACTGGGAGCTGTGGGGTTCTGCTGACCCTCCTTAAAGGGGTTATTCCTAAATACATCCAGCTGTTATTCCCAAATAAACCCAAAGGTGTTCTCCACCACCAAACCCTGCTCAGCAGCCAAACCCAAGACCCCAAACCCTGACAGGAGGGAGAGGCTCCTGCACAGCACATCCCAAACTGAGAGGAGGAAGAGGCTCCTCCACCCTCATCCCAAACCCCAAAAGAGGGAGAGGCTCCTGCACACCACAAACCCAAAGCCTGAGAGGAGGGAGAGGCACCCCACATCCCAAACCCCAACAAGAGGAAGAGGCTCCTGCTGTACCACAAATCCAAACCCCCAACAAAGGAGAGGCTCCTGCACACCTCATCCCAAACCCCAAAAGAGGGAGAGGTTTCTGCACACCACATCCCAAACCCCAAGAGAAGGCAGAAGCTCCTCCACACTTCACCCCAAACCCCAAAAGAGGGAGAGGCTCCTGCACAGCACAAACCCAAACCCTGAGAGGAGGGAGAGACTCCTGCACCTCATCCCAAAACCCCAGCAAAGGAGAGGCTCCTGCACAGCACATCCCAAACCCCAAAAGATGGAGAAGCTCCTTCTCCACCTTATCCCAAACCCTGAGAGGAGCAAGAGGCTCTTCCACCCTCATCCCAAACCCCAAGAGAAGGCAGAAGCTCCTCCACACCTCATCCCAAACCCTGAGAGGAGGGAGATGCACCCCACATCCCAAACCCCAACAAGAGGAAGAGGCTCCTGCCGTACCACAAATCCAAACCCCCAACAAAGGAGAGGCTCCTGCACAGCACATCCCAAACCCTGAGAGGAGGAAGAGGCTCCTCCACACCACATCCCAAACCCCAAAAGAGGGAGAGGCTCCTGCACAGCACAAACCCAAAGCCTGAGAGGAGGGAGAGGCTCCCGCACCTCATCCCAAACCCCCGACAAAGGAGAGGCTCCCGCACAGCACATCCCAAACCCCAAAAGAGGGAGAGGCTCCTCCACACCTCATCCCAAACTGAGAGCAGGGAGAAGCTCCTCCACCCTCATCCCAAACCCCAACAAGAGGAAGAGGCTCCTGCTGTACCACAAATCCAAACCCCAGAAAAAGGAGAGGCTCCTGCACAGCACATCCCAAACCCTGAGAGGAGGAAGAGGCTCCTCCACACCACATCCCAAACCCCAAAAGAGGGAGAGGCTCCTGCACACCTCATCCCAAACTGAGAGCATGGAGAGGCTCCTGCTGCACCTCATCCCAAACCCCAAAAGAGGGAGAGGCCCCTCCACACCACATCCCAAACCCCAAAAGAGGGAGAGGCTCCTGCACACCTCATCCCAAACCCCAAAAGAGGGAGAGGCTCCTGCACAGCACAAACCCAAAGCCTGGGAGCAGGGAGAGGCCCCTCCACACCTCACCCCCGTGCAAGGCAGGAGAGCTCGGAGGCCTCTCCTTTGGGGTAATGAAATTCCCCACACTGCACCGAGCCACAAACACAGCTCCATTCTTTGGAAAACAAATATGTTCTTTAGAGCTTCCTGCTTGTCAAACACCTTTTTGTTTAGCTCAACAACTAATCCACTTATCAGAGGATAAAGCTGCCAGTGAATCACCAGGATGATAAAAGCATGCACAAAATTAGCAAAAATTTGCCTATGGCTCCTGCACATTTAACAAACAGCAGCCAAGAGAAAAAATTATTCTTTTTTTTTTCTTTTTTCTTTTTTTTTTTTTTAATAACTGAGATCCCCAGGAGAGATTCTGTCAGATAGCAGCTTTTTATTTTGCTCACAGTTTTTTTCCTCTCTCTCTCTCTCTCTCTTCCCACATAACCCAAGCACTGAGGCTGGGAGATGCTGGGAGCTGATATGAGATCCACGGAAATTGGCACTGTTTGAATAAGCAGGAGATGCAGCCGGGAGAAATTTTAATAAGTTGATTTTTTTTCTTTTTTTTTTTTTTTTTTTTTACATAAATGTTCAGGCATTGGCTGCTTCCCTCCAACCTCGGTGCTGCTGTGCTGCTCAGGAGGCTGCAGCACCTCGGAGGAGCCTGGGTTTGTCCTTCCCTGCTCCTCAGGGTGCCCTTTGGGGTTTTAATCTCCACATTCCTGCAGGGGGGATCCACCCTGATAACGAGATGGGGAAAATCCCCCGGGCTTTGTCAGGGTTGGAGCTGGGAGTGACCTGAGCAGGAAATCTCCTTCCCTGCCTCTCCTGAGCCCTGGAACCACCCCCAGCTCCCTGGGGTCACTGGGATTTACCTCCCCTCTGAGACCCCTCAGCACCCATGGGTCACTGGGATTTACCTCTGAGACCCCTCAGCACCCATGGGTCACTGGGATTTACCTCTGAGACCCCTCTGAGACCCCTCAGCACCCAAGGGTCACTGGGATTTACCTCTGATACCCCTCAGCACCCATGGGTCACTGGGATTTACCTCCCCTCTGAGACCCCTCAGCACCCAAGGGTCACTGGGATTTACCTCCCCTCTGAGACCCCTCAGCACCCATGGGTCACTGGGATTTACCTCTGAGACCCCTCAGCACCCATGGGTCACTGGGATTTACCTCTGAGACCCCCAGCACCCATGGGTAACTGGGATTCTCCTCCCCTCTGAACCCCCTCATCTTCCATGGGTAACTGGAATTTTCTTCCCTTTGAAGCCCCCCCCGTTCTCATGGGTAACTGAGATTTTCCTCCCCTCTGGAACATGCTCAGCTCTCATGGGATAATTGGGATTTACCTCTCCTCAAACACTCCTCCTCTCCCATGGGTAACTGGGATTTACCTCCCCTGGAACCCCACCAGCACCCTGGGGTAACTGGGATTTACCTCCCCTTTGGGACGCCCCCGTTCCCATGGATAACTGGGATTTATCTCCCCTCAAACCCCCCCAGCATCCTGGGGTAACTGGGATTTTCCTCCCCTCTGGAACATCCTCATCTCCCATGGGTAACCGGGATTTTTGTCCCCTCAAACCCCCGCTCAGCTCTCATGGGGTAACTGAGATTTACCTCCCTCTGAACCCCCTCATCTCCCATGGGAAACTGGGATTTACCTCCCTTTGAACTCCTTCAGCACCCATGGGTAACTGGGATTTATCTCCCCTCTGAACCCCCTCATCTCCCATGGGAAACTGGAATTTTCTTCCCTTTGAACCTCCCCAGTTCTCATGGGTAACTGGGATTTTCCTTCCCTCTGAACCCATCCAGCACCCTGGAGTAACTGGGATTTTCCTTCCCTCTGAGACCCCTCATCTCCCATGGGTAACTGGGATTTACCTCCCTTTGAACCCCCTCAGCACCCTGGGGTAACTGGGATTTACCCTCCTCTGCACCCCCCCAGTTCTCTGGGGTAACTGGGATTTATCTCCCCTCAAATCCCCCCAATTATCATGGGTAACTGGGATTTACCACCCTTCTGGAACACTGTCAGCTCTCTGGGGTAACTGGGATTTACCTCCCTTCAAACCCCCTCAACTCTCTGGGGTAACTGGAATTTTCTTCCCTTTGAACCCCCCCAGTTCTCATGGGTAACTGGGATTTTCCTCCCCCCTGGAACACCCTCATCTCCCATGGGTAACTGGGATTTTCTTCCCCTCAAACCCCCAGCTCTCTGGTGTAACTGGAATTTCTCTCCCCTCAAACCCTCCCAGCTCCATAAACCTCGGGAATTTCCCCATCATGGATGTGCAGAGAGGTTCTGGGGTGAAACCAGCAGGTTTTGGGCACTGTTCTGGACCAGAGTGGGGATTTCTGGCATTTCTGGACACCCAGAGTGTGAAAAGGGGGTGAGAGAGAGGCACAGAACTCCGGAGGCTCAGGCTCCACAGATGCGCCCAAGAAAGAGAAAAACCCCAAATCTCCCCATGGGCCAGGGCAGCACCAGAGGGATTCGGTGTTCCTGGGCTCTGACTCGTTCTCTGGGGGTCTCTGGGGGTCTCTGGGGCTCTCTGGGGGTCTCTGGGAGTGTCTGGGGGTCTCTGGGGTTTCTGGGGGTCTCAGGGGCTCTATGGAGGTCTCAGGTGGTCTCTGGGTTTTCTGGGGCTCTCTGAGGGTCTCAGGAGCTCTTAGAGATTCTCAGGGGCTCTCTGGGGATCTCTGAGGATCTCCGGGGATCTCTGGGGGTCTCTGGGGGGGTCTCAGGAGGTCTCTTGGGGTCTCTGGGGGTTTCAGGAGCTCTCAGGGAGACTCATGGGCTTTCAGGGGGTCTCTGGGGGTCTCAGGAGCTCTCTCAGAGACTCTGGGGGTCTCAGGGTTCTCAGGGGTCTCGGAGGCTCTCACGGGGTCTCTGGGGTCTCTGGGGGTCTCAGGAGCTCTCTTGGTGACTCAGGGGGTCTCTGGGGCTCTCTGGGGGGAGAACCGGGAGAACTGGGAGAACTGGGAAAACTGGGAGAACTGAGAGAGCTGGGAAAAATGGGACCACTGGGAAAACTGGGAGAACTGGGAGAACTGGAGAACTGAGAAAACAGGAGAAACTGGGAGAACTGGGAAAACTGGGAACTGCTGGCCGTGCCTCCCACCCAAACAGCCTCACTGGGCCGTGCTGGAGGTGAAACCCCGGAGGGGCAGAACCCCCCCACCCTCCCCTGCCACATTCCCAGAGCTTCCCCCCGAATTTTGGCTGGGTTGGGGCGGGGCCGGGAGCCCGGGCGCTTTTAGGGGAGCTGGGAATTCATCAAGAGGCGCCCACCTGTCAGGCTGGTATCTGGAACTAAACGGAAACACTCGCTGGGGCCTGACCTCCCTGCCCCGGCGGGCCCGGGGAAAAACCTCGGCCAGCCCCGGGATGGGACGGAACGGAACGGGATGGAATGGAACGGGATGGAATGGAATGGAAATGGGATGGAATGGAACGGGATGGGACGGAACGGAACGGGATGGAATGGAACAGGATGGAATGGAATGGAATGGGACGGGATGGAACGGGATGGGATGGGATGGAACGGAATGGGATGGAACGGAATGGAGTGGGATGGAATGGAATGGAATGGAACGGGATGGAATGGAATGGGATGGAATGGAACGGGATGGAATGGAACGGGATGGAACGGAATGGGATGGAACGGAATGGAACGGGATGGAATGGAATGGAATGGAATGGAATGGAATGGAATGGAATGGAATGGAATGGAATGGGATGGGATGGGATGGGATGGGATGGAACAGGATGGAATGGGATGGGATAGAATGGGATGGAACAGGGTGGAATGGGATGGGATGGAATGGAAATGGGATGGAACGGAATGGGATGGAATGGAATGGAATGGGATGGGATGGGATGGAATGGAACAGAATGGGATGGGATGGAATGGAACAGGGTGGAATGGGATGGGATGGAATGGAATGGAATGGAATGGAAATGGGATGGAATGGAATGGAATGGGATGGAACGGGATGGAATGGGACGGAACGTAACCAGATGGGACGGAATGGAATGGGATGGGGTGGGATGGAATGGAATGGGATGGAATGGGATGGAATGGAATGGGATGGAACAGGGTGGAATGGGATGGGATGGGATGGGATGGGATGGGATGGGATGGGATGGGATGGGATGGGATGGAATGGAATGGAATGGGATGGAATGGGATGGAACGGGATGGAACAGGATGGAACAGGACGGAATGGAATGGAATGGAATGGAATGGAATGGAATGGAATGGAATGGAATGGAATGCAATAGAACGGGATGGAATGGAATGGGATGGAATGGGATGGAATGGAAGGGGATGGAATGGAATGGGATGGGATGGGATGGGATGGGATGGGATGGGATGGAATGGGATGGGATGGAATGGAGCCAGGAGCTGTGGTTAGGAGGGACTGGGAATGCTGGAAGGGCTGGGAGAGCAGCAGGGACCCCAGCGGGGATGGGCTGGGGACAGCAGGGCTGGAGCTGCCTGGGCTGGGGGCAAGGAACAGCCCTGGGGGCAAAACCAGAGGAGATTTCACAGAATTCACAGAATCCCAGAATCCACAGAATCACAGAATCCCAGAATTCACAGAATTCACAGAATCCCAGAATCCACAGAATCACAGAATTCACTGAGCCAACCCCACCCAGCAGCTCCCCTGTGTGGGCTTTGGGGTGTGTTTGACCCCTCCCCAGCAGGCCAGCCCAGCCCTCAAGGGTAATTCAGCCTTTCCAACCCCAATTCATCCTTTCCAACCCCAATTCAGCCTTTCCAACTGGAATTCAGCCTTTCCAACCCCAATTCAGCCTTTCCAACTGGAATTCAGCCTTTCCAGCCCCAATTCAGCCTTTCCAACCCCAATTCAGCCTTTCCAGCCCCAATTCAGCCTTTCCAACCCCAATTCAGCCTTTCCAACCTCAATTCAGCCTTTCCAACCCCAATTCAGCCTTTCCAACCCCAATTCAGCCTTTCCAGCCCCAATTCATCCTTTCCAACCTCAATTCAGCCTTTCCAGCCCCAATTCAGCCTTTCCAACCCCAATTCAGCCTTTCCAGCCCCAATTCAGCCTTTCCTGTGGGGTTTGGCTGCTGAGGGACGGGTTTGGTGTTGCAGAACACCTTGGGATTTTTTTGGGAATTACCCTTTTGCCAGCACAACTGTGATGCTTCCAAAAGCATCCGTTCCACACCTTCTTCCTCCTCCTCCTCACCCAAAATAAATCCCCTCCTTCAGAGCTCGCTCCAGCACTGGAGTTACACAGAGCCTGGGAAAACCCCAAATTTTGGGCTTCAGTTCCACCAACAGCCCCCGGATGTGCACGGAGGGACTGGGGTTACACCAGAGACGTGCCCCGGCTGGGACAGACCCTAAAATCCCCTGCCCGAAGATGCCACTGCAGAGATGGGCGCAGGAACGCGGTGGGAAGGGGTGATGGGCATTCCCGGGAGCTGAGGGTGAGGAATTCCTTTGTGCTCTGAGCTTTAAGGAGCCGGTGATGGAGCAGGAATCAAAAAAACCTTTCCTGCAGCTCGTCCCTGCTCCTTCTCCTTCCTTGCCCCAAGCAGCGCCGAGGAAAAGCCCCGGGGGGAGCCCGGAGCCTCCGGGGCGCATCCCCCGGGTAAAACCCCGCGGATTCCGGCCCCGGGAGCCGCGGATCCTGCGGGAGCGGCGCCTTTGGGGAGTCCCTGGAGCAGGGAAGGTCAGGAGACAGCGCCCCAAGGGTGCGGGGATGGCTGGGACACGGCCAAGCCGGATGCTCTGGGAATTCCTGCTCCAGCCGGCACCTGGGAACTGCTCTGGATCCACTCCGGGATGGGGGAAATTCCTGCAGGGCGGGAGGAGCCGCGTCCCTGGGCCCCGCGGGGCCACCCCCGCACTGCTGAGCCTCTCCCACCCCGCTGCCGCTTTTAGGGTTCCCCATCCCTCTCCAGGGGCAATTCCCCCTATCCCGGGCACTGCTCCCGCACTGCTGAGCCTCTCCCACCCCGCTGCCGCTTTTAGGGTTCCCCATCCCCATTCCGGAGCGGTTCCCCACTGTCCCCGGCATCTACTGAACCCCTCCCACCCCGCTGCGGGTTTTTAGGGTTCCCCATCCCCGTCCCAAAGAGGTTCCCGCTGTCCCTGGCATCTGCTGACCTGCTCCCACGCCGCTGCCGAGTTTTAAGGTTCCCCGAGTTTTAGGGTTCCCCATCCCCATCCAGGAACAGTTCCCCCTATCCTCGGCATCGCTCCCACAATGCTGAGCCGGTCCCATCCTGCCGCGGGGTTTTAGGGTTCCCCATCCCTCTCCAGGAGCGATTCCCCACTATCCCCGGCATCTGCTGAGCTGCTCACACCCCACTGCCGGTTTTTATGGTTCCTCATCCCTCTCCAGGGGCAATTCCCCCTATCCCCGGCATCTCTCCCGCACTGCTGAGCCTCTCCCATCCCGCTGCGGGGTTTTAGGGTTCCCATCCCCGTCCCGGAGCGGTTCCCCCTATCCTCGGCATCTGTTCAGCTGCTCCCACCCCGCTGCGGGGTTTTAGGGTTCCCCGTCCCAGAGCAGTTCCCCCATCCCCGGCATCGCTCCCCCGGCAGCGCCGCTGCGGCTCCTGCCCCCTGTGCCAGGCGGGCGCGGCCGAACCCGGGCTCGGTTTGGGCTCGGGAAGGGCCCCCGTGGCTCCCAAATCGGGCTCGGGGCTCGGCTGCGCTCTCGGATCGCTCATGAAGCGCTGCCAGCACCTGCAGGCCCGGCCCAGGGCAGCCGGGGCCGCCCTTTGGGACCCTCCTGGCACGGGCAGCGTCCCCAGCAGGCTCAGAGCCCTCCCCAGCCCCGTCCCCAGCAGGCTCAGAGCCCTCCCCAGCCCCATCCCCAGCAGGCTCAGAGCCCTCCCCAGCCTCTCCGGCACTCTCAGATCTGTCCCCCGCATTCTCAGTCCTGTCCCCAGCGCTCCCCAGCATTCCCAGACTCATTCCCAGCACTCCCAGTTCTGTCCCCAGCACTCCCCAACATTCCCAGTCTCATCCCCAGCACTCCCAGTTCTGTCCCCAGCACTCCCCAACATTCCCAGTCTCATCCCCAACATTCCCAGTCTCATTCCCAGCACTCCCAGCCCTGTCCCCAGTGCTCCCAGACTCGTCCCCAGCACTCCCAGCTCTGTCCCCAGCACTGTCAGCTCTGTCCCCACTGCTCCCCGGCACTCCTAGCTCTCTCAGCTCTGTCCCCCGCATTCTCAGTCCTGTCCCCAGCATTCCCCAGCACCCCCAGCTCATCCCCAGCACTCCCAGCTCTGTCCCCAGCACTCCCAGCCCTGTCCCCAGTGCTCCCAGACTCATCCCCAGCACTCCCAGCTCTGTCCCCAGCGCTGCCCAGCATTCCCAGTCTCATCCCCAGCATTCCCAGTCTCATCCCCAGCATTCCCAGTCTCATCCCCATCACTCCCAGCTCTGTCCCCAGCACTGTCAGCTCTGTCCCCAGCGCTCCCCAGCTCTCCCAGCTCTGTCCCCCGCATTCTCAGTCCTGTCCCCAGCTCTCCCCGGCATTCCCAGCCCCCTCCCCAGCGCTCCCGGCTGTTTCTCCCCTCAGCAGGAAGGCGCAGCAGCAGCAGCAGCCCCACACAATGCTCCTCTCCTCCTCCCTCCCCCACAGGCAGCCCCCAAAGATTTCTTGCTTCTCCCTTCTCCTTCATTCTTTTTGCTTTCTTTTCTTTTCTTCTCTTTATTTTTTTTTCTTTTCTTTCTTTTTTTTTTTTTTTAAGCAAAAATGTTATTTTGTGCCTCCTGAGCCTTTGCCGGCTGGGCTCGGCGTCTGTATCAGCTGGAGGAGCTTATGAGCTTCGTCTCCTCGGATTTAGACTGAAATTTTGATTTTCTGCCGCGCTCAGATAATGTGGAAATCCTGTTCCCCGATATTTGCTGTTTATCAGCGCGGTGCAGCGCGGTTCTGGGGGGAAGGGACCCTCGCCCCCCGCCGCCCCCCGGCCCCGCCGCTAATGGAGTTTCACTCCGGAGCGAAGCCGCCACAAAAGGCTCATTACGGGAGCCAGGGGCAGGGGAACCGCCCGGCCGAGGGGTTCTGGGGGGCTGGGAGGGGCTCGGGGCCCGCGGCCCCGGGTTTGGGGGGGCCCAGGGGAGGCTCGGAGCTGCCAGGGATGGTGGGAGGGGAGAGAGAGGGGTCCGTGCCCACGAGAGGGGTCCGTGCCCATGGAAAGGGGACCTGCCCATGGAAAGGGGTCCGTGCTCACGGAAAGGGGTCCTTGCCCCCGAGAGGGGTCTGCGCTCAGGAGAGGGGTCCGTGCCCAGAGAAAGGGATCCGTGCCCATAGAAAGGGATCCGTGCCCATGGAAAGGGGTCCGTGCTCACGAGAGGGGTCCCTGCCCACGGAAAGGGGTCCGTGCCCACGGGAGGGGCTGGGACAATGAGAACTCCAAGGTCCCTTCCAGCCCAACGCTTCCATGATTCCCCAGTCCCTGTCCCCACACCCCGAGCGTGGCTCTGTCCCGTGTCCTGCCAGGGACCTCCGAGGCCGGGTTGGGTCACCCGAGGTCCCCTGCAGGGCTGGGATGGAGCAGTTTGGGATTCGGGATCCACCCTGAATGCATCCATCGGGATCCACCCTGAATGCATCCATTCGGGATCCACCCTGAATGCATCCATCGGGATCCACCCTGAACGCATCCATTCGGGATCCGCCCTGAATGCATCCATTCGGGATCCACCCTGAACGCATCCTTCGGGATCCACCCTGAATGCATCCATCGGGATCCATCCTGAATGCATCCATCGGGATCCACCCTGAATGCATCCATCGGAATCCACCCTGAATGCATCCATTCGGGATCCACCCTGAATCCATCCATTCGGGATCCACCCTGCACTCCCGCAGCTCCTCACGGCTGCAGTGGCCCTGTCCCCCCGTGTCCCCGTGCTCCGCGGTCTGAGCCACCTCCCTGTCCCCTCCGTGCGCTGTTTGTCCCGGAGGGATCCCTGCCTTTGGGATCCCCATCCCATTCCCTGTTCCCACACGCCCCGCACCCTCCAGTGTCGCACACCCGCCCCTGCCAGCGCCCCGGAGCCACCTGGCCAAGGCAGGGGGGACATTCCCTGCGTGACGCGAGCCCGGCAAAGCGAAATTAAAGAATCCTAAAGAAAATTCCGGGGCTCAGCAGCGGGGGAGCAGCTCCGAGCGCCGCTTAAGTGGCCAGCGGTGGGTAAAGCCCGGCTCCTAATGAGGCCGCCTCCCTCTCCTGAAAGGGCTGCTCATTGTCACACCATGGCTCGCGGTGTCCCCCGCAGCCCCTCGCGGGGACAGCTGGCTCGGAATAATGTCCTGGGATCGCTCAGCGACACGGGCGGCACCGGGGGAAGGAGGGAAGGAAAAACGGGGGAAAAGAAGGGGTTTTAGGGAAAAAAAGAAATAAAAGAAAATTAAAAACAAGGAGTGGGAAAGGAGACAGGAAGCGCGATAAAGCTGGGCTCTGTGCTCGGCTCCTCTCCGCTGCTCCTCTGGTTTAAAGTGACTCCGCTTCTTATGGAAACGGAGAGGCGGTATTAGAAGAGGAGAAAAAAAAAAAAAAAAAAACACCAAGACACAGAGAGCTTCCTTATCTCATGGAGACAGTTGTCAGGAATCACTTTGACTGAGTCGTTTTGTCTCCATGCTTTTTTTCGCTGTCAAGCAGGCCTCAGGACATGGATCAAAGGAGAGGCGCCGAGCGCTCGCTGAAACTTCTGATCCCTTCTCGGAACAGACGCGCGAGTGGCAGAGCAGACAGAGCAGGCAGAGCAGAGCCAGCTCCCCGGCACATCAATGGGGACACAGGAGAGGAGAGGAGAGGGAGCGCGGGGACAGCGAGAGCTGCGAGAGCCGAGCCGAGGCTGCCGGGGGCTCCCGGGGCCGCTGCGGAGCGCGGGGGAGGCTGGGCAGCCTCGCTGTGTCCCCATGGGAGCGTCCCCCGTTTGTGTCCCCATGGGCAGTGTCCCCTCGCTGTGTCCCCGTGGGAGCGTCCCCCGTTTGTGTCCCCGTGGGGAGTGTCCCCTCGCTGTGTCCCCATGGGAGTGTCCCCCGTTTGTGTCCCCGTGGGCAGTGTCCCCTCGCTGTGTCCCCATGGGAGCGTCCCCCGTTTGTGTCCCCATGGGCAGTGTCCCCTCGCTGTGTCCCCATGGGAGTGTCCCCCGTTTGTGTCCCCATGGGCAGTGTCCCCTCGCTGTGTCCCCATGGGCAGCATCCCCTCGCTGTGTCCCCATGGGCAGTGTCCCCTCACTGTGTCCCCATGGGCAGTGTCCCCTCGCTGTGTCCCCATGGGCAGCGTCCCCAGTTTGTGTCCCCATGGGCAGTGTCCCCTCGCTGTGTCCCCATGGGCAGTGTCCCCCGTTTGTGTCCCCATCGGCAGAGTCCCCCATTTGTGTCCCCATGGGCAGTGTCCCCCTTGTGTCCCCATTGCGAGTGTCCCTTTTCTGTGTCCACATGGGGGACACAGAAAAGGGACACTCGCAATGGGAGCATCCCCCCTCTGTGTCCCCATCGCGAGTGTCCCCTCGCTGTGTCCCCATGGGCAGTGTCCCCTCTCTGTGTCCCCATCGGGAATGTCCCCTCTCCGTGTCCCCATGGAGAGTGTCCCCTCTGTGTCCCCATAGGCAGCATCCCCTCCCTGTGTCCCCCATTGCGAGTGTCCCCTCCCTGTGTCCCCCATCAGGAGTGTGTCCCCTCTGTGTCCCCATAGGCAGTGTCCCCTCGCTATGTCCCCATCAAGAGTATCCCCCTTTTGTGTCCCCACGGGGAGTGTCCCCTCTCTGTGTCCTCATCAGGAGCGTCCCATCGCTGTGCCTCCATCGGGAGTGTCCCCTCTCTGTGTCCCCACCGGGAGTGTCCCTTCTGTGTCCCCACCGGGAGTGTCCCTTCTGTGTCCCCACCGGGAGTGTCCCCC
Organism: Agelaius phoeniceus; assembly: GCF_051311805.1. Lineage (NCBI taxonomy): Eukaryota > Metazoa > Chordata > Aves > Passeriformes > Icteridae > Agelaius > Agelaius phoeniceus. The sequence goes on from NC_135288.1 coordinate 1,818,611, forward strand.
CTGTGTCCCCATGGGCAGTGTCCCCCCCGTGTCCCTCCGAGGGTCAGCTGGAGTGGCGGGGGTGGCTCCGCAGGGCCAGGGCAGCGCCCCAGGGCTGTCCCGAGTGGGGCAGGAGCGCGGGGAGAGCTGCGGGGACAGCGCGGTGTCACCTCAGCGCTGGCCTGGGCCCTGAATTCCCTCCCCACACTCATCGGTTTGGCCTTTCCCCTCAATCCCCGGAACCGCTCCTTGTGATTTCCCAAAACAGCCCTTCCATCTCTGCATTCCCTCCTTCCCTCTCCCAAATTCCCCGGGATTTCCCAAAACAGCCCTTCCATCTCTGCATTCCCTCTTTCCTCTCAATCCTAAAAACCATTGATTTTCCTGTGATTTTCCTTATGACTCCTCAAAACAATCCATCTCTGCATTCCCTCTTTCCTCAAAACCCCACAGCCGGGATAATTTCTCAAATTCCCTGTAATGTCCCAGAACAACCCCTCCATTCCCTCTTTTCCCCCGACCTCACCGCCAGCCCCGTGATTCCCCTGGATGTGCCTGCCCGGGCTCCCCCGCCCCGCGGGGCTCACGATCGCCTTTCAGGTGCTCATTCCCTGAAATCAGATCCCCCTCCTCTCCAAACCGCGTGGGTTTAAGGGCAGCCCGGAGCTGAGAGAGGCGAGCCGGGACCCCGCGCACCTTTGATCCGCTCGCCCCCAGCCCCGCCCGGGTTTGTGATCCCCAGCCCCGCCCGGGTTTGTGATCCCCAGCCCTGCCCGGTTTGTGATCCCCAGCCCTGCCCGGGTTTGTGATCCTCATCTCCCGGGGTTTGTGATCCCCAGCCCCAACTCCCGGGGTTTGTGATCCCCATCCCCTGAGGTTTGTGATCCCCAACCCCGGGTTTGTGATCTCCAACTCTGAGATTTGTGATCCCCATTTCCCCGGGTTTGTGATCTCCAACTCTGAGATTTGTGATCTCCATCTCCAGGGGTTTGTGATCCCCATCTCCTGGAATTGGTGATCCTCATCTCCCGAGGTTTGTGATCTCCCATCTCCCGGGGTTTGTGATCTCCAACTCCCAGGGTTTGTGATCTCCCATCTCCCGGGGTTTGTGATCCCCATTTCCCGGGGTTTTTGATCTCCAACTCCCAGGGTTTGTGATCCCCATTTCCCGGGGTTTGTGATCCCCATTTCCCGGGGTTTGTGATCCTCATCTCCCGAGGTTTGTGATCCCCATTTCCCGGGGTTTGTGATCCCCATTTCCCGGGGTTTGTGATCTCCATTTCCCGAGGTTTGTGATCCCCATTTCCCAGGGTTTGTGATCCCCATTTCCCGGGGTTTGTGATCCCCATTTCCCGGGGTTTGTGATCCTCATCTCCCGAGGTTTGTGATCCCCATTTCCCGGGGTTTGTGATCCCCATTTCCCGGGGTTTGTGATCTCCATTTCCCGAGGTTTGTGATCCCCATCCCCCGGGGTTTGTGATCCCCAGCCCCGCCCTAAACTGATCCCGGGTACGGCTGGAGGAGCAGCGGCGGCTTTGGGCAGCAGAGCCCCCTCAGCACCCGAGGATGTCCCCGCACATCCCGCGCCACGCAGGGGGGACCCCGGCATGGAACGGACCCCGCACCCCGGAGTGCGTGGGGCCTCCCCTGCGGCTCCTGCATCTCCTCCCTCTGCACTTCCCGGGGCACCAGCGGCTCCTGCCCGGCCCTGGCACCCCGAACTGGCCGAGCCCACAGCACAGAGCCATTCCCTGGCACCCCAAAGTGTCTGAGCAATGAATGTCCCTGCTCCTGCCCGGCCCTGGCACCCCAAACTGTCCGAACACACACACAGCAGAGCCATTCCCAGCTCCTGCCCAGCCCTGGCACCCCAAAGTGCCTGAGCAATGGCCCTGCTCAGCCCTGGCACCCCAAACTGCCTGAGCAATGGCCCTGCTCAGCCCTGGCACCCCAAAGTGGCCAAGCCCACCCTGCAGAGCCATTCCCTGACACCCCAAACTGGCCGAGCCCACCCTGCAGAGCAATGTCCCTGCTCCTGCTCAGCCCTGGCACCCCAAAATGGCCGAGCCCACATCACAGAGCCATTCCCTGGCACCCCAAAGTGTCTGAGCAATGTCCATACTCAGCCCCGGCACCCCAAAATGGCCGAGCCCACCCTGCAGAGCCATTCCCCAGCACCCCAAACTCTCCAAGCCCACCCTGCAGAGCCATTCCCTGGCACCCCAAACTCTCCAAGCCCACAACACAGAGCCATTCCCTGGCACCCCAAACTCTCCGAGCCCACCCTGCAGAGCCGTTCCCCAGCACCCCAAACTCTCCGAGCCCACCCTGCAGAGCCATTCCCCGGCACCCCAAACTCTCCGAGCCCACCCTGCAGAGCCGTTCCCTGCTCCTGTTCCCCCCCTGGGGCGCTGGGAGGGTCGCTCTGGACGCTCGGGAAGCTGACGCGGCCCCCAAACTCTCCCCCACCTCACACCAAAGCTCAGCTCAGCATCCCTTTGGTGTTCGTCTCATCTCATAAACCTCTCCGGGGGCTTTGGGACTGCACAGACCGATCCGCCCGAGCAGCTCCCCGGGATGCTCCAGGGGTGGACACAGCCCCAGAGTCCTGCAGCCTCTCCAGCTGGGACGGGAGGGAACGGGAGTTTCTCTTTTCCTTAGCGCACACGGACGGGAAGCAAAGGGAAACCCAACCCCGCCGAGTCCTGACCCTCTCACAACCCCCGGCAGAGCTGCGCTCACGGAGGGGACTCGCGGTCCCCTGTCCATCCTCCCCGGGCTGGAATCCCGCCAGGAGTGATAGGAAAAGGTTTTAAAATCATAAAATTTGGGGAATTAGAACGAAGCTAGACTTAGTGGGGCCCTGGAAAAATGTTAAAAATAGACTCTGAAAATGTTGGGCTTTGTGTTTGCCAGATCATGTGAAATTGCACCTGCGTAAGCAGTATATGATAAATGATATAATTGTTAGATGTGATGATTGTCTAGTAATAAAATATAATTATTGTTTAATGGTAAGAAGAACAATGAGAAACTGCGTTAGAAGTTTGAGGGGGACCACGAGGAGCCTATGCTTGGATTAAATCTATGTATACAACAGAACAGTATAAGTTTAATTATTAAACATGAAAGTTATATAACTTTATATAGAATATAAAAACATGTTCATCCCGAACCCATGTCGGGCTCAGATTTGGGTTTGTACCCCTGAGCTCTTCAATCAGAGCACCCGCATAGAATCATTCCCGTGATTTTGTGTTCCTGAACGCTGACGGGAGAGCCCCGGGCCCGCCCGCGCTGCCCATCGCGGCTCCTCAGCCCTGGATCCACCCCAGCACCCCGCAAACGGCTCGGGGCAGCCGGGGCTGGATCCCTGCCCGCGGCAGGAGGCGCCGCTGTGGGTTTTTCCCGCTCTCCCCAGGCGGGGCACAGCTGGAGCACAGCTGGAGCGCAGCTGGATGGAGCCGGAACGCGCACCCCGGGAATGCGCCGCGTGCCCCCGCCCCCAAATCCCAATTATTTCTTCCTTTCATTGCGTTCCTCGCTTTTAAGCGTCCCCTCTGCCTCGCTGCCCCCCGCTCCGGGGCTGCCTCTCCCCCCATCCCGGCTCCCGGGGACATCGCGGCACGGAGGGGACGCCGGGCAGCGGCTGCGGCGTTGATTGCTAATGGCGTTGATTGCTAATGGCGTTAATTGCTAATGGCTCATCTTCCCTCCGTGCCCGGCCCCAGCTCCCTCAGTAATCAGCGCTCGGATCCTCCCGGCCGAGCCCCTGCTCCCTCCCCAGGAGCCGGAGGAAGGGAGGTAAAGGAATTCAGGAATTCAGGAATTCCCGTTCCACCCAGCCTGCTCCGCCTGGCTCTGCCTGGGGACGGAGATCTGAAGATTTTGGGGACAGATTTCTGTGTCTCAGCCCTTAAATTCGACATTTGAGGGCTTTTCAGGCACTTCCACACCTCCCCGCGCTTCTCCTTCCTGCTGCCATCGCTCTTGTTCTTCTCCTCAGGTTTCCCCCCACTTTTCTTCTCCTATTTCTTCCTTTTTCTTCCCCAATTTGTGTCCTGCTGCTCCCTGAGCTTGCAGTGCCTTGGGGGCCGATCCTGGGCCCACCAAAGGCAGCACCAAATTCCCATGGGATTCCAGCCTCGGGAATCGACTGTTTGTTCCCAAATCCTTCCGTGTTCCCAACATTTTCTTATCGGTAAAACACGCAGGAACAACCTCCAAAGTGGGAATCCCAAATCCTTCCATTTTCCTATCTCAGCAACACACACAGGGAGAAACCTCTGGAGTGGGAATCCCAAATTCTCCCGTGTTCCAAATATTTTCCTATCAGTAACACATGCAGGGAGCACCTCTGAAATGGGAATCCCAAATCCTTCAATTTTCCTCTCAGTAACACACAGAGGGAGAAACCTCTGGAGAGGGAATCCCAAATCCTACCCTGTTCCCAACATTTCCCTCTCAGTAACACACGCAGGGAACAACCTCCGGAGTGGGAATCCCAAATCTTTTCATGTTCCCAACATTTTCCTGTCCCAGTAAAACACGCAGGGAGCAACCTCTAGAGTGTGAATCCCAAATCCTTCCGTGTTCCCAACATTTTCCTGTCTCAGTAACACACAGAGGGAACAACCACTGGAGTGGGAATCCCAAATTCTTCCACGTTCCCAACATTTTCCTCTTAGTAAAATATGCAGGGAAAAACCTCCAAAGTGGGAATCCCAAATCCTTCCGTGTTCCCAATGTTTTCCTATCAGTAACACATGCAGGGGGCACCTTTGAAATGGGAATCCCAAATCCTTCCATTTTCCTGTCTCAGTAACAAATGCAGGAAAAACCTCTGGAGTGGGAATCCCAAATCCTTCAGTTTTCCTCTCAGTAACACACAGAGGGAGAAACCTCTGGAGAGGGAATCCCAAATCCTACCCTGTTCCCAACATTTTCCTCTCAGTAACACACGCAGGGAACCACCTCAGACTGGGAATCCCAAATCTTTCCATTTTCCTCTCTCAGTAACACATACAGGGAACAACCTCCGGAGTGGGAATCCCAAATCCTTCCGTGTTCCCCACATTTTCCTGTCCCAGTAAAACACGCAGGGAACAACCTCTAGAGTGTGAATCCCAAATCTTTCTGTGTTCCCAACATTTTCCTGTCTCAGTAACACACAGAGGGAACAACCACCGGAGTGGGAATCCCAAATCCTTCCGTGTTCCCAGTGTTTTCCTATCAGTAACACATGCAGGGGGCACCTCTGAAATGGGAATCCCAAATCCTTCCATTTTCCTGTCTCAGTAACAAACGCAGGAAAAACCCCTGGAGTGGGAATCCCAAATCTTTCCATTTTCCTCTCTCAGTAACACACACAAGGAACAACCTCCGGAGTGGGAATCACACAGGGACTCGCACAGAACTCGGGTTATGGGAATAAAATCCTGCCTTTTTTGCTCCCCATGGGTTTCCAGCGGGATGGGAGCGCCCCAATCGATCGAGGGAGCCCAGAGAACCTCGGCAGGGAGAGCAGAGAGGCCCCTGGGCTATGAATTCCCCCCTTCCCACCCTCCTCGGAGCCGGAGTCACCGGGAATCAGGCAAAGAAGGCCGGATCTGTTTTCACACGGGAAGAATGTTCCCTTCTCCCCCGTTCCCGGTGCCGGCAGCAGAGGCGTCAAACTGACAAGAGCAGATGGGCTTTGTTCGGTGAAATATATCCCCAAAAATGCCAGAAACTTTAGTGGAAAACAGGGCATGTGCAGGTTAAAAGTTTAGGGAGACGAAACCGAGGTGGAGCCGCTTTTCCCAGAGGAGCCCGGAGTGCCGGGTCCCGTTCCCGAGCCCCGGGGAGGGAAGGAGGCGGAATTAGCAGGGAGGGAGGGAGGGTTTGGAGCTCCCTGGGACAGTGGGAGGCGTCCCTGCCCTGCCAGGGGGGCCTGGATCAGCTCTAAGGCCCCTCCAGCCCCAGCCAGCCCAGAATTCTGTGACGATTTTGGGTCATTCTCTCTGAGGTGACACCACTCTTTGCCCTCCTCCTGCTGAGTGGGCCAGGGCATCACCCCCATGTGTTCCAAACCTTCCTTTGGGGTAATTCCTTTCTGAAAAAAAGCTTCTTTTGGGCTAAGAAACCCCAAAAAAAACCTAACTAAGCTGAATTTCCAAACATCCCTTTCCCTCCTCACAGGAGGAGGAAAAGCAGCAGAAGGAAGGAAAGGAAAAGGGGGAAGGAAAAGGGAGAAGGAAAAGGGGGATGGAGGGAGGGAAGGAGATGATAGGGAGGGAGGGAGGGAGGGAGGAAGGAAGGAAGTGGCGGAAGGAAGGAAGTGGCGGAAGGAAGGAAGTGGCGGAAGGAAGGAAGTGGCGGAAGGAAGGAAGTGGCGGAAGGAAGGAAGTGGCGGAAGGAAGTGGCGGAAGGAAGGAAGGAAGGAAGGAAGGAAGGAAGGAAGGAAGGAAGGAAGGAAGGAAGGAAGGAAGGAAGGAAGGAAGGAAGGAAGGAAGGAAGGAAGGAAGGAAGGAAGGAAGGAAGGAAGGAAGGAAGTGGCGGAAGGAAGTGGCGGAAGGAAGGAAGGAAGTGGCGGAAGGAAGGAAGTGGCGGAAGGAAGGAAGTGGCGGAAGGAAGGAAGTGGCGGAAGGAAGGAAGGAAGGAAGGAAGGAAGGAAGGAAGGAAGGAAGGAAGGAAGGAAGGAAGGAAGGAAGGAAGGAAGGAAGGAAGGAAGGAAGGAAGTGGCGGAAGGAAGTGGCGGAAGGAAGTGGCGGAAGGAAGGAAGGAAGGAAGGAAGGAAGTGGCGGAAGGAAGGAAGTGGCGGAAGGAAGGAAGGAAGGAAGGAAGGAAGTGGCGGAAGGAAGTGGCGGAAGGAAGGAAGTGGCGGAAGGAAGTGGCGGAAGGAAGTGGCGGAAGGAAGTGGCGGAAGGAAGGAAGGAAGGAAGGAAGGAAGGAAGGAAGGAAGGAAGGAAGGAAGGAAGGAAGGAAGGAAGGAAGGAAGGAAGGAAGGAAGGAAGGAAGGAAGGAAGGAAGGAAGGAAGGAAGGAAGGAAGGAAGGAAGGAAGGAAGGAAGGAAGGAAGGAAGGAAGGAAGGAAGGGTGGATGTGGGGATGCTCCAGGATCCTCTGGAGGAACAGGAATGCCGGGGATGCGGAGGTGGCAAAGCCTGGAGGCAGAAGGAGAGAGGGGAAGGGAAGGCCCCGCTGTGGGAGCGTTAAGGGATGAGGAGAACACGGCCCTACACCCGGCTAAGCCGGGAAATGAATCCTGAGCCGGCCAAAACCCAGCCTGGAAAATTCGAGCGGGAGAAGGGTCTCCTTTCAGGGAAACGGGGAATCCTTAATGCTTCCTCCCTCAGCAACTGTAATGCCAGGATGTTCCCAATCTGCTTTGAGGGATGGAAAGATTAAGAATAATAAAAAAATTGCAATAAAATATGTGTGAACGAGGGGGTAATTGTGGACAAATGCAGCATTCAAATTCATTTTTCAGCTCTTTTACACACCATTTCAATCTTATTTTCTGCTTGTTAATGAGATCTTGTTGGTTGGGGTGGGCACGGCTGCCCAGTATCGCTCGGGTAATTGCACATAATTTTCTCTCTACCAGTGATTTGCATCAGATTTTTTTTTTCTAATTCTTTGCTATTTAAAACCCCTCCTTCTTTTCCCCCTTCCCCAAATCCCCCCCCCCACCCCCCCAAATCTCATCCTCTCCTCCCCTTCTTTCTTCCCCTCCCCTTTCTCCTGGCCCAGCAAGACTCATTTTGAATGCTTATTACAGGCACAGTGTCTCCGACAAAATAAAAAAGGAAAAAAAAAAAAGGAAAAAAAAAGGAAAAAAAAAGGAAAAAAAGGCACCAGACAGAGAAAGGGATTGGTGACACTGAGAGAAGGGAGACAGAGCGGCCTCTCCAGAGCCAGGAGGATCCCTGGAAATCAGGGAAAGAATTCCCGAATTCCCAGAGCCAGGAGGATCCCTGGAAATCAGGGAAAGAATTCCCAGAGCCTGGAGGGATCCATGGAACTGAGGGAAAGAATTCCCAGAGCCAGGAGGATCCTTGGAAATCAGGGAAGGAATTCCCAGAGCCAGGAGGGATCTCTGGAACTGAGGGAAAGAATTCCCAGAGCCAGAAGAGATCCCTGGAAATCAGGGAAAGAATTCCCGAATTCCCAGAGCCAGGAGGATCCCTGGAAATCAGGGAAAGAATTCCCAGAGCCAGGAGGATCCCTGGAAATCAGGGAAAGAATTCCCGAATTCCCAGAGCCAGGAGGATCCCTGGAAATCAGGGAAGGAATTCCCAGAGCCAGGAGGATCCCTGGAAATCAGGGAAAGAATTCCCGAATTCCCAGAGCCAGGAGGATCCCTGGAAATCAGGGAAGGAATTCCCAGAGCCAGGAGGATCCCTGGAAATCAGGGAAGGAATTCCCAGAGCCAGGAGAATCCCTGGAAATCAGGGAAGGAATTCCCAGAGCCTGGAGGATCCAAACCTGGGATTGGGAATTCCAAGACGCTGGGAATGAATTCAGGGAGCACAAACCCAAAGGCACTGCAAGCCCTGAGGAAATGAAAGCCACAGCTCCGGGGAGGTGACCAAGTTTCTCTTGGCTCTTTGTGCCTCTGGAATTGTCCCAATTGTCCCAATCCCCGCAGATCCCGCAGGGCTGTTGGGAGATCCTGGGCTCTCAGGAAGGACAAGGTCTGCAATTCCTGCCTTTTAACCCCATTCTGAGCCGTTCTCCAGCCCCACCTGCTCCAAGCTGAGCGGTTTTGGCTCTGGGAAAGCCCTTGGAGACCCCGAGGTGCTGCAGGGAATGGGCACACGGATTTAGGGCCGGGTCCGGAGCTCAAAGAGCAGCAGGAATTGTAGAGGTGAAACAGTGCAACAAACTCTCTAAAACCCTCCAAAGCAAACCCTCTAAAACAAACCATCTAAAACAAACCCTCCAAAACAAATCATGCAAAACAAATCACCCAAAACAAATCATCCAAAAAAACCCCGCAACAAACCCTCCAAAACAAAACCTCAAAAACAAAACCCCCAAAACAAACCCCCAAAACAAACCTTGAAAAACAACCCCCCCAAGCAAACCCTCCAAAACAAATCACCCAAAACAAACCCTGCAACAAACCCTCCAAAAACCCACAGAGATACTTGAAAAGGCAGAAGAGACGTGGCAGAGGAGGCTGGTGGTGAAAAGCAGAAGAAAATACAGAAAAAAAATCTGATTTCTTTTCTGTTTGAGGGGCTCTCCCAGCATCAGCCAAAGTGGCCCCATTTTGGTCCTCTGATACTCAGCTTAATCCCCCAGTCTCCGCCCTCAGCACCCAGTGCAGCACACACAGCTCCTGAAGGGCTGGCAGATCCTGACTGAGACAGAACTGGACTTAAAACCGAGTTTAGGGCCAGGCTGGATGGGGTTTGGAGCACCCTGGCCTATTATTATTATCATTATTATTATTATCATCACTGTATTTAGTTCATTCTCAATTATTCTATCTCAACACACAAAGTTTTACTTTGCTTCTCTTTCCATTCCAGGGCTGGAAGTGAGAAACAAGGCCTGGACAAGGAGCTGGGTCAGGCTTAATTTCCAGCTGGGCTTAACCCCTCACCAGCCCAGCCCAGCCCAGCCAGGCTGGTGTTTTCGGGTGAAGTGTCACAGAATCCATCGGGGTTTTTGTGACATTTCACCCGGGATGAAGTCATGGGAGCCAAAATTCCCAGCTGAGCTCTGGGATGGAGGCGGAGCAGCCTGGGGAAGCCGGGAGGATCCAGCGGCTGAGCCGGGCTTTGTGCGGCTGAAAAACTGGGACTAAACAAATCCCGTGTGAGGGTTGGGCAGAGCTCACGCAGGATCGGCCCCGGAGAGGGAGCACGGCCGGGGATGGACCCACGGTGGGCACCCCAAATCCCTGTTTGGGAATGGGAATGGGAATGGGAATGTCACAGTGACCATCCCAAATCCCTGTTTGGGAATGGGAATGGGAATAGGAATGGGAATGTCACAGTGACCATCCCAAATTCCTGTTTGGAAATGGGAATGGGAATGGGAATGGGAATGTCACAGTGACCATCCCAAATCCCTGTTTGGAAATGGGAATGGGAATGCCACAGTGACCATCCCAAATCCCTGTTTGGGAATGGGAATGGGAATGGGAATGTCACAGTGACCATCCCAAATCCCCATTTTCTGTTTGGAAATGGGAATGGGAATGCCACAGTGACCATCCCAAATCCCTGTTTGGGAATGGGAATGGGAATGGGAATGCCAGAGTGACCATCCCAAATCCCTGTTTGGGAATGGAAATGGGAATGGGAATGGGGATGTCACAGTGGCCATCCCAAATCCCCATTTTCTGTTTGGAAATGGGAATGGGAATGAGAATGGGAATGCCACAGTGACCATCCCAAATCCCTGTTTGGAAATGGGAATGGGAATGGGAATGTCACAGTGGCCATCCCAAATTCCTGTTTGGAAATGGGAATGTCACAGTGGCCACCCCAAATCCCCATTTTCTGTTTGGGAATGGGAATGGGAATGCCACAGTGACCATCCCAAATCCCTGTTTGGGAATGGGAATGGGGATGGGAATGGGAATAGGAATGGGAATGGGAATAGAAATGGGAATGGGAATGCCACAGTGACCATCCCAAATCCCTGTTTGGGAATGGGAATGGGGATGGGAATGGGAATAGGAATGGGAATGGGGATGGGAATGGGAACGGGAATGGGAATAGGAATGGGAACGGGAATAGGAATGGGAATGCCACAGTGACCATCCCAAATCCCCATTTGGGAATGGGAATGTCACAGTGGCCACCCCAAATCCTCATTTTCTGTTTGGGAATGGGAATGCCACAGTGACCATTCCAAAATCCTGTTTGAGGGTGGGAACACCACGGCGGCCACTCCAAATTCCCCTTTTCTCTTTTGGGAACAGGAACGCCACAGTGGCTACACAAAACGTCCTCATTTCCTGTTTGGGAATGGGAATGTCACAGTGGCCACCCCAAATCCCCATTTTCTGTTGGGATTGGGAACATCGTGGTGGCCACTCCAATCCTCATTTTCTGTTTGGGAACAGGAACGCCCAAATCCCCATTTTCTCTTTTGGAATGGAAACACTGCAGTGGCCATCCCAAATCCCCATTTTCTCTTTGGGAATGGGAACACCCAAATCCCCATTTTCTCTTTGGGAACAGGACCACCACGGTGGCCATCCCAAATCCCCATTTTCTCTTTGGGAACAGGAACACCCAAATCCCCATTTTCTCTTTGGGAACAGGAACACCACGGTGGCCATCCCAAATCCCCATTTTCTCTTTGGGAACGGGAACACCACGGTGGCCATCCCAAATCCCCATTTTCTCTTTGGGAACAGGAACACCGTGCTTTTCCTCCCAGACTCCAGCTGCCAGCACAGCCCGTGGATTCCAGCCAGGACACCCAATCCTGGGGTAACTGGATAGGGAGCAAAAGCTGGGAGCTCCTGGGCCCCTCTCCTTGTCTGAAGTGCCAAGAAATCTCCTCCTCCTGCTGCTGCTGCTGCCGTGGGGGAAATGAGAAACCCGGCCAGAGACAAATCACCATCACCCTCAGCTCCCAGTGTGGGGTTTCCAACCTTCTGAACTCCCTCTTCATCCTCTTCTGAGCCCCCCCTTTCCCACCCCTGAACCCCCTCTTTCCCCCATCCTGAGCCCCCTCTTTTCCTCCTCCTGAACCCCCTCTTTCCAAACTCCTGAACCCCCTCTTTTTCCCCCTGAGTTCCCTCTTTCCCCCATCCTGAATCCCCTCTTTTCCCTCTCCTGAACCCCTTCTTTTTCCCCTCCTGAGCCCCCTCTTTCCAACCTCCTGAATCCCCTCTTTCCTCCTCCCGGGCTCCTTTTTTCCTCCCTCCTGAACCCCCTCTTTCTTTCCCCCCTCCAGAACCGCCTCTCTTCCATCTCCTGAGCTCCCTCTTTCCCCTTTCTGAACTCCCAAATTCTTTCCCCCCTCCTGAACCTCTTCTTTTCCATCTCCTGAGCTCCCTCTTTCTCACCTCCTGAATCCCCTCTTTCCCCTCTCCTGAACCCCTTCCTTTTCCTCTCCTGAGTTCCGTCTTTCTTTCCCCTCTCCTGAACCCCCTCTTTCTTCCCACCTCCTGAACCCCCTCTTTCCCTCTGGCTGATCCTTCCCCCTGCAGAGAGGACCCTTGGGCAGCTGGGAGGGTGGAATTTTCCTGGGATTTCCCTGGAATGCCCCGGCATAGCCGGATTGTACTCAGCTCAACTCATAAATCCCACAGAGCACCCCATAAAGAGACCCCCCCCAAAACTCCCCTAATAAAGGACAAATCCAGGAGTTCTTCATCCTGCTGGGAGCATTTCTCATCTCCTTCCACTAGGAACAGCAGAGGGCTTGGAAAGGCAGGAATTTTTTGATCAGGGAATGTAAAGCAGTCGGGAAATAACCTGGGTTAGGCTCTCAGCACACAAAGGGAACAGACGAATTTCCACACCGATATCTTGGCCCTCACATGATTAAAAGCTCTGGGAAAATGGGAATCTCCTCTTCCTGGGGGTGCAAAGCTCTCTTTTCTTCAGGCCTGCCAGATAAAGGATCCTCTCTTTCCCGTACAAAGGGCTTATGGGCTCAGGGATATCTGTCCCCAGCCTGAGCCTGGGGGCAGGGGAATTTGGGATTGGGATAAGCAGAGGAAAAGCCACGGTCTGGTCCTTTCAACGAGCCCCTGATTCTGCAGGACTGGGCAGGAGAGGATGAAGGGAAATGGAAATTGCAGGATGGCCTTCTCTGCGCCTGGGGCTCATCCCAGGCATCTCATCCCCGCCTTATTCCGTGGGGATAAATTGCACTTGGGATCATCTGAGTTAATCCTGGGCCCTGGCCCAGCTAACCCAGGCCTGCCTTTCAATCCCAGCCTGTATCCTCTGAGCCTGAGCACAGTGCTCTCAGAAATCCCTTGTCAGAGGGATATCAGCCTATTCCCCCACAAATGTCCCTGTTTGGAGCAATATCCAGCCCTGTGCCAGTCACAGTTCAGTATTTTCCCATCCATCCCTGTGCCAGTCAATATTTTCATATTTTCCCATCCAGCCCTGTCCCAGTCAATATTTTCATATTTTCCCATCCAGCCCTGTCCCAGTCAATATTTTAATATTTTCCCATTCTGCCTTGTGCCAGTCACATTTCAGTATTTTCCCATTCTGCCTTGTGCCAGTCACATTTCAATATTTTCCCATCCAGCCCCGTGCCATTCAATACCTCAATATTTTCCCATCTAGCCCCATGCCAGTCAATATTTTCATATTTTCCCATCCAGCCCCATACCAGTCACATTTCAATATTTTCCCATCCAATGCTGTGCCAGTCACATTTCAATATTTTCCCATTCTGCCCTGTGCCAATCACGGTTTTCCCACTCAAAGCCAAAAGTGGGGGGTTTGAACCATTCCAGAGAAGTGCAAAGTTTCCCTCTTTCACTGACACTCCGTGTTGTTTTCACACCCAGGCTGCTGCACCTTTACCTCCACAGCCCCTGGTGTCCCTGTTTGTTGGACTCCAAACCTCTGCAGCTTTTCCATTCCAGGTGCCCACCTCGTTTCTCCTCCTCATCCCAAATTATTTTGGTTTCCCATCCTAAATAAACTGATCTCTCTGAAACAACTGCTGCTCTCCACACAACTCCACATCCCACGAGCAACCAAGAGTGGAAAAAATGGGATTTGGTGTCCCTCAGGATAAGGACAAGTCCTGGCTGCTCGTTTTCATTTCCACTTGATAACAAAGGTGAGCTTGGAGACTCCTTCCCCCCTCCACAGCTCGCCTATGCCTCGTGCAGGATTGTCTGCATGAATTTCCCCAAATCAAACCCCAAATCTCCATCTCTGAGCTCAGCTCAGTTTCCAGCCAGTCCTGGAGGAGCTCCAGGTTGTGCCTAAATCAGCCAGCCAGGATGAGCTGTGGAGTCCACCCTCAGGTGTGCTGTCCTTGGGGTCACCCCCAGCACCACAGGGCCCCCTCTGCTCTGGGGTGGTTTTGGGGGCGCTCCAGGTGTCGGGGATCTGTCGCAGACATCTTTTTATGAAAAATTCTTTTCTTAGGATTTTTCCTCCTGAGAAGCTGAGAAGCCTCAGGAACAAAATGTAACCAATGGTTATCTGCTGCTGTGGAATGCAACAGGTGTATCTGGGATTGGGCTCATGTGGTTGTTTCTAATTAATGGCCAATCACAGTCAGCTGGCTCAGAGAGAGAGTCCAAGATAAAGCTTTTGTTATCATTCTTTCTGATTCTATTCTTAGCTTAGCCAGCCTTCTGATGAAATCCTTTCTTCTATTCTTTTAGTATAGTTTTAATGCAATATATATCATAAAATAATAAATCAAGCCTTCTGAAACATGGAGTCAGATCCTGGTCTCTTCCTTCAGCATGAGACCCCTGCGAACACCATCACAGGGATCCCCTCACCCCAACCTGGCTGTGGGAACAACCAGCGCTGGGCTCACGACAGAGCTGCTGCTCATTAACAAACCAACTAATTGCTCTCCCCGCAGGAATTCCTGACCACAACAACAACAACCACCACCACAACAACAGCCACACCAACACCGACCCAACCCCAACAACCGCGGTGCCGGCTCGGAGCTGCCCGCGCTCGCGGAACGCGGAGAAGGCTGGAAAGGGGCACCTACCTGCGGGGAGAGGCCGTTGCTGACGGGGTTCATGTGGTTGGCGGGGGCTGCGGCGTTCATGAAGCTCTCGGAGTAGCTGGAGAAGCTGTGCCGGGCGCCGTAGGCAGAGCCGGAGTCGGCGGCAGCGGCGGCCAGGCCGCCCTGGTGCATGGTGGAGGGCGGCAGCGGCTGCGGCCGGTGCACGGTGCTGCCGCCGTCTGCGGGGACACAGGGACACCAACGGGCTGGGACCCCCCCGGGAGATTCCTGGGAAACCCTTGAGAAACCCCCAGGGGACCCCTGGGACACCCCCGGGAAAGCCCCAAAAAACCCCCGGGAAACCGCTGGGAGACCCCTGAGAGACCCCCAGGAAACCCCCAGGAGATGCCCCAGGAAACCCTTGGGAGATCCATGGGAAATCCCTGGGAGACTCCTGAGATACCCCCGGGAAACCCTTGGGAAACCCCCAGGAGACCCCTGGGAAACTCCGGAACACCCCCAGGAGACCCCTGGGAAATCCCCGGGAGACTCCTGAGATACCCCCAGGAAACCCCCAGGAGACCCCCAGGAAACCCAGGAATGGCAGCTTGGCCATCCTGGGAGCCAGCAGCTCCACACTTGGTGAAGTTTCTGTTTTGATTCTGTTTTCCTCCCCCAAAAAAGCCCAGGAATCCCTTGGGAAAGGCCAAAGGCAGCTGGAATTAACAATGTTCCTTCCACTGGAATATTCCCACTGTTGAACAAGGGAATAGAGATTTACCCACAATGAGGTAAATCCCATACAATTTGGGTAAATAATAAATAAAATATTGGGTAAACGCCCAATTTACAAGGTAACTCATTAATTAACAATATTCCTTCCACTGGAATATTCCTGCTGCTGAACCCCAGAATGGAGATTTACCCAGAATGAGGTAAATCCCACATACTTTAAGTAAATAGTAAATTGGGTAAATTGGGTAAATTTGGGTTTGTTTGGGTAAATGGGTAATGCCCAATTGGGTAAATTGGGTAAATGCCCAATTTACAAGGTAACTAATTAACAATATTCCTTCCACTGGAATATTCCTGCTGTTGAACCCCAGAATGGAGATTTACACAGAATGAGGTAAATTCCACACCATTGGGTAAATCCCCAGTTTACAAGGCAGCTGGAATGAACAATGTTCCTGCCACTGGAATATTCCCACTGCTGAACCCTGGAATGGAGATTTGCCCACAGTGAGCAATCACCCACACAACCCCAATTTACTGAGATGTGCTCCATGTCCAGAACTCCAGCAATGGCACAGGGGGACACAGCAGAAGGGATGTGGGATAGAGGAGAAAACGGAAGAATTTCCATGGACTTGAGGAAAAACCCCAATTCTCCCAACTAAACAAAACCCACAGGAGGCTCCCAGCTGTCCCAGGATGCCCCAGCCCAGAACGGCCCAAGGAGAGAATCGGGGGTGGTTTGGAAGGGACCCCAAAGCCCTCAGCAGAGGGGAGGTGGGAAGGGGAATGGGGGCTCACCTTGGGAGATGGTGGTGCTGGGGTAGGAGGAGTCGGGCAGCTGGTACGGGGGCAGCGCCGGCATCCCCGTGGGCGGGAAGCCCCCCGGCAGCAGGTGGTTGAAGGCTGCCAGCTGGTTGGCTCCTGCCTGCTTGCGCCAGCGCGCCCGCCGGTTGCTGAACCACACCTGGGGGGACAGAGAACACCCTTGGGTGACACCTGAGCAATGTGTGTCACACCTGGGGGACAGAGAACATCCCACAGGTGACACCTGAGCAATGCGTGTCACACCTGGGGGGACAGAGAACATCCCACAGGTGACACATGAGTAATGTATGTCACACCTGAGCAATGTGTGTCACACCTGGGGGACAGAGAACACCCTTGGGTGACACCTGAGCAATGTGTGTCACACCTGAGTAATGCATGTCACACCTGGGGGGACAGAGAACACCCTTGGGTGACACCTGAGCAATGCATGTCACACCTGGGGGGACAGAGAACATCCCACAGGTGACACATGAGTAATGTATGTCACACCTGAGCAATGTGTGTCACACGTGGGGGACAGAGAACACCCCATAGGTGACACCTGAGCAATGTATGTCACACCTGAGCAATGTGTGTCATACCTGGGGGACAGAGAACATCCCACAGGTGACACCTGAGCAATGTGTGTCACACCTGGGGGGACAGAGAACACCCCCTGGGTGACACCTGAGCAATGTATGTCACACCTGGGGGGACAGAGAACATCCCACAGGTGACACCTGAGCAATGCGTGTCACACCTGGGGGACAGAGAACATCCCACAGGTGACACCTGAGCAATGTGTGTCACACCTGGGGGGACAGAGAACATCCCCCAGGTGACACCTGAGCAATGCCTGGCACACCTGGGGGGACAGAGAACACCCCCTGGGTGACACCTGAGCAATGTATGTCACACCTGAGCAATGTGTGTCATACCTGGGGGACAGAGAACATCCCACAGGTGACACATGAGTAATGTATGTCACACCTGGGGGGACAGAGAACATCCCAGAGGTGACACCTGAGCAATGCGTGTCACACCTGGGGGGACAGAGAAAACCCCGTGGGTGACACCTGAGCAATGTATGTCACACCTGGGGGGACAGAGAACACCCCATGGGTGACACCTGAGCAATGTGTGTCACACCTGGGGGGACAGAGAACACCCCCTGGGTGACACCTGAGCAGTGCCTGTCACACCTGAGCAGTGCCTGTCACACCTGAGCAATGTGTGTCACACCTGGGGGACAGAGAACACTGAGAACACTCCATGGGTGACACCTGAACGGTGTCTGTCACACGTGGGGGACAGGAAACATCCCACAGGTGACATTTGAGCAATGCCTGGCACACCTGGGGGACAGAGAACATCCTGTGGGTGACACCCGAGCAATGCCTGTTACACATGGGGGGACAGAGAACATCCCACAGGTGACACCTGAGCAATGCCTGGCACACCTGGGGGTACAGGAAAATCCACACCTGGGGGGACAGGGAACACCCTGTGGGTGACACCTGAGCAATGTGTGTCACACCTGGGGGGACAGAGAACACCCCATGGGTGACACCTGAACTCTGCCTGTCACACCTGGGGGGACAGGAAAGGCCCCATGGGTGACACCTGAACTCTGCCTGTCACACCTGGGGGACAGGAAAGGCCCCATTGGTGACACCTGAGCTCTGCCTGTCACACCTGGGGGACAGGAAAGGCCCCATGGGTGACACCTGAGCTCTGCCTGTCACACCTGGGGACAGAGAACACCCTGTGGGTGACACCTGAGCTCTGCCTGTCACACCTGGGGGACAGAGAACATCCCATGGGTGACACCTGAGCTCTGCCTGTCACACCTGGGAGGACAGAGAACGTCCCCATTGGTGACACCTGAGCTCTGCCTGTCACACTTTCTGGCAGCACCCTCTGGCCAAAGCCCAGCCCAGGCTCGAGCTGCTCCTGGGCCATGGCAGGTCCTTCACCCACCCCCCTCCTCACTTCCCTCTCCCTGCTGACCCCAAACCCCCATCCCCGGCCCCCCAGGATTTTGGGTGGATGCTGCTCCCAGCAGCCTGTGGGGGTGGACAGGGATTCTCAGAATGACCAGGTTGGAAGAGACCTTCAAGATCATGGACTCCAACCCAGCCCCAACCCCTCACCTCAGCCCTGGCACCCAGTGCCGCATCCAGGCTTTGTTGAACACACCCAGGGATGGGGACTCCAGCACCTCCCTGGGCAGAACATTCCAGAACTTTATCACCCTTTCTGTGAAAAACTTTTCTTGATATCCAACCTATATTTCCCTGAGGCTGTGTCCTGTGGTTCTGTCAGCTCCTGGAGCAAGAGCCCAACCCCACCTGACCACAGCCACCTCTCAGAAACTTCTAGAGAGTGAGAAGGTCACCCCTGAGTCTCCTTTTCTCCACCCCCAGCTCCCTCAGTCGCTCCTCTCAGGGTTTGTGTTGCCAGCCCCTCTCCAGCCCCGTTGCCTCCTCTGGACACACTCCAGTGTCTCAAGGTCCTTTCCACAGCGAGGTCCCACACCCACCATGGGGTTTGTGTGCTCCCCAAAAGTCCATCCCAGGGAGATGCCCCGCTGCCACCTGGCCCGTCCCTGCTCTCTGCGAGGCTGGGAATTCTGCCGGAGGATTAAGCGCCATAATAGCGGCACTGTTAGGAGGGATCAATGGCCAGATTAGCATCGTGCTCGCGGTGTTAGACAAGCTCGAGAGATAAACCCGCCCCGCAGGGAGTTCGGGGCTCGGCTCCTCCCAGAGCCCTGCTGAGCCCTGCCCTGCCTGCAATGATACCTCAGGTTTAGATTTTCTATTTTTCAGGTTCTGCTCTGCTTTAGTGTGTGGGTCTGGGCTTTAGTTTAGGGATGGGAAGTAAGGACAGCGGGCAAACAAACCCCCGGAGCAGCCAGGATTAGCACGGCTCCGAGCAGTGTCCTTGTAAAGCTGAGTCACAGCACAGCTCTGCTCCCTCGGAGGCTGGGACAGCAGCCACCGGCTCCCAGGAAAGAGATGGACACGGACACACCTCGGGATAACAGCCCTGAAAAGCTTCCCCAGCTTCTCCAGCCCCAGCGTCCATGGGATTGCACCAAGCTCTGTGCTGGCACCAGCCCCAAAACACTTTGCCACCCATGCCTCAGGTTTAGATTTTCTGGTTTTCAGATTCTGTGCTGATATCTCAGGTTTAGCTTTTCTATTTTTCCCATTCTGGGCTGATATCTCAGGTTTAGCTTTTCTATTTTTCACATTCTGGGCTGATATCTCAGGTTTAGCTTTTCTATGTTTCACATTCTGGGCTGATATCTCAGGTTTAGCTTTTCTATGTTTCACATTCTGGGCTGATATCTCAGGTTTAGCTTTTCTATGTTTCACATTCTGGGCTGCTTTAGTGTGTGGGTCTGGGCTTCCCATCAGGGCATGGTGAGCTCTGCACAGAGCAGGGACACAAAACAATTCCTGCTCCAGCTGGGACCAAGGACAAATGATCCAAATCTCAGCCCAGGAGCACAAACACCGTGGGCTGGAGAGAGAAAAACAAGGATGGGACTGCATGGGCTAAAGCTGGAACTGGACAATGAACTGCAAGATGCAAATGGAGCAGAATTTATAAAAGTGAGAGACCCCATGACTGGTCGTGCATTTTGTGACTATTTTGGGTTCATTTTGTGCCATTTTGGCTCATCTTGGGTTCATTTTTATGACCATTTTCGTTCATCTTGGGTTCATTTTGTGCCATTTTGGTTCATCTTGGATTCATTTTGTGACCATTTTGGTTCATATTGGGTTCGTTTTGTGACCATTTTGGGTTCATTTTGGGCTCATTTTGGGTTCATTTTGTGACAATTTTGGTTCATCTTGGGTTCATTTTGCAACCATTTTGGTTCATCTTGGGTTCATTTTGTGACCATTTTGGTTTCATTTTGTGAGCATTTATGTTTGTCTTGGGTTCATTTTGTGACCATTTTGGTTCATCTTGGGTTCGTTTTGTGACCATTTTGGGTTCATTTTGTGACTATTTTGGGGTTCATTTTGTGATCATTTTGTGTTCATTTTGTGGCCATTTTGGTTCATCTTGGGTTCATTCTGTGACCATTTTGGTTCATCTTGGGTGCAGCCCTGGCTGGGCTCTTGTGCTGCCCAAGGTGGATCCCTTTCAATAAATCTCTATTTTATTCTTTAACTCTGTCCAGTTTCTGTTCTAGCTCAGCCTTCCCAAGGCATCAGCAAGAGCTCTGCAGCCAGCCCAGAACGGTGCTGCAGCCTCTGCATTAAAATAAACCCAGCCTAAACACCAGGGCAAAGCTGAGCTCAGCTCTGCTGCTTCACCTGCGAGGCTCCAGAGGAGCTTTTGTAATTCTGCTGCTGAACCCCAGAAGGGAGATTTACCCAGAATTTGGGGTCACCCACACAACTCCCGATTTATGGGATGTGCTCTTAGGGGTTTGGCATTCCTGGTGGGTTTTACTGGGGGAAAGCTGCATTTCTGCAGGGTAAAAAAAGGGTTTCCTAAATGTTTTATAGGGAGCAATCCCATTTCTGCCAGGTAAAAAGGGCTGCCCAAGTGTTTTATTGGGACAAATCTCCTTCTGCAGGGTAAAAAGGGTTTCCCAAATGTTTTATCAGGGGAAATCCCTATTCTGCAGAGCAAAAAGGGTTTCCCATGTGTTTCATTGGGGAAATCTCCTTTCTATAGGGTGAAACGAGATTCACAAGTGCTTTACCAAGGGAAATCCCTTTCTACAGGGTAAAAAGGGCTGCCCAAGTATTTTATCAGGGGAAATCTCCTTCTGCAGGGTAAAAAGGGTTTCCCAAGTGTTTCACTGGGGAAATCTCCTTTCTGCAGGATAAAAAGAGATTCCCAAGTGTTTTACCAGGGGAAATCTCTTTTCTGCAGGGAAAAAAATGGTTTCCCGAATATTTCATTGGGGAAATCTTTCTGCAGGGTAAAAATGGTTTTCCAAGTGTTTTATTGGGAGCAATCCCATTTCTGTAGGGTAAAAAGAGATTCCCAAGTGTTTTATCAGGGGAAATAATTTTTCTGCAGGACACAAAGGGTTTCCTGAGTGTTTTATCAGGGGAAATCTCCTTTCTGCAGAGCAAAAAGAGCTGCCCAAGCTGCCTCGTGGGCTGGGTTTGCTCCATTTCAGCACAGAGGGCTCTCAGGCCAGGTTCTCTTTGGGGTTCACGAGGATAAGCTTTCAGGCCAGATGAGAACACAGCTGCTGGGCTTTGGGAGGCCTCAAGAGCTGCAAAACACGATTGAATTTCACAGCAACGGGAAAAAACTGAGCAAAAATCAGGAGTGGGGGAAAATCCCTCCCCTTCCATCGGGTTCCCAAGCTGCTCAGCCTCAGAGCAGGAGCTGGGTTTGCAAAAGGGTTCCCACACCTTGGGGGCCAACCTCAAACTCCCTTCCCAAATCTGCAGAACCAACCCCAAACTCCCCCAAATCTGCAGAACCAACCCCAATCTCCCTTCCCCAGACACTGCAGAACAAACCCCAAACTCCTTTCCTTAAATTCTGCAGAATCAACCCCAAACTCCCCCAAATCTGCAGAACCAACCCCAAAGTCCTTTCCTCAAATCCTGCAGAACCAACCCCAAAGTCCTTTCCTCAAATCCTGCAGAACCAACCCCAACTCTTTCCCCAAATCCTGCAGAACCAACCCCAAACTCCCTTCTCCAAATGCTGCAGAACCAACACCAAACTCCCCCAAATCTGCAGAATCAACCCCAAACTCCCTTCTCCAAATGGTGCAGAGCCAACCCCAAACTCCCTTCCCCATTCTTCAAAATCAACCCCAAACTCCCTTCCCCAAATTCTGCAGAACCAACCCCAAATTCCTTCCCTAATCCTGCAGAGCTAACCCCAAACTCCCTTCTCCAAATCTTGCAGAACCAACCCCAAACTCCCTTCTTCAAATCCTGCTGAAAAAAACCTTCACCAAATCCTGCAGAATCAACCCCAATCTCCCTTCTCCAGATGCTGCAGAGCCAACCCCAAAGTCCCTTCCCAAATCCTACTGAAAAAACCCCGAACTCCCTTCCCAAATCCTGCAGGGCCAACCCCAAACTCCCTTCTCCAAACACTGCACAGACACCCCCAAACTCCCCCAAATGATGCAGAACCAACCCCAAATTCCCTCCAAATCCCACAGAGCTAACTTTAAACTCCTTCCTCAAATCTTGCAGAACCAGCTCCAAACTGCCTTCCCAAATCCTACTGAAAAAACCCAAACTTCCTTCCCCAAATCCTGAAGAGCCAACCCCAAACTCCCTTCTTCAAATCCTGCTGAAAAACCCCAAACTCCCTTCCCAGACACCACAGAACCATGGTGCCACAAGCCCCAAACAGGATCCCAGTCTCAAAGTGGGCACTTTTCTATCGAGTTCCCTACAAACAATTCCCCATTCCTGGGCCTTGTTCTTACAGGAAAAGGCAATTTGCACTCAAGGGGTTCTGCCTCCCCTTCCTGCCTGCTGGGAAGGGTCCCCTGAGCTTCCCCTCAGGGTTGGTTTGGGGTTCCTGGATCTGTTCCCTGTTCCTGGGGTGCTGTCGGGGCCGTTTGATCAAACCCCATTTGTGGGGTTGCTCTGGGGTTCCCTGTGGGGCTGCTCTGGGGTTCCTGGATCTGTTCCCTGTTTGTGGGGTCTCTCTGGGGTTCCTGGATCTGTTCCCTGTTCCTGGGGTGCTGTGGGGGCCGTTTGATCAAACCCCATTTGTGGGGTTGCTCTGGGGTTCCCTGTGGGGTTGCTCTGGGGTTCCTGGATCTGTTCCCTGTTTGTGGGGTCGCTCTGGGGTTCCTGGACCTGTTCCCTATTCCTGGGGTGCTGTGAGGGCCATTTGATCAAACCCCATTTGTGGGGTTGCTGTGGGGTTCCCTGGACCTGTTCCCCATTTCTGAGCTGCTCTGGGGCTGCCCTGGGCTTCCCTGTGGGGTTACTGTGGGGTTCCTGGATCTGTTCCCCATTTCTAGGGTGCTGTGGGGGCCGTTTGATCAAACCCCATTTCTGGGGTTGTTCTGGGGTCACTCTAGGGTTCCCTGTGGGGCTGCTCTGGGGTTTCTGGATCTGTTCCCCATTCCTGGGGTTGCTCTGGGGTTACTCGGGGGTTCCCTGTGTGGTTGCTGTGCGGTTCCATGAGGGGTTGCTGTGGGGTTTCTGGATCTGTTCCCCATTTCTGGGGTTGCTCTGAGATTGTTCTGGGGTTGCTCTGAGGTTGCTCTGGGGTTGCTCTGGGGTTGTTCTGGGGTTGTTCTGGGGTTGTTCTGGGTTGTTCTGGGGTCACTCTGGGATTGTTCTGGGGTCACTCTGGGGTTCTCTGGATCTGTTCCCATTTCTGGGGTTGCTCTAGGGTTGCTCTGGGGTTGCTCTGGGGTCGCTCTGGGGTCACTCTGGGGTTGCTCTGGGTTGCTCTGGGGTCACTCTGGGGTTGTTCTGGGGTCACTCTGGGGTTCCTGGGCTGCTCTGGGGTCACTCTGGGGTTGTTCTGGGGTCACTCTGGGGTTGTTCTGTGATCACTCTGGGGTTGCTCTGGGGTTACTCTGGGGTTCCTGGGCTGCTCTGGGGTTACTCTGGGATTGTTCTGTGATCACTCTGGGGTCACTCTGGGGTTGTTCTGGGATCACTCTGGGGTTCCTGGGCTGCTCTGGCCCCGTTTTACCAAACCCCTCTCTGGGCCCGCGGTGGCTCAGGCAGGGCCCAGGCCCGACCAGGCCCCGTTTCCCGCTGCTTTTCACACCACGAACACCAGAAACCCTCAGCTCCCTTCATGGTGTCAGTGAGCTCTGGGAGGTTTGTGGGGCCCTGGCAGGTCCTTGGCACCCAGCCCTGCTTGCCCAGAGCCCTCAGCAGGGTGACAGAAATGGGTCACTGCCGTCCCTGAGCTCCGGGCCAGCGGGGCCAGCGGGGCCGCGGCTCCTGGCACCCAAACACCCCAAATCTGGGACAGGGCTGAGGGGAGAGCCCTGAATGGACCCTGAGCACTTTGCATTCATCCAGCCCTGTCCATGGAAGGTTCTGGGAGCGGGGAGCAGCACAAAGGAATAAAGAAATAACCTAAATAACCTTTTGTGTGCCCTGGTCATGCAAAGAGGATCGCTCAGGCCTTTTTTGGTCCTGCACGGGTGCAAATTGCAGTGTGGAACCGGGGCTGTGGGACTGCTCTGCTCCTGAACTGTCACTCCCTTCCACTGCCACAGCTTGGGGATTTCTGGTGCTTAGGGACAGAAATAAACCTTGTCTTTGCAGAGGAAAAGGAGAGACATAAACCTTGTCTTTGGAGAGGAAAAGGAGAGGAATAAACCTTGTCTTTGCAGAGGAAAAAGAGAAACATAAAGCTTGTCTTTGCAGAGGAAAAGGAGAGACATAAACCTTGTATTTGGAGAGGAAAAGGAGACATAAAGCTTGTCTTTGCAGAGAAGAAGGAGAGAAAGAAACCTCTTTGAGGAGGAAAAGAGAGGAATAAACTTTGTCTTTGCAGAGGAAAAGGAGAGAAAGGAACCTCTTTGCAGAGGAAAAGAGAGGAATAAACTTCCTTGAAGAGGAAAAGGAGAGAAAGAAATGTTCTCCTTGCAGAGAAAAAGAAAGGAATTAACTTCTTTGAAGAGAAAAAGGAGAGAAACAAACTTTGTCTTGGCAGAGAAGAAGGAAAGAAAGGAAACTCCTTGAAGAGGAAAAGGAGAGAAAGGAACCTCTTTGAAGAGGAAAAGAGGAGAAATAAATTTTGTCTTTGCAGAGGAAAAGAAGAGAAAGAAACCTCCTTGTAGAGGAAAAGGAGAGAAAGAAATCTTGTCTTTGCAGAGGAAAAGGAGAGAAAGGAACCTCCCTGAAGAGGAAAAGGGAGGAATAAACCTTGTCTTTGCAGAGAAGGAGGAGAGAAAGAAACTTCTTTGTAGAGGAAAAGGAGAGAAAGAAACCTCATTGAAGGGGAAAAGAGAGGACTAAACCTCCTTGAAGAGGAAAAGGAGAGAAAGAAATGTTCTCCTTGCAGAGAAAAAGAGAGGAATTAACCTCTTTGAAGAGAAAAAAAGAGAGAAACAAACTTTGTCTTGGCAGAGAAGAAGGAAAGAAAGGAAACTCCTTGAAGAGGAAAAGGAGAGAAAGGAACCTCTTTGAAGAGGAAAAGAGGAAAAATAAATTTTGTCTTTGCAGAGGAAAAGAAGAGAAAGAAACCTCCTTGTAGAGGAAAAGGAGAGAAAGAAATCTTGTCTTTGCAAAGGAAAAAGAGAGAAAGGAACCTCCTTGAGGAGGAAAAGAGAGGAATAAACCTCCTTGCAGAAGAAAATGAGAGAAAGAAACCTCTTTGAAGAGGAAAAGAAGAGCAATAAACTTTGTAGAGGAAAAGGAGAGAAACAAATCTTGCAGAGGAAAAGGAGAGAAATGTTATATTTGCAGAGGAAAAGGGGAGGAATAAACCTTGTCTTTGCAGAGGAGAAGGAGAGAAAGAAATGTTCTCCTTGCAGAGAAAAAGAGAGAAAGGAACCCCTTTGAAGAGGAAAAGGAGAGAAACAAACCTTGTCTTTGCAGAGGAGAAGGAGAGAAAGAAACCTCTCTGAAGAGGAAAATAGGAGAAATAAACATTGTACTTGGAGAGGAAAAGAGAAAAACATCTTGCAGAGGAGAAGGAGAGAAAAATCTTCTCTTTGCAGAGGAAAAGGAGAGGAGTAAACTTTTCTTTGCAGAGGAAAATGAGAGAAAGAAATCTTGTCTTTGGAGAGCAAAATAGGAGAAAGAAACCTCTTTGAAGGGGAAAAGAGAGGAATAAACCTCCTTGCAGAAGAAAAGGAGAGAAAGAAATGTTCTTCTTGCAGAGAAAAAGAGAGAAAGAAATGTTCTCCTTGCAAAGGAAATGGAGAGAAAGAAATGTTCTCCTTGCAGAGAAAAGGAGAGGAATAAACCTCTTTGAAGAGGAAAAAAAGAGGAATAAACCTTTCTTTGCAGAGGAAAAGGAGAGGAATAAACCTTTCTTTGCAGAGGAAAAGGAGAGGATTAAACCTTTCTTTGCAGAGGAAAGGGCTGGGGCTGGAAGAGCCACCCCACAAAGATCAAGGTCCCAGTGCAGAGATCAGTGCATCAAAGTCCAGCACCTGCAGCAAAACCAGGGCCAAGATCTGAATCCAGGCACAGAGAGAGGATGAAAAAGGGAACCTCAGCCATTCCTGACCTTCCCAAGGGTGGGAAAGTTCTTTTCCTATCCCAACCAAGAGCCAGAGGCTGCAAATCCAGCTGGGATGAGGTGGAAGAAGATGTGGAGTGAGATGTTCTAGGGTGGGACAGGAGGATTTGGCCGCCCTGGGGTCTGACTTGTGTGATCAAAACAGAGCTGGGAACAGATTTGTGCCGTTTCATGCCCCGCGTGAGGGGATTTTTGTCTCATTTACACTTTCAATCTGTTCAGGATTAAAATCCACCTGTGTGAGCGCGGCGCCTCCCGTCCTGCCTCCCCCACCCGGTGTCATTCCTTTGTTTTATCGGAGATAAAAGGATCCTCGGGATCCTTTTACAGCCAGGTAGAGCCACCCTGGGGATGAGCCTTTTTGCTCGGCAGTGTTGGAGAAGAAAGGGAAGATAAACTCCAAGGGAGAGGATTATCAACCAGGAAATCCAGTTCCTAATTACGCTCCTCCTGTGACTCCAGGAAAACTGTTGCTTTTGGGATTGAAATCAACCAATTTGAGTCCTTACACAGGTTAAACTGAGGATAAACCCCCTATTTCTCACATTTTGGGCCATTTCCATACTCAGCCAGCTGAAATTGACCCTCTTCTGCTCCGGAAGGTGCTGGAGCCAGCGTGAGATCTTGGTGTTTGGCTCCAGCAAAATTATAACATTAAAAAATCCACCTGCACCAAAAGAGGTTCCCAGGAGTTGAAAACAGCTCTTCCCACTGAGCCTGGCTGGAGGCTGCAGCCCCACAAGTATGTGCCATATTGTTCATAAATTAATATATCATTGTATTCTATACTATTATACCATATTATATATTATTATATCTTATAAATAGATTTTTTTACTATTTTATTTATTGTCAAGAAAGTAATTTAATATTATTATATATAATCTATATTATATATTATAAATATTTTATTATTTAATTTATTGTTAATAAAGTAGTTTAATATTATTGTAGGTCATCTATACCATGATATATTATAAAATATTTTATTATTTAATTTATAGTCAATAAAGTATTTTAATATTGTTATCTATAAGATATATGATTATATATAATAAGTATTTTAATATTTAATTTATTGTTAATAAATTAAATTTTAATTTTTCATTTCATGGCCCAAACAGGTCCATTCTGCCCCTCATTTCTAACCCTGAGAAGAAAAAGCAGAGCCTCTGCAGCTAATGACGTTTGCAATTCCTCCCCTTCCCCCAGCTCAAAGGTGGCTGGGGCCTTTTATGCTCATAAATCATTTTATTGGTGGTTGAAATCCCGAGGCTGGAGCAGCTCGCTGTAATGCGAGGTGCACTTCAAAGGGAACCTGCCTTCAGTTCCCGCCTGCTCGGGGTTTATCAGCCCCGAAAGATTCCCTGCCACGGGATCCTGTTACACCATGGCGAGCCTGGCGTGGAGCCTGGCCCGCTGCAACTGCACGGAGGAGGGAGAGGAGGGAGAGGAGGAAGCTTGGGAGCTGCCGGGGAGGTTTCTTTGAGGCTGCGCTTACAAAAGGGTTCCCACACCTTGGGGGCCAACCCCAAACTCCCTTCCCAAATCCTGCAGAGCCAATAGCAAAATCTCTCCCCCAAATCCTGCAGAGCCAACCCCAAACACCTTTCCTCAAATCCTGCAGAACCAAACCCAAAATCCCTTCCAAAATCCTGCTGAAAATACCCCAAACTCTCTTCCCCAAATCCTGCAGAACCAGCCCCAAACTCCCTTCCCCAGACACTGCAGAACC
This sequence comes from Agelaius phoeniceus, assembly GCF_051311805.1. Lineage (NCBI taxonomy): Eukaryota > Metazoa > Chordata > Aves > Passeriformes > Icteridae > Agelaius > Agelaius phoeniceus. Next base: position 1,846,688 of record NC_135288.1, read on the forward strand.
AGCCCTAAATTCCCTTCCCAAATCCTGCAGAACCAACCCCAAACTCCCTTCCCGAATCCCACTGAAAAAAACCCAAACTCCCTTCCCCAGACACTGCAGAACCAGCCCCAAACTCCCTTTCCCAAATCCTGCAGAACCAACCCCAAACTTCCTCCCCAGACTCTACAGAACCAACCCAGAATTTGGGGCCTGCGCTTGGGGAAAGGGCTGGGGGAAGAATCAGCAGCAGGAAAATCAGCAGCTGCTGGTTCTTCCCAAGAGCAGAGGAGGTGTACCTGCTGCTTTTGGGGTTTTCCCCGTGGATCAGTTCCCAAACGATGCCTTAAATAAAGAAATGTGTCCTAGAAACCACCTGGCATTGCTAAGGGGGAGCAGAGACGTGATGGAAAAATCTGGGATGGAGATACCCAAGGAGTCCTTGTGCTACTGCACCTTGCTCAGCCATGCTCCTGAATATCCTGAATATCCTGAATATCCTGGATATCCTGGATATCCTGGATATCCCTCAGGCCTCCCATCCCTGTGTCTTAGGCTGGAAATGGGGCTGTGTGTTCCATTCCTATCTGTGGGGCAGTTATCTCTGCTCATGGGGCAGTTTCCCTTATCTCTCCCCCAGCCAATCCTCCCTGCAGGAGATCTCTGCTGTCCATGGCCACTGAGTGTCCCTGCAGGGCTGATCCAATTCCATCATCCCATGGGGAGATGCTGCATTGCCCAGGGCAGGAGCCAAGCATTCCTACCTGGGTACAATCTGAGGTTTGGGACACCAGGGCAGCCTTTGCCCACTGCATTGCCAGAGGAGCAGCTTCTGCTGCCCTGCATGGCCAGAGGGAGCCCAGGCCCATCTCCAGCAGCCCTGGAGCTGCAGAGGAAAATCCTCCCTTGTGCAGGATCCCTGCTCCAGCAGAGCCACAGCTGGCACTGCAGGAGGGCTGAGCCCCCATGGGATGGGGCTGTGCCACCCCCCTGACACACAGCTCCCATTCTGACTCTGTCAGTGTTGTTTTGTATTACTGCACTGGGTTTTTGGTTTGTTTGTTTGTTTGTTTTAAAATTTTTCTTCCCTAGTAAAGAACTGTTATTCCTGCTCCCATATCTTTGCCTGAGAGCCCCTTAATTTCAAATTTATAACAATTCAGAGGGGGAGAGGGTTTCCATTTTCCATTTCAGAGGAGGCTCCTGCCTTCCTCAGCAGACACCTGTCTGTTCAAACCCAGACACCCTGCTGGAGCAGCTGCCTGCCAGGATGGGGCTGGAGCGAATTATCCCAGCTCTGGGTCAGCTCCCACAATTTGTCAGACAAGGAGAGGAAAGGAAGGTCAAAAAGAGCCTCCTGTGGGAGGGGAAAAAAAACCCTGTTGTGCTCCTGCTCAGCCTAATCAGGACTTGATGTGGGAGAAAGATGGATGGGGTGGATGAGGAAATAAATGGAAACAGGGCTGGGAAAGCCAAGGGGCTGCAGCACCTGTTTGTGCTCAGGGGCTGCAGGAACCAGGTGGGAAAGGCTCTTTTATGGCCTCAGCACACCCAGAATGTTCCACGGGGTCAGCTGAGGGCCTTTCCCAGCTGGGAAAGGGGATTCTGCTGGGTCAGGGGATCAGGACACCCCAAATATTCCAAAAGGTCAGCTGAGGGCCTTTCCCAGTTGGAACAAGGGGATTCTGCTGGGTCAGGGCATCAGGACACCCCAAATATTTCATAGAGTGGGCTGAGGGCCCTCCCCAGCTGGAGAAAGGGGATTCTGCCTCAGGACACCCCAAATATTCCACAGGGTCAGCTGAGGGCCTTTCCCAGCTGGAGAAAGGGGATTCTGCCTCAGAACACCCCAAATATTCCAGAGGGTCAGCTGAGAGCCCTTCCCAGCTGGAACAAGGGGATTCTGCTGGGTCAAGGGATCAGGACACCCCAAATATTCTGTGGGATCAGTTGAGGGCCCTGCCCAGCTGGAGGAAGGGGATTTTGCCTCAGAACACCCCAAATATTCCACAGGGTCAGCTGAGGGCCTTTCCCAGGTGGAACAAGGGGATTCTGCTGGGTATGGGGATCAGAACACCCCAAATATTCCACAGGGTCAGCTGAGGGCCTTTCCCAGGTGGAACAAGGGGATTCTGCTGGGTCAGAATGCCCCAAATATTCCATGGGGGGTTCCAAGGGGATTTTGCCAGGTCAGGGCCTCTCCCAAAACAGAGCAGGGCCTTGTCCATCCTACCAAAAGCTGGAATTCAGGGGGTGCAGAGGAGGTTTAGGGAGGAGCTGGGGAGACCCCAAGGATATTCCCTGCTCCACCCTTCCAGATGGGATCCCCAAATCCACACCACAGTGGGGACATTTCCTGTGCTGGCTGTGACACCAGGGATGTGGCAGCATCACCGAGGCCACCGAGAGGATTCCTGAGAAAACAGGGAAAAAATTCCCAGCAGGACACACAGATCTGGGGCCCCTTTGGGTTTTTTCCTGCTGTTCCTGCTCTGGTTCAGTGCTGAGCCTCTTCCTCTGGTGGGTGATGTGGTGGAGATAAATATGAAATATTAAATATTCCATTTTAAACCAGGTTAGTGGAGCAGAACAAATGGCTCCTCACAAATGAGATTATCCAGGGAATTCAGCCTGAATTTCTGCCGGCACATCCCAGCTCCTGGAGGTGGCAGCTGTTTGTAGGATTTCAGCGAACAGGTGAGTGGGGTTTTTTTGGGAAACCACCTGGTTTTGGTAACACAAGCCCCTGTGAGCAGGGAAATATTTCATTGGGATGTTGGTTCCTCCAGGGCTGCAGTTTTCCTTAAAAACTTCCTCAAGGGAATGGGATAGAGGGAATAGGATAGGGGGGAATGGGGTAGAGGGGAGTGGGATATAGGGAATGGGATATAGGGAATGGGATAGGGGGGAATGGGGTAGAGGGGAGTGAGATAACAGAGAATGGGATAGAGGGGAGTGGGATAAAGGGGAATGGGATAGAGGGGGGTGGGATAAAGGGGAATGGGATATAGGGAATGGGATATAGGGAATGAGATAGGGGGGAATGGGATAGAGGAAAATGAGGTAAGGGGGAATGGGATAGGGGGACTGGGGTAGGGGATAGTGGGATTAGAGGGAATGGGATAAAAGGGAATGGGATTAGAGGGAATGGGATAGACAGGAATAGGATAGAGGGAAAATGGGATAGAGGGTAATGGGATAGGGAGGAGTGGGATAGGGGGAAGGGGATGAGGGAGTGGGATTAGAGGGAATAGGATAGAATGGAATGGGATTGTAGGGGAATGGGATTGCAGGGGAGTGGGATAGAGGGGAATGGGATAGGGGGGAACGGGATAGGGGGGAATGGAGTAGAGGGAATGGGATAGAGGGGAGTGGGATTGCAGGGGAATGGGATAGGGGGAGTGGGATGGGGGGAGTGGGATTAGAGGGAATGGGATAGAGGGGAATGGGATTGTAGGGGAATGGGATTGCAGGGGAATGGGATAGAGGGGAATGGGATAGGGGGGAATGGAGTAGAGGGAATGGGATAGAGGGGAATGGGATAGGGGGGAATGGAGTAGAGGGAATGGGATAGAGGAGACTGGGATTGCAGGGGAATGGGATTGCAGGGGAATGGGATAGAGGGGAATGGGATTAGAGGGAATGGGATAGAGGGTGATGGATAGAGGGGAATGGGAGAGAGGTTCCACTTCCACATGAGCCATCCTAAAGCCAGGCTGAAGCTCCCAGCTCCAAGCCCTGCCCTGCCCAGTGCTGCAGCTTTACCCCTCAGAATTAATAATATTTATAAATAAAATAATATTCCCAGGGAACAAAGCAGCTTTTGGCCACTGTTTGCCATCAGTGTTTTCCAGCTCCACATTTTACAGGTTCTGTTTGCCAGGGGTGATTTCAGCTGGCAGAGAAGATGCTGCTAAACTCAAATATAAACTTTATATAAATTATTCTAATTTATATTAAATATAATTAAATATAAACTTTAAACCCATCCCTATGTTTTGCTTCCCTGATTATCCCTGTCTAACCCTGTAAAGAAACAAAAAAAGTATTCTAATAATTGTCCTCTAATTCTTATTATTCTTCCTTTTAATTACTGTTAATAAATTTTTCTAGATACCCTTTTAAAACCTACTTTACCTTTCTCCTAATCCTACCTCACAACAACAAAATAAATACATTAGAAATCACTCCCTTGGCAGGGGTGATTTCAGCTGGCAGAGGAGATGCTGCTAAAATCAAATACAAACGTTATATAAATTTATATATATATATATATAATATAAATAAAACGTTATATTAAATATAAATCTAATTGAAACATTATATAAATTATTATAATTTATGTTAAATATAATTAAATATAAACTTTAAACCCATCCCTGTGTTTTGCTTCCCTGATTATCCCTGGGTCTGAGCTGGCACCTGGGGAAGGTGACAAAGACCAGGAAGGGCTGGGTGCTGTGAGAAAGTTGCAATATTTTACAAATATTATTAAATAGATAAAAATATATTTCTATCAATATAATATATAATATATAATATATAATATATAATATATAATATATAATATATAATATATAATATATAATATATAATATATAATATGCAATATATAATATATAATATATAATATGTAAATAGAATATATAATTTATCACATATTTTTATTTATATACAAATACTATTAAATGTATAAAAATATATTCCTATTAAATAAATATGTTTTAAATATTTTTCTCTTGGCAGCCAAACCTGGATGCTTTAAGAGCTGCACTGGAACATTTTGGGGCCAGCTTTGATGTTGGCGCCCCTGGGAGCTGCAGGAGGTGTCAGGGGCAGATTCTGCTGCTGCCTGGCTCAGCCAGGCTGGGTTTAGCAGCACCTCCAGCCCTGCCACCGAGCTCTCCTCGGCCAGGAAAAGCTCTGGGCAAAAGCTTCAGTGGCTCCAGGATTAAAGCCTGGCCCAGCAAAGCCTGGTCCTAATCATGGGAAACCTTCCCCAGTGCTGAGCCCGTGAACCAAACTGGGGAGGCTGGGGAGGGTGAAGCCTTGGCCACCGCACCCTAACTGGGCTTTACTGGGCTGGAACTGGAGCTTTGGGGTGGGGAGCACTGAGATTTTGGTCCCTGCCCTGGTTGGGGAGGAAGTTTTGGGGTAGAAGTTCCTGGGGAGGGCAAAGCCTTGGCCACTGGACCCTTATTGGTTTGGAACCAGAGCTTTGGAATGGGGAGCATGAAGAGTTTGGTCCCTGCCCTGGCTGGGGAGGAAGTTTTGGGGTAGAAGTTCTGCTGCTGAAAGGCCCAGGAGGCCCTGTTTGGTTTGGGGTGGATGGGACAGACCCTGCTGCAGCCTGGTGGGTTTGGGGTGCTGTGGCATTCACATTCCCTGAATTTCACATTCCCTGAAAAATCCCTTTTTTCTCCTGGGAAGCTGAGGAGCATCAGAGAAAAGGAAAACGATTTTTATCTCATTTGCTTCTCCTGTGTTTTGCTGCTTTGGAGTGTGTTTGGAGATTGTTTCATGGGTTTCTGCTGTGAATTATTTTGACTCTTTGGCCAATCAGGGCCAAGCTGTGCCGGGACTCTGGAAAGAGTTTCATTATTATCATTTTCAAGTTTTCATTATTATCTTTTTAGCATTCATCAAGTTTTCATTATTTTCTTTTTAGCATTCTCTAAGTGTCCTTTCTGTATTCTTTAGTATAGTTTAGTGTGGTATTGTTTGATATATAATATAGCATCATAAAGTAATAAATTTGCCTTCTGAGAGCATGGAGCCAGATTCATCATCCCCGCCTGCCACGGGGGTCCCTGCAAGTACAACAGTGTGGGGCAGCCAAGAAACACAAACTGGGGCTCCTCCAGGGCTTTGGCTCTGGAGAACCCAACCATTCCCACCCCTGCAGGACACCAGGGCTCAAGGACTCAACCAGGGGCTCCCCCAGGCTCAAGGAAAGGCAGGGAGCTCCAAGGTTCCCATCCCAGACAAAATCTGGGATTTGATCTAAAATCTGGTTTTACTGACCCCAGAGGATCCCATTCTGTGGGTGGAGGGCTCCTCTGGGATCAGTAAAATGATCCCCCATGACTCCAAGGAGGATGCTCCATCCCTCAAAGGATGGGAATCAGGCTCCAGGGAGCGTTTTCTGCTGTGGAATTCTCCCTTTGGGTTCCCTGCCCCACACATCCTAAATAGGCTGGCCCTGCAGACCCTCAGGATGATCCCATTCCCATTTCCACAGCTCCCACCATCCCAGGGTGCTCCAAGCTGGCCTTGGGCACTTCCAGGGATCTCCAGCTGCTCTCCCAGGGCCTCCCCAGCTCACAGCCAGGAACCTGCTCCCAAAATCCCACCTAAACCTTCCCTGCTCCAGGGAATTCCCATTCCCATTCCCCATTCCCATTCCCCATTCCCATTCCTATTCCCCATTCCCATTCCCCATTCCCATTTCCCATTCCCCATTCCCCATTCCCATTCCCCATTCCCATTCCCCATTCCCATTCCTATTCCCATTCCCCTTCCCCATTCCCATTCCCCATTCCCATTCCCCATTCCCATTCCCCATTCCCATTCCTATTCCCATTCCCCTTCCCCATTCCCATTCCCCATTCCCATTCCCCATTCCCATTCCCCATTCCCATTCCCCATTCCCATTCCCCATTCCCATTACCATTTCCCATTCCTATTCCCAATCCCATTCCTCATTTCCCATTCCCATTCCCCATTCCCCATTCCCATTCCCATTCCCATTCCCCATTCCTATTCCCATTCCCCATTCCTATTCCCCATTCCCATTTCCCATTCCCATTCCCCATTCCCATTCCCCATTCCCATTCCCCATTCCCATTCCTATTCTCATTCCCCTTCCCCATTTCCATTCCCCATTCCCCATTTCCCATTCCTATTCCCATTCCCATTCCTATTCCCCATTCCCATTCCCCATTCCCATTCCCCATTCCTATTCCCCATTCCCTATTCCCCTTCCCCATTTCCATTCCCCATTCCCCATTCCCATTCCCCATTCCCCATTCCCCATTCCTATTCCCATTTCCCCTTCCGCATTCCTATTCCCATTCCCCATTCCTCATTCCCATTCCCCATTCCTATTCCCCATTCCCCATTCCCATTCCCCATTCCTATTCCCATTCCTATTCCCATTCCTATTCCCCATTCCTATTCCCATTCCCCATTCCCCATTCCCCATTCCTATTCCCATTCCCCTTCCCCATTCCCATTCCCCATTCCCCTTCCCCATTCCCATTCCTATTCCCCATTCCCATTTCCCATTCCCATTACCATTTCCCATTCCTATTCCCAATCCCATTCCTCATTTCCCATTCCTATTCCCCATTCCCATTCCCATTCCCATTTCCATTCCCCATTCCCATTCCCCATTCCCATTCCCATTTCCCATTCCCTCTTCCCCATTCCCATTCCCATTCCCCATTCCTATTCCCATTTCCATTCCCCATTCCCATTCCCCATTCCCCATTCCCATTCCCCATTCCTATTCCCATTCCTATTCCCATTCCTATTCCCCATTCCCATTCCCATTCCCCATTCCCCATTCCCATTCCCCATTCCTATTCCCATTCCCATTCCCATTCCCATTCCCATTCCCATTCCTATTCCCATTCCCATTCCCCTTCCCCTGTCCTCACACCCCCAGGCCCTTCACAAAAGAATTCAAATTCAGGTAATTCATCCTTGCCTGAAGCTCAGGTGGGGAAAGATTTTCTGCTGGATCTTGCAGCTCCTTCCCATGGAAAAGGGAATTTCTCAGTGTGGCAAATGTAAATGCAAATGGAATGTTAAGAAGCAAAAAGGTGTTCTAAAAATTTCACCCTAATTCTTATTGCTCTTTCTTTTAATTGCTAAATAATAAATGTATTAATTTATTAAAATTGAAATAATTTATTAATTTATTAATAAATTATTTTATAATTTATTAATTTAAATTTTTTAACCTATTTTACCTTTCTCCTAATCCTACCTCACAGCAAAAAATAACTACATTAGTAATTAACCAACACTGAAGCCACCCATGGAATTCCTTTTGTGGGGCTGAGGTGCTGCTGAATGAAATATCCCCAAAAATCCACATTTCTGTGGAGTGATCCCAGATTCCAGAACTGCTCCAAGGCTTTTTATCACCCCAGGAGATGCTGAGGACCCAAAAACTCTCTCTGGGGTTTTTTGGGGGAGAAATCGAGGCTGATTTTTTGGATGTAAAATTTCAGAGCCTTCAATCCCTGGCTGAATCACAGCACCGGGAGAAGAAGGGGAATGTTTGGAAATATTCCCTCTGCACCAGGGAATATTTGTGGAAAAATATTGGAGAAATCCCCAAGTTGGGAAGTGAATAATTTGGACAGTTTTGTTTTACTTCCCATTTCTTCCTGCAATAAGCAGTGAGGGTTGTTGGTAACCCACCCTAAAAATGGAACAGCTTTGGGAAAACCACTCCACAACTGGGATTGTCCAGGACAGGGATTAATTCCAGCTCCCCAGCCCCATGGCTGCTGGCCCTGGTGGCTTTTGTGACACCGACATCGCTTGGAGAGGTCATTCCTACACCTCCAGAAGAATCTCCTGCCAAAAGGATTTTCCTGCTGAAATCCACCCCACAAACAAATTCCCCGTTGTTTATGGGAAATGGATTGTTCTGGGAAAAAGTCCCTCCAGGAATGCCAGGGAGAAAAGCTTCAAAGTTGTCACAAAATCCCTTTTAAGAGTTTTGGGTTTTTTTCCCTCACATCAAAACTTTGACATCATCCGTGAGATAATCACAAAAACGGGTGAAAAATCCCAGAAAACATCCAAGATCAAAATCAAAGCTCCCACTAAATGAACGGAGAGAATTCCTGTTGATTCCCTAATGCCCGGGATATTCGCGGATTGTTTTCTGGCAGGGAGGGAGGGAAGGGGAGCTCACAGATGGGTGAGAATTCCTCCAGGACATTCCCTGAGTCAGGACATTGCCTCGCACAGGGACAAATCCCTGGAATTCCCACGGAAATCCGCGCGGGCTCATCCCTGGCTCGGCTCAGCCCGGGATTAACCCGTTCACACTCATCCCCCGGGAAGCCGGAGCTGGAATGCGCGTCCCGAGCACCCAAACAACGCCGTGACCCGGCCAGAACCCCGCGGGAAACCGGAGCCGCCGCGGCTGCCCCGGCCCCGTCCGCCTCGGGCGTTTATGAGCTGTCAGCGCGTCGGGGCTCCGGTTATCGCGACAGCTCCGGTTATCGCAACAGCTCCGGTTATCCCGACAGCTCCGGTTATCACGACAGCTCCGGTTATCCCGATATCCCGACAGCTCCGGTTATCCCGACAGCTCCGGTTAACCCAACAGCTCCGGTTAACCCGACAGCTCCGGTTAACCCGACAGCTCCGGATATCGCGACAGCTCCGGTTATCCTGACAGCTCCAGTTATCCTGAGAGCTCCGGTTAACTCGACAGCTCCGGTTATCCCGACAGCTCTGGATATCCCGACAGCTCCGGTTATCCCGACAGCTCCGGTTGTCCCGACAGCTCTGGTTATCGCGACAGCACCGGTTAACCCGACAGCTCCGGATATCGCGACAGCTCCGGTTAACCCGACAGCTCTGGTTAACTCGACAGCTCCGGATATCGCGACAGCTCCGGTTATCCCGACAGCTCCGGTTAACCCGACAGCGGCCGGGACGGGCGGACACAGCCCGCGGCTCCCCGCGGCCGGCAGGGAACGGAACGGAACGGAACGGGAACGGGAATGGGAATGGGAACGGGAACGGGAGCGCGAGCGGGAATGGAACGGGAACAGGAATGGAAATGGAAATGGAAATGGAAATGGGAACGGGAAATGGGAACGGGAAAGGGAACGGGAGTGGGAATGGGAATGGAAATGGAAATGGGAACGGGAATGGAAATGGAAATGGGAACGGGAAAGGGAAAGGGAAAGGGAACGGGAATGGGAGTGGGAATGGGAATGGGAATGGGGAATGGGAATGGGAGCGGGAATGGGAATGGGAACGGAGTGCCTGGATGGGCACAGTGAGCGGCCCCTGCCAGAGAGGGGCAGAGAGAGAGGGAAAAATAAATCCCCCTGGAATTGTCCAGGGAGTGTCAAAGGGGGATTGCAGCACAGGAATGAGAGTGGGAATGGGAATAGGAATGGGAATGGAAACAGGAATAGGAATAGGAATAGGAATAGGAATAGGAATAGGAATAGGAATAGGAATAGGAATAGGAATAGGAATAGGAATAGGAATGGGAATGGGAACGGGAATGGGAACAGGAACAGGAATGGGAACGGGAATAGGAATAGGAATAGGAACAGGAACGGGAATGGGAACAGGAACAGGAATAGGAATAGGAATAGGTTGCAGGAATAGGATGCAGGAATAGGAATTGGATATAGGAATAGCAATAGGAATAGGAACAGGAACAGGGATAGGAATAGGAATTTGATGCAGGAGGAAAGCCACAGCCTCAGCTGTGATCCAGGGGATGAGTGGAACGAGGACCAGATGTGAGGCAGCTGCTCTCCTGTCCCTCTTTGGGGTCACAAACCCTTCCGTGCCTCTGCCCCACCCCACACGTGGAGCTCAGGGGTGAGGAGGATGGGCAGACATTGGCGAGACCCTTCATGGAACCATGGAATGAATCATGGAATGAGTCATGGAATGAATAATGGAATGAATCCTGGGGTGGTTTGGGTTGGAGGGACCCCAAAGCCCCTCCCGTGCCACCCCTGCCATGGCAGGGACACCTTCCACTGTCCCAGGCTGCTCCAGCCCCTTCCAGCCTGGCCTTGGGCACTGCCAGGGATCCAGGGGCAGCCACAGCTGCTCTGGGAATGCTGTGCCAGGGCCTGCCCACCCTCATAGGAAGGAATTTCTCCCAGATATCCCATCTGAATTGTTCCTATTTCAGTTTAGAGCCATTCCCCCTTGTCCTGTCCCTTCATGCCTCATAAACACCCCCAGAACCCCTGCTCTGAGCTGGCCCTGCTGCCTTGGAGCCATTATTAACCCAAAACGCAACTCTTGGCTTAAAAACTCAGTCAAGACAGCAGAGAGCCCCCGAGGTGGGGGAAGATTCCCTGCTGGATGTGCCCATGTGGGTTTATCTGTGTGTGGAGCTATATTTTTTTTAAAGTTTTTCGCACAAGATCTTGGCTGAGCGATGCTTGCAGATCCCAAGAGCCGGCGGAAGATCAGCCCTGATATCCAGAAAATCAGGTGGTGGGAAGGAGCCGCCCGTGCCAGGCCGCTGGAATGAGCAAGGCAGCAGGAATGTGCTTCTGAGAGCAGCTGCTGCTCAGCCCTGGCAGGAGCCTCCTCACCCAGGGCCTGGGAGATCCCAGCTTGGGACAGGGAAAAAGGGCATTTTAAAATTAATTAATGGGGTTTTGATTTTGTTTTTGTTTGTTTTTGGTTTTGGGGTTTTTTTTGTTTTTGTTTTTGGTTGTCCTTCTTCCCTCCGTTCTCCCAGATCCTTGGGAAAGGTTTGTGCTCTCCCTGGTGCTTTGGGGCTCTTCCCTTCCTTCTCAGCGTCCCTCATGCTCCATCCCACAGTGTTCCCTAAACTCAGCTCTTCCTCAAAATCCCATTTTTTCCATTATTTACCACAGGAACATCCATTTTCTATCCCATGCTCGACAGCTTGTGCCCACCTACACAATTAGGGCAAAAACACGCAAAACAAAACAGGGGAATTCACACATTCCAACCCTGGGTGGCTTCATTCCCTTAATGAGCCACTTTCCCAGGCTCCAAACATCCCCAATCTTACACGGCCACCAAATCCACACTTCTGAACTCCCTGGGCCGAGATCAAAGTCGGGCCAGCCTAAGTTGTGCTGGATTTCCTTCTCCAGTCTCCACAGCCAAGTCTAGAGGGATGACGGCTCCAGGACAATCCAGGATTTCCCAGGAGGAAGCTGAAGGGAGGTGACAGCACCTCCCACAGTGCAGGGAGTGCTGGACAATTCTTTGGGAAAAATCCTTAAGTAGGAGTGGGGGACACCCCCATACCCAGGAGGGGAAGACCCAACACATCGGAGGGGAAAACCCCAAAACTCTAAGGCAGTTCCTGGGTGAGCGCATCCTTATCCTGACACTCCCAGGAAAACCCAGCCCAGTTTCTTTGGAAAAGGCCTTTTTCCCTTGGAAATGCTCATTTTCTTTTGGAAATGCTCATTTTCATTTGGAAATGTTCATTTTCCGTTGGAAAACCCCATTTTCCTTTGGAAAAGGCCATTTTCCTTTGGAAATGTTAATTTTCCGTTGGAAAAGCCCATTTTCCTTTGGAAATGTTCATTTTGCATTGCAAAAACCGATTTTCCTTTGGAAAAGCCCATTTTTCTTTGGAAATGCTCATTTTCCTTTGGAAATGTTCATTTTCCATTGGAAAAGCCCATTATCCTTTGGAAAAGCTCATTTTAGTTTGGAAATGTTCATTTTGCATTGGAAAAACTGACTTTCCTTTGGAAAAGCCCATTTTTCTTTGGAAAACCCCATTTTCCTTTGGAAATGTTCATTTTCCATTGGAAGAGCCCATTTTCCTTTGGAAAAGCCCATTTTCCTTTGGAAAACCCCATTTTCCTTTGGAAATGTTCATTTTCCATTGGAAAAGCCCATTTTCTTTTGGAAATGCTCATTTTCCTTTGGAAGTGTTCATTTTCCATTGGAAAAGCCCATTTTCCTTTGGAAATGCTCATTTTCCTTTGGAAAAGCCCATTTTCCTTTGGAAAACCCCATTTTCCTTTGGAAATGTTCATTTTCCATTGGAAAAGCTCATTTTCCTTTGGAAAAGCTCATTTTTCTTTGGAAATGTTCATTTTGCATTGCAAAAACCAATTTTCCTTTGGAAAAGCCCATTTTTCTTTGGAAAAGCCCATTTTCCTTTGGAAATGTTCATTTTTCATTGGAAGAGCCCATTTTCCTTTGGAAATGCTCATTTTCCTTTGGAAATGCTCATTTTCCTTTGGAAAAACTCATTCCAGGAGCATTTCTTGGGCAGGAGAGAGCTCGAAGAGCCCTTTCCCTGCTCCCACAGCACCCGGGATTCCTGCCGGGAGCACAGACTGCGGGGGTCCCCATGTCACTGCTGTAACCCTCCTGGTCCCCAGTCCCCAATCCCCAATCCCCAATCCCTCCCCCTTCCCGAGGGATCCCATTATCCCCGATCCCGGTGCTGTTTGCACACGCCGCTGACCCAGCCTTTATGTGGGACACATAAGAGGCTCTGTGTGCCGCTCCCGCCAGGGCCATTCATCGTGTCCATGTCAGAATTCCCGGCTCCAAACCCTCCCTTCCCGCTCCTCCCCTCTCCTGCTCTCCCTCCCCCCCGGCCTTGTTGTGCTCCTCGGAGATCCGAGAAGGGGGGGAAAGAAAAAAAATCCCCCAAACTTGTCTGAAAATTCACACGCGGAACTTGCAAACGTCGCAGAATCCGATCTGCTCCGCGGGGCCAGGCTGGGAAATGTGGGATTGCTCCAGCCGGGAATAACCCCCCCGGGCCTCTGAGGGATGGCCTCCAAGAGAAAATGCCAAACTTTTGCTGCCAGTCCCAACGGGGATGCAAACCCTGCAGCTGGTACCGCTGCAGGGGCCAAATCCAGAGGGCCTCCCTGAATCCGTGGGAATGCAGAGGAGTTGGACGGGACCCGAGAGGCAGAGCTGGGTTTGACCTCGGCTCCCACCTTGGAGCTGCCTCATTCCCAGCTCCTCTCCAAGGGGAGGTGAAGCCTAAAGAGCTTTGGGTTTTCCCCAGATCCGTAGCTCTGGGGGGTGCCATCCCAGGGTTATGTAGCTCCTGGTGCTTTTCCTACCTTTCCCCAAGATTTTAGGACAATGATTAACCTGCTAATGCATCCCTAAAACGCTGCTGAGCCATATTTCCAAGAAGAACATTTTGTTTTCCAACCACAATCTGAGAAGAAAACGGGGCCAAGAAGCCCTTGGGGCTGACATGGGATGAACTCCTGGGACAACTGAACACCCCATTGTACCAGTCATAAATCCTAATTAAAGACCCTCATCAAATTGCAGGAATCCCATAACTGGGTGTGTCCATGCCCGGCTGGAAGCCTCCAGTACAGATCTGCTTTAACTTGATTGTTTGAACCCTGTTCAAGCAAAGGTTTTGCTCTGTTAAGACGAGGCAGAGAAGGAGCAGCCACATTCTGGGTGGGGAGGGTGGGGTTAGGCTGGGCAGCACAGGGTTAGGCCAGGGAGAGCGGGGTTAGGCTGGGCTGCACAGGGTTAAGCCAGGGAGAGCGGGGTTAGGCTGGGGTGTGCGGTGTTAGGCCAGGGAGAGTGGGGTTAGGTTGGGTTGAGCAGGGTTAGGCCAGGAAGAGTGGGGTTAGGCTGGGCTGTGTGGGGTTAGGCCAGGGAGAGTGGGGTTAGGTTGGGTTGAGCAGGGTTAGGCCAGGAAGAGTGGGGTTAGGCCAGGGAGAGCAGGGTTAGGCTGGGCTGCACAGGGTTAGGCCAGGGAGAGCAGGCTTAGGCTGAGTTGAGCAGGGTTAGGCCGGGGAGTGCAGGATTAGGCTGGGCTGCACAGGGTAAGCCAGAACGTGCAGGATTAAGCTGGGGGTGCACAGGGTTAGGCTGGGCTGTGCAGGGTTAGGCTGGGCAGCACAGGGTTAGTCTGGGCCGCACAGGATTGGGCTGGGCTGCACAGAGTAAGCCAGAACGTGCAGGGTTAAGCTGGGGGTGCACAGGGTTAGGCTGGGCTATGCAGGGTTAGGCTGGGCTGCACAGGATTAGGCTGGGCTGCACAGAGTAAGCCAGAACGTGCAGGGTTAAGCCAGGGGTGCACAGGGTTACTCCGGGGAGCGTGTGGGCTTAGACCTTAGACCGGGCCGCGCGCAGTTAGGCCGGGCCTTACCTGCACGCGGGCCTCGGTGAGCTTGGTGCGCTGGGCCAGCTCCTCGCGGGTGTAGATGTCGGGGTAGTGGGTCCTCTCGAAGGCCTTCTCCAGCTCCTCCAGCTGCTCCGCCGTGAACGTGGTGCGGCTGCGGCGCTGCTTCCGCTTCAGCGGCAGGTCCGGCTCCGACTCCACGTCCGAGCCCTCGTCCAGGCGGTTCCCTGAGGAGAGGGAGGAAGAGGAAATCAGGAGAGGGGGCTCAGTCCCACGGGGAAAAATATTGGAACACAAACCCTGCGAGGAACCCCTGAGGGAGCTGGGGGTGCTCAGCCTGGAGAAAAGGAGACTCAGGGGTGCCCTCATCACTCCCCACAGCTCCTGAAAGGTGCCTGGGCTCAGCTGGGGCTGGGCTCTTTCTCCAGCAGCACTGACACAACCAGAGCACACAGCCTCGAGCTGCACCAAGGGAAATACAGGCTGGATAGCAGGGAAAAGTTTTTTATGGAAACAGTGATAAAGTTCTGTGACTGTGTCACAGGGGTTTGAGGATGAGGGAAGAGACGAGGATCTGACTCCATGTTTCAGAAGGCTTGATTTATTATTTTATTATATATATAATATTAAAACTATACTAAAGGAATAGAAGAAAGGATTTCATCAGAAGGCTGGCTAAGAATAGAAAAAGAAAGAATGATAACAAAAGTTTCTGTCTCGGACAGAGAGTCTGAGCCAGCTGGCTGTGATTGGCCATTCATTAGAAACAACCACATGAGCCCAATCCCAGCTGCACCTGTTGCACTCCACAGCAGCAGATAACCATTGGTTACATTTTGTTCCTGAGGCCTCTCAGCTTCTCAGGAGGGAAAATCCTAAGGAAAGGATTTTTCATAAAAGATGTGTGTGACAAAGTTCTGGAATGTTCTGCCCAGGGAGGTGGTGGAGTCCCCATCCCTGGGTGTGTTTAACAAAGCCTGGATGTGGCACTGGGTGCCAGGGTTTAGTTGAGGTGTTGGGGCTGGGTTGGACTGGATGGTCTTGAAGGTCTCTTCCCACCCAGTGATCCTGGGAATTCTGTAAAGAGCCCAACAAAGTCAGCAAAATGAAGCTTGGAATTATGTTCTGATGTTGGAATCTTCTGATGTGGGAATCGGAAAACCAGAAAATTCCACAAACACTGAAGGGTTTGATCTGCAGCCTTAGAAAAAGGCTGTACACTAGATTAATGTAAAAATAGATTAATTAGATTAATGTAAAAATAGATTAATTAGATTAATGCAAATTAGATTAATGTGAAAAGGCTGTGTATTATATTAATGTAAAAAAATATACACAGACATTAAGTATAAAAATCATAAACTTCTGTTTCTAGAGCTGTAAGAATATGCCTTAAGTAAGTGAGAAATTGTAGTGTAAAATGATGACTTTATAATGTAGGAGTGTAGTTATATAGAGTAAGCTAAGAGTTTAGAACTTTTAATAGAATATTATAACTATAAAACTATATTCTATATATTAGAATATAGTTTTACATATTCTATATATTCTATATATTAGAATATAATATAATGTATTCTATATATTAGAATGTGTGTATACGTGTGACAACAGCCTATTGGGCAAAAGTACCCACAGCAAAATTCAATAAAAGGGATAAGTTGGAAAAACAAGAGAAACTTTGTGACATCTGTCCATTAGATTACAAAAGTTACAGATTGTCTTGTAACAAAGGACTTGTGGCAACTCTTGAGCTGTAGCTGGCTACTTGCTCTCATAAATCTCACAGCCTCTAATGCTTATCTGAGTAATAAATCATTCTTAGCCCAAAAGTGGTCCCATTCCTTCATTAACAGCAGGGATAATAACCTAATTTGGGTCGGAAAAGCCTCAAAATCCACCCAGTGCCACCCCTGCCACTTCCCACCATCCCAGGGCACCTCCAGGGATCTGGGGCAGCCACAGCTTCTCTGGGAAATCCATTCCAGGGAAGAATTTCTGCTCAGTGTCTAAGAAAAGGAGTCCCTCAATGCCACATCCATGGGAATCCTGGAATCCCAGTCCCTCAATGCCACATCCATGGGAATCCTGGAATCCCAGTACCTCAATGCCACATCCATGGGGATCCTGGAATCCCAGTCCCTGTCCCCACAGCCATAAGAATCCTGGAATCCCAGTCCCTCAATTCCACATCCACGACAATCCTGGAATCCCAGTCCCTCAATGCCACATCCATGGGGATCCTGGGATCCCAGTCCCTCAATTCCACATCCATGGGAAACCTGGGATCCCAGTCCCTCAATTCCACATCCATGGCAATCCTGGAATCCCAGTACCTCAATGCCACATCCATGGGAATCCTGGAATCCCAGTTCCTCAATGCCACAGCCATAGGAATCCTGGAATCCCAGTCCCTGTCCCCATAGCCATAGGAATCCTGGAATCCCAGTCCCTCAATTCCACATCCATGGGAAACCTGGAATCCCAGTCCCTCAATTCCACATCCATGGGAAACCTGGAATCCCAGTACCTCAATGCCACATCCATGGGAATCCTGGAATCCCAGTACCTCAATGCCACAGCCATAGGAATCCTGGAATCCCAGTCCCTCAATTTCACATCCATGGGAATCCTGGAATCCTAATCCCTCAATTCCACACCCATGGAAGTCCTGGAATCCCAGTCCCTCAATTCCACATCCATGGCAATCCTGGGATCCCAGTCCCTCAATTCCACATCCATGGCAATCCTGGAATCCCAGACTGGCTTGGGCTGGGAGGGACCTTAAATCTCATCCCATTCCACCCCTCCACAGGGACACCTTCCATTGTCCCAGGGTGCTCCAAGCCCTGTCCAGCCTGGCCTTGGACGCTTCCAGGGATGAGGAATTTCCAGTTTCTCTGTCCCACGGACAGAACATCCACTCTTTTTATGCTGTTTATGGCATTTGCTACATTTATTTCCCCCCACATTGCAAACGAAACCTTGGGAAATCAAAACTTCTCACAGGAAAAGGGGAGCCCATAGCCCCTGATTCAAACTGATACAGAGAAAAGAACTGCCAGTGTTTGGCTTATTTCAAGGAATTTCCACTTCTCCTAGGAAATTCCTGTTTCAGAGTTGCCCATTTTGGCCCAAAAAAGGCAAGAACTGAAATGTTGTCAACAAATGATGCTTTGACTTGTGCTGCCCAATTTCCTCCCATGTTTTATCAAGGGTTGGGCTTGAAGATTTCAGTTTTTAAAACTTAGGAAGGAAAAGAAAGAGGAACAATTGGGAATTTTTACAGATGGGAAAAACCCTTCCAGCTCAGCACTGCTGGAGGTTGAGCTGCCCACAGGAGACAACTCAGCTCTTCAATTCCCAAATTTCCTACGGAATTCAGGCACCATCCAGTCCTTTCCCAATGTTTAATCAGTCACTTATTCCTCCACCTTGACTTTTCCCTTTCCCTTCTCCCTGCCTTGATCCCAGCACCAGGCACGGCCTCCTGAGGCTCTGGTGAACCCAGCTGGAATAAATAAACCCAGTTTTGCCCCACATTTTTGGCTGGAGATCAAGCAGAAAGCCCCCCATGGATATCCCCCAGGTCCTCAGCAGCTTTTGCAGGAGCTGGAACTCCAATGTTGTCTCTCCTGGAGCAATCCCAGGCTCCAGAGATGTTCCATGTGGGGGTTATGGGTTCCCTGTGGGGTGCAGATGTTGATTTTGGAGGGTCTCAAAAATGTGAGAGGCCACAAAATGTGCAGCAGAGAAGGGACAATGTGACACAGGAAACCTCCGAGCTGGGGACAGCTCTGGCCCTGCCACCTCTTCCTTCTTTCCCAGGAAAACAGGGGATTCACTGCATCAATTGATTTTTTCCCTTCCCGAGCCTGGCTGTTGTTTTCCACAGGAACCACCCAGCCTCGCTGAGAGCCAGAACCAAATCGTGCTCACAGCAAAGTCCCTTTTCTTTCAGGCGAACCTTTGCTAATTTAGGATTAAAGCAGGGTTTACATAAACTCTGCTTGACCATAAAGTTCCCTGAAGTCTCTAACCGTGTTTTCCAGCCTATTTTTCCCCCCTTTTTTGTTCAGCTCCTATATTATCATCACCCAAAAATCTGCTTTTCTTCTTGGCAGTGCTGGGAGCTGCAGCTGTGGCTCCCGACAGCTGCTGGGGGGTTTGGGAGGCACAGATCCCCCCGGGGCCACCTCGTTTGTACTGAGATCACCACAAAAAGCCTCTGCATTCCTGACAAAATTCCTTTTATGTCCCGGGGCTTGTGGGACCTCGGAGAAGGTGCTGGATCCAGGGGAGCTCTGCTCCAGGGGTTGTTTCTGGAGGAAAAACATCCCTTGGAGAGGTTTTCCCTCCTTCAGGCTCTGGCATCCCGTCAAATGCCTTAAACATGTTCAGCTTTTAGATCCAAACCCTTAGATTTCTGTATTTCTTCCCCCAAAATCAGTGAGAAATTCCCTGACAGCTTCAGAGGGGCAGCAACTGCCCCACGTTTTAAAGATCCTAAAGAAAAAATCCTAAAAAATTTCCAAGTTCTTCCAGGCGTCGCCAAAATTTGTTTCTAAACAAGATTTTTGGGATTTGTCCACTTCCAGGGGTCTCCAGGAGAAGGAACATCTGTGCTTGAGGACAGCAGGGCTGCACATCTGGGCCCCAGATGATGCAGGGCAGGTAGGAGCCCGCACATCTGGGCCTTGGAGGAGCCAAGGCACATCTGGAAAGCTCCAGCACATTCCCTGAAGCTCCTCAGTGGAGCTGCTCCATCATGAATGAGCTCGGCTGCTCCTCCCATCCCTTTCCAGGGATCCAGAGCTCCCAGGGGCAGCAAAAACCACCCGGGAAAGGATCCGTGCCAAATTCCACCTGGGAAGGGAAACCTCATTGTTGCCACATTTCTCAGAGAAAAGCAAGGCACAATTCTTCCCAAGAATATTTCTGGGTTTCACATTCTCTGAACCTCAGAGAAAGAAAAAACAATTCTTATCTCATTTAGTGCTCCTGTGTTTGTTCACAATCATGGGAGATTGTTTACCTGAAGGGAATTGATAATTGGATTCTGGTGTGAATATTTTGATTCACTGACCAATTGAATCCAGGTGTGTGTGTGTGTCAGGAGTGTCACTGACAGTCAGAGATTCAGAGCAGTTGGGTGCAGAGTTGAGTGCTTGGCAGATTCAGTTTAGATGTAATGTAATATAGTGTAATATAATATAGAATAACATAGTATAATAAAGTAATTAATTGTCATTTCCTCCTTTGTCGGGGTGAAAATATCCTCTATACCCCCCCCAGTTCCCGCTAAAGGATCCCTGATTTGTCCATGAGGTTTTGGGAGAGGACAAGGGATTGTCACCCTGTGTCCCCACCGTGGTGCTGATTCTGGGGTGAAAAGGGCTGAGATAACTGATACCAAGATCAGGATAAGCCTCTCCATCCATCCCCCAGCTTCCTGACGGCTCCTGCCAGGCGTTATCCCCATTTTCCAGCCGTGCCAGAGCCAGCGGGAGCCACCCCCCCACCCCGGTGACCCCGGGGGCCGGGAAGGGCTGGGAACAGCAGCCACAGCTCCCGGTGCCAAGTGCCCGGCTCCAAGAGCCCGACCTCAAAGCTGGAACCGAGGAAAACTCCCAGGGAATGGCTGGGAACAGCTGCTCCCAGCCCGAGCAGCTGCTGCTGTCAGGCAGGGATGTGGGGAAGGACAGGGAATGTTTTCCAGCTGGGATGGGCTCCTGGCACATCCAGCACGCCCCACGAGCAGCTCCCTCAGCTCCCAGCCCCACAGGTCGTTCCCGTTCCCAACCAGCTGCAATATCCAGGACAATCCATTCCCACGTTCTCCCCAAAGCTCCCGTGTTGTGTTTGCAGGGAATGCCCTGATGAAGGCAGGAATGATGCATCTGACTCCACGCTCTCAGAAGGCTGATTTATTACTTTATGATGCTATGTTATATTAAAGAATACTACACTAACTATACTGACTAAAGAATACGGAAAGGACACTTACAGAAGGCTAAAAAGATAATAATGAAAACTCAGAGTCTCGACACAGCTTGGCCCTGATTGGCCAAAGAGTCAAAACAACTCACAGCAGAATCCAATGAAACAGGAATATTTCATTGGATTCAGAATCCAATGAAACAGGAATCACCTTTGGGTAAACAATCTCCAAACACATTCCACACATGAGCACAACACAGGAGAAGCAAATGAGATAAGAATTGTTTTCCTTTTCTCTGAGGCTCTTCAGCTTCCCAGGAGAAAAATCCTGGGCCAAGGAATTTTTTTCAGAGAATGTGGATTCTTTTTTGGATTCTCCAAAGCTGTGGAGAATCCCAGGCTGGGGATCCACCCCAAACTCAAACCCTTCATTTTTTCCAGCCCATCCCTGTGTGAGCAGTGGCTGCCAGCAGCAGGAGCAGGGGGACACGCAAATTTTTCACCCAAATTTCCAGAGATTTTTCCTTCAGGAACAACCGGTGGTGTTTTAGCCTTGCTCAGCCTGCGAAGGGGAAGGTACAGAAATTTCCAGCAGCTCCTCCCTGGGTGGGAAGGATGAAGGATGGGAAGCAGCGGGCTGGCCGGCAGCAGCTCCACCGGGAGCTCATCCTGGGAAAGATTAACGGGAAAAGCGGAGCTGGGAGTGAGCAGAGGGGAAAACCTCCCAGGACAAGGCAGGGAACAGGGAAAACTAAAGGGAAAAGGGAAAAATGAAAAGGGAAAACTGAAGGGAAAAGGGAAAAATGAAGGGAAAAGGGAAAACTGAAAAGGGAAAACTGAAGGAAAAAGGGAAAACTGAAGGAAAAGGGGAAAACTAAAGGGAAAAGGGAAAACTGAAGAAAAAATGGGAAATTGAAGGGAAAAGGGAAAAGTAAAGGGAAAAGGGAAAAATGAAGGGAAAAGGGAAAAATGAAGGGAAAAGGGAAAACTGAAAAGGGAAAACTGAA
This sequence comes from Agelaius phoeniceus, assembly GCF_051311805.1. Lineage (NCBI taxonomy): Eukaryota > Metazoa > Chordata > Aves > Passeriformes > Icteridae > Agelaius > Agelaius phoeniceus. The sequence continues at coordinate 1,868,462 of NC_135288.1, forward strand.
GGGAAAAGGGAAAACTGAAGAAAAAATGGAAAATTGAAGGGAAAAGGGAAAAGTAAAGGGAAAGGGAAAAATGAAGGGAAAAGGGAAAATAAAGGGAAAAGGGAAAAGTAAAGGGAAAAGGGAAAAATGAAGGGAAAAGGGAAAATAAAGGGAAAAGGGAAAAACGAAGGGAAAAGGGAAAACTGAAAAGGGAAAACTGAAGGAAAAAGGGAAAACTAAAGGGAAAAGGGAAAACCAGAAGAGAAGGGAAAACAAGAGAGAAGGAAAAGCCAGGAGAGCAGGAAAAGCCAGGAGAAAAACATGTGGGTTACAGGACTCATGCTCATCCCATTGTGTTTGGGTTTTTTAGAAACAATTCCATTGTTTCTTCATCTCTTTTTCAGAGTAACTGCTCTGCAGCACGGAATGAAAAACTCAAACTGCCCAAATCTCTTTGCTTTTAGAAAGAAATGGTAATTTCAGGAATAAAAGGCGGGCAGAGGCTTCATCCTGGGAGTGGCAGCAGGGATGCAGTGGGAAGCTCTTCCCGCTGCTCCGAGGGGGATATTCCAATGTCTGGGCAATTTTTGGGAGGCAAGGGGAGCAGTGGCCCTGTGGAGGGACCTGCTGAGGGTTTGTGTGGGGCACTGCCGAGTCCTGCCCCTTCAGGAAGAGCTGGGAAAGGGAATAAACCCCCCTGGAGCAGCCGGAGCAGTGCGGGGAAAGACGACAAAGGGAAGCCTGGCCTTTTCCCGGGGCTCATTCCAGAGTGAGGAAATGTGGGAATTACAGCCCCGAACTCCATTCCTGAGGAAAGCTGCGGGTTCAGCTTAGGGAAAAACGAGCAGGAGCCCTTTGGAGGGGTTTGGAAGGAGCAGGAGGAGGCTGGAACTGGAGGAGGGCACCAGGAAAAGCCGTCTGCAGTCAGGGCCTGGCCATGTCCCCATCCCCATTCCCGTCTCCTCCGCCTCCCTCCTCTCCAGCCGCAGCTTCTGGGCTCCTCTTGGCCCTGGAGTTAAATTAATCAACAGGATTAGGAGGAGCCGGCCCCAGCGAGGCCCTCCAGGCTCAGCCTGAGCCCGGGATGCTCCACAAGGAGCCGCAGCCGGTGCTGGGAGCGGGATGGCAGCGCCGGGCGTGGGGGCGCATTCATTACGGGGATGGGGCGAGGGCAGCGGGGGCTGCACGCCAGCCTCGGCCCTGCCCTCCCCTCCCCTTCCCTTCCCTCTCCCTGCCAGCTGCACCGCCCTGAAAACCAACCGGGAGAGGTGGGGAGGGAGCGGGATTGGGGACGAAGTGGGGCTGGGGACAAAATGGGATTGGGGACAAAATGGGATTGGGGACAGAGTGGGACTGGGGATGAAGTGGGATTGGGGAAGGAGTGGGATTTGGGATGAAATGGGATTGGGGAGGGAGCAGGACTGGGAATAGAGTGGGACTGGGGACAGAGCAGGATTGGGGAGGGAGTAGGATAGGGTAGGGAGTGGGACTGGAGAGGGAACGGGATTAAGGGCAAATTGGGACTGGGGACAAAGTGGGATTGGGGACAAAATGGGATTGGGGAGGGAGTGGCACTGAAGACGGTGTGGGATTAGGGATGGAGCAGGATTAGGGATGGAGTGGGACTGCAAATGGTCTGGGATTGGGGTCAGCTGGGCCATGGCTGCAACTCTTGTGCTGCATTTGGCTGCAGCAAATTCCCCTGAAGATACTGCAGCCATGGGGATGCTCCATAAATCCCACCTGGAGGTGGCTGAGATTTAATGGGATGAGGGAGGGAAGGGAAGGGAAGGGAAGGGAAGGGAAGGGAAGGGAAGGGAAGGGAAGGGAAGGGAAGGGAAGGGAAGGGAAGGGAAGGGAAGGGAAGGGAAGGGAAGGGAAGGGAAGGGAAGGGAAGGAGGAAGGAAGTGGCGGAAGTGGCGGAAGTGGCGGAAGTGGCGGAAGTGGCGGAAGTGGCGGAAGGAAGGAAGGAAGGAAGGAAGGAAGGAAGGAAGGAAGGGAGGGAGGGAAACCCCCTGGAAGGTGCCAGCACAATCTGAGCAGCCCCAGGTGAGAGCCCCCCTGTTCCAGGGCTCTCCACCCAGCCCAGCCCGGGTGCACAGGGATCAATGGGACGGAGCAGCTCTCCTGGAGGGAAAGGCTGAGGGAATTGGGAATGTTCAGCCTGGAGAGGAGGCTGAACTGTCCCAAAGCTCTGGAGTGGCCTCATTGTGGCCTTCCCCGGCCTGAAGGAGCCACGGGAAAGATGGAGAGAGACAATTGCCAAAGGATGGAGGGACAGGACACAGGGAACAGCTTCCCACTGCCACAGGGGGGTTTAGGTGGGATATTGGGAAGGAATTCCTGGCTGGGAGGGTGGGCAGGCCCTGGCACAGGGTGCCCAGAGCAGCTGTGGCTGCCCCTGGATCCCTGGAGGTGTCCAAGGCCAGGCTGGACAGGGCTGGGAGCAGCCTGGGATGGTGGAAGGTGTCCCTGCCATGGCAGGAGGATGGACTTGGATCCATTTTAAGCTGGTCCCAAGCCAACCCAACTCAAGCCAAGCCAACGCAACCCAGCCCAACCCTACCCAACTCAATTCAACACAACCCGGCCCAGCCCAACCCAACTCAATTCAACCCAACAAAACTCAGCTCAACCAGACTCAACCCAACCAAACCCAACCCAACTCAACTCAACCCAACAAAACTCAGCTCAACCAGACTCAAACCAACCAAACCCAACCCAACTCAACTCAACTCAACCCAACAAAACTCAGCTCAACCAGACTCAACCCAACCAAACCCAACCCAACTCAACTCAACTCAACCCAACAAAACTCAGCTCAACGAGACTTAACCCAACCAAACCCAACCCAACTCAACTCAACCCAACAAAACTCAGCTCAATGAGACTTAACCAAACCAAACCCAACCCAACTCAACCCAGCCCAACCCAACCCAACTCAATCCAACTAAACCCAAGCCAATCCAAGTCAACCCAGCCCAGCCCAGCCCAGCCCATGATTACAGCTGAGATCCTGCCCTGGGCATCGCCTGTGGGACAGAAGGAGAAATCTTTGGGATTCAGGCATGGAGGAATCCCTGGATCCACCATCCCAAGCTGTGCCTGTGGGGCAGGAGAGGTGGGATGGCACAGCCCGAGCTTCAGGCTGCCCCAGGAGAACACGGAATGAGCCGGGATCAGGGGGGCATTGGGATTTATCCTCTCCTGAGCTGGGCCTGCCACCAGCAGCTCTGGAAGCTGGAATTGGAACTCTCCCAGCCTTCCCAGCTCATTTTCCCAGGCAGGAGCAAACCAACCCCATCCAGGTGCAAACGGGGCCTTGAGGAGCCCAAAAAGGCGGTGCAGAATTGTCCTGCCATGATTTTGTTGCTCCCAGCACTGTTAATATAATATTGGCTTTTCACAAATATTAAAATAGATTTTATTTGTGTAGTGTTGAAGTGACTTTGTTATATAGTTTTTATTTCTGTTGTTAATTAAGCTTAATTAAATAGCTGATATAAGTATACTTATATTAAAATACCTGCTTAGATAAGGTAATAACCCAATAAACATATAAAAATATTCCAGACAGAGCTTTCCTTTGGTTAAAGACTCAGTTTGTGATCCACAGGGATCTGATCCCAGATGGGATCCCAGATGGGATCCTGTGGGAACAGTGGGATCCATGGGACTGATCTGATCCAGATGGGATCCTGTGGGAACAGTGGGATCCATGGGACTGATCTGATCCCAGAGGATCCCTATGGGAACAGCAGGATCCACAGGGCTGATCTGATCCAGATGGGATCCTGTGGGAATAGACGGATCCGTGGGTCTGATCTGATCCCAGAGGATCCCTGTGGGAACAGTGGAATCCACAGGACTGATCTGATCCCAGAGGATACCTGTGAGGACAGCGGGATCCACGGGGCTGGTCTGACCCAGATGGGATCCCAGAGGATCCCTGTGGGAACAGCAGGATCCATGGGGCTGATCTGATCCTAAATGGGATCCTGTGGGAATAGCCGGATCCGTGGGGCTGATCTGATCCAGATGGGATCCCAGAGGATCCCTGTGGACACAGTGGGATCCACAGGGCTGATCTGATCCCAGGTAGGATCCTGTGGGATCCCTGTGGGGACAGCAGGATCCATGGGACTGATCCGATCCCAGATGGGATCCTGTGGGAACAGTGGGATGCATGGGGCTGATCTGATCCCAGAAACTCCCTGTGGGAACAGCAGGATCCACGGGGCTGATCTGATCCAGATGGGATCCCAGAGAATAGTGGGATCCACGGGGCTGATCCTGAGGATCTGCCCCACTGCCCTGTCCTCACACCCATCACAACCCCCAAAACTTTCTGCCCCTTCCGGAGGGGAACAAACCCGACCCATCCCGACCGTTCGGCGGCAGCCCGGGAGGGAGGGAGGGAGGGAGGGAGGGCAGACAGGGAGCCGCGTCCTTTGTGAATGCCCTGGCCACAAACAGATGGAATATCCATCAACTCCGGCCCTCTTTTCTTCGCTTTCAACTTTTTCCTGCTCCTCGCCTCCCTGCCCCCTCCGCCCCTCGCCCTCTCTCTCCGCGCTTTTGTTCGGCCTTTTCAAGCGGCCCGAGGTGATGGGGCCGGCCCCGAGTCCCGGCACATCTGTGGGCTCCATAAAAGGCCCCTCTGGCACTTCAATATTCATGGCCTCGTGCCTGTGGCAGGCGCAGGATCCAGCCCGGACAGAGGGAGGTGTTATAGATATCATATTTTATAATACAATACATATTATACAATAGATATTATATATATATAATTTATAATTCTATTATTTATATATTCTATAAATTGATATATATTATTATAATATAATTATAATATATCACAATACATTTTAGTGTTTATATATTATAAATTAAAATTATATAATATATTATTATATATTATTATATTATATTATATTATATTATATTATATTATATTATATTATATTATTATGTTGTTTATATGTAGTATTTATGATTCTATTATTTCTATAATATGAAATTATATAATATATTATTTCTAATTATATTATCTATATAATGATATAAAATTATATGTTATAATATATGATAATATATCAATATATTAATATATAGTATATGCATATATTATATATTATAATATATTAATATATTAGATCATATGATAATATTGGCTTTTCACAAATATTAAAATCGATTTTATATGCATAGTGTTAAAGTAACTTTGTTATAAAGATATAGTTTTTATTTCTGTTGTTAATTAAGCTTAGACATAGTAGTTAAATAACTATATTTGTTTTTAAATGCCTGCTTGGATGGGATAACATCCAATGAACACAGGATGAGGACACCTGCTACAGATCTGCCAACTACCAGCACTCACCATCCAAAAACAGGGCGGACCAAGGCCCAAAAACTGGAGGTGATAAAAAATTACTAAAACCACAGCCAAGGAATCCACATGCTCTAAAAACCAAACCCAAGGAGGAGCCAGGTTAAACAACCCTTAAAACATATAAACTGGTTTAGAGAAAATGTTTACTATCCATAGAAGTCTATGAATATACAACAGACTGATGCAATAGAAAAAATATTTAAAGAGTATCCCCAAAGATAACAGTGTATTTGTAATAACCTTTGCTCTATGGTCCTTGTCTCCTATTGTTTTTTATTAAACTTTTTACATTTTCACAGGAGAGTCAACATGTTTTTCACAGAGGGAAGGAGAGCAATGCCTTAGGATTTCAGCTTTTCTATTTTTCAGATCCTGTGCTGCATTAGTGCCCAACTCTAAACTCCACAGCCTGTTCTGCCAGCTGCTGTTCTCCTGTTTTATTCAGACACAACAATTCCTCTCTGGGCTGAAACTCAAGGACACCCTCCACTTTCAGGCCCCAAAAAGTACAAACAAAATGAGCTGGGGGGCAGCAAACTGGGGGTAAATGACTTCATCACCTGAAGCTGTGATTGGAGCATGAACCCCTGATATGCAAATGGGGTTAAAAATTTATAATTGTCTGAAAAACTCGTGCCCATTGTCCATTGTGGGTGTAGCCTCGGAGGTTTCTGACTGCCCAAGGTGTATCTGGATTTACAGGGATCAGATCTGATCTGATCCTGGATAATCCCTGGATTTACAGGGATCCAACCCCAGATAACCCCTGGATTTACAGGGATCCAATTTACAGGGTAAGGCAGCAGGGATGGGAGATCTGATCCCAGATAACCCCTGGATTTACAGGGATCTGATCCCAGAGAATCCCTGGATTTACAGGGTAGGGCAGCAGAGGTGGGAGATCTGATCCTGAATAACCCCTGGATTTACAGGGATCCCATCCCAGACAATCCCTGGATTTACAGGGATGTGATCCTGGATAACCCCTGGATTTACAGGGATCCAATCTCAGATAACCCCTGGATTTACAGGGATCCCATCCCAGACAATCCCTGGATTTACAGGGATGTGATCCTGGATAACCCCTGGATTTACAGGGTAAGGCAGCAGGGGTGGGACAACTGATCCCAGATAACCCCTGGATTTACAGGGATATGATCCCAGGGAATTCCTGGATTTACAGGGATATGATCCCAGATAACCCCTGGATTTACAGGGATATGATCCCAGATAACCCCTGGATTTACAGGGATCTGATCCCAGGGAATTCCTGGATTTACAGGGATATGATCCCAGATAACCCCTGGATTTACAGGGATCTGATCCCAGGGAATCCCTGGATTTACAGGGATCCAATCTCAGATAACCCCTGGATTTACAGGGATCTGATCCCAGCCTGCAGGGGACACTGCCAGGCCCAAGGGACCAGCGTGGCTGTGTCACCGGGGTTTGGGACATCAGGGGGAAGGAGCAGAGGGGACATTCCCTGTCCATGTCTGTCCCCACGGCTCCTCTGGGCCCTGGGGCAGCTCCGTGGGCTGGGCCTGGCTGCTCCTCCTCATCCTCAGCCCCAGTTTGGGGCTGGGATTCACCAATCAGTGCCACTCCTGGGCAGGGACAGGACAGGGACAGGGACAGGGACAGGGACAGGGACAGGGACAGGAACAATGACAGGGACAGGGACAGGAACAGGAACAGGGACAGGGACACCCTGGAGATGCTCAGCTCCAGTTTGGGGCTGGGATCCATCAATCAGTGCCACTCCTGGGCAGGGACAGGACAGGGACAGGGACAGGGACAGGGACAGGGACAGGGACACCCTGGAGATGCTCAGCCCCAGTTTGGGGCTGGGATCCACCAATCTGTGCCACTCCTGGGCAGGGACAGGAAGAGGGACAGGTACAGGGACAGGAACAGGGACAGGAACAGGGACAGGGACAGGGACAGGGACAGGGACAAGGACAGGGACACCCTGGGGATGCTCAGCCCCAGTTTGGGGCTGGGATCCACCAATCTGTGCCACTCCTGGCAGGGACAGGGACAGGGACAGGGACAGGGACAGGGACAGGACAGGGACAGGGACACCTTGGAGATGCTCAGCTCCAGTTTGGGGCTGGGATCCATCAATCTGTGCCATTCCTGGGCAGGGACAGGACAGGGACAGGGACAGGAACAGAGACAGGGACAGGGATAGGAACAGGGAGAGGGACAGGAACAGGGACAGGACAGGGACAGGGACACCCTGGGGATGCTCAGCCCCAGTTTGGGGCTGGGATTCACCAATCAGTGCCACTCCTGGGCAGGGACAGGGACAGGAACAGGGACAGGAACAGGAACAGGGACAGGGACAGGGACAGAGACAGGGACGGGAACAGAGACAGGGATAGGAACAGGGAGAGGGACAGGGACAGGAACAGGGACAGGACAGGGACAAGGACACCTTGGAGATGCTGAGCTCCAGTTTGGGGCTGGGATCCATCAATCTGTGCCACTCCTGAGCAGGGACAGGACAGGGACAGGGACAGGGACAGGGACAGGGACAGGGACAGGGACAGGAACAGAGACAGGGACAGGGATAGGAACAGAGACAGGAACAGGAACAGGGACAGGGACAGGGACAGGACAGGAACAGGGACAGGGACAAGGACAGGGACAGGGACACCCTGGAGATGCTCAGCTCCAGTTTGGGGCTGGGATCCATCAATCTGTGCCACTCCTGAGCAGGGACAGGGACAGGGATAGGAACAGGGAGAGGGACAGGGACAGGGACAGGGACAGGGACAGGGACAGGACAGGAACAGGGACAGGGACAGGGAGAGGGACAGGGACAGAGACAGGGATAGGAACAGGGAGAGGGACAGGGACAGAGACAGGGACAGGGACAGAGACAGGGACAGGGACAGGGACGGGGACACCCTGGAGATGCTCAGCTCCAGTTTGGGGCTGGGATCCACCAATCTGTGCCACTCCTGGGCAGGGACAGGGACAGGAACAGGGACAGGGACAGGGACAAGGACAGGGACAAGGACAGGGACAAACACAGGGTCACCCTGGGGGTGCCCAGCTGGCTGGGATCCCACCCTGAGCTCCAGCCTGTTGGAACCCTGGTTTCTGAGAATTTCAGACTTTCTGTGCTGACCCTCAAGAGAACACCACATTTAACCTGGAGCCATAGAGAAAACTTCCAAGATGGAATAATAAAACTGAGGTTATTGGTGCATAGTTTAAATAAAAGTGTATAATATCACATAATAGAAAACTTAGAGTTTCAGGTTATAGAATATAGTAATATATATAAAACAAGATAGAAGTTTTAGGACAGAAACTAATCCTTCTTTTTCATAAGTTTAAGTAATATTGTGTAATTAGATAAAAAGATCCACATTACAAGCCACAAATAGTGAGTTCCTAAGTTAAATTTTAAAAAAATTAAGGGCCATTTGTTAATTAAACAGTTTATCCTTACAAAGCCTTGTAAAGAGAAAGACACAGCTCCATTTTTAGTTTGTTAAAGTACTGTTAAACTCACAGTTTGTGAGCCTGTAACACAGATAAAAACTGATAAACACCTGAATCCAAGCAAGAAATGCCGAATCACACATTTCACCCCGACCCCAGCAAAAAAGAAGAGAAAAACTCAACACCAGCCCTGCCTGTTTTCCCTGTTTTCCCAGATCCCTAATCCAGGGAGAGATCCCTAATACAGGGACAGATCCCAATGCCAGGGACAGATCCCAATGCCAGGGACAGATCCCAGATCCAGAGACAGATCCCAGTGCCAGGGACAGATTCTGATTCCAGGGAGATCCCATATCCAGGGACAGATCCCAGATCCAGGGACAGATCCCAGTGCCAGGGACAGATCCCAATTCCAAGGACAGATCCCTGATCCAGGGACAGATCCCAGTGCCAGGGACAGATCCCAATGCCAGAGACAGATCCCAATGCCAGGGACAGATCCCAGGGACAGATCCCAGGGACAGATCCCAGATCCAGGGACAGATCCCAATTCCAAGGACAGATCCCAGTGCCAAGGACAGATCCCAGTGCCAGGGACAGATCCCAGATCCAGGGACAGATCCCAGTGCCAAGGACAGATCCCAATGCCAGGGACAGATCCCAGATCCAGGGACAGATCCCAGTGCCAGGGACAGATCCCAATGCCAGGGGAGATCCCAGTGCTAGGGACAGATCCCAGATCCAGGGACAGATCCCAGTGCCAAGGACAGATCCCAGATCCAGGGACAGATCCCAATTCCAAGGACAGATCCCAATGCCAGGGACAGATCCCAGTGCCAGGGACAGATCCCAGTTCCAGGGACAGATCCCAGATCCAGGGACAGATCCCAGTGCCAGGGGGAGATCCCAATTCCAAGGACAGATCCCAGTTCCAGGGACAGATCCCAGTGGCCCTGAGCCACCTCTTCCCTTCCCTCTCCTCGTGCTCCAGCTGGGAAATCAGGGATGCAGCAAAACTCAGGAAGGATTTTTGGAATATCTGATTTTTTATCCCCTGCCCACTTGCTGCACCCCTGTGAGCTTTGATTTGGGTATTCATTTTCTATACTATTAATGTTCTATACACATTCTATATACCTATATATTTATAAATAGATTTCTATATAGAAATACATTTATATGTGGATATCCACACCCTCCTGCCTCACCACAAACTCCACTTTCCCTCCTGCGTTTCTCCCACCTCCTCTCTCTTTCTCTCCACGTTTTCCCCCCTCCCCTGCCCGTTTTTCCCCCCAAAAATCGCTCCCAGCTCTCCATTCATGTCAGGAACCCCCGGGACGCCTTGGGCAGCCCCGGGATGCGCCGGGAGCGGGGCTGTGACATTCGCCCGCGATTGAACCCCCGGGCCCGGCCCTGCCGCGGCCGCCAGAAGAAAGAGAAGAAAGGGAAACGCAGGGAGGAGAGAATGCGAGTGACAGAAAGAAGGATTGAATGAAGGAGCGCGAAGAAAGGAAGATATCCCTGCGCCGCGCTCCTTTATCAGCGCTGTCATCTGGAGCAGGGCCCTGCCCGCATTGTCTCACCTTGGGCCGAACAAAAAAAGGGATTTTTTTTTTTGTGCGGATTCCTTTAGAGCTGCCAGGACCCGCACCTTAGGGGGTCGCGGGAGGCTGAATGTGCAGCTGACAGCCCCGAGCGGCCCCGGGTGATATCAATAAACCCCGACACCCGGCTCTTCAGCACTGCTCATGTGGAAGGTACGGCCTGAATATTAAAACCCCCGGGAAGGAGCCCGGGATGCCGCGGGGGGAGGGAGGGAGGGAGGGAGGGAGGGAGGGAAGGAGGGGTCGGGCCGGGGGATGCGGCGGCGCCGGCCCGGGCAGGGCAGCGGAACGAGGGGAGGGACGGAGCGGCTCCTGCCGCGCTCCCCGAGCTGCTCGGGGCCACCAGCCGGTGCCTCAGGGGTTTAATTTTTATATTTTTTGTGTATTTGTGACCCTGCAGTTCTTTAGTGTAGAACCCCAAACCCCACACGCAGTGCCAGCTGCTGTTCTCCCACACAACAATTCCTCCCTAGGCCCGGCAGCAAGGACACCTCACTACCTCATATATTCATTTAATATATTTTTTATTATTTGTTTTTGTAACTTGTAATATAACCCTGCAGTTCTTTAGTGTAGAACCCCAAACCCCACACGCAGTGCCAGCTGCTGTTCTCCCACACAGCAATTCCTCCCCAGGCCTGGCAGGCAAGGATGTGACCGTGTCACAGGGGTCTGAGGATGAGGGGAGAGACCAGGATCTGACTCCATGTTTCAGAAGGCTTGATTTATTATTTTATGATATATATATTATATCATAAAATAATAAATCAAGCCTTCTGAACTATATATATATTATAATAAAACTATACTAAAAAACTATCTATATTATATTTAAACTATACTAAAAGAACAGAAGAAAGGATTTCATCAGAAGGCCAGCTAAGAATAGAAAAATAAAAAATGATAACAAAAGTTTCTGTCTCGGTCAGAGAGTCTGAGCCAGCTGAGTGTGATTGGCCATTAATTAGAAACAACCACACGAGCCCAATCCCAGATGCACCTGTTGCATTCCACAGCAGCAGATAACCATTGGTTACATTTTGTTCCTGAGCCCTCTCAGCTCCTCAGGAGAAAAAATCCTAAGGAAAGGATTTTTCATGAAATGTGTCTGTGACACAAGGACACCTCACTGCCTCAGGATTTCATAGATTCATTTAATAGATTTTTTATTATTTGTATTTGCAATTTGTAATTTGTAATATAATCCTGGGTTCTTTAGTGTGTAACTCCAAACCCCACAGGCAGTGCCAGCTGCTGTTCTCCCGTTTGGGGCAGACACAACAATTCCTCTCCAGGCCTGGCAGTCAAGGACACCTCCCTGCCTCAGGCCCCCAGAGATTCAACAAAAGGGAGCTGGGGGAGCAAACTTGGGGTGAATGGCTTCATTAGCTGAAGCTGGAATTGGAGGATGAACCCCCAACATGCAAATGGACCAAAGTTATCAAAGTGTGAAACCCATGAGCCGTGGTCCAGTTTTGGGTGCAGCCCCTGCCTGAGATGCACCTGAGGGCCCTTCAATAAATAAATTCACCTGCTTTTTATTTCCTCAATTTTGTCCAGCCTCTGTTTTTAGGCAGCCCCAAAAGGCACCACAGCCAGGGCAGAGGGAATAAAGGATGGGGTGGCAGCTTCTCCCACAGCTGCTGAAATTGGAATTCTCCTCCAGGAGCCCAGCAACAACCCTGGAATCACATCCTGCTCCCATGGAACTGCTCCCACCCTGCTCTGCTCAAAATTCATCTCTGTCAGGTGATGAAAAATCAGATCTTTTATCCAAAAATGGGTTTCCATCCATGGAAAAGGCCTGGTTTCCTCATGGGGTGGAACTCCCATTCCTCATGGGATGGAGTTCCCATTCCTCGTGGATGGAGCTGCCATTCCTCGTGGGATGGAATTCCCATTCCTTATAGGATGGAGTTCCCATTCCTCATGGCATGGAGTTCCCATTCCTTATAGGATGGAGCTCCCATTCCTCATGGGATGGAGCTCCCATTTCTCATGGGATGGAGTTCCCATTCCTCATGGATGGAGCTCCCATTCCTTATAGGATGGAGCTCCCATTCCTCCTGGGATGGAGCTCCCATTCCTTATAGGATGGAGCTCCCATTCCTCATGGGATGGAGCTCCCATTCCTCATGGATGGAGCTCCCATTCCTTATAGGATGGAGCTCTCATTCCTCATGGATGGAGCTCTCATTCCTCCTGGGATGGAGCTCTCATTCCTCATGGATGGAGCTCCCATTCCTTATAGGATGGAGTTCCCATTCCTTATAGGATGGAGCTCCCATTCCTCATGGATGGAGCTCCCATTCCTTATAGGATGGAGCTCCCATTCCTTATAGGATGGAGCTCCCATTCCTCATGGATGGAGCTCCCATTCCTTATAGGATGGAGCTCCCATTCCTTATAGGATGGAGCTCCCATTCCTCATGGGATGGAGTTCCTGGCCCCCAGCAGGGACAGAGCCCAGCTGTGCCACCTCCCAGGCTGGGGACAAGGCAGGAATCCCAAATCCCTCCTGCTCCGGGGTTCCTGAGGCCCAGCAGGGAATTCCCAGCCACCACACGGAGGTGCTTGGGCACAGCACCACCAGGGAAGAACCTGGGATTTTTCCTGGGTTTTGGCACAAAATATTCCCTTCCCAGCTCGGATCTCATAGGAACAATGGCAGGAGGGGCTCATCCCATGGGAACCCTGAGCACCCTCTCACACCAGGGCCAGCCCTGCAGCCCCATTTCTGCAGGAAATTGCCCCAATTTATCCCTTGGGGTCTCAGACACCAATTCCACTGAAGGATGGGGGGGCAAATCCCACCCCAGGCTGTCCTGGGTGAGGGAAGGACATGGATGTCCCCAAGGCCACCAGCCAGGAGAAGTTTCCAAGGACACAGGACATGGATGTCCCCAAGGCCACCAGCCAGGAGGAGTTTCCAGGACACAGGACATGGATGTCCCCAAGACTGGAGCTCCCAAGGAGTTTCCCAGGACACAGATGTCCCCAAGGCCACCACCCAGGAGGAAACTCCCAAGCTTCCAGTCCCACAGGAGTTGGGACTTTGCTGTCCAGGGATTGCCTCTGACATCAAATTTTTGGTTCCCCTGGGATCACAACGGCACCAAGGGGATGGGAATTTTGTGCTTGGATCCAGGTGGGATCTCTGGGATCCCTGTGGACGCTCAGCCTCCTGGGCAGGAGCTGGTTCTGGCACTCAGCATCTCCTGACCCGCGCGTGGGATGGCACCAAACCTGTTCTGAGCTAAACCACCAACAGAGCAGATCCTAAAGGCTGGAAAAAGGGTCAGAAACCCCAAGGAAACTCTTGGAAAACCAAGCAGGGAAGAGCTGCAAGGAGAAAATCCCCACCCTCAGCTCGAGAAATGAAATATCCCAGGAAAAATGGAAAGGAAAAACCTTTCCCTGAGGGCTCCTGAGGAGCCCACGTGAGATTCCCTCACCCATCCAAGTTTCCAGGAATCTGGGATTTAAGTGCAGGAAATATCCCAGGAAAAACCTTTCCCTGAGGGCTCCTGAGGAGCCCACGTGAGATTCCCTCACCCAGCCAGGTTTCCAGGAATCCAGGACTGAATACGGGAAATATCCCAAGAAAAGCCTTTCCCAGCTGCTGAGGAACCCACATGAGATTCCCTCACCTTTCCAGGCTCCCGGGAATCCGGGATTTTGGCTCCAGGTTCGGAAAGCTGAGCCCTGACCCTGCCAGAGCTGAACCCCTCTCTCCCCAGCCCTTCTCCCCAGTTTCCAGAGCAGAAAAAATTCCCTGGAATTCTTAAGGAAGTTTTGATGTTCCTGCCTGGGAATGTAGGGAAATGATTGCATCCTGGACACTCCAGGAGCTTCCCCTCCTGGGAGAGGGGAACTGGATTAAGGAATTGCTTCCCCCTGGAATGTGAGACACTCCCAGATTTCAGCAGTTGGAATTGTCCAGATTCCCGGTGTTTGGGGGGGCTGAAACAATATTGGGGTTTTTTTCTCTCTTTTCTATTTTTCCAGGGTTTCTGCAGCCCAGGATTGGGACTGGAGGGGTTTTGGGGAGGGAAAATGGGACAAGGGAGAAGCTGAGGGTGGGAATTCCTTTTCACTGGGAATAAAACCTGGATGTGCCGACTCCCAGCTGGGCCCTCCAGAGATTGTGGTTCCAGAAGGAACAGGTGGGGATTCCTGGCATTCCAACCACATGATTCCCAGCAGGTCATTCCTTTGGAATCCAAAATTCCTGCTCCAATGGAAGTGAAACATTCCCTGAACATTCCCTGGAGTCAAGGAATTTCCTGGCCTGTCCCTCTTCCCTCCATGCCCAAAGATTCTCAAAGATTCCAATCCCAGAGCTCCTGGAGCTGCTGGACAATTCCAGAGCAGTGGCAGCCACAGAGAGATCCCAACTCCAGGGATAGATCCCAGTGCCAGGCAGGGAAACACTCAGGACCCACTTGGCCAATCCAGCTTGGAAACCCCAGGTGCCCTTGGAAAAACCTGGAATTCCTTTGTTTTCATGGATGTTTTCTAAACGAGTCAACGGAGGCAGGACTTTCTCAAAAAAACCTGGGATTTGGGAAAAGCCATTGCTCTGGAAAATGGGAGGGCTGGGATGCTCTCCTGGGATATTCATTTAAATCCTGGGGAGCTCCACTGGGATATTCAACCTGGGAATGAGTGGGAATGGCTGGGAATGATTGGGAATGGTTGGGAATGGTTGGGAATGAGTCAGAACGGCTGGGAGTGGCTGGGGATGGTTGAGAGTGACTGGAAGTGTCTGGGAATGGTTGGGAATAACTGGGAATGGCTGGGAATGTTTGGAAATGGGCTGGAAACAGGCTGGGAATGGCTGGGAATGGTTGGGCATTACTGGGAATTACTGGGAATGAGTGGGAATGGCTGGGAATGACAGAATTCCCTGCCATTCCATCCCCAGCCATTCCAGAGCCATGGAAACCCCTGGAAGTTCCCAATCCACAGGCAAAGAACCTGAAATCCACCAAAATTCCAACACCCGGCTCCGAACCCTCCCCACTCGGGCTCAGTCCAGTTCACCACAGCCACAAATCCATAAATCATCCTCATCGTGATAAATCCATGAACTATCCCAGAATTCCCATGGGAATTCCCTTCAAGAAGCCAAATTCCACCTTTCTATCCTTTCTCATTCCCACAGAACAGCTCTTGGATCCGTTTCATTCCCACAGCAGCAAAGTTCCCCTTCGGAACCCTCAAAATTCCGTCAGAACCATGGAAAAGTACAGATTGGGAGCCTCATTTTATGCACTTAAAAAATTCCTAAAATCTGGAATTTTTAGCACAGGACTGAGGCTTAGATCTAAAACATTCCCACAGCAAACTCATAAAAGGAATTCCTTATTATCCCAAATGCCTCTTCCCAGAACCCAACGCTCTTCCTTGGAATTTCAGGCCATTCCTCAGGATTTTTAGGCCCCTTTGGACTTTCCCAAGTTTTCCTGGGGCATTCCGGGTATTCCCCAATATTCCCCAATCCTGCACAATGTCACCCTCTGCTGACGCCTTCCCAGAGGAGTTTCCTCACCAAAAAGGGCCAATTTTATCCCAAATCCTGCCCCAGGCAGCTCCCAGGGCTGGGCAATTCCCGATGGAAACTTGGGATACTCCGGGATTGCCCAAGGGGATCTTCCCGGGGCTGGGAATTCCTGGCGGCTGCTGCTGCTGCTGCCAAAATCTGGGAGGGATTTTTTCCCATAAAAAATCTGATATTTGATCCCTGGGATCAAATTCTGCAGGGGCTGGAAAAGCATCCAAGAAAACACCAGGATCGGGATTGGAATGATGTTTGTGCACAGAAGGAGGAGGGAAAAGCCCCAAAATTGCCTTTTTTTTTTTTTTTTGCCAGCAAAATTCTGCTCTGGGATCTGCAAGTCTGGGAGGCGGCAAAAATCATCTCAGTCAGGTTATGAAAAATCAGATTTTTTATCCAAAAATGGGGTTTAATCCATGGAAAATCCTGATCTCCTCGTGACCTCCATCACTTCATGGAATTGTTTCTCCTTAAAAAGCCTGGATTTGGCCCTTTTTGAGCCTTTCCTTGAGTTTTATGGGGGGAAACAACTCCAGCTGGGATTTATTGTGTCCCAAAGAAATGGGAAATGGAAATAAATTGGAATAAATGGAAATCCAGGTGAATTCCTGGCAAGGTTCACACCTGGATGTAGGTGGGGAGAATCCCAGGAAACACAAATATCCCTATAAAAATAATATCTGGGATTTATGGGTTTATAAAAATCTATGTGATGCCAAAATCATGGAGGGGATGGAGAACAGATCCGGGAAAAATGAGATAAATATCAATGAATTAATTAATCCGTTATTAAATAGAAATGTGCATTCTTGGATCTAAAGGCGAGTTATTAAATATGAATGTGAATTGTTAAATAGAAATGGGAATTATTAAATCTGAATTACAGCCCTGGGAATGGTGAGGTTGGGAGCAGGGGAGGGGAATTTTATCTGGATCAATAAATATTGATCTGGATCAATAAAGGGGGAAAAAGTGGGGGGGGGGAGGAAAAGGGGAAAAAAAGGGGGGAAAGGGAAGAAAAGGGGGAAAAAAGAGGGGAGAAAGGGGGAAATGGGAAAAAGAGGGGGGAAAGGGGGAAAATGGGGGGAAAAGAGGGGAAAAGTGGTGAAAGGGGGAAAATGGGGAAAAAAGGGGAGAAAAGTGGGGGAAAAGGGGGAAAATGGGGAAAAAAGGGGAGAAAAGTGGGGGGAAAAGGGGGAAAAGGGAGGAAAAATGGGAAAAAAGGGGGAAAGGGGGGGGAAAGGGCAAAAAGGAGGGGAAAAGGTGGGGAAAAGGGTGAAGGGGAAAAGGGGGGGAAGGGAAGGTTTGGGAAGGGAAGGTTTGGGAAGGGAAGGTTTGGGAAGGTTTGGGAAGGTTTGGGAAGGGAAGGGAAGGTTTGGGAAGGTTTGGGAAGGGAAGGGAAGGTTTGGGAAGGTTTGGGAAGGTTTGGGAAGGGAAGGGAAGGGAAGGGAAGGGAAGGGAAGGGAAGGGAAGGGAAGGGAAGGGAAGGGAAGGGAAGGGAAGGGAAGGGAAGGGAAGGGAAGGGAAGGGAAGGGAAGGGCCCTGAGTGACCAAGGCTGCCCCTTTGATTAATTAATGGCCCTAATTGGGGCTGGTTGAGCCTGGCCTGGCCCTGCAGAAGGACAGACAGAGGGATAGAGGGATGGACAGAGGGACACTGGAGATTTTCACCCCTTCCTTCTGTTTCATCCCCCAAACCCACAGAGGATATTCCAGGAGAGGGGCTGGGAATGCCCTGGCAGGGAGGGATAAACTCCAGCAGGAAGGGTTTTTAGGGAAAGGCGTTTTCCATTATTATAAACTCCAGCAGGAAGGGTTTTTAGGGAAAGGTGTGGGGAATGAGGGGTGAGAGAGGGAATGACAGGATTAGAGACGAAATTGGGGAGGTTTGGATGGGATATTTGGGATCAATCCCACCCTGTGGAGGCGGAGAGGCCCTGGATGGAATTCCCAGAGAAGCTGTGGATTCTCCATCCCTGGCTGTGCCCAAGGCTGGGCAGGGCTTGGAGCCGCCTGGGGTCCCTGGGGTGGAGCAGGATGGGCTCCAAGGTCCCTACAGCCCAGCCCATCCCACGATCCCAGGAAAAATCAGGACAGGGAGAGGACACAGGGTGACAGCAGGGGCAGATCCCACAGGGAGAGCTGGGTTTGGATGGCTTGGGACGGGTGGAGCTCACACAGGGACAGAGAGGAGGGATTTGAGTGGAACAACTCCCGATATCCCCGCGGAGTGGGGAATAAAAACCCCTCATGAATAAAAACACCTTAGGAATAAAAATCCCTAAGGAATAAAAACCCTCGTGGAATTAAAAACCCTAAAGGAATAAAACCCCCTTAGGAATAAAAACCCTAAGGAATAAAAACCCTCGTGGAATTAAAAACCCTAAAGGAATAAAACCCCCTTAGGAATAAAAACCCTAATGAATAAACCCCCCTTAGGAATAAAAACCCTTCAGGAATAAAAACCCCTCAGGAATAAAAACCCCTGAGGAATAAAAAACCCTAAGGAATAAAAACCCCTAAAGGAATAAAAACCCCTTAGGAATAAAAACCCCTAATAAATAAAAAACCCTTAGGAATAAAACCCCCTTAGGAATAAAAACCCCTAAGGAATAAAAACCCCTTAGGAATAAAACCCCCTTAGGATGAGCCCTTAGGAGGTCACCCCTGCCCCCGCAGCCACACCAGGCTGCTCCTGCCAGCAGGAATTTTCCTCTTTAAATCCCAGCCATTTCTTTCTCCAGTGTCCAAATGCCAGAGAGGGAAATCCGGGCAGGCCGCAGCTAAGTCCTAAAAATCTCCTTTTTCTTTTTTTTTTTTTTTTTCCTCTTTTCCCTGCTCTTATTTCTTTGGATTCCAACAAAGCTCCCTGGGAAGGGCACAGAGCACGAGGCTGTGCTCAGAGCTGCACTCAGAGGTCACTGGGGGTGGCTGTCCCTGCTCCAGCTGGCCCCAGGTCAGGGACACACCAGGATGGCCCTGGGGGACCGGCTCAGGGATGAGCCTGGTGAGGGAAGTGGGGCTGGGGTTAAATTTGGGATGAGCTGCTCGGCCCCGAGGCCCTGGAAGGGCTCTTGGTGCCCCAGAACAGCTTGGCCCCAAAATCGTCCCCACAGGGACAGCCCAGGCGGTGTCACATGAACTGGGAGCTGTCCCCAGCTCTGCAGAGAGCCTGGAGATGATTTAGGGACTGATCCCCGAAATTGTCCCCACAGGGACAGCCCAGGTGGTGTCACAGCACTGGGACATGAACTGGGATCTCTGCAGAGAGCCTGGGCCCAGATTTGTGGCCCTGATCTCTGAAATTGTCCCAGCTGGTGGTGGTGTCCCCAAAATTGTTCCAGTCAGTGTCACAGTGAGGGGACATGGCCTGGGAGCTGTCCCCAGACCTTCAGAGAGCCCGGGGCCGGATTTATGGGGCTGATCCCTGAAACTGTCCCAACTTGGACAGCCCAGGTGGTGTCACAGCACTGGGACATGAACTGGGAGCTCTGCAGAGAGCCTGGGCCCAGCTTTGTGGGGCTGATCCCTGAATCCATCCCCACAGGGACACTCAGGCACTGTCACAGCACTGGGACATGAACTGGGATCTGTCCCCAGCTCTGCAGAGAGCCCTGGCCCAGATTTATGGGGCTGATCCCTGATATTGTCCCCACAGGGACAGCCCGGGTGGTGTCACAGTGAGGGGACACAGCCTGGGAGCTGTCCCCAGCTCTGCAGAGAGCCTGGAGCTGATTTCAGGGCTGATCCCCAAAATTGTCCCCACAAGGACAGCCCAGGTGGTGTCACAGCACTGGGACATGAGAGAGCCCGGGCCCAGATTTTTTCCCCAGATCTGGGAAAGCAGCGCTCAACTGCCAAAACCCCAAAACCCAAAACCCCAAACCCAAAACCCCAAACCCAAAATCTCAAAACCCCTCTCAGGCCACGAGGGACAGAACAAAACCTCCTCAGATCTTCTCCTCACTCCACAGCGAGTTCTTTCTCCCAGCGGTTCTTTCTCCCAGTTTAACCAGTACAGGCCACCTTAAACTCAAAAAAAACCCCAAATCCAAACCCTCAGAAAATTCAGGAAAACTCCCGGAAGGCTCCACGTTTTCCCCAGGAGCTCCTGCCACCACGAGCTGCCTTTCCAGGGCAGAATTCCCGCTGCTCCCCCTCTCCCTGCCCCGATCCCGGCGACTTCCAAGGGCCCCGATCAATCTCGGCCCCTTCCCCCGCCCGCTCCCGGCCGTTCCCAGGGAAAAAGGCGCCTTCGCCCGGGAAGGTGGTGGAAAAAATGTGGACAAATTTCTGATTTGCAACACTCTGGGCACGGGCTGATTGCCATTGTTGGAGTGCAAATGTAGAAATAAAGCAAAACGAAGATTCCGGGGTGAGGCCGATGAAAAGCAGAAAACGAGGAATTTTATGGCCATAAGTGGCGTGGGCTAATGGGGATTTTTGAGGCACTGGACCATGGTGGTTCCTTAGCTCCGGGATTGCTGGGAGAGGCGCTCGGTTCTTAATTGCTGCCACGTCTGGTGGTGGCTGTCACTGCCAGGGGAGTGCGGGCACAGGGAGTGGCCCCAGAAACTCCAAACCAGCCCTGAAAATCCCAATCCAGCTATGAAAATCCCAAACCAGCCCTGAAAATCCCAATCCAGCTATGAAAAAGCCAAACCAGCCCTGAAAATCCCAAACCGGCTCAAAAATCTCAAACCAGCTCTAAAAATCCCAATCCAGCCACAAAAATCCTAAACTAGCCCTGCATAATCCCAAACCAGCCCTGAAAAACCCAGTCCAGCCACAAAAAACCCAAACCGTCCCGAAAATCCTAAACCAGCCCCAAGAATCCCAAACCAGCCCTGAAAATCCCAAACCAGTCCCAAAAAATCCCCAAACCAGCCCTGCATAATCCAAACCAGCCCTGAAAATCCCAAACCAGCCCTGAAAATATCAATCCAGCCCTGAAAATTCCAAACCAGCCCTGCAGAATCCAAACCAGCCCTGAAAATCCCAAACCACCCTGAAAATATCAATCCAGCCCTGAAAAGCCGTAACGAGCCCTGAAAATCCCAAACCACTGCCAAAAATCCCAAACTGGCCCTGAAAATCCCAAAACAGCCCTGAAAATATCAATCCAACCCTAAAAAATCCAAACCAGCCCCTCAAAAACCCAAATCAGCCCTGCATAATGCAAACCAGCCCTGAAAATCCCAATCCAGCCCTGAAAATCACAAATCAGCCCCAAAACCCCAAACCAGCCTCAAAAATCCCAAACCAGCCTTTGAAAGCTCCAAACCAGCCCCAAAAAACCAATCCACCCCTAAAAAATCCAAACCAGCCCCAAAAAACCCAATGCGGCCCTGAAAAATCCCAATCCAGCCCAGTCTCCCCAGTGCCAGGGGCTGGGATTGAAGGATTTTCCTTGGAGGGGAGGGACTCTGGGAAAAGGCAAAGCTGATCCCAAAGGATGTGAATTCCCTCCTTCTGTGCAGATCCAGGAAATCCAACCCCTCCTTCCCTGGCACATCCCAATATTTCAGCTCCACACCCCAGAACAGCTCCTGGTGTTCCCCAGTCCGTTTGTCCATCCCCAGTTCCCTGAGCCCAGAATTCCCTTGGATGCGTCCCCATGTGGGAACAGCCCCACAGGCTGCACTTCCACAACAGAAATCCCTATAAAATCCCCCAAATATCATCCTCTCCCTTCCCAGGAAACTCAGGAATCCTAAAAGGATTCCCTGTGCTAAAATCCCAATCCTGAGCTCGGAGTTTTGTCAGGAATTTTCTTCCTGGTGGAGCTCAGGAAAGGGGAATGACACATTTTTAAATTGACGCCATAATCAGCTCGATAAAAATTCCCAAACTTTTGGGAATCTTGGGCTGAGCGAGCCCACAACATCCCAAGAATCCCTGGGTTTAATTTGATTTAATCAACACCTCCCTCTCCATGGGACCCTTCCCGTTTTGGCAGGAAAAACCCAAATTCTGGATGTGCAGCCAGGTCACTTCTACTCCATGGAAGCTGATTATTCCCCACATTCCAAGAAAACCCAATCCCAAACCTCCCTGTGTAGGGATTCTGCCGGCAAAATCCCTTCCCAGTTTATTTCCTAAATTAAATTGCAACGAGGGAGCTCCTCCTGATATTTTTGGGAGTGGAAAATTCCCCCTTCACTGCATGGAAAATCAAAACTCCCTCACCAAGGAGCTGGGAAATTTCATTCCCTGGGAATGGGTTTGCCCTCCGGACTGCTGGGAACAAATGGAATTGTTGGGAAATTCCAAACTCCAGCCTGACCCCGCTCCCAAAAGTGCTGGAGAACAACTCAGGGCGCGCTTTCCAAACTTTGGGAAAAGTGAAAAAACCAACAACAAAACAACAAAAAGAACACGAAACCCAGGCTCCTTTCTTTTCCTGTGTCCTTTGAACCCTTTGGGATAATTTTCCTTCCAGGGGCCTGGATTTGTTCCAGGGTTTGGAAGTGGGAAGCGCTTGGGGGATCTGCTCCGGGGGATCAAATCCCAACCAAATCCCAACCAAATCCCAACCAAATGGCCCCAAAGGGTTTCCAGGTGGCTGCACCCCCACGAGCCCCCGTTCCCAAAATTCCGGCCCATCTCTCCCATCCCAGCCAGAATCCCGAGCTGGGCCCCGAACGTGGAGCTCGGGGACACCCGGGGGGGATTTGGGGTCCCAAGGAGGATCCGGGAAAAGGAATGGGACCGGGATTTGGGGATTTGTCCCTCCTGTCCTGGTTCAGCTCTCTCAGTGCCTTGGCAGCTTTGGGGACACTGAGTCACAACAGCTTTGGGGACACTGAGAGCCCTCTGGGGACACTGAGAGCACTTTGGGGACACTGAGCCCTTTGGGGACACTGAGAGCACTCTGGGGACACTGAGCCCTTTGGGGACACTAAGCACTATGGGGACACTGAGGCCCAATACCTTTGGGGGCAGTGAGAGCCCTTTGGGGACACTGAGCACTTTGGCGACACTGAAAGCCACAGCAGCTTTAGGGACACTTGAGAGCACTTTGGGGACATTTAGAGCACTTTGGGGACACTGAGAACACTGTGGGGACACTGAGCCCTTTGGAGACACTGAGAGCTTTGGAGATACAGAGAGCTTTGGGGACACTGAGAGCCCTTTAGGGACACCAAGTCACAACAGCTCCGGGGACACTGAGCACTCTGGGGACACTGAGCCCCAACAGCTCTGGGGACATCGACCCCTTTGGGGACACTGAGCCCTTTGGTTTCGCCAAGCACTTTGGGGACACTGAGAGCCTTTTGGGGACACCGAGCGCTTTGGGAACACCCAGTCCCGTGGCCACAGCCCAGGCAGGGGTTGGGGTTGGGGTCTCCTCCCCTGGGGACAGGAGCTGCCACCACCAGCCCTGGTGTCACACTGGGACTGGGAAGGGAAGGAAGGGGAATTGCCCAGGTCACGGAATCACAGGTTTGGGATGGATCACACAAATCCCAGAGGTTTGGGATGGATCACACAAATCCCAGAGGTTTGGGATGGATCACACAAATTCCATAGGTTTGGATCACACAAATCCCAAAGGTTTGGGGTGGATCACACAAATCCCAAAGGTTTGGGATGGATCACACAAATTCCACAGGTTTGGGATGGATCACACAAATTCCATAGGTTTGGGGCGGATCACACAAATCCCAAAGGTTTCAGATGGATTGTGCAAATTCCACAGGTTTGGGATGGATTGTGCAAATTCCCTAGGTTTGGGATAGATAACACAAATTCCATAGGCTTGGATCACACAGCTTCCACAGGTTAGGAATGGATGGTGAAAATCCCAAAGGTTTGGGATGGATGACACAAATCCCAAAGGTTTGGGGTGGATCACACAAATTCCATAGGTTTGTATCACAGAACTTCCATAGGTTTGGAATGGATTGTGCAAATCCCAAAGGTTTGGATCCTACAACTCCTCCAGGTCTGGACTGGACCCACAGCTCCCATTGGGATTCCCGGGAGGAACCTCCCTGGGGTCCATGCATCCCATGGGGCCGATCCTGCCCCATTCCCCATTCCCAAAACGCACCAGTGAATGGGGGAATTCTGGGATCACAGCCAGGGAATCCCCCAAATCTGAGTTTTCCCTGGATATCCCGTTTGGGATGAGCTTTGACCCCATTCCACGAGGCCCTTTCCCAATTAACACCCAAATTCCAGCTCTCCAACACAGGCCCTGGAAGAGGATTTGGGATATGGGACCAGTCAGATAAAATATGGGATAAATCATGGCAATTTGGGATGTGAAACCACTCAGATGAAATATGGGATAAATCATGGGGGATTTGGGATGTGAAACTGCTCAGATGAAATAGAGGATAAATCATGGCAGATTTGGGATATGGGACCAGTCAGAAGATGAAATATGGGATAAATCATGGCGGATTTGGGATATGGGATGACTCAGATGAAATATGGGATAAATCACAGCAATTTGGGATGTGAAACCACTCAGATGAAATACGGGATAAATCATGGGGGATTTGGGATTTGAGACCACAAGGACCAAAGGCTACGAATCAGATTTTAAGGGTGATAATTAACGGGGATCTCCAACCCGGCCCCGTTTCTAGGCCATGGTGCAGAATTCCCAATTCCACCTTTAAGGCTCCTTCCAGCCCAAAGCATTCCCTGATTTTCCAGTGCCACCCCCAGAACATTCCCACTATCCCGAGCTGCTCCAAGCCCCGTCCAGCCCAGTCTTGGACCCAGGAGTTGTGGAACATTCCAGATTTTCAGCCCTCAAAGCCATGACTCAGTTCCGTATTTTTCAGGGAAAATAGAGGGAATGCATGGAGCAGGGGGGGGGTTCGGAGTTAGGGATTGGATTTGGGATGAAATAACCTGGAAATGGGGGAAAATCAGGGATTTTTAAATCCATATCTGGAGCTAAGAGATGAAATTCCATAAATTCCATAAATCCCCCTACTTATGGCAAAATCCCTCCTGCGTGAGCTCTGCTCCGGGAATATCCAAGGAGATCCCAAATCCAGGGAAAGGCCGATTCCCACTGAGACAAGGATCTCAAATCCAGGGAAAGGCTGATTCCCACTGTGCCAGAGATCCCAAATCCAGGGAAAGGCCGATTCCCACTCCCCTTTCCCAGCTGTTCCCAGTTTTCCAGGAGGTGGGAGTGGAAGGATCTCCTGGTTCTCCCAGCGTGGGGCCTCTCAGATGGAGGGAATTAAGCCAGGCCTAAGCGGTTGCAGGTTTGGGAGCCGAGACAATCGGGAGCGAATTTCCAGTGGGGAATTCCCGGCCCCCAGGAGCGCACGGATTAATCGGGAGATGCGGTTGTGAGCGCCGGCCTTTTCCTGTGCCCCAGGAAAACACAAACCCATTTTCCATGGATCAGCCCCAATGAATCCCAGACCAGAAAGGTGGAGATGTGGGAAAGGGGGGGGCAGGAACCGATCCCTGCTCTGATCCATGGAAATCTCCCATGGAATATCTCCCGTTCCCTGCAGGGAATTCAGGGATTTCTCCACCATCCATGAGAGATTAGAGATGGGAAAGGAAGGGAATCACTTCCCAAATAAAATCCCATACACAGGAGAGTGGGAAAACCCAGGAGGTGCAGAATTTGTGGATCCCCAGATCCCAAATCCCTCCAGCTCCTCCTCAAATTCCCCCTCAGCTTCCAGAACTCCCCAGAGCGAATCTGAACATGTTTCTCGCCCTTTGATCCCTGAGACTCTACTCAAAGTTGGGTTGGGAATGTGGAGGAATTCCAAAAGACACAAAATTCCTTCAGGGGGACACAGAATTCCTTCCAGGAGACTCAGAATTCCTTCCAGGAGCCACAATTCCTTCTGGAACTGGGAGCTCCCAGTGGGACATGAGGTGGAACCTCCAGGTTTTCATTCCCTCCCACACAAAAATCCCAATTATTTTTCCCTTTTTCTGGGGTGCAGAGCCCCAGACCCCACTGAGGATGTGCTGCTGACACTCCCAGATTTTCCAGCTGCCCCCATTTCCCTGGAGCACTTCCCAAAGTCTTTCCTTTCTGCCCCAAACCACAAATTGCCCAATCCCAGGTGGAATAAACCTGGGAACATCTGCCCCAGGGATTCCCAGTGGTGCCAGCAGCCTTTAATCCCGGTTTTTTGGGTTAACTGGGATGTGGCCTGGAGCTCTTTGGGGCCCTTTTCCAGCATCAAAGCTCACGTTTGTGATGCTGAACCTGGAAATCTTCAAAACGTTTTTCTAAGTTAAAATTTTTGGGGGAGAAAAAAGAGAAAAAAGGAGATACCAAAAGCTCTGAAGTTTTTGAGGCTTTTTCTTTGGGAATGTGCTTTGATTTCGGGGTTTAATGGGAATAAAATTCCCTCCTCCTCCTCCTCCTCTCTGCACCCCCGATGGAATTTTTGCTGCCAACAGGAGCTGGGAGAAGCAAACTTGGCATAAATTGTCCCAGAAAACAAGGAAATAATGGCCCTTTGCTCTTCCCACTGGGAATGCTGGCTGGAGCTGGGAATGGCTCCCCGGGAGCAGAGGTGAGCCCTCAATTGTGTCTTTAATTAATTAATTAAGGGCAGAGCGAGCTGAGCTTTGCTCGGAGCGCTGGAACCCAGCTGGGGGCAGCAGCCTCTTGTTTGATGCCAGGAATATTCAGGAATGAGCTCCAGGCCCTGCTTGAATACCCCCAAATCATCCCGAAAAAATCCCAATTTTGGGGAGTTCGGTGCCTTCCAACAACTCCAGGGGGGTCCCTCAGCTTTTCCCGGGATTTTGGCTCTTCCTGGCACCACGGGAGGAGGTTTTGGGAGCTGATTCCTGGAATTCTTCTTAGCAGGCTGCCCCAATCCCTAAAATGCTGCTTACACCGGGAATCCTCTCAGGGACGGGATGGGATGGGATGGGATGGGATGGGATGGGATGGGATGGGATGGGATGGGATGGGATGGGATGGGATGGGATGGGATGGGATGGGATGGGGTTCCTTGGGATAAAGCCGCCCACAGAGCTAAGCCTTGGCAGGCTGAGCTTTATTCCCAGGCTTTTCCTGTGAGCTCATTTTCCTCCCAATCTCCAGGCCTGTGTCCCACCTTTGGGTAAAATCCTGTGGGTGCCATGGGAATCTGGGGATTTGGGAATTTGGGAATTTGCCACCCTAAATGTGCCAGGTTTTGGAAGGGAATGAAAAGCTGGGGATGGGGTCCCGCTTCAGGGATTCGTGCATGAGGTTCTGGCCATGGCTTTGCTGCTGGAATTCCAGGAAAACCTTGGGAAAGCAGGGAAAGCAGCTTCCCTTGGGTTATCCCCGTCTCTTCCCTGCTCTGGGGCATCCCATAAATCCGGGGAATTTCAGCCCCAAAACCCAGGGAAATTCCATCCATCCATGGATCCATCATCCATTCCATCCATCCATCCATCCATGGATCCATGGATTCCATCCATCCATCATCCATCCATCCATCCATCCATCCATCCATCCATCCATCCATCAATAGATCCATGGATTCCATCCATCCATCCATCATCCATCCATCCATCCATCCATCATCCATCCATGGATTCCATCCATCATCCATCCATCCATCCATCCATCATCCATCCATCCATCCATCCATCCATCCATCCATCCATCATCCATCCATCCATCCATGGATTCCATCCATCATCCATCCATCCATCCATGGATTCCTTCCATCCATCCATGGATCCATTCATGGATTCCATCCATCCATCCATCCATCCATCCATCCATCCATCATCCATCCATCCATGGATCCCATCCATCCATCATCTGTCCATCCATCCATCAATCGATCCATGGATTCCATCCATCCATCCATCATCCATCCATGGATTCCATCATCCATCCATCCATCATCCATCCATGGATTCCATCCATCCCTCCTCTCCCAGCACAGGACCACAGATTTATTCCCTCTGCTTTTTGTCTAAAATGGGAATTTCCGAGCTGAAGGCAGTGGGATTTAATGCCTGGAGATTCCATAATTTTTTGTGGATTGGAACCTCTCTTTTCCCCCTCATTCCCAGGATTTTTCCACAGCCGGGATTTTTCCATATCCAGGGAATTTAATGGATCTACTTTAGCTTGGGCTGAATAAGGAATTCCATCTGCTAACTCCAGATACTGATTTTTTTCATTAAAAATCCTGATTTTTTTTTTCCCTGTCCCCGGGTTATTTAATCCCTAATTTAGTCTGGGTTCTTCTGGCCTGGCTGGGATTCCAGGCCAGGAATGTGGCCCTGGCCCTGTGTGGTGGCCCTGGACCAATCCCAGCCATCAGGAAGAGCTGACAGCACCTGCTGGGCTGGGATTGGCAACAAGTGATAACCCCTGGAGCAGCAAAATGGGATCCAGGATCGGGGAATCAGCCTGGAAAACACCCCTTGGGTTTGTGGGAGTTCCTGTTTCATTTTTTAGGATTATTTCCCCTCTGAGAGTGAGAACAACCCCAAATCTGGGGATTTTTCATCACCTCAGCCCAGCAAAATGGGATCCAGGATCAGGGAATCAACCTGGAAAACACCCCTTGGGTTTGTGGGAGTTCCTGTTTCTTTTTTTTTTTAGGATTATTTCCCCTCTGAGAGCGAGAACGACCCCAAATCTGGGGATTTTCTGTCACTTTGGCCCAGCAAAATGGGATCTGGGGTCAGGGAACTGGCCTGGAGAACACTCCTTGGCTTTGTGGGTAATTTCTGTTTCCTTCTTTTGGGGTTTTTTCCCCCTCTGAGAGCGAGAACGACCCCAAATCTGGGGATTTTCTGTCACTTCAGCCCAGCAAAATGGGATCCAGGACTGGGAATCGGCCTGAAAAATGCTCCTCGGCTTTGTAGGAATTCCTGTTTCCTTTTTTGGGGGGCTATTTCCCCTCTGAGAGTGAGAACGACCCCAGATCTGGGGCTTTTTCATCACCTCAAAAATGGGATCTTGGATCACGGGATCAGCCTGGGTAAGAGTTCTCGGCTTTGTGGGAATTCCTGTTTATTTTTTTGGGGATTTTTCTCCCTCTGAGAGCGAGAACGACCCCAAATCTGGGGCTTTTTTGTCCCCTCAGCCCTGCAGCTGTTTCTGTTTCCCCCCCTTATTTGTGACACTCTCAGGCAAAGGCACCCCCTGAAAACCCCAAAAGGAAATAATCCAAATATTCCTGCTCTGGGAGGGCTGGAAATGATCCCATGTCCTGCCAAAACCTGGGAAAATCGGGGCAGTAAAGTCAGTGGGATCTCACAGAAAATCCAGGATGTGTTTGCTCAAAGGGTTATTAATTAATTAATTACTTAATTAATTAGGTTTTCCCATTCCTCCCCAAACGAGGGGTTGGGAATGTGCTCAGCTTTATCCCAGAGCAATCCAACCTTGGCATTGTCCCTTCTGGGGAGGTGCCACCGCTTCCAGAGCCCCGCTGAGGGTGGGAATTCCATCCCAAAGCTCACCTTGGGATAGGGATTGGGATGGCAGAGCTGA
The DNA here is from genome assembly GCF_051311805.1 of Agelaius phoeniceus. Lineage (NCBI taxonomy): Eukaryota > Metazoa > Chordata > Aves > Passeriformes > Icteridae > Agelaius > Agelaius phoeniceus. The sequence continues at coordinate 1,897,930 of NC_135288.1, forward strand.
CCCCAAACCCAGCTCCCTGCATTCCCTACAGAGAGGATCCCCCAGGGATTCCCCAGTCCCCAACATTTCCCTTTGCCCACCACTTTTCCCCCCTTGGGTTGGGATTTTTCCCTTTGGTTGGTGTTTTCCCCATCTTCTGTGTGTTTTCCTCCTTTTCCAGGTGTTTTTCCCCCTTTTCCGGGCGTTTTTCCCCCTTTTCCAGGTGTTTTTCTCCTCCCTGCTGCCATTTTGGGGTATTTTTTGGGGTTGTTAATTCCATCAGTTCTGCCCCTGCGGCTCCAGCCCCACTCCTGGCCCCTCTCCAGGAAAGATTGGGAAGCTCCAAGTCTGGATGTGGGGTCAGGAATGGGATCAGCCCCTCAAGGGAGCCCTGGGACAGCGGCTCCAGGTCCGGTGGGGCTGGAAAAGGGGGAATTGGGGGATTTTTGACATTCCTTTGGGCTGGAAAAGGGGGAATTTGGGGATTTTTTGGCATTCCTTGGGGCTGGAAAAGGGGGAATTTGGGGATTTTTTGGCATTCCTTGACCCCCCTGGTGCAGCACTCGGAGCCATCTCTGGTTAAGGACTCTGAGGAGCCATCTCTGCGAAATGATCCCAAAAAATCCCTCCCCATGGGGAGGTGTTCCAAAAAATTATCCCAAAAATCCCTCCCTGGGGGGAGGTCACACCCCCGAGTGCCAGCAGGGTCCCCTGGGATGGGATCCATGGGATTGGATGGGATCCATGGGATGGGATTAATGGGGTGGGATGGGATGGGATGGGATCAATGGGATGGGATGGGATTCATGGGATGGGATGGGATGGGATGGGATGGGATGAGCGGGATGGGGTCAATGGGATGGGATGGGATTCATGGGATGGGATCAATGGGATGGGATCAATGGGATGGGATCAATGGGATGGGATGGGATGGGGTCAATGGGATCCATTGGATGGAATGAATGAGATCAGTGGGATGAGATTAATGGGATGGGATGGGATCTATGGGATCCATGGGATGGGATTGGATCCATGTGATGGGATCCATGGGCTCTATGGTATCCATGGAATGGGATCCATGGATGGGACGGGATCCATGGGATGGGATCAATGGGATGGGATCCATGGGATGGGATGGGATGGGATGGGATCCATGGGATGGGATCAATGGGATGGGATGGGATGGGATGGGATCCATGGGATGAGATCAATGGGATCTATGGGATCCACAGGATGGAATGGGAACATGGGGACTGTGGGGCTTGGCTGTGGGAATTGCACTGGGAATTCTCTGCCCTCAACCTCACAATTCCCTCCCTGCCCGGGTGTTTTTTGGGATCTGCACCCCTGGAAGTTGTTCCAAGGGCCAAGGAGGTGACAAAGCCACTCTTTCCCTGCTTTTCCCCCTCTTCAGACAGCAAAACCCCCCCAAATCCCGAATCTGAGCCCCTCCACTGCAAACACTCATAGAACACCTCTCCTCTCCCAAAGCTTGGTCATTTTTGTCTGAATCAAATAAAATTAATTAAATTTTGTCTGAAGTGCTCACACAGCTCCTGGAAGTTTTCTGGGAGAAGCCAAAACTGCTCAGTTCCACCCAAATTTGTTCCCTCCATCTGGGCCAGGGTCCGGAGGGGCAAAATGAGGGGAACCAAAGAGGATTTGGGGACTTTTCCAGGTTTTCCATCCCCTGCCCCTCTCCATGGGATGCTCAGGAATTTTTTCCCTCCCATCCCCTCATCCTGGCAGCACAGGGCTGAGATCCAGGGAAAGGAAAGGGAAAAGTAAAATAAAATAAACCCTAAAATAAAATAAACCCTAAATTAAAATAAACCCTAAATTAAAATAAACCCTAAAATCAAATAAATCCATCAAAGCCTATTAAAGGGAATTGCTCTGTGCAAACCTAATTGACCACGAGGGATCTCCAGGACAGGCAGGGCCATAAATTGTGAAATGGGAAAAGGGAAAGGGGAGAAGGGAAAGGGAGAGAGGGGGAAAAGGGATGGAGGGGAAGGAAAAAGGGAAGGAAAATGGTCAGGGGGGAAAGAAAAGGGAAAAGGGGGAAGGAAATGGAGAGAGGAAAGGAAAAGGGATGGGGATGGAAAAAGGGAAGAAAAATGAAAGGGGAAAGGGGGAAGGAAATGGAGAGAGGGAAGGAAAAAGGAAAAGAGGGAAGGAAAAGGGGAAGGGGAATGAAAACGGAGAGAGGGAAGGAAAAAAGGGGGAATGAAAATGGTCAGGAGAGGAGGAAAAGGAAAAAGGGATGGGAGGAAGGAAAAGGGAGAGGGGGAAAGAAAAAAGAAAAGGGAGAAGGAAAGGGGAGAGGGGGAGGGAAAAGGGACAGGGCAAGAAAAAAGGGAAAAGGGGGAAGGAAAAGGAGAATGAGAGAGAGGAAGGAAAAGCAGGGAGGAAAAGGAAAGAAGGGAAAGAAAATGAGAGAAGGGAAGGAAAAGGAGAGAGGGAAAGGACAGGGACAGGAGGGAAGGAAAAGGGAGAGGGGGAAAGGAAAGGGACAGGAGGGAAGGAAAAGGAAAGAAGGGAAGGCAAAGGAGAAAAGGAAGGAAGGGAAAGGAAAGGTAAGGAAAGGAAAGGAAAAAGGAAAAGGAAAGGGAGGGAAGGAAAAGGAGAGAAGGGAAGGAAAAGGAGAGAAGGGAAGGAAAAGGAGAGAAGGGAAGGAAAAGGGACAGGAGGGAAGGAAAAGGGACAGGAGGGAAGGAAAAGGAGAAAAGGAAGGAAGGGAAAGGAGAAGGAAAAGGAAAGGGAAGGAAAAGGAGAGAAGGGAAGGAAAAGGGACAGGAGGGAAGGAAAATGAGAGAGGGAAGGGAAAAGGGACAGGAGGGAAGGAAAAGGAAAGAAGGGAAGGAAAAGGAGAAAAGGAAGGAAGGGAAAGGGAAGGAAAAGGAAAGAAGGGAAGGAAAAGGAGAGAAGGGAAGGAAAATGAGAGAGGGAAGGCAAAGGGACAGGAGGGAAGGCAAAGGGACGGGAGGGAAGGCAAAGGGACAGGAGGGAAGGCAAAGGGACGGGAGGGAAGGCACAGGAGAGGAGGAAGGGAAGGCAAAGGGACGGGAGGGAAGGCACAGGAGAGGAGGAAGGGAAGGCAAAGGGACAGGAGGGAAGGCAAAGGGACAGGAGGGAAGGCAAAGGGACAGGAGGGAAGGCAAAGGGACAGGAGGAAGGGAAGCTGGCGGTTTGTGGGGCACGCCCGCTGCCCAGAAGGAGCCGAGCGCAGCATATGGCGCAGAGAGCCGGGCCGGGGGGCACTGCAGCCCCCCCGGGCGCCGGGGCTGTAAGGAGCTATTTATTCCTCCCCCTGCAGATGTCCGTGAATGCGGCAGGAGCAGGGGGAGCAGATCTTTGGGCTCGGGGAGGGAGAAGCAGCGCTCCTTCCTTTTACCATGCTGTTGTCTGGCTTGATCTTGTCACTCCAAAGGGCCCCATTCAGAGGTATTCATGCATCTGCCTCGGGGGGACAATGGCAGCTCAGTTTATAAACTGTCTGTCCAGTTGCCTGCGGCCTTTAGTCCTTTTGTTTTCGCCCCTCTTAATAAACTTTTTGGGGGAGTTCATCAATACGCTTGAATAGCTGATGTTCTCATTCTCAGGGAGGGGAAGAACAGAAGGGCTCGAAGGTTTTTTTTTTGGGTTTTTTTTTTTTATTTTTAACAGAGGTGGGGGTGGCGGTTTTTTGCCCCTTAAAGGAGAAGCGAGGCTTGAAAAGCATCAGAATAAACCCGTTAAAATAAAAACAAAAAAACAAGACACAAACCCACCAAAAAAAGAAGAAAAATTCGGAGTCCGCCCCAAACAAAACCGCTATTGAAAAGGGACGGCGAAGTGCGCAACATTTAATTGCCCCCCAAACCCCACCCCAAAGCAATTTTCGTCCTGCCGGCAGAATTGAGACGATCCCCGACTAATTTTACAGCTCTGCCAATATCGCGGGCAGGGGGATTGGGAAGGAATTTCGGAGAGCAGCCTCATTTCCAGGGGATTTAGGGCCGGGAGCCGCCTCTGCCCTTTCCCCCTCCCGTCCCCCCTTCCCCGGCGCTCGCAGGAATCGCAGCCCGGCGGATCCATCCCCCCCCCCACACACACGCCCCCGAAGATCCCAAACCCCGAGTCCCCTCCGGAGCCCTCCCCTCGCCCGGCGCCTCCTTTGTAGCCGAGCCCGGGGCAGGGGGGGCGCGGGGCCGCCCCCATTTCCAAGGCACGGCCCCCTCCCCGTGCCGGCTCGCTCTGTCCTCCCTTGATTTCTCTTTTAAGGGGTTGATTTTCCTGGCAGCGCCGTCTCTCTCCCCGCGGAGGCCGCTCGGAGCGGGGCCGAGCCGCCCCCTCCCCAGCGCTGCCTCCCCGGGCAGCCCCCGGCGGCTCCCGCTCAGCGCTTCAAGGCCCTAATGAGTGTTGACAAGTTTAATGAGTTTGTTTTAAAGAGGAAAAAACTGGTCAAGTCGAGATTTCCGAGTCAAATCCATTAGGGGGATCCCATTGAAACCTCTCCCGGCGGCCCGGCCAGCGCGGGGGCAGCGCCCCAAAACGGGGAGGGGAGGGGAAAAAATCATCCCAATAAAACCCCAAAGCCAGCCCGGCGGCCGAAGGGGAGCATCCAGCGCCGCCAGAACCTGGCGGAACCTCCTCCTTTTTCTGGAGGAAATTTCATTAAAGCCCCCGCTGCGCCCCCCGCCCCCTTTTTCCCCCCTTTCCCCCCGGTTCCCCGTGCGCGATCAGCCCCGCGGAGGTCACGGCGAGTCAGGCAGTCTGACTCGGTGAACTCTGAGCCGGGCGAGCAGGGGAGGGAGAGAGGAGGGGAGAGGGGGGGGTTCTCCTTTTTCAATTTCGCCACTTCCTAGGTCTCTCCATTGTTCCAATTCCAAACAGCTGCTGGTGCTAATCTTGCGCTTATTTGCAATCGGGGAGGAAGAAATACCCGCGCCCCCGGAGCGCGCCGAGATTGGCGCTGCCCGCAGAGCCCCGGGCCCGGGGGGGACAAAGGGGAGCCGGGTGTTGAACTCGCTTTGACTCGGAGCCCTTCGGCTCCCCCAAAGCCCCAAAAATCCAAAAACGGGGCTCGCAGGTAGCGCCGCGCCCCTCAAAGCCCGAGCCGAGGGGGTTTTTTATTCTTCCCAAAGGTTAAACTCCTCCGTGCGCTCCAAGGCCGGGGGAAACAGAGCGGGGGCGAGCCGGGAGCCAAAGGAGCGGCCACAAAAGCCCGGTTGGAGGCGAACCCGGGGAGCTGCGCCCGCCAGGGCTTGGCTCGAGCTGGCTCCGGAGGATTTTATTATTTTTAAGCCGTTATTAAGAGGGGATGGAGAAATTAAAGGGCTGCAGGAACCTCGTGCCAGAGGAACCATCCCGCTGGCACGTGTGGAGGTGGGGGAGCCCTGCCCCGCTCGGGCGGCGGGAGATCCTCTTTAACTCATTTATTGCCCTAATTAACAGGGCCAGGGGTGCCGGGAAACCATTCCAGGCCCCTGGGCACCCCGAGGGAGGGCAGGGAATCACCCCTGAGCAGCAGAACCCCCCGGGAACCCAAAGCTCTGCCAAGAACCTCCAAAGCCGGACTCCCCAAATTGCCGGGGGCGGTCCCACGCGTGTCGGGGCCGCTTTTTTGGGGGGGGTCCTGGCGTGCCGGGGGGAGCCCATCAGCCGCGGCTGGTCCTGCCCGGCCCGCAGCCTCTCGGGGCCTTTATTGGTTTACCGAGGTGTTAATCCGCTCACAATCGAGTTGTCTGACCACGGAGCCCCGTCTCTATTCTTGTTTACATCTAATTACGGCGCTGGAACGCCACTTCCCTTCCCACCCTCCCTCTCCCGCAGATGCCAGCTCCCATCCCAGCCCTTTCCAGCAGGTAAAACCCCCTCGGAGGATGATTCCGGCCGCCTGGAATTTCCCAGCGCTGGGAAAAGGGACTTGGCCAGAGCACGACGGGGTTTGGGCACCCAAAAAATTCTCAGCACCCCCCAGCGGGGCCGCGTTTGGGGGCACCTCGTGGCTCCCGGTGGCAGCGGCATCCCCGAGCTCTGCTTAATTCAATTAATTCAATTAAAGGCCCTCACCCCAGGAAGCGGCCGGAGCCGCGGCCGGGCCGCGCTAACAAAGAGCTTTTGAGCGCGGAGGGCGCGGGGACCCCGCGTGTCCCCCGCACCGGCGGCTCCGGGGTTAAACCCGCAGCGAGCTCCGCGCCTTGGCTGCGATAGCGTCTCAGCCCTGGGGCCATTCCTCTAAATCAATTTTCAAAACAATCAGTTTAGGGGCTTTTAATTAAGCTTTAAACCGGCGGTTAAAAATAGCAGTTTACTTCTTTGGGATGCAAACGAGGCGAGCGTAAAAATAAATCAGAGAGACGGGGCCCGCTGCCTTTTGGGATTCGGGGAGACGCAGATTAAACACGTCCCAAGATTACAAGGATTTTTTTTTTCCCCCCCCTTTCTTTTAACACTTATTCTCTCTCGCAGCAGCTGCTCTTTCCCTGCCAGGCACCGAACTGTCCGCGGCACCGGGAACGCGGCGCCTTTTCCCAAAGCAAAGGTGGAAAACCCAAAGCTCCGCAGCCCCATCCCAGCTCAGCCTCCTGCTGAGGTTCAGCACCTTTCCCTCCGCACCATCAAACGCAAATAATAATAAAATTTAATTTTTTACAATTTAAAAATAATTAAACTCCTGCTCTCCGGCCGTGTTGATGGCAAGGAGAAAAATCCTCCGAGCGCCGCGAACTCAACCCGCTCCCCGCCAGGATGAATTTCGCTTAAAAAGCTGAATTTAGGCTCCTTTGTGGCTTTCGAACGGGTGATGCAGGTTCTGCCCTCCCTGCCGGCCTCTCCCTTTGTCTCGGAGCCGCCCGGCCCGGCCCCAGCACCTTTAAACCCCTTAAACCGGAGCGGTTTTGGGGCAGCTGGGCCGGGCGCGGCTGAACCGCGGCTCCTCCAGGCCCCGCTGCGCCGCCTTGATTAAAGATTAATTAAGAGCGGCGGATTCCTCCGGTGCGGATTTCTCCGCAGGTGACCCCGGGATCGCTCGGGCCGGGCTGAGCGGGCCCTGTTGGGTCTGGAAACGGCGCTGGGGGCGGCTTCTCCTCCCCGCCGGCCCCACTGAGGGTCTCACCCCTTCCCCTCGCTCCAAAACCCCAATTCCCATCCCGAATTCCCCCGGCTCCGCCGCCGAGACCTTGACCCGGTTTGGGGACAAAATCGGGGTCCGGGCGTGCTCCAGCAGCGAGGCTGGGGCGGGGATTTCCCCCGGCCCCCCCAAACTTTGGGGCGAGGCTCTCGTGGGGTCCCAGCGGGCGGGGTGGGGGCTCCCGCACCATCCCCGCGCCCCCAAGGAGCGGTTTGGGGTTTTTGGGGGACGTTTTCCTTTTTCCCCCCTCTCCCAACAGGAGGAAAGCGCCGAATTCCTCGTGGGGACGGATGGAGAAGATCTTTTAAAAAATTCAAATGGCACCATCGGGGGGGAAAAATTAAATTAAAAAAAATATGAACAGGGGGTGAGAGAGAGAGCGGGACGGGAAGGGAGAAAAACCTTTCCCAGATGGATCCGACCCTCCCCAACCTCTCCGCCGTCCCTTCCGCGCTACTTTCAGGCACTTTCCGCCGCTTTTTTCCGCCGCCGCTTCCCCGAGCATCCCCCCCCTGCTCCCGGAGCGCCTTCCCCCCCTTCAGATCTCAGCGTGTTTGCTCTTGACTTCATCCACTAAGTCAATAGTTTGGAGATGCCCTCATCCTCAGAGGCCCGAGCCCCCCGTGTCCCCTCCCTGTTTTCTGCGGCGGATAATGGCAGCCTTTTGTCGTGTAATCAAGCTCCCGAGGGGTTGGGAGACAGATATAGATTCTTGGCATTTGTCGGTGAAAATGAAAGCTGGATTAGGCAGAGGCGGCTGCACACTCCATGGTAAAGGACAACAACTATTCCCCCATTGAAAGTCCCATTCTGGTTTGGTTATTTTATCTCTAAAAGTTGTTTGTATTTCTAAAGTGGCCATTGAGGCACTTAGAAAGTGTAGCAAGCTGTAAAGCCGCGCTCGCCATGAAAGGCGGGCGCACAAAAAGGAGCGGGGTTAAGGGGAGAAAACAGAGCGGGGAGAGAAAAAAAAAATAAAATAAAATAGCGGGGAGAGAGAGGAGGGGGGGCGGCAAAAAGAGTTTAAAAAGATCAAATTCCACCTGGGGAAAGTTTAAAATCGCCCAGAAAACACGCGGGGCTCCGGCAGCCCCAGAGGAGCGAGGCTGCGGCGCCGTTTTTCCCTTCCCGGCCGGGCAGAGGGGGAAATCACCCCAATATTTGGGGTGCCGGCGGATTTTGGGGTGCGGGGATGGTTTTGGCTCTCGTGGTTGAGCCCCGATCCCTGCGCTGGGGGTTTTTATCCCTTGGGGATGATTCCAAGCGAGGAATTCCCACTTTAGTCCCTGGCAGGGCTCGGCCGAGCCGGGCAAAAGTTGGGGAATTTCTCCCTCTCCGCTCCGTGAACCTGGGAACGTTTTCCCTCCAGAATGGCGGAGATTCAGGAGTTCTTTTTTGAGTTATTTTTAAATCATTTCACCCAAAAAAAAAAAAAACCACATCCCTTGGGTTTCACCACCCGAGGTTGCGCCGGCTCTTCCTCTTTCCAAACCCCTCCCGCTGTGAATTTGGGACGGCAAAAAACCGCCCGGTTGGGTTTGTTTATTTAAACAACCCCCAAAAAAATCAACAAACCGGCAAAACAAACCGTCTGTCAAAGCCCGCAAACTTTCCTCCTCCTTTTGCCGAAAGTTTTCGGGCGTGGAAATCGCCGCGATCCCGCTGCGAGCCCCGCGCGGGGGAGGGTTTGAGGCTGGAAGGAGATTAAGGGGAAAAAACTCCGGGAAAATAAAGCAGCGGAGCAGCCAGGTACAGCCCAAATATCCGCATTCCCGGGGAAGGGAAGGAAAGGAGGGGGTGGGAGGGGAAAAAAAAAAGCTTCAAATAGCTCAATTTGCTGCTTTTCAGCATCAAACGGCATCTTCTGCGGGAGTGGGGACGGAATTTCAAAATAATTAAGTCGCCGCACGGGGAAAAAAAGAAAAAAAAAAAAAAAAAGAAAAAAAAAATCACGAATCCCTCTGGAAAACACCGGCGAGATAAAAATGTATAAATAAATAGAAATATTCCTAAAATCAGCACGGCCGCCGCTCCCCGGATGGTTTAGGGCCCTGCAGAGGCTCTGGTCACGAATTGAGGCTCCCCAGGGCACTTCAGGGCAGCGGAGTTTGCTTCGCCCCATCCCATGTGCGGGGCCCGATTTAAACATCGCTGTCCCCTGGGTGTCCCCCGACACTGAGGTGTCCTTTGCACCCTCACCCTCTGTTTCCTGCCTTTAAAAACGCCAAAAAAACCCAAATTAATCGCGATTAAAGCGCCCACGAGGCTCCGCGAGGGTGGATTTTTCTCCTGGAAAAACCCAAATCCTGCAGAGCTCTGGGAGTTCCCCGGGTGGTTCCGGGAGCTTTCTCCCAACTCCGAGCCAGCCCAAAACCACCCGGGTGCTTCCAGCTCCTCTCCGAAAGGAGCCGCTCCAAAAGCGGCTGCTGGAATCAACTTTCGCCCCTTAATTCCCAATAAAAATGCAAATCGGCGCGTCCCGGCCGCGGGAATAAAAATAAATGAAATAAATTCAATAAAGGACGGGGTGGCCCGGCGCGGCTGAGCTGGGGAGGGCAGCGGGGCAGGGGCGGTTTGGAAAATCGGAAAATCGCTTTTTATTCCCCCCCCCTCGGGTTTGGGCACGGCGGTTCCACCCCCGCCCCCTCTCCCGGAGATGTCCCCGGGTCGCTTTGATCCGGGGCTGGGGACAAAGGCGGCTCTGAGGGTCGGGGCCGGGGCTCCCTCGGGGCCGGGCAGCGCTGCCCGGGGTCAGCCGGGGGCTCCTTCCAATTTTAGCACCAAAAAACCCCCGAGAGGAGCGCGGGCAAAACCGAGAAGGGATTTTCCTTTTCCTTTTCCTTTTCCTTTTCCTTTTCCTTTTCCTTTTCCTTTTCCTTTTCCTTTTCCTTTTCCTTTCCCTCCCTCGGGCAGGGCCGGGCCCGGGGCAGGGGGCAGCGGGAAGGGGGAGAGGAAGGGAATGGGGGTAAAAATAGCACTGAGCCCCCCCGAAACATCCCCGGGGTGAGGGAGCATCCTTTGGGATCAGGGAGTGTCCTTTGGGATCAATGAATGTCCTACGGTATCAGGGAGTGTCCTTTGATATCAATGAGTGTCCTTTGGGATCAGGGAGTGTCCTATGGGATCAGGGAGTGTCCTTTGGGATCAGGGAGTGTCCTTTGGGATCAGGGAGTGTCCTGTGGGATCGATGAGTGTCCTATGGGATCAGGGAGTGTCCTTTGGTATCAGAGAGCGTCCTCTGGGATCAATAAGTGTCCTTTGGTATCAGGGAGTGTCCTTTGGCATCAAGGAGCACCCTATAGGATCAGTGACCGTCCTTTGGGATCCAGGAGCATCCTTTGGTATCCGGGAGTGTCCTTTGGGATCAGGGAGTGTCCTTTGGGATCAGGGAGCACCCTTGGAGGGGCAGAGCAGAATCCCTCGGTGGGGCACAGGAGGATCCTTTTGGGGCAGAGGATGAGCCCTCAGTGGGGCAAGGGAACCTCAGCTTGTGGGGCAGTGGGGCAGGGGACACCCCATATGGGGCAGGGACACTCTTCTGTCCATAGGACTGGGGACATTCCCTATGGGGCAGGGGACAGCCCTCTATAGGGCAGCAGACACCCCAATATGGGGCGGAGGCCATCTCTCTGTCTATGGGGCAGGGGACACCTCTCTGTGGGGCAGGGGGCACTCCGAGTGGGGCAGGACAGAGGCAGGGGACGCCTCTCTCTATGGGACAAGGGACACCTCTATGGGGCAGGGGACAGCCCCTATGGGGCAGGGGACACTCCCTGTGGGGCAGGGGACACTCCCTGTGGGGCAGGGGACACTCCCTGTGGGGCAGGGACACTCTGTGGGGCAGGGACACTCTGTGGGAGGGGGGACACCTGTCTGTGGGGCAGGGGACAGCCCCTATGGGACAGGGGGGACACAATCCCATTCTGCCCCTGTGGAGCCCCAGTTTTCCCTCGGTTCCCCGAATCCCCCTGGGATCACTCCCGTGCAGGGGGAGGCAGAGGAGCATCCCTGGGCAGGGACATTCCCACCCCTGCCCCGTCCCTCCCTATCCTGAGGAAAACCTGGCTGGGCTTTTTGGGAATTCTTTCCCAGCATTTCCCTGGGAAAAGCCAAAACCCAACGCTCCCAAAACCTCCGCGAGCCCAAAAGCTCTGGGCGGCCGCGGATTTCATCCACCAGGGAGCCCCGCCCTGCCCTGCCCCGCCCCACCCTGCCCTGCCCCGCCCTGCCCCGCCCCGCAGAAGCAGAGATACAGAAATTCCAAATGATATCCCAAATTACATCCCAAATGATATCTCAATGCTATTCCCAATGCTATTCCTAATGCTATCCCAGTGATATCCCAGTGCTATCCCAGTTCTATTCCCAAAGATATCCCAATGCTACTCCAATTATATCCCAATTCTACCCCAGTGCTATCCCATGCTATTCCCAATCCTATGCCAAATGATATCCCAATGCTGTCGCAGTGCTGTCCCAATGCTATTCCCAATCCTATTCCCAGTGTTATCCCAACGCCATCCCCAATGATATCCCAGTGCTATCCCAGTGCTATCCCAATGTTATCCCAACACTATCCCCAGTGATATTCCAATGCTATCCCAGTGCTACTCCAGGTGCTATCCCAATATTATTTATTCCCAACACTGTTCCCAGTTATATCCCAGTGCTATCCCAACACTATTCCCAATGCTATCCCAGCGCTATTCCCAGTGCTATCCAATGCTATCCCAATGATATCTGAACGCTGTTCCCAATCCTATTCCCAATGCTATTCCCAGTGCTGTCCCAATGCTATTTATTCCCAACGTTGTTCCCAGTTATATCCCAATGCTATCCCAACACTATTCCCAATGTGTTCCCAACAATATCCAACGCTATTCCCAATGCTATTCCCAATTCTATCCCAATGCTAATCCCAATGCTATTCCCAGTCCTATTCCCAACACTATTCCCAATGCTATTCCCAGTGCTATCCCAATTCTATCCCAACAATATCTCAATGCTATCCCAACGCTATCCCAGTGTTATCCCAACACTATTCCCAGTGCTGTCCCAGTGCTATTTATTCCCAATCCTATTCCCAATGATATTCCAAGCACTATCTCAGTGCTATTCCCAGTGATGTTCCCAGTGCTATCCCAGTGATATCCCAGTGCTATTTATTCTCAACACCATTCCCAGTGCTATTCCCAATGCTATCCCAATGATAGTGCTAGCCTAATGCTATTCCCAATGCTATCCCAATGATATCCCAGTGTTATCCCAATGATATCCCAGTGCTATTCCCAACACTATTCCCAGTGCTAGCCTCATGCTATCCCAGTGCTATCCCCAGCACTATTCCCAATCCTATTCCCAGTGCTATCCCAATGCTATCCCAGTGCTATCCCAATGATATCCCAGTGTTATCCCAGTGATATCCCAGTGCTATTCCCAACACTATTCCCAGTGCTAGCCTCATGCTATCATGCTATCCCAGTGTTATCCCAGTGCTATCCCAATGCTATCCCAGTGCTATCCCAATGCTATCCCAGTGCTATCCCAATGATATCCCAGTGTTATCCCAGTGCTATCCCAATGCTATCCCAGTGCTATCCCAATGCTATCCCAGTGTTATCCCAGTGCTATCCCAATGCTATCCCAGTGCTATCCCAATGCTATCCCAGTGTTATCCCAGTGCTATTCCAATGCTATCCCAGTGCTATCCCAATGATATCCCAGTGTTATCCCAGTGCTATTCCAATGCTATCCCAGTGCTATCCCAATGATATCCCAGTGTTATCCCAGTGATAACCCAGCGTTATCCCAATGCTATCCCAGTGCTATCCCAGCGCAATTCCCGAGGGAGGAGCCGGCCCCCAGCCCGCGGTCGCTCTGTCGCTCCCGTTCCCGTTCCCATTCCCACTCCCATTCCCATTCCCATTCCCGTTCATTCCCGGAGCCAGCCAAGCACGAAACGCGGCCTCAGATCGCGCGGTGCCGCCAGAGCCGCGGCCGCTAATTAACGGCGCGAGCCGCTGTAATGTGATGAACTTCCCTTTGTGGGGGAGCGCTCCCGATAAGGGAGAGCAGCCGCGATCAAAGGCTCGCAGCGGCTCCATTTCCTGCAGCCGCCGCCGCCGCTCTCCCTCGCCCGCCTCGCCTTTCCCTCGCCTTTCCCTCGCCCTCGCGTTTCGCTCCCAGCCCCTGCTCGCTCTCCCCTCGCCAGAGCGTCCCGAGGGGCTGCGGCTCCCCCGAGAGCTTCCAACCCTCCCTGGGGAGCTCCAGACCCTCCCTGAGGAGTCCCAAACTACCCCGAGATGTTCCAGCACCTTCCCGAGGAGCTCCAGACCCTCCCCGGGGAGTTCCAAACTACCCCAAGGAGCTCCAAACTACCCCGAGGAATTCCAAACCCTTCCCGAGGAGCTCCAAACTACCCCGAGGAGCTCCAAACCCTCCCTGAGGAGCTCCAAACCCTCCCTGAGGAGCTCCAAACCCTCCCCGGGGAGTTCCAAACTACCCCGAGGAGCTCCAAACCCTCCCTGAGGAGCTCCAAACTACCCCGAGGAGCTCCAAACCCTCCCTGAGGAGCTCCAAACCCTCCCTGAGGAGCTCCAAACTACCCCGAGGAGCTCCAAACCCTCCCTGAGGAGCTCCAAACTACCCCGAGGAATTCCAAACCCTCCCTGAGGAGCTCCAAACTACCTCGAGGAGCTCCAAACCGCGTCCGAGGAGTCCCAAGGGAATGCAGCTCCCCACGAGGAGTTTCAATCGTCCCCAAAGAGCTCCAAACCCTTCCCGAAGAGCTCCAAACCCTCCCTGAGGAGCTCCAAACCCCCTCTGAAGAGCTCCAAGCCCCTTCCGAGGAGCTCCAAGCCCTCCCTGAGGAGCTCCAAGCCCCCTCCAAAGGGATGCAGCTCCCCCCTTCCAAAGCCCTTTCGAGGAGCTCCGAGCCCTCTCCGAGGAGCTCCAAGCCCCCCCTGTTCCTCCCCACAGCCCCGAGGGCCGTTCAAGTGCACGGACCAGTCCCAGGCGGTGCCCCCGAGCTCTCGCCACCATCACCATCATCATCATCATCATCATCATCATCATCATCATCATCATCACATCACCATCCCCATCCCCTGCCCCTCTCAAACCCGGCTCCGCTGGCGGCTCCCGCCCTCCCCGCGCGCCCCCGGCCCTTCCTTCCCCCCCTTGTCCCCAACTGCGGGTGACAAATGTCTTTATAAAGTGGCATTAGTGACATCCAACTCCTTTTGTGGCGCGGCCCCGCCGAGCGCCAGCCTCGGGATGAGCCGGGAATGAGGAGGAGGAGGAGGAGGAGGAGGAGGAGGAGGAGGAGCAGGAGGGGTTTTGGGGAGGGGGATACCCCGAGCCTCCCTCTGCCCTGCAAAGCCGCAGCCCCATCCCAAGCTCTGCTCCCTCCCGGAGCTGCACCTGCGCCTCCCAACTCCTCCATCCCTGATTTTTCCTGGGATGAGGGGGCAGGAAGGGAGGAGGAGCCCCCCCAAAATCCCAAATCTGGGGTTCTGCCTCCCTCCCTGCCCCCTCGGGGCTCCCCTTGCCCCGCTCGGATCCCTCCTTTCCTGACCCTCTCAGCATCTCCTCGACCCCCCAGAAACCCCAGAGCCCAAACCAGGCTGAAGTTCCGATTTAATACGAAATAAAATCAAATCCATTTCAAAGGCGACTAAAACCGCGTGAGGAAAGGGAGAGAAAAGTGGCAGCAGATTGAAACGGGCTTTTTTCCCCCACTTCTTTTTAAGAATAATGCCCATAAATACAGAATATCCGCAAAGCCAGGTCTGCAGAGGGGCCCTGATTCGCTTTATTTCTTTTTTTTTTTTTTTCTTTTCCTCTTTTATGGCAAACGCAATTTTCCCAAAGATCCTTCACCCTAATGCCGGAGTCCCTCCCCGCTGTTCTGCGCGCTTTAAAACCCCGCCGCGGAAATTCCCCTGAAAAATTTGGAAAAAGCTTCTCGTGGGGGTGGAATTTGGGGAGTTCGGAGAGGGGGGGGTGTGAAACGGCGGCGGAGGAGGGGGAGGAAGGGGAGGTTAATCCGGGTTTAACGCCGTGATGCAGTCGCAGGACCAGGGCTCGGCTGATTGTGTTATCTCTCCCCAACATTTGGGTCTCCCATATTTCACCCAGCCAAATAGCTGCGAGGGAAAAGTGCGTATGGAGGCACTCCTGACGCCTCAGGAAAATATGTTATTAATATCTAAATAACTTCCCAATACTGTCTCTAAATCTCCCCTTCGCCACTCCAGATGATGAATTCGTTTGAAGTGTTCTCCCGTCTCATCTTCGCTCTCTCTCTCCCCCTGCTTATTTTTTTTTCCTTTTTTTTAAATTTTTTTTTCCCCATACCCAGGCTTATTTCAAACTGGTAAATATCTAATTCCTTTAACCACGCTGCAGACACGTCTGTCCCCTCTCCCGCGCGCAAAATTCCCGCTTGGAAAAATCCTCCACGGGAGAGCGAGACCCCAGCGCGGCCTGCGGCTGCTCCTGGAGATGATTTCGGGTTAAAAGCGGGGGTTTTTGGGGGAGATTTGTTTGTTTGCAGCAAGCTGCATCACGCGTTCCCCTCTCAGCCTCTCCTGCCTTAATTCCGGCTCTGCCCCCTCCCTCCCGGCCCAATTAGGGCCCAAACCTGGGATTAGGACGAGACCTCGCCTCGTCCTTCCTGCGCTGCTCTATGGCGGCTCCATCTCCCCCCTTCGCCCCAAATCTGCTTCCTACCCACCCTGGGTGATGGAATCACCCCCACATTCTGCATCAAAATCTCTCCTACTTATCCTGGGTAATGGAATCACCCCCAAATTCTGCATTAAAACCTCTCCTACCCGCCCTGGGTAATGGAATCACCCCCAAATTCTGCATCAAAACCTCTCCTACTTATCCTGGGTGATGGAATCACCCCCAAATTCTGCATTCAAACCTCTCCTACCCTGGGTAATGGAATCACCCCCAAAATCTGCATTAAAACCTCTCCTACCCTGGGTAATGGAATCACCCCTAAATTCCCCATTAAAACCTCTCCTACACGCCCTGGGTAATGGAATCACCCCCAAATTCCGCATTAAAACCTCTCCTACCCTGGATAATGGAATCACCCCCAAAATCTGCATTAAAACCTCTCCTACCCGCCCTGGGTCCCCCAAATTCCCCATTAAAACCTCTCCTACCCGCCCTGGGTAATGGAATCACCCCCAAATTCTGCATCAAAACCTCTCCTACCCGCTTTGGGTAATGGACTCACCCCTAAATTCCCCATTAAAAGGTCTCCTACACGCCCTGGGTAATGGGATCACCCCCAAATTCTGCATCAAAACCTCTCCTACTTATCCTGGATAATGGAATCACCCCCAAATTCCGCATTAAAACCTCTCCTACCCACCCTGGGTAATGGAATCACCCCCAAATTCCTCATTAAAACCTCTCCTACCTATCCTGGGTGATGGAATCACCCCCAAATTCTGCATCAAAACCTCTCCTACCCACCCTGGGTAATGGAATCACCCCCAAATTCCGCATTAAAACCTCTCCTACCCACCCTGGGTAATGGAATCACCCCCAAATTCCGCATTAAAACCTCTCCTACCTATCCTGGGTAATGGAATCACCCCCAAATTCCGCATTAAAAGGTCTCCTACACGCCCTGGGTAATGGAATCACCCCTAAATTCTGCATTAAAACCTCTCCTACCTATCTTGGGTAATGGAATCACCCCTAAATTCTGCATTAAAACCTCTCCTGCCCGCCCTGGGTAATAGAATCACCCTCAAATTCTGCATTAAAACCTCTCCTGCCCGCCCTGGGTAATGCATTCACCCCCAAATTCTGCATTCAAACCTCTCCTACCCTGGATAATGGAATCACCCCCAAATCCCACATTAAAACCTCTCCTATCCACCCTGGGTAATGGAATCACCCCCAAATCCCGCATTAAAACCTCTCCTACCCACCCAGGGCAATGGAATCACCCCCAAATCCCACATTAAAACCTCTCCAACGCGTTTCCTCTCTCCTGGCCGGGGTTCCCCACCTGTCTCTGACCCCGAGATTTCCCTCCCCATTCCCCCCTCTCCAGGACGGATCCTTTCCTTCTCCCCCAAAAAGGGGGGCAAAGAGGGAAAAGCCCCCAGCCCCAGCCGAGCCCCGGCTCTCCAACACCTCCCCGACATTCCCCCGTACAGCCGAGCCCCGCTCGCCGCATCCTTGTCTCAAGTTTGTTTTTTCAAGCGCCTCGTGTTCGATTATTCCCGTTTATTCCCCTCTCCAGCCTTATCTCTCCTCCTCTCTTCTCTCCTCCCCGTCACACTCGATTTAGGCAGGAGTTTATCTTGCGAACATTTGCCGACTTTGTTTATGTAGCCCAGGTTCCCGTTCCCAAAAGCCACTGTTTGCCTTTGTAATTGTTATCTGTGTTTATTGTTGTACCTCATTTGTCTCAGCTTTTTTTGTGACATGTAAGCTCCGTGTGCGCCCGCATCCAGCCCCCCCTTCCTCCCTCTCCCTCTCCCTTCTCCCTGCATTTTTATTTATTTTTTTTTTATTCCTCTTCCCCTCTCTTCCCTCTCCTCTCGGCCTGAAATATGCACAGAATAACTCAGCCTAAAGCCAATGAATTGCTTGACACCTCCCTATCTCTTCTCCTGCCCCCCATTATTAGAGCTGATCCCGCTCGCAACACTCACAAATCCCGCCTGGGCTCTGTTTGATTAGATTGCCAACCTTTGGTAATCCCTTGATTTGATGAAGTGTCTGCTCGCGGCCCCTCCCGCGCTTCTAAACACACATTTACCGAGGAGCCGCGTGTTGGTTTTTAAACCCGCGCCGATTGTTCGCCGATAAATCGGCCCCGCAGCCCCGCTCCGCTCCCCCGGCTCGGGGAACAAAGCCCGGCCCAGCTCTGGGGGTTCCCCCGTCTCTTTCCGCCCCTCCCGAGCTCCCTCAAATGGGCCGGGATCCCCTAAATCCTCCCCTCTCCTCTCGCTGCCCCCAAAAACCCGGCGGGAGCAGCTCCCGGCTGGAATTGTCCCTGTCCCCCCTCCCGCACTGTTCCCCCCAAAATCAGAACCCCGACCCCGCCGCTGTTCCCCCAAAATCGGGACCCCAATCCAGCTGTTCCCCCAAAATCGGAACCCCGATTCCAGCTCTTTTCCCCCCAAAATTGGAACCCCGATCTCGCTTCTTTTCCCCCAAATCGGAAACCCCCATCCCGCCGCTGTTCCCCCAAATCGGAGCCCCCGATTCTGCCTCTTTTCCCCCAAAATTGGACCCCAGATCTCAGCTCTTTTCCCCTCAAAACAGGAGCCCCGATCCCGCCGCTTTTCCCCCAAAAACGGAGCCCAAATCCAGCTGTTCCCTCAAAATCGGAACCGAGATCCCGCCACTGTTACCCCAAAATCGGAACCCCCATCCTGCCCCTCTCCAGTTGCTCCCCCAAAATCGGAGCTCCGATCCTGAAGATCCGCCCCTTTCCCCCAAAATCCGAGCCCCGATCCCGCTGTTCCCCCAAAATCAGAACCCCGATCCCGCCCCTTTTCCCCCCAAATCGGAGCCCCCATCCTGCTGTTCCCCCAGAATCGGCCGAGGGCACAAAACTGGGGGGCACAGTGAGGAGGGGAGAGGAAGATTCCCTAAAAATCCGCATTTTCACCCCAAAACCAACACTTGGGGGTCCCTGCGAGCATCGCCCGCACCCCGCGGGGCTCCGGGGGGGAAACAGGTCCGGAATGGGGGGACAGGTCCGGAATGGGGGGGGACAGGTCCGGAATGGGTCCGGAATGGGGGGGGACAGGTCCGGAATGGGGGGGACACACCAGAAACCCCCCCCGGGTCTGGCCTCCATTAATTCCCTCCCCCCCTTTTCTGAGCGGTGCCCCCCGAAATTTGGGGGTGCCCAAAGTCCCCCCCCCCAAGCGAGGGAGAGAGCGGCGCATCCCCTCCCTAATAAATAACAACAACCCCGAATCGTAATTATAATTATAACAATAATAAACAGCAACAACAACTCCCTCTTAACAAGGAGATATATATATATATATAAATATAAAAATAAACATATATTAAAAAAAAAATTAAAAAAAAAAAACCCAAAGTGAAGCCTCATGAATATCCGCCCAGGGCTAGCTGGAGTGAGCCGTTTAAAGATGAAAGTGCAAAGAAATAAAGGCTCAATTTAATCTGCCTTAAAACCCTTCAACTTAACGTTTGTGCTGGGAACTCAGAGAGTGAGTACTGATTGGGGATAAATACATTTCTTAGCATGCCTTGGAGCTATTACACCCTTCTCCAACACAGCTCCCTATTCAACAGCCACAGTTTTCATTACCAGCTCTAATAAGTCTTAACATTATTAAATGCCAAGCAGACGATAGAAAGAAACAGGCGCAGGGTGGAAGCTTTCTTTCCCACTTAAAAAGAGAGAGCATTTAGGGCTGTCTTCCCCCGGCTCCCCGCGAGGAGAACCCGCCACGGAGCGCTTGGAAAAGAAAAAAAAAAAGATTAAAAATAATATTTAAAAAAAAAAAAAAGAAAAAAGAAAAACCCAAAGTTTTTTCGCCCCTTTCCCCCCGCAGCTCTCGGAGGGAGAAGTCGCGTTGGGCGCAGAAATTGAGAAAAAAAATAAAAATTCCCCCTCCCTCCCTCCTTCCATCCCTCCCTCGAGGCGTGCGAGGTTGGGTTGGTTTCAGTGGGAGCCACCTGGAAATGAGAATTGGGTGGAGGGAGAAACAGCTCTGAAGGGGTTTTAATTGCGGGGATGCGAAATCGCCGTGTTTGCCGGCAGAAATTGCGGGATTTTGGTGCAAAAATTGCGGTTTTTTCGAGCAGAAATCGCGGTTTTTTCGAGCAGAGATTGCGGGGTTTTCGTGCGGAAATTGAGTATTTTTCGGGCAGAAATTGAGGTTTTTTCGTGCCGAAACTGAGGGTTTTTTCGTGCGGATATTGAGGTTTTTTCGGGCAGAAATTGAGGTTTTTTCGAGCAGAAATTGAGGATTTTTTCCCCCCAGCAGAAATCGCGGCGTTTCCCAGCGCGCAGCCGCCGCCCGCCAGTGCTTTACAAGCGGCCTCATCAATTATCTTAATTGGGGCCATTAAAACTTTCCCAGGCGTTAAAATCCGCCGGGGCAGCGGCAAATTCGGAATTTCGGACGCTCCTTTTGGAGATGCGCAAGATCCCCAAAAAAAACCCTTCAAATTCACGCCGTTTTTAGGGGGGATTTCCGCTCTGCGCGGCCATAAAAACCCAGGAATTGCGGAAAAATTGGGATTTCTGCGCGGGGCCGGGGGATTCTGCGCGCTCGGAGGGAGCGCGGCGCTCCACAGGCTCCGGCCGCGGGAATTTGCCCAAATTAGCCCCCTTTCATCCAGGAACGGGGGCTCGTGTTTGATTTGTCCGCGGCCTCACCCATGAAGGCAGAAGGGAGCGTTTTGTTTTGCCTCTTGACACGCACTTCTTGCGTGCTAATCAGGGATAAAAAGCTCCCCGCTCCTTCATTCTTATATTTTTTTTTTAAATTTTTTTGTTGTTGTTGTTTTGGGGGTGGCGACCGACGGCAAAAAAAAAAAAAAAACAACCCAAAAACCCAACCCGCGCTTTCAAAAATAAAGATATTTTTCCCCAGCGGCGAGCCTGGATGAAAACACAACTTAAACCCCCCCCCAAATCTCCTTTGCCCCCCTCTAATAAAATTAAAAACACCCCGAAAATGAGCGGGGGGAGCTTCTGGCGGACACAATGGCCCCGATTTGCAAATGAGCATCGCCCCTCTCCCAAATCACAGCAACATTTTGCAGCGTCCAACGGCTCTGCCTTTCTGCAGCAGCCGCTCCGATAATATTACAAAACTATCTAACAGCAGGGAGTTTTGAATAATTTATCTCCCTTTCTTCCCGTCCTCGGCCCTTTGTCCAAAAGTTTTTCTCCTCCTCGCGGAATTTTGAATGAGAATGGACGCGCCCTCCCTCCCCCATCCCTTTACTCCATTTTTAAGGCAGCCTCGGGTTTTTCCCCCTTTTCCCCCCCTTTCTTTTTTTTTTTTTCTTTTTTTCTTTCTTTTTTTTCTTTTCTTTTTTTTTTTTTCTTTTCTTTTTTTTTTTCTCCGCTGTTTGCTTTTGTGGTCAGGAATCTTTTCCTTATAAAGCTTCAATAGACCCCAAGGTCTTTGTAAGTGAAGTTCATCTTCAAGGTTGGGAAAAGAGGAGAAAAAAAAAAAAAAAAAGGGGGATCGGATCCTTTAAAAAAAAATAAAACAAAATCCCTTTTGGCACCTTCATTTCCAACTCCACTGATGGGGGCTCGGGGCAGCGTTTTCTACCCCAAAATTCCCCCCACGTGTCCCAAACTGGGGGAAATTCGGCTCTGGGGGAGAATCCCGCTCACCCCGACAGCGGCGATGCCACAAATCCCCCAAAATCCCAACTCCGGCTCAAGCCCAGCCCCGTCCTCGCTTTGCACCAATTCGGGAGAAAACTGGAAAATCCCAACTCCCCTCGGCCGGGGATTCCCTAAATCGCCGTTTTCCCCCAAAAATCACAGATTTCCCCCAAAAATCACCGATTTCCCCCCCAAAACCGCGCTCGTTTTATGCCCGACCGCAGCTGCTCCAAGCCCCCCTTTTTCCCTGCCGGCTCTCACGGATGCTCCCCCAAAATTCCACCTTTTTTTGTTGTTGTTGTTTGGTTGTTTTTTTAGCACCACGGCGCTGCCCGCACTCCAGTTCCCACCCCCAACCTCGCATTCCCAGCTGGGAAAAGTTGGAATTTTCCTGGCAGCGGGAGAGAAAACGCCGCGTTTGGGAGGCGATAACAGAGCCCCGCCACCGGCCTGGCTCGGAGCCTTCCCCCGCCTGCGCCGGGAGGATTTCCCTGGATCATTTTCCCTGGATGGTTTCCCCTGGATCATTTGGATCGTTTTCCCTGGATGGTTTCCCCTGGATGGTTTTCCCTGGATGGTTTTCCCTGGATGGTTTTCCCTGGGTAATTTTTCCCAGGATAATTGGGGGGTGCGGCGCCGCTCCGGGGACCCCCCCCGTGTCCCCTCGGAGCTGGCGGCTCCCGTCCTTAATTGATATTGATCGGCGCCATCGGTCACCTGTCAGCCCCGGTTCCAGGGGACCACTTAGGCGAAATCTGTTTAACAAATTCATTTACGAGGTGCCTCTCCCCCCCTCCGGCCATTCCCGGCCCTTTTTTTATGGATAATTGATCCCGAGCAAAGCACCGACAGCTCTTCCTCCTCCTGCCAGCCCCGCTCCCCGCGGGGATTTTTTTGGGAAGAGCCAAACCCGGCGGCTCCGGAGCCACCCCCGGCGGGCAGGGCCGTGTCCCCGCTGTCCCCCCCCCGGCGCAGCGGTACCTTTGTCGCCCAGGATGCCGTCGATGCTGTGCTTGGCCTTCTTGTCGCCGTCCTCCTCCTTCTTGTCGCAGTCCTCGTCCTCCTCCTTCTTGCCGAATTTGATGCGGAGCACGCGGCTAATCGAACTCACTAAACCTCGGACAGTCAAAGGCAGAAAGGCGAGTATAAGCTGCCTGCGAGGAGTGGGAACGGCCGGGAATGCCGCTCTTCTTCCCGTGGGAATGCACCTGCCACCATCGCCGAGCCCCCGCGATTCCCAAATTCCCCAATTCGAGCATTCCCAAATTGACGTCCCGACCCGAGCGCCACCGAGATGTCCCAAAGTCACCTCGCAATTCCCAAATTCCCCCCAGTTCCCAAGCCGGGATGGAGCTCCGGGCCTGCTCTGGCCCCACAGAGCAGCCCCAAAACCCACAGGGACCCCAGAGCCGAGCCCCCGGACCCCAAACACGGCCCTGCAGGCAGAACTTTGGGCTCCAGCCTGGCTGCCCGTGGATCTCGGGATCTTTTGGGATATCCTGGATCTCGGGATCTAACGGATCTCTGGGTCTCTCAGGATATCCTGGATCTCAGGATCTAACGGATCTCTGGGTCTCTCAGGATATCCTGGATCTCGGGATCTAACGGATCTCTGGGTCTCTCAGATTATCCTGGATCTCGGGATCTCAGGCCCGCATGGATCTCTGGATCCATGGATCTAATGGATGCCTGGGGATTTCAGGATCTCTAAATCTCACGGATCTCTCTCTAAATGTCTTGGGATCTCCTGGATCTCAGGATCTCCTGGATCCACAGATGTCACAGATCTCTGAATGTCTTGGGATCTCCTCGATCCCCGGATCTCCTGCAATCTCTGCCCCACGGGGACGTTGCTGTGCAGCCCCCACTGCACAAATCCCAGCGGGACCAACAGGGCTCCCCTTTCCCCCCCTGGATTTGGGGGCACCTCTGGGGGTCTCCCCCTGCCCCAGCATCCCCCCGGCTTTCCAGGGAGCTGGAAAAACCCGGGAATAGGCCTTGGTTTGGGCTCGGTTTTGCAGCAGCCGGGGCACGAATCCTCCCCAATCCCGGTCTTTGCTCGGGGTGATTTTTCCCTCCTCCATCCAAGCAGAGCCGGGAGGGTGTTTGGATGCTCTGGGAAGCCTTTCCCGCGGGATAACTTTTCCCGTGGAGCCGGGGGAGTGTGGCCAAGCTGCCTTCTCACCTGAGGGCACCGTGCTGCGGTCACAGTGGCCGTCCTTGAGCAGCCGGTCCCGGATCTCCCAGCTGAACATCCCAGGGTTCTCCCGCTTGTATTCCTCGATTTTCTTCTCCACGTCGGGAGTCGCGACCTGCTTTTGTGCCCAAGGGGCGCCGGGGTGTCCCCACGGGGAGGGAGGGAGGGAGGGAGAGCAGGGGAAAAGCGCTTTTAATTCAAAAGAAGCAGCGCAGCTCAGCCCTGCCCGGCCGGGCTGCGGGGTTTGGGGTGGAAAATGGGGATTGGGAGCGGGGAAAGGACGGAAATAAAGCTGGGAAAAGGCCCGGATCCCCCAAATCCTAACAGCGGGAAAAGGAGGGAAATAAAGGGGGAAAAGGCCCGGCTCCCCCAAATCCTAACAGCGGGGAAAGGAGGGAAATAAAGCTGGAAAAGGCCCGGATCCCCCAAATCCTAAAAGCGGGATCAGGAGGGAAATAAAGCTGGGAAAGGCCCGGCTCCCCCAAATCCTCAAAGCGGGGTCAGAAGGGAAATAAAGCTGGGAAAGGCCCGGCTCCCCCGAATCCTAAAGGCGGGGTCAGGAGGGAAATAAAGCTGGGAAAGGCCCGGCTCTCCCAAATCCTCAAAGCGGGGTCAGGAGAGAAATAAAGCGGGAAAAGGCCCGGATCCCCCAAATCCTAAAAGCGGGATCAGGACGGAAATAAAGCGGGAAAAGGCCCGGATCCCCCAAATCCTAAAAGCGGGGTCAGGAGGGAAATAAAGCTGGGACGGAAATAAAGCGGGAAAAGGCCCTGCTCCCCCAAATCCTAAAAGCGGGATCAGGAAGGAAATAAAGCAGGAAAAGGCCCTGCTCCCCCAAACCCAAAAAGCGGGATCAGGACGGAAATAAAGCGGGAAAAGGCCCGGATCCCCCAAATCCTCAAAGCGGGGTCTCTGAGGGCCGGGAGAGCCGGCAGGGTGGGATTGCCCTGAGCTCGGGGGAGGCGGCGCAGGGGACACTTTTTGGGGTGTTTATGGGATTTCCTATTGCCAAAGAATCCCGGATTCCCTGCTCCCCACGCCCCGCCGGGATCGCTCCAGCGCGCACCACTTGTTGCACGTGGAAGCCACAAAAAAGAAAAACACTGGAATCCATCAGCACCTCCAGCTCGGGCCTCGCTTTCTCCCCGTTAAAAACCAAAAACCGCAACTTATTAAAACCTTTTCTCCCCTAAAAAAAAAACCCCCAAAAAAACCCCAAACCGCTGGGAAAACTCGCGCTGCCCCCCAAAACAAGGCGGAATTTTGGGGCGCGGTGCCCGCAGCGCACTCACCCTGGGCTTGCTGCCGCCGATGGCCCCGGGCCGGATGGATCCGGTCTCCTGGTAGCGGCAGAGGATTTTGGAGACGCAGCCGTGGGAGACGCGGAGCTGCCGGGAGATCACGCAGGGCCGGATGCCGTGATGCGCCATCTCCACGATCTTGTGGCGGATGTGGTTGGGCAGCGGGCGCCCGTTGATGAAAACCCCTCCGAGCTGGTTCACCCTGCCCTGGCCCAGCGGGGTGGACACTGCGAGGGACAAGGGGGGGGGAAAAACCCGACCAAAAAACACCGGGGAAAAGTGAAATTAGAGGGGGAAAATCCGGCGTGTCTTTGCCCGCACATGCCGCTTCTCTCCCGGGCTTTGGAGGTTTGAAAGAAGGGGGAAAGTCTCGCCCGTGCCCTGCGCTCCGTGCTTATCCCGGGGTTTATCCCGTGTTTATCCCGGTGTTTGTTTATCCCGGTGTTTGTTTATCCCGGCACCACCGGCCTGAGATTCTCCCATGGAAAGTGGGGAACTAAAAATTCCCCCCGAGCCGCGCTCCCATCCCCGAGACACCCCCCGTGCGTCCATCCCTGGAAATTTCTCCGGATTTGGGATTTCACACCTTGGTTTGAAACCATTCCCGGCGTTTGAAACGCGAGGAGATCCAAACCCACTCAACAAAACGCTCCCAAAACTTCCCCTTTCTCCCCCAAAAAAACCTCGCCTCGATTTACGGAGCTCCGCTTTGCAACAAACTTTTGGACATCACCTCTGGAACACCCTCGGGGAGCTTTTTTAGGGTGGTTTTGGGGGTTTTTTTTGGCGGCTTTTGGGGTGGATTTTACCCCGCGGCCGCTTCGCCGCCGCCTCTCCGGGCGCGGGGGCTCCTTCGCCCCCTCCCCAATTTATCGAACACCTCGCGCCGCAGATCTCGCAGATTAATACGATTTCACAGGCTGGAAATTAAAGCGAAAAGGAGGGGAGGGGGCAGAACTCAGCTGGGTAATTTGCGCGAGGCTGGAGGGGGCGAGCGCCAGGCGAGGCGAGGGGGGCGGATTTTTATTTCTTTTTTTATTTTTTTTTTTAATATATAATTTTTTTTTCCCCTCCCCTCTCTCGCTACAAAGAAAAGTCGATTCCAGAAATTGCCTGGCGATTTAGCGAGAATCATGCACCGCTAATTCCGAGTCACTTTGGCCGGCGCTCCCTGGATGTATCATTATCGACAGATAACACTCGAGTGGCCAATTTTACATTCAAGAGCCGCTAAAAGCGCCGGCCGCTCTCTCCTTTCATTATTCCCAGTCATGTTGTGCAAATATTGTTGTAATCCTTTGATCCTTTCCCTTGCCGTCTGTTTTACTTCATTTGCTACAGAAAAGCACTTCAGCAAATCCCCGCGCCCTGTGTGTTTTGCAGCCTGCGTGGTTTTCCGCGGGTTTGCGATTCGCCACTTGAGCACGGGCGGGATGAAATTTTCTCCGCTTTTAATAAATGCGGCCAGAGGGGTCCCGGATAGAAAATTTGCCTTTTTTTTTTTTTTTTTTTTTTTCTTCTCCTTTTTTCCTTTTTTTTTTTAATTTTTTTTTTTTTTTTGGGAACGTGTGTGCCTGGAAATAATCGCCCCCCGCGTGACAAAGGCACGGCCGAGGGAGGATGGGTGACACTCGGCGAGGTGACAGCTCCCGAGTCCCCGCTTCGCCAGCCCCGGCCAAGGACATCATCCCGGCTTCCCGCTGCTCCCCGGATCAAGGTTTTTATTCCTATTTTCCCCTCCGAAAAGTTAAATCCCATCAGTTTGGTTGTTTCCCTCCCGTTTTGACACGGGGACATTAAAAAAAAATCAACCCGCCAGAAAAAAAACCCAAAAAAACCCAAAAAATCAACCGCCCCCAAAAGATAAAACCCCAAAGCGGGAGAAGCTGCCCCAAAAATCCTGCGGGATGCCCGGGAATGCTCGAAACACGGGAAAACAGCAAAGCGGATCCCGGGAATTCGCGGGGAGCGCGGCGGGAAGGGGCTGGGTAAGGGGTGAGAAGTTGGGAGAATTTCGGGAACCCCCCAGGAGCGGAGCTCAGCCGCACCCCCTTCACCAAGGGTGATTCCAGAGGGACGGAGCGGCGATTTTAGGGATGGAGCGGCGATTTTAGGGATGGAGCGGCGATTTCGCAGAGAGCTAAGAGCCCCCCAGGTTATTCCAGAGGGATGGAGCGGAGATTTTCCACACCCTAAGAGCCCCCCCAGGTTATTCCAGAGGGATGGAACGGCGCCTTTCCAGACCTTAAGAGTCCCCCTCCGTAGTTCCAGAGGGATGGAGCAGCGCTTTTCCAGAGCTAAAAGCCCCCCAGGTTATTCCAGAGAGATGGAGTGGAAATTTTCCACACCCTAAGAGCCCCCCCAGGTTATTCCAGAGAGATGGAGTGGAGATTTTCCATATCTAGGGCCCCCCCAGGTTATTCCAAAGGGATGGAGCGGCGTTTTTCCAGAGCTAGGGCCCCCCCAGGGTTATTCCAGAGGGATGGAGCAGCGCTTTTCCAGACCTAGGGGCCCCCCCGGTTATTCCAAAGGGATGGAGCAGCGCTTTTCCAGAGCTAAAAGCCCCCCAGGTTATTCCAGAGAGATGGAGTGGAAATTTTCCAGACCTAGGGCCCCCCCAGGGTTATTCCAGAGGGATGGAGCAGCGCTTTTCCAGAGCTAAGAGCCCCCCCGGTTATTCCAAAGGGATGGAGCATCGCTTTTCCAGACCTAGGGCCCCCCCGATAATTCCAGAGGGATGGAGCAGCGATTTTCCAGAGCTAAGAGCCCCCCCAGGTTATTCCAAAGGGATGGAGCGGCGTTTTCCCAGACCTAGCCCCCTCCCCGGGTGATTCCAGAGCGCTTTTCCAGGTTTTCCAGACCTACCTTCCAGCGGGAAGCCGGTGCGGGGGTAGTTCTGCCCCGGCGCCGGGCGCATCATCCGCGGCACCGTCCCGGGCAGCGCTGCCATGGTCGGGGGGCGGCGGCGGCCG
Organism: Agelaius phoeniceus; assembly: GCF_051311805.1. Taxonomy (NCBI): domain Eukaryota; kingdom Metazoa; phylum Chordata; class Aves; order Passeriformes; family Icteridae; genus Agelaius; species Agelaius phoeniceus. The sequence goes on from NC_135288.1 coordinate 1,925,873, forward strand.
AGGGGCTCCGGTGCGGACCGGGGCTGGACCGGGGGGGACACCGGGCACAACCGGGGGGGCTGCGGGGCCGCCTCCTCCGACCTTCCCAGCCCTTCCAGCGGCTGCAAAAGAAGGGAGAAATCTGGGCTCCGAGCGAGGGGAAAACAAACAAAACAAAACAAAACAACAAAAACCCAAAAAATTATTTTAAAAAACCCCAAAAAATCAAAAAAACAAAACGAGAATTATTAAAAAAAAAAATCAGCGGAAAAATCAAAATGCTGCAACGCTCGGGATGAAAGGGGTGGGGGTAGAGGGGGGGATCACCCACCAGAAATTGCCGGGAAAGTTTGGGGGCTGTGTCCCGAGCGGCCGCTCCGCTGGAATGTCACCCGGGAAGAGCAGGCACGGCCAAAGTTGCCAAAGGGAGCTGGGCTGGGCTTAGGGCTGGCTTAGGGCTGGCTTAGGGCTGGCTCAGGGCTGGCTCGGGGGGCAGAGCGGGGGGAGCCGCGGCCCCCCGGATTCGCTCCGTGCGCTGCGGTTCTTCCTCCTCGCGGCGCGGCTGTGGCAGCGCTGGAGGAGGAGGAGGAGGAGGAGGAGGAGGAGGGGGCTGGAAGTTGCTCCGGCGGGGAAGTTGGGGCGGTGGGAAGGACGGGCGGGCTCTGATAGGCTCCGGCTCCTTTCTTTTATGGGAAGGGGGATCCGCGCCCGGCCCCGGCACCAATGGGAGCGGAGCCCCGCGCTCCTTCCCAGAGCGTTTTTTTTTGGGGATGTTTTTGGTCATTCTCAGGCTGTTCATGGAAAGCTGGGGTGTCCCTCGAACGGCTGGGAAAGATTTGGGGTGCAACAGAGCAGGGAAAATCAGGAATTGCGGGAGTTTGGGGGTTTTTTTGGTGGGTTTTGGGGGATTTTTTAGGGTTTTTCCCCCTAAGCGGATTCCAGGAGGGGAAAGGCGGGCGGGGCATGGGCTTAGGGTGGGGGAATTGCGGCGTGGATTGAAAAATAAAAAAAAATTTAAAATGCAAATTAAAGAAAAAATTGAGATAAAGCAGGATTGTAATAAATTAATAAAAAATTAAAAATGAATGAAAATTAAAGTGAATGGCAATTAAGTAGAAGAGAAATTAAAGCAAATAACAACTAAAATAAGTTGAAGTTAAAAACTTATTTTTTTTAAAAAAGTACTATGAGAAATTCAAAAAACCCCACAAATTAAATAAGAAAAAAATTTTGAATAATAATAATAAGTGCCATGAATAAATAAATAAATTAATTAATTAATTAAATGCTCCCCACGTCCAAGGTTTGGAGCCGCTTTTCCCACCCATCCATCCCTGGGGGTGTCAAAGGCTCACCCTGAACCCGCCCCTACTCCTTCCCCATCCCAGGTGCCGCCCTCATTAATTAACAGCCGCGTTAATTACGGGGCGGGCTGGGGGCCGGCCCGGCCCGGCCGGAGAATTCCCGATTTTCCCCCAAAAGCTGCGGGAGCTTTGGGAATGAGCGCGCAGCGGGACGTGACGCCGGCGCCGGCGCTGCCTTTTGTTCGCAGCTGTAAAAGGGACTCGGCCCCGCCGCCCCCTCCCCAAAACCGCCCCGGAGCGGCCGCGCCGCCCCCGGCCCCAGAGCGGACCCCAAAGCCCGGCCTGACCCCCCCAGCCCGGCCCGCTCCTCCCTCGCCTTTGCTCTGGGCTTAAACCCGGCCTGGAGCCCAATCTCGGCCCAAGCCGCGCCTAAACCTAAACCCCAAGCCGCACTTTGGGGTTTTCTGCTTTTTCACCCTCAAATCCACCCCAAACCCCCTCCGAAATCGGGATAGTTGTGGGGAGGGGGGAAAAGCGATTTTAAAATTCTTCCCGAGGTGTCAAATTGCGCCCGGACTCTGAGCCCGGCTCAGGCGCGGCTTTGGCGAACGAAAATAAACCTCGCTCCTTCCCCGCTTCCCAAAAAACGCCAATTCCCGGAGTTTTCGGGGGGAAAAAGCCCCGGCTCCGTCCCCGCCGCATTCCTGCCGCCGTAATTCAATTATTTGCCGGGATAAGGGGGCAGGAGCCTGGGAATAAAGTTGAAAATTAAATATTTCTGCTCTCGCGGCGCTGGGGGAAGGTGAAACCCCGGGAGCCGAGCCCGAGCCCTCCTTCCCCGCCGCTCCGGGGTCACCTCGCCCGCAGGAAAATCCCGCACTTCAAACGCCGCGTTTGTTTTCTCTCCTTCCCCCGCCCCGTTCTGCTGGAATTGGGGGAAGATTCGGCAATTTCAGGCAAAAAAAAAAAAAAAAAGAAAAAAAAATTCACTTTCTCCTGCAGCTCCGGGCAGTGGCCACGCAAAGAGCTCCAATTGTTGTTGTTATATATTTATTATTATTATTATTATTATTATTATTATTATTATTATTATTATTATTATTATTATTATTATTATTATTATTATTATTATTATTATTATTCTGAGGGGGGTCAGGCTGCTGCCGCACCCCGGGGTTTGTCCAGAGGGGGTCAGGGGGTGACAGGGACTGTCCCCACCCATCACCCCAAAAATCCGCTCCAGGAGGGGTCACCTGCGCCAAATCCTTTTTGGGGTTAAATTTGAATTTTTTTTCTTTTTTCTATTTTTTTTTCTATTTTTTTTCTTTTTTTTCAGTTTTCCCATCTTCTCCCGGCTGTGCCTCGTGGACAAAAGCCGAGCCCGGTTCTCTGGATTAGAGGCGGCATCCATCGGGATGCGGAGCGCGGAATTCCCGGAGCTTTCCCGGTGGGAATTTCTCTCCCCACCTTCCCGGCGCATCTCCATGGTTTCCTAAGGTATGTTCCTGCTCGATAAATGCCGCGATTCCCGCGGGAACGCGCGCTGGGAGCGGGCTGGGATTATTTGGGATTTTTTTAGGAGCATCCCGTTATCCCCCGCATCCCTCGCGGGTGCGTTTCCAACTCGGATGCGCGCTTGGAAATGCGGATTTTTTGGGATAAAAGGGCTCCACATCCCATTTTCTCCATGGAAAAGACGCTCTCAGGTTGATTAAACCCGTCTGGAAAATCTCCCCAATCAGCGATTTTATTTATTGCAATTCTCCTCAAAAAGCCCTTTTTAAAAATGATTTTTATGAATTAGGATTCTCCTCAAAAAGCGCTTCTCTTATTTTTAAATTTTTATTATTTTTTAGGGATGTCAGCCCATTTCTGGAGCGGGGCGCACCCAGGAAGGAGAAATTCCCTTGGGAAATCGCTCAGAGGCTGCTCAGGAGGAAAACCCCAAGGATTCGATCCCGATTTTCAACACAAGGACGGAAAAAGCAAAACCAAACCCAAAAGCGCCCGAGGATGAATTCCTTGATGGAAAGTTGGTTCCTCGCACAGCTCCAGGAAGGTGATGGATGTGGGAAGGTTTCCCGTGGGAGATCCCAGCGTTATTTTCCCAAGCGATTATCCCAGGAATCTCCCTCTAAAGGGAGAGAAATCCACCTTGAAAAACGGGGATTGAAAGGAAATGATTTCTGCGGGATTTCCGCGGGATTTCCGCGTTTTCCCGGAGTTTTTCAGCGCCGGGAGAAGCCGGGACGGGCGCGGGGCCGGGAGGGACCCGGGGAAGGAGCGAGGGAACCGCAGGGAAAGCGGTGGAAAAGGGGCTGGGAGGTGGGGAAAGAGCAATTAATGGATTAATGAATTAATTAATGCAATGAATTCTCCTTTTCCAGGAGCGGGGAATCCAGGAATGTCCTCAGGAGTGTCCTCAGGAGTGTCCCAGGACTGTCCCCAGCAGATCCCCAGGATGATCCCAAGTGTCCCCAGGAGATCCTGGCAATGTCCCCAGGTGATCCCAGGAGTGTTCCCAAGATGTCCCAGCAGATCCTGGGTGTCCCCAGGGGTGTCCCCAGGAGATCCTGGCAATGTCCCCAGGTGATCCTAAGTGTCCCCAGGGGATTCTGAGTGTCCCCATCAGATCCTGGTTGTCCCCAGCAGATCTCAGGTGTCCCCCAGAGTGTCCCAGCAGATCCTGGGTGTCCCCAGGAGTGTCCCCAGGAGATCCTGGCAATGTCCTCAGGTGATCCCAAGCATGCCCAGGAGGTCCTAAGTGTCCCCAACAATGTCCCCAGGTGATCCCAAGTGTCCCCAGTGGATTCTGGGTGCCCCCAGCAGTGTTCCCAGGTGTCCCCAAGTGTCCCCAGCAGTGTCCCTAGGAGTGTCCCCAGGAGATCCCGAGGGTCCTCAGGTGATCCCAAGTGTCTCCAGAAGCGTCCCCAGGAGATTCTGGGTGTCCCCAGGAGTGTCCTAAGAGTGTCCCCAGCAGATCCAGGGTGTCCCTAGGACATCCCGCGTGTCCCCGCCAGTGTCCCCAGGACTGTCCTGAGGAGCGTCCCCAGCAGACCCCGAGTGTCCCCAGCAGTGTCCTCAGGTGATCCCGAGTGTCCCCAGGAGATTCTAGGTGCCTCCAGGGGTGTCCCCAGGAGATCTCGCCAATGTCCCCAGGGGTGTCCCCAGGCGGTCTCAGGTGTCCCCAGGGGTGTCCCCGGTTTGTTTTTCCCAGACCCCAAGCCCGAGGATCAAAGTCCCGGGCGGGGCTCAAAGGGCGGAGCGGCCCCGCCCTGGGCCGGGTTTATCTCGGCCTGGAGCCGTTCCCTGATCCAAGCCCGACATCTCTGGGATGAGCCGGGAATTTTCACGGGATAAATCCCAACCGCGAGGCTGCAGCGGCCCCGTTCCCGCTGTGGACCCCGGCATTCCCGATCCCACAGAATTCCCGTCCCTCCGGAGCGCCCCGCCCGCTTTTCCCGGCTCAGATTCCCGGAGCGGGATTAAATCCCCTTTTCCCGAGGCTCGGCCCCGCTCCGGGCGCCGCTGGGGTTTTCCCGGATTTCCCGGGATCCGGGGGCTCGTCCCGCCCGGATCTGCCTCTGGAATAACGCCTGGAATCCCGAGGCAGCGGGGAGAGGGGATTGTCCCGGGCTGTGGCCCCCGAGGGATCCCAAGGGAATCAGAGATTCCCAAGAGATCCCAAAGGGCTCTGGAGAAGGGACAGGGCTGGGAAAAACCGGGATGGGGGAAATTGGGATTGGGATTTCCAGGGAGTTTCCTCCTGGAGATCTCCAGCCCCCTGAGATGGGATGGGATCCATAAAAATCCACAATTCCCTAAATTCCCATTCCAGCTGCATCCGTGTGGGATTCCCACCCCAATCCCATTCCCACTTGGGATCATTCCCAAACTGTTCCAGCTGCATCCATGTGGGATTCCCATCCCAATCATCTCCATGGGATTGGGGCCTCTCCTGCTTTTTGGGGAGCATCTCCATGGGTTTTTGGGAAGCATTTCCATGGGTTTGGGGTCTGTCCTCCTTTTTTGGGGATGTTTCCATGGGTTTTAGGATCTGTCCTGAATTTTGAGGAGAATTTCCATGGGATTGGGTCCCATTCTGCTTTTTAAGAGCACTTCCATGGATTTGGGGTCTGCCCCGCTTTTTGGGGACATCTCCATGGGTTTGGGGTCTGTCCTGACTTTTGGGAGACATCTCCATGGGATTTTGGGAAGCATTTTCATGGGATTTAGGATCTGTCCTGCTTTTTGAGGAGAAATTCCATAGGATTGGGATCTGTCCTGCTTTTTGGGCAGCATCTCCATGGGACTGGGGCTTGTTCTGGTTTTTGGGGAGCATTTCCATGGGTTTGGGGTCTGTCCTCCTTTTCTGGGAGACATCTCCATGGGGTTTTGGATCTGTCCTGCTTTTTAGGAGTATTTCCATGGGTTTGTGGTCTGTTCTGCTTTTTGAGGAGAATTTCCATGGGATTGGGTCCCATTCTGCTTTTTAAGAGCACTTCCATGGATTTGGGGTCTGTCCCACTTTTTGGGGACATCTCCATGGGTTTGGGGTCTGTCCTGAATTTTGGAAGACATCTCCATGGGATTTTGGGGGAAGCATTTTCATAGGTTTTAGGATCGGTGCTGCTTTTTGAGGAGAATTTCCATAGGGTTGTGATCTGTCCTGCTTTTTGGGCAGCATCTCCATGGGACTGGGGCCTGTCCTCGTTTTTGGGAGCATCTCCATGGATTTTTGGGGAGCATTTCCATGGGTTTGGGGTCTGTCCTCCTTTTCTGGGAGACATCTCCATGGGGTTTTGGATCTGTCCTGCTTTTTAGGAGTATTTCCATGGGTTTGTGGTCTGTTCTGCTTTTTGAGGAGAATTTCCATGGGATTGGATCCCATTCTGCTTTTTAAGAGCACTTCCATGGATTTGGGGTCTGCCCCGCTTTTTGGGGACATCTCCATGGGTTTGGGGTCTGTCCTGAATTTTGGGACACATCTCCATGGGATTTTGGGAACATTTTTCATAGGTTTTAGGATCTGTGCTGCTTTTTGAGGAGAATTTCCACAGGGTTGGGATCTGTCCTGCTTTTGGGGAGAAATTCCATAGGATTGGGATCTGTCCTGCTTTTTTGGGGGACTTCTCCATGGGTTTTAGGACCTGTTCTGCTTTTTGAGGAGAAATTCCATGGGACTGGGGCCTGTCCTGATTTTTGGGAGCCTCTCTGTGGATTTTTGGGCAGCATTTCAATGGGTTTTAGGATCTGTGCTGCTTTTTGAGGATAATTTCCTTGGGATTGGTGCCTGTCCTGATTTTGGGGGAGCATGTCCCAAAAAGCGGGACAGGGATTAATGAGGATAATTATTGATAATGGTTGATAATTATTGATGCCAGGTCTAACAAAGCCTCACCTGTTGCAGCAGATGAGGTAAAGCCAGGCCTAAATCCCATTGGGAATCCGAGGAATTCCAGCAGGAGGAGCATGAAGGTTAAAAAACTCAGCAGGACCAAGTCAGTGATCCCAAATATTGATGGAAATCAGAAATTACAGTCAGAAACTCATCCAAATTGATAAAAATCAGGAATTATCAATAGAGTCATGAAATGTTGATGGAAATCAGGAATTATCAATGAGAAACTCATCAAATATAGATCAAAATAAGGGATTATAAATGATAAACTCACCAAATATTGATGGAAATCAATATCAATTATGGAAATCAATTATCAATAATAAACTCTCACAAATATTGATTAAATCAGGGATTATCAATAATAAACTCGTCTAAATATGGATGGAAATCAGGGATTATCAATAATAAATCCACACAATATTGATAAAAATCAGGAAATATCAGTAATAAACTCATACAAATATTGATTAAATCAGGGATTATCAATAATAAATCACACAAGTATTGATTAAATCAGAAATTATCAATAATGAACTCACCAAATATTGATTAAAATATTATTAGTAGTAGTTCTGCTACTACTAATAAAAATATTGTCAACTCTAAATCACACAAATAAATTGATAAAAACAATCAAAACAAAGGAAAAATAAAATAATTTGGGATGCCTTTAACTGTAGGATTGAGACTTCAACAGGAATTATTTTAATATTCACACTTAATTAGTATTGTTTATTTATATTATTATTTATTTACATTAATTATTGATTTTTATAGTCACACTAAAGTATTTGTTAGTATTTTATTATTTATTTACATTAATTATTGATTTTTATTGTCACACTAAAGTATTTGTTAGTATTTTATTAATGTTTGAATAAAGCCCCCAAACCTTTGGGGGTCATACAGAATTAAATGGGAAAATAAAGGGATTTTTCCATGGGGAAAAAAAAAAGGATATTCCAGGGTTTTAGACCAGGAATAGGAATTTAGGGAATTTTTATGGGATTTTTGAGGATCCCATCACTCTCTCCCATCTTCATCCCGACATTCCCAGCCCAAAATCCATGTCCCAGGTGCATTCCAAGGAACAAAGGCAGCAGGGAAGGGAAGGGAAGGGATCGGATCTCTCCTGGGATCCCACCTGGAATTCTCTGCTCCAACACGGAACTGTTGGAGAAGGTCCAGAGGAGGCCACGGAGATGCTGAAGGAATTGGAGCAGCTTGGATGGATGGAATCCATGGATGGATTGGATGGATGGATGGACGGATGGATGATGGATTATGGATGGAATCCATGGATGGATGGATGGAATCCATGGATGGATGGATGGATGGATGGAATCCATGGATGGATGGATTATGGATGGAATCCATGGATGGATGGATGATGGATGGATGGAATCTGTGGATGGATGGATGGATGGATGGATGAATGGAATCCATGGATGGATGGATGGATGGATGGAATCCATGGATGGATGGATTATGGATGGAATCCATGGATGGATGGATGATGGATGGAATCCATGGATGGATGGATGGATGATGGATTATGGATGGAGTCCATGGATGGATGGATGGAAGGAGGGACGTGGAGAACTTGGAGCGACTTCCAGTGTCTGGAGGGAAGCTGGAGAGGGAATGATCCTTGGGAAGTGGACTTCCAGGACGAGCAGGAATGGGTCAGACTGAAATAGGGTAATTTGGGTGGAATTTGGGAAGAAATTCCTGCCCAGGAAGGAGGTGAGGCCCTGACACATCTTCCCAGGAAAGCTGTGGCTGCCCCTGGATCCCCGGAATGCCCCAGGCTGGGCTGGATGGGGCTGGAGGCACCCGGGACCAGGGAAGGTGTCCGGACATGGACTGGGATGGGCGCGAAGGTCCCACCAACCCAGCCTGAACCATCCCGGATCCTTTTCCCTGTCCCACAGTGCCACCTGAGGGGGAATTCCCGGAGTTCCTGCAGGAATCCCCAGCTCCGGAGGGGTCAGCGTGTCCTGGGCCCGATGTGCTCGGACACAGCTCAGACACAGGTCAGGGACCTTTCCCTCCCTCTCTCCCTGTGAGCGGGATTCCCTTGGGATCTCTCCAGGGATCTCTGAGCCCCTTCCATGGAGCGGTTCCTCGGCTCTCATCCCTGGGGTTTTTTGGGATAAGCAGCGCGGCGTCTCTCGGCGTTCCATCGGCAGAGCCCTGCTGCCACCGTGTGGATCCGGCCGGGAAGGTTCGGGAAAAGATTCCCTGCTTTTCCCCCGTGATCCCTCCATCCGTGGATCCATCCATCCATCCATGGATCCATCCATCCATCCATCCATGGATTCATGGATCCATTGATCTGTCCATCCATCCATCCATCCATCCATGGATCCCTCCATCCATCCATCATTCATCCCTCCATCCATCATCCATCCATCCGTCCATCCATCCATCCATCCATCATCCATCCATCCATCATCCATCCATCCATCCATCCATGGATTCATGGATCCATCCATCCATCCATCCATCCATCCATCCATGGATCCCTCCATCCATCCATCATCCATCCCTCCATCCATCATCCATCCCTCCATCCATCATCCATCCATCCGTCCATCCATCCATCCATGGATCCATCCATCCATGGATTCACGGATCCATTGATCCGTTCATCCATCCGTCCATCCGTCCATCCATCCATCCATCCATCCATGGATCCATCCATGGACCCATCCATCCATGGATTCATGGATCCATTGATCCGTCCATCCATCCGTCCATCCATCCATCCATCCATCCATGGATCCATCCATCCATCCATCCATCCGTCCATCCATCCATGGATTCATGGATCCATTGATCCATCCGTCCATCCATCCATTTGTCCATCCATGGATCCCTCCATCCATCCCTCCCTCCCTCCCCAGGATAACGGATGGGGGATCCATGGATGGACGGATTTGAGGGTTTTATATATAAAATTATATTTTCTCTATGAAAGGTTATTCTCTTTAAATTATATTTCCTATAAAACGATATTTTCTATTAAAATGACACCTCCAAAACTCCTCTGAGGAGGTTCCAGTGGCCCTGGACACTTGGGAATGCTGGACTGGATGGAACGAGCTGCATTGGAACCTCGGATCCTCCTTCCCAGAGCCCTGGATCAGACAGGGAGAATTCCATGGAATTCTGAGCCTTTCCACCAGGTCCATCTGGGGACCTGGATGAGCCCCCAGCTCCTTCCAGCTCCTGGTGAGGATAAAAATCCTGGATGTCAAGGATGGGGAATTCCAGGGAGCTCCAAGCTTGACCTGAGCATCCAGCAGGGTCCCAGGAGCCTGGAGCAGGGGGAGCTGGATTGGGAAGGAGCCACTGGAGGTGCCCCCTCTGCCAAGGAAGGACCCAGCGTCCGCAGGGCTGGGATGGGAGGAACTGTGGGATGAGCTCCCTCAGCCTTCCCGGGGTTTGATCCCCACCTTGGGGAAAGGCGCTGGAGATCCTGGAGTCCATGGGAATCTGTCCCAGGAGGTGGGGCTGGACCTGGCTGCGGAGAGCAGCAGGACCATCCCACACCTCCATTCCAGGCGATCCCAAACCTCCACCTGTACCAGGATGTGGGACTGGATTCATCTTTGAAGGACACCAGGACAACCCCACACCTTCATCCTGGACAATCCCAGGCCTTCATTCCAGGTGATCCCAAATCTCCACCTGTACTGGGATGTGGGACTGGATCTGGTGTAGAGGACACTGGGACAATCCCTTCATTCCAGGTGATCCCAAACCTCCACCTGTACCAGGATCTGGGGCTGGATCTGGCCATGGAGGAGACTGGGACCATCCCACACCTCCATTCCAGGCGATCCCAAATCTCCATCTGCACCGGGATGTGGGACTGGATTCATCTTTGAAGGACACCAGGACAACCCCACACCTTCATCCTGGACAATCCCATGTGTTCATTCCAGCTGATCCCAAATCTCCACCTGCCCTGAAATGTGGGTCTGGATCTGTCTTTGGAGGAGACCAGGACAATCCCTTCATTCCAAGTGATCCCAAATCCCTGCCTGCACCAGGATCTGGCTGTGGAGGACACTGGGACCATCCCACACCTCCATTCCAGGTGACCCCAAATCTCCACCTCTACAGGATTTGGGATTGGATTCATCTTTGAAGGACACCAGGACAACCCCACACCTTCATCCTGGACAATCCCATCTGTTCATTCCAGCTGATCCCAAATCTCCACCTGTACCGGGATGTGGGCCTGGATCTGGTGTAGAGGACACTGGGACAATGCCTTCATTCCAGGTGATCCCAAATCCCTCCCTGCACCAGGATCTGGGGCTGGATCTGGCTGTGGAGGACACCAGGATCATCCCATCCTTCGTTCCATGTGATCCTAAATCCCTCTCTGGACAAGGATCTGGGGCTGCATCTGGCTTTGGAGGAGACCAGGACAACCCTGCACCTGCATCCTGGACAATCCCATCTGTTCATTCCAGGTGATCCCAAATCTCCGCCTGCCCTGAAATGTTGGGCTGGATCTGTCTTTGGAGGACACTGGGACAATCCCTTCGTTCCAGGTGATCCCAAACCTCCACCTGTACCAGGATCTGGGGCTGGATCTGGCCTTGGAGGAGACCGGGACCATCCCACACCTTCATTCCAGCTGATCCCAAATCTCCATCTGCACCGGGATGTGGGACTGGATTCATCTTTGAAGGACACCAGGACAACCCCACACCTTCATCCTGGACAATCCCAGGCCTTCATTCCAGGTGATCCCAAATCTCCACCTGTACCGGGATGTGGGGCTGGATCTGGCTGTGGAGGACACCAGGATCATCCCATCCTTTGTTCCAGGTGATCCCAAATCCCTGCCTGCACCAGGATGTGGGGGTGGATCTGGCTGTGGATGACACCAGGATCATCCCATCCTTCGTTCCATGTGATCCTAAATCCCTCTCTGGACAAGGATCTGGGGCTGGATCTGGCTTTGGAGGAGACCAGGACAACCCTGCACCTTCATCCTGGACAATCCCATGTGTCCATTCCAGCTGATCCCAAATCTCCACCTGCACCAGGATTTGGGACTGGATCTGGCTGTGGAGGACACCAGGATCATCCCATGTGTTCATTCCATGTGATCCCAAATCCCTCCCTGAACCAGGATCTGGGGCTGGATCGGGCTTTGGAGGAGACCAGGACAACCCCACACCTTCATCCTGGACAATCCCAGGCCTTCATTCCAGGTGATCCCAAATCTCCGCCTGCCCTGAAATGTGGGGCCGGATCAGTCTTTGGAGGAGACCGGGACAATCCCTTCGTTCCAAGTGATCCCAAATCCCTGCCTCCGTCAGGATGTGGGGCTGGATCTGGTGTGGAGGACACCAGGACCATCCCATGTGTTCATTCCAGGTGATCCCAAATCCCTCACTGAACCAGGATCTGGGGCTGGATCCGGCTGTGGAGGACACCAGGACAATCCCACACCTTCATCCTGGACAATCCCAGGCCTTCATTCCAGGTGATCCCAAATCTCCACCTGCACCAGGATTTGGGATTGGATTCATCTTTGAAGGACACCAGGATCATCCCACACCTTCATCCTGGACAATCCCATCTGTTCATTCCAGGTGATCCCAAATCTCCACCTGCCCTGAAATGTGGGGCTGGATCTGTCTTTGGAGGAGACCAGGACAATCCCTTTGTTCCAGGTGATCCCAAATCCCTGCCTGCACCAGGATCTGGCTGTGGAGGACACTGGGACCATCCCACACCTCCATTCCAGGTGACCCCAAATCTCCACCTCTACAGGATTTGGGATTGGATTCATCTTTGAAGGACACCAGGAAAACCCCACACCTTCATCCTGGACAATCCCAGGCCTTCATTCCAGGTGATCCCAAATCTCCACCTGTACCGGGATGTGGGGCTGGATCTGGCTGTGGAGGACACCAGGATCATCCCATGTGTTCATTCCAGGTGATCCCAAATCCCTGCCTGCACCAGGATCTGGGGCTGGATCTGGCTTTGGAGGACACCGGGACCATCCCACACCTCCATTCCAGCTGATCCCAAATCTCCACCTGTACCAGGATTTGGGACTGGATTCATCTTTGAAGGACACCAGGACAACCCCACACCTTCATCCTGGACAATCCCATCTGTTCATTCCAGGTGATCCCAAATCTCCACCTGTACTGGGATGTGGGCCTGGATCTGGTGTAGAGGACACTGGGACAATCCCTTCATTCCAGGTCATCCCAAATCCCTGCCTGCACCAGGATCTGGGGCTGGATCTGGCTTTGGAGGAGACCAGGACAACCCTGCACCTTCATCCTGGACAATCCCATCTGTTCATTCCAGGTGATCCCAAATCTCCACCTGCCCTGAAATGTGGGCCTGGATCAGTCTTTGGAGGAGACCAGGACAATCCCTTTGTTCCAGGTGATCCCAAATCCCTGCCTGCACCAGGATCTGGCTGTGGAGGACACCTGGACCATCCCACACCTCCATTCCAGGTGACCCCAAATCTCCACCTGTACCAGGATTTGGGACTGGATTCATCTTTGAAGGACACCAGGACAACCCCACACCTTCATCCTGGACAATTCCCATCTGTTCATTCCAGCTGATCCCAAATCTCCACCTGTACCGGGATGTGGGCCTGGATCTGGTGTAGAGGACACTGGGACAATCCCTTCATTCCAGGTGATCCCAAACCCCTTCCTGAACCAGGATGTGGGGGTGGATCTGGCTGTGGAGGACACCAGGATCATCCCATGTGTTCATTCCAGGTGATCCCAAATCCCTCCCTGAACCAGGATCTGGGGCTGGATCGGGCTTTGGAGGAGACCAGGACAACCCTGCACCTCCATTCCAGGTGATCCCAAATCTCCACCTGTACCAGGATTTGGGACTGGATTCATCTTTGAAGGACACCAGGACAACCCCACACCTTCATCCTGGACAATCCCATCTGTTCATTCCAGGTGACCCCAAATCTCCACCTGCCCTGAAATGTGGGCCTGGATCTGTCTTTGGAGGACACTGGGACAATTCCTTCATTCCAGGTGATCCCAAATCCCTGCCTGCACCAGGATCTGGAAATTCAGGGCTGGAAAAACGGAATCTGAGTTAATCGGGGTAATTCCCATTGGAATTGGGATCATTTCCATTGGAACTGGGATATTTCCCATTGGAATTCAGGGGTGGAAATGACTGGGGGGTGGATGTTCCTGGAACGGATATGGAATATCCTTTCCTGGAATCCCCCCATGGAATGAGGGTGGGATTTAAAGCCTTTCCAGTCCAAATAATTCCAAGATTGTGCTGAAGGATATCCCAGATGAGCATCCAGGCCAGGAGCTGGGAAGATCAGGGCTGGGAAAAACGGGGAATCTGAGTTAATCGGGATCGTTTCCGTTGGAATTGGGATAATTTCCATTGGAACTGGGATAACTTCATTGAAATTGGGATAATTTCATTGGAACTGGAATAATTTCATTGGCATTGGGATAATTTCCATTGGAACTGGGACCAGTTCATTGGAGTTGGGATCATTTCCATTGAAAATGGGATTATTTTCATCAGGACTTGGATCATTTCCATTGGAAGTGGGAAATTATCCAAATTTCCATTGGAATTGGGACCAGTTCATTGGAGTTGGGATCATTTCCATTGAAATTGGGATTATTTTCATCAGGACTTGGATCATTTCCATTGGAAGTGGGAAAATTTCCACTGGAATTGGGATAATTTCCATGGGAATTGGGAAAATTTCATTGGAATTGAGGGATGGGAAGGGTTGGGGATGGATGTCCCGGGTTTTTTAGGGATCATCCTCCCCCTGGAAACCCATGGAATGCCTGGGGCTGGGAATTTGGGATTCTCTGATGCTCTGGGGTTTTCCAGGGGGTCAGAGCTGGATACGGATCCCAAGGGAACCCCATGGGGTGAAGAGAAATGGGAGAAATGATCCCATGGGAAGAGATTCCTTTGGTTTCTCCGGGCTGTAAAAACTGCCCTGATCCCAGATTTCTGCAATTCCCAGAAATCCAGAATTTGCTGGAATTCCCACTTTCCCCTCTTGCCTTCCTTTCCCTGTCCTGCAGGAATTTGGGATAAAACCTGGACTGAGCCCTTCCCATGGAGAAAAAACCCGGCACAGCCTGGATAAATCCCTAAAATTCCAATATCCCCAAGTGTGGCCTCGGGGGAATTCAGGAATCCCAATTTTCTTCTTTCTGAGGTGATTTTTCCTAAGGCTGCTGGAATTCCCGCTTTTCCTTCCCCCTTTGGCATTCCCTGGGCACGGAGCTGGATCCAGCAGGATCCTCATGCGTGGATTCCTCGGGATGAGCCCAGATGGACCCAGGGGAAGATCAATGGAAAACCTCCAGGAAAACCTGGGAAAATCAGGAATAAATCCCATTTTTCCTTAAAAATTCCAGGAATTCCTTTGAATTTCTTTGAATTCCCATTTCTTTGGCTGCTCCTTCTTCATTCCCTAAGCTCCCTTTTCCTTGGGAATTCCTATTCCTTGATTTCAACTGATTTCAAAATCATGGAATTTTTTCCATGCCTGCTTTGCCCCGTTAGGATGAGGAGAACCAGGAATTAAAGGATTCCAGCATTCCTGGGGATAAAAATATTTTGGGAAAAATGGCATCTGGGTGGATCCCAAGGAGGAGCAGGAGGAGAATTCCCACTTTTCCCTGGATGTCCCCTCATTCCCAAAACGCTTTTGGGCAGCTGAGAGGGAGAAGGAGCAGAAATTGGGAAAAAACTCCAAAATTACGGAATTTCCAACCTTTTCCCTATGGAAATGGGGCAAGAAATGAGCAGAATGAGGATCCTGCTCCGTGTCCATGTGGGAATGGGGGATTTGCTGGGATGAGGAGCTGGGAATTCCCACATTCCTGCCATTTTTGGGAATTTTACATCCCAGCTGAGCCCCAAAGATGTTTTGTGCCTTTCCAAGTTTTTTTTCTGGGAGGCATCCAAGTCTTTGCCAGAATTTTTTCCAGGGATAAATCATGATCTTTGCTGGGATGAAAAGTCTTGGAAAAACCCTGGGTGTAATCTAGGAATAAAAATTCCGGGAAGATCCAAGCTGCAAATAAAGCAGGCAAAAACCGCTGGAAAAGCCAAAGGAAAAAAAAAAAAAAGTTGGGAATAATGCTGGGAAACCGGGAATAAATTCCGTTTTTCCATGTTTTCAACCGGGAGCCCCTAGATGGCAGCAACGCCCCGGGAAAAAGCTCGGGAAAAAGGAATTTTGAGGATTTCGGAAGTTTGAGGAAAGGGAATTTTGCGGCTCCGTTGGGCTCAGTTTCCATCGAAAATTCCCGAATTTTAAAATTCCTGCGGATTCCGGTGCTCCTGGATTTTTCCTCCTCTCCTTATTCCTGGATTTTTCCCATTTTAGGGAAAATCCTCCATTGGAATCCCAAAATTCAGCATCGAGATAATCCCAAATTCTGTTTTAGGGTCCCTGTGATCTTCAGGAAATTCCTGGGATTCTTCATCCCCTTTTCCAGCCCGTTTGGAAAATCTGGATCCACCAGGAAAGGAGAATCCCAGAATTCCATCCTCATTCTCCAGCTCCAAAATTCCCAGTGAGCAAAAAAAAAAACCTGGAATTCGGTTAGAACACCCGGGCCTGGGCGGATTTCTATGGAATTTCTCCAGGATTGGGATTTCCAGCGCCGCTGCTTTAGGGAAGCAAAACCCTGGAAGTCACATCCCGGTGCAGGAAATTCCTCAAAAAGCAGGACAGACCCTAAAACCCATGGAGATATCCCAAAAAAGGAGGACAGACCCCAAACCCATGGAGATGCTCCCCAAAAAGCAGGAGAGGTCCCAATCCCATGGAGATGATTGGGATGGGAATCCCACATGGATGTGGCTGGAACGGTTTGGGAATGATGTGGGAATGGGGATTGGGGTGGGAATCCCACACAGATCAGCTGGAATTCCAATGGAAATTATCCCAATTCCAATGGAAATTATCCCAATTCCAATTTTCCAATTCCAATGGAAATTATCCCAATTCCAATGGAAATTATCCCCAATTCCAATTTTCCAATTCCAGTGGAAATTATCCCAATTCCAATGGAAGTTATCCCCATTCCAATTTTCCAATTCCAGTGGAAATTATCCCAATTCCAATGGAAATCATCCCAATTCCAATGGAAATTATTCCCAATTCCAATTTTCCAATTCCAATGGAAATTATCCCAATTCCAATGGAAATTATCCCCAATTCCAATTTTCCAATTCCAATGGAAATTATCCCAATGCCAATGGAAATTATTCCAGTTCCAATGAAATTATCCCAATTTCAATGAAATGGGTGTGGGAATGGGATTGGGATGGGAATCCCACATGGATGTGGCTGGAACAGTTTGGGAATGATGTGGGAATGGGGATTGGGGTGGGAATCCCACACAGATCAGCTGGAATTTCAATGGAAATTATCCCAATTCCAATGGAAATTATCCCAATTCCAATTTTCCAATTCCAGTGGAAATTATCCCAATTCCAATGGAAATTATCCCAATGCCAATGGAAATTATCCCAATTCCAATTTTCCAATTCCAATGGAAATTATCCCAATGCCAATGGAAATTATCCCAATTCCAATTTTCCAATTCCAATGGAAATTATCCCAATTCCAATGGAAATTATCCCCAATTCCAATTTTCCAATTCCAATGGAAATTATCCCAATGCCAATTTTCCAATTCCAATGGAAATTATCCCAATGCCAATGGAAATTATTCCGGTTCCAATGAAATTATCCCAATTTCAATGAAATGGGTGTGGGAATGGGATTGGGATGGGAATCCCACATGGATGTGGCTGGAACGGTTTGGGAATGATGTGGGAATGGGGATTGGGGTGGGAATCCCACACAGATCAACTGGAATTCCAATGGAAATTATCCCAATTCCAATTTTCCAATTCCAATGGAAATTATCCCAATTCCAATGGAAATTATCCCAATTCCAATTTTCCAATTCCAATGGAAATTATCCCCAATTCCAATTTTCCAGTTCCAGTGGAAATTATCCCAATTCCAATGGAAATTATCCCCAATTCCAATTTTCCAATTCCAATGGAAATTATCCCAATGCCAATGGAAATTTTTCCGGTTCCAATGAAATTATCCCAATTTCAATGAAGTAGGTGTGGGAATAGGATTGGGATGGGAATCCCACATGGATAGGGCTGGAACGGTTTGGGAATGATGTGGGAATGGGGATTGGGGTGGGAATCCCACACAGATCAACTGGAATTCCAGTGGAAATTATCCCAATTCAAATTTTCCAATTCCAATGGAAATTATCCCAATTCCAATGGAAATTATCCCAATGCCAATTTTCCAATTCCAGTGGAAATTATCCCAATGCCAATGGAAATTATCCCAATGCCAATGAAATTATTCCAGTTCCAATGAAATGATCCCAATTTCAATGAGGTGGGTGTGGGAATGGGATTGGGATGGGAATCCCACATGGATGCAGCTGGAATGGCGTGTGGGAATTTAGGGAATTGTGGATTTTTATGGATCCCATCCCAGGGGGCCGGAGGTCTCCAGGTGAAAACTCCTTGGAAATCCCAATCCCAGTTTCCCCCTCCAGGCAGGGCCTGCTGTGGGTTTCAGATTCCAAGGGAATCTCAGATTCCCTCAGGATCCCTCAGGGACAATCCCCTCTCCTCACTGGCTCCCAATTCCCAAGGATTCCAGGCATTATTCCAGGAATTTCTCTGGACTGGACCATTCCCGGTCCCTGTTCGGTTCTGGAATTCCTGGAGGATGGAGATAGAAATTCCTGGATTCCCTGGATTCTGGCATCACCTGCAGATTCCAGTTGGATTTTGGGAAAAGTTTCTCCTTCCAGAGGGTTCAGGGCTGACATGGCTGCCCATGGAATGGGAACATTCCCAAGGCTCCTGGAGCCCCGGGAGCGTTTGGAAATGTGGAATTTTGGGATCTCTGAGCAGGGCCTGGAGCTGGATTGGATCCCTGGGGGTCAAATATTGGCTATTCCAGGATCCTTTGGGATACTCCTCGATCCTTTGGGAACACCTCATCCCATTCCCATCCCACTGCCGTTCCAGTGGGATTTGGGATCAGGGATAACAATCCCAGGGGTGGCTCCGGCTCTGGGATTGGGATGAAGCTCCAGGAGTGGGATGAGGGGACTCCAGCAGTGCCTGGGGATCCCAGCCCTTTCCCAGCCCTTTTCCAGAGCCCCAGCTCCCCCTGGAATTCCGACGGAGCTCCCGGAGCCAGCTCAGCTTTTCTTCCGCTCCCCGGGCCCGGCTCTGCTGACGCTTCCCGGGAGCAAATCCAGGGAAAACAGAGCGGAAGGGAAGGAGCTGAGGAAGCAGGACTGGGGAAAAGCTGGGAAGCAGAAATGGTCGGAATGCCGAGGTGGCTCTGGATGCCCGGGGTGTGCTGGGAATTCTGCTGGAGCTGAGAAAATGATCCCAGAATGAACTTCAGTCCCTGGATCTGGGGGTGGGAACAGGGAGAGATCCCTGAATTCCAGCGATTCCCAGAATTTCTGGAGTCCCAGCTGCAGAGCCCAGGCAATTCCAGGGGTTTCCAGAATTTCTGGAGTCCCAGCTGCTGGAGAGGCCCTGCAATTCCTGGGATTTCCAAATTCTCAGGAGCCCCAGCTGCAATTCCTGGGATTTCCAAATTTTCAGGAGCCCCAGCGGCAATTCCAGGGATTCCCAGATTTTCAGGAGCCCCAGCTGCAATTCCAGGGATTCCCAGATTTTCAGGAGTCCCAGCTGCTGTCCCTGGTGGATCCAGGAGTTCTCCCTGTTCCCATCCATGGATCCAGGGATTCCAGGGAAAATCCCACAGGATCCATGGTGACTCTGGTTGTTCATCCTTGGATATTTCCAGAAAGATCCATGGGGAAGGTGTGGAGTTTATTGGGATGCACCACGTGCATTCCCAACCCTTTTCCCTGGAAATTGTGGCAGCTTTTCCAAACTTTCCATGAAAATCCAGGACATCCCAATGAAAGGGAAGGACCAAACCTTTGGGATTTGGGAACAGTGAACTAATCAAACCTCCTGGATTTGGGATCAGGGAACGATCCAAACCTTTGGGATTTGGAAGAGAAGGAGCCAAACCCTTGGGATCTGGGAGCAGGGAAAGAACCAAACCTTCAGGATTTGGGAGATTTCCAGAGACTCCTCCCTGCGCTGGGTTTGGGAACAGGGAATGATCCAAACCTTCGGGATTTGGGAGCAGGGAATGAACCAAATCTTTGGGATTTGGGAACAGGGAATGAACCAAACCTCCTGGATTTAGAATCAGGGATCGAGCCAAACCTTTGGGATTTGGGAGAGAATTTACCAAACCTTTGGGATTTGGGAGCAGGGGGTGAAACAAATCTTCGGGATTGGGGAGCACGGAATGAAAAAACTTTTGGAATTGGGGAGCAGGGAAATAATCAAACCTCCTGGATTTGGGATCAGGGAACAATCCAAACCTTTGGGATTTGGGAGCAGGGAAAGAACCAAAGCTTTGGGACTTAGGAGACTTCCAGAGGCTCTTCCCAGTGCTGGGTTTGGGAGCAGGGAAAGGACCAAACCTTTGGGATTTGGGAGCAGGGAACTAATCAAACCTTTGGGATTTGGGAGCAGGGAATGATTCAAACCTTCAGGATTTGGGAGCATGTCACAATCCAAACCTTTGGGATTTGGGAGAGAAGGAACTAAACCTTTGGAATCTGGGAGCAGGGAATGAACTAAACCTTTGGGATTTGGGAGACTTCCAGTGGCTCTTCCCAGTGCTGGGTTTGGGAGCAGGGAATGAACCAAACCTTTGGGATTTGGGAGACTTCCAGAGGCTCCAGAGCAGGGAAAGAACCATACTTTTGGGATCTGGGAGCAGGGCAAGAACCAAAACTTTGGGATTTGGGAGTAGGGAACCAACCAAACTTTTGGGATTTGGGATCAGGGAGTGAAACAAGTCTTCAGGATTGGGGAGCATGGAATGAACCAAATCTTCGGGATTTGGGAGCAGGGAACTAATCAAACCTCCTGGATTTGGGATCAGGGATCAATCCAAACCTTCAGGATTTGGGAGCATGTCACAATCCAAACTTTTGGTATTTGGGAGAGAAGGAACTAAACCTTTGGAATCTGGGAGCAGGGAATGAACCAAACCTTTGGGATTTGGGAGGAGAAAATGAATCAAATCTCCTGGATTTGGGATCAGGGATCGATCCAAACCTTTGGGATTTGGGAGAGAAGCTACCAAACCTTTGGGATTTGGGAGCAGGGGGTGAAACAAATCTTCAGGATTGGGGAGCACGGAATGAACCAAACCTTTGGGATGTGGGAACAGGGAACTAATCAAACCTCCTGGATTTGGGATCAGGGCACAATCCAAACCTTTGGGATGTGGGGGCAAGGAAAGAACCAAACCTTTGGGACTTAGGAGACTTCCAGAGGCTCTTCCCAGTGCTGGGTTTGGTAGCAGGGAATGAACCAAACCTTTGGGATTTGGGGTCGGGGAGTGAACCAAACCTTTGGCATTGCGGAGCATGGAATGAAACAAACCTTTGGGATCTGGGAGCAGGGAATGATTCAAACCTCCTGCATTTGGGATCAGGGAATGAACCAAACCTTTGGGATTTGGGAGTAGGTCACAATCCAAACCTTTGGTATTTGGGAGAGAAGGAACTAAACCTTTGGAATCTGGGAGCAGGGAATGAACCAAACCTTTGGGATTTGGGAGGAGAAAACAAATCAAACCTCCTGGATTTGGGATCACGGATCGATCCAAACCTTCAGGGTTTGGGAGCAGGGAATGAACCAAACCTTTGGGATGTGGGAACAGGGAAAGAACCAAACCTTCGGGACTTAGGAGACTTCCAGAGGCTCTTCCCAGTGCTGGGTTTGGGAGCAGGGAATGAACCAAACCTTTGGGATTTGGGAGACTTCCAGAGGCTCCAGAGCAGGGAAAGAACCATACCTTTGGGATCTGGGAGCAGGGCAAGAACCAAAACTTTGGGATTTGGGAGTAGGGAACCAACCAAACTTTTGGGATTTGGGATCAGGGAGTGAAACAAGTCTTCAGGATTGGGGAGCATGGAATGAACCAAATCTTCGGGATTTGGGAGCAGGGAACTAATCAAACCTTTGGGATTTGGGATCAGGGAATGATTCAAACCTTCAGGATTTGGGAGCATGTCACAATCCAAATTTTGGTATTTGGGAGAGAAGGAACTAAACCTTTGGAATCTGGGAGCAGGGAATGAACCAAACCTTTGGGATTTGGGAGGAGAAAATGAATCAAATCTCCTGGATTTGGGATCAGGGACCGATCCTTTGGGGTTTGGGAGTAGGTCACGATCCAAACCTTTGGTATTTGGGGTCGGGGAGTGAACCAAATCTTTGGGATTGCAGAGCAGGGAATGAACCAAACCTTTGGGATTTGGGAGAGAAGGAACCAAACCTTTGGGATTTGGGAGCAGGGAATGAACCAAACCTTTAGGATCTGGGAGAGAAGGAACCAAACCTTTGGAATCTGGGAGAGAAGGAACCAAACCTTTGGGATCTGGGAGCAGGGAAGGAACCAAACCTTTGGGATTTGGGAGCAGGGAAGGAACCAAACCTTTGGGATTTGGGAGCAGGGAATGATCCAAACGTTTGGGATCTGGGAGAGAAGGAACCAAACCATTGGGATCTGGGAGAGAAGGAACCAAACCTTTGGGATTTGGGAGCAGGGAAGGAACCAAACCTTTGGGATTTGGGAGCAGGGAATGAAACCTCCCGGTGTGAGCCTGAGTTTGGATTTGTCCTTTTCCCTTTGTTTTCCCTTTCCCTCATCCCAAAGTCATTCCCACACACTCCCGGCCTGCGTGTCCTTCCCGGCAGGACAAGGCCGGGATGTCCCAGGCATTTTTAATCTCCCAAATGCTTCCCAAAATTAATCTTGGAGAGTGCAGGAGCGGGGGAGGCAGCGCTGCCCGCGCCCCGTCCTTGGCGCTCATCCCTGGGGAGCGCGGGCTCGGCGGGCAGGAAGGGGTTAAAGGGAAGGTGAAACACGAAACGGCGCCGGCAGCGAGGCGGGATCTGGGAAAGCTTTCCTGGGATGGAAAACAATCCAATGTCCTCTGGAAGGGCTCCAGGGCCGCGCTCCCACCCACCGGGAGCTCTCCTCTGCAGCGGTCACGGGGAAAGGGCAAAAATCGGGATTTGGGATGGGCACAGGAAGGGTCCGCGCGTTCCAAGGGGCTGGAAAGCTCCAGCACCGGGAATTCGCCGTGGGAAAAGCAGAAATGTGGGGGGAGCGCGAGCGAGAGGAGCAAGGAGTTAAATAATGATGGGGAAAATAAGAATAAGGAGGATTTGGGATTCACGGAATTTCTGGGTTGAAACATCCCAAAAAATAAAAGAAAGATTCTGGGATGAGCGAGGTGGGAATTCCAGCCCGGCAGCAGCGGGATGATCCCTCTGGAATGGCCCCGGGGTGGGAGAAGGAACCTGGAGTTGGACAAGGGATCAAACCTTCGGGATTTGGGAGCTGGGAACCAACCAAACCTTTGGGATTTGGGAGCGGGGAAAGGACCAAAACTTCGGGATTTGGGAGAGAATGAACCAAACCTTTGGGATTCGGGAGCGGGGAAAGGACCAAAACTTCGGGATTTGGGAGTGAGTAAAGGACCAAACCTTCAGGATTTGGGAGAGAATGAACCAAACCTTTGGGATTTGGGAGCATGGAATGAACCAAACCTTCGGGATTTGGGAGAGAATGAACCAAACCTTTGGGATTTGGGAGCATGGAATGAACCAAACCTTCGGGATTTGGGAGAGAATGAACCAAACCTTTGGGATTTGGGAGCATGGAATGAACCAAACCTTTGGGATTTGGGAGCATGGAATGAACCAAACCTTCAGGATTTGGGAGCATGGAATGAACCAAACCTTCAGGATTTGGGAGAGAATGAACCAAACTTTCAGGATTTGGGAGCATGGAATGAACCAAACCTTCGGGATTTGGGAGAGAAGGAACCAAACTTTCAGGGTTTGGGAGCAGGGAAAGGACAAAACCTTTGGGATTTTGGGGCAGGGAGTGAAACCTCCAGGTCTGAGCGTGGGTTTGGATTTGTCCTTTTCCCTTGATTTTCCCCCTCCCCTGCCCCGGGGCCATCCCAGAGGGATCATCCCGCCTGGAATTGCCGCCTCCCATCTCCCAGAGTCTCTTTTTTGGGATGTTTCAGCTGGGAAATTCCGTGAATCCCAAAAATCCTCGTGCTCCGACATATTCCTGCATTTCCCATGACAGGGAGGGGTCCCTCACCCGCCCCCACCCGCAGAAGCAGCCTGGGCAGGTTTGTTAATTAACGCGGCCCTGGGTTAATTAATTACCGCGGCCCCAGGCTCATTAATTAACGCAGCCTCCCAAGGTTCCCTGCCCTCCGTCCGGAGGCTCCAGGCAGTGCCAGGAATCCTTCCAGGAGCGCTTTGGGAGAGAATCTTAACCCAGCCTCTCCTAAACCGCCCCGAGCAGCCGCGAAATTCCCTAAAAAACCTGGAATTCCCATCCCTGGGAGTGTCCCAGGCCAGGCTGGAGCAGCCTGGGGTAGCGGGAGGTGGAACTGGGAGGGATTTAAGCTCCTTTCCCCCAGCCCCTCTGGAATTGTGGGATAAGGAGTGATTTCCTGGGAAAGCTGGGAAAAGGGGGTGAGGGGGTGTGTGAGCTGGGAAAAACTGGGAAAATGGGATGAGAGAGTGTCTGCTCCCAGAAAAACTGGGAAAAGGGGATGAAGGAGCATTTGAGCTGGGAAAGCTGGGAAAAGGGGATGAGGGGGTGTGTGAGCCGGGAAAACCTGGGAAAAGCTGGCGGGGAAATGGGAATGAGAGAGCACCTGCTCCTGGAAAAGGTGGGAAAAGGGGATGAGGGAATGTCTGAGCTGGGAAATACTGGGAAAAGGGGATGAGGGAGTGTCTGAGCCAGGAAAAGCTGGGAAAATGGGATGAGAGAGTGTCTGCTCCCAGAAAAACTGGGAAAAGGGGATGAAGGAGCGTTTGAGCTGGGAAAGCTGGGAAAAGGGAGTGAGAGAGCACCTGCTCCTGGAAAAGCTGGGAAAAGGGGATGAAGGAGCGTTTGAGCTGGGAAAGCTGGGAAAAGGGAGTGAGAGAGCATCTGCTCCTGGAAAAGCTGGGAAAAGGGGATGAGGGAATGTCTGAGCTGGGAAAAACTGGGAAAGGGGGATGAGGGAATGTCTGAGCCAGGAAAAACTGGGAAAAGTGGATGGGGGAATGTCTGAGCTGGGAAATGCTGGGAAAATGGGATGAGGGAGTGTCTGAGCTGGGAAATGCTGGGAAAAGGGAGTGAGAGAGCATCTGCTCCTGGAAAAACTGGGGGAAAGGGATGAGGGAGTGTCTGAGACGGGAAATCCTGGGAAAACCTAGGAAAAGCTGGGGGGAAAATGGGAATGAGAGAGCATCTGCTCCTGGAAAACCTGGGAAAAGGGGATGAAGGAGTGTCTGAGCTGGGAAAGCTGGGAAAAGGGGATGAGGGAATGTCTGCAGGGGGAAAAGCTGGGAAAAGTGGATGGGGGAATGTCTGAGCTGGGAATTGCTGGGAAATTGGATGAGAGAGTGTCTGCTCCCAGAAAAACTGGGGGAAAGGGATGAGGGAGTGTCTGAGGTGGGAAAATGGGAATAAGAGAGCATGTGTTCCTGGGAAAGCTGGGAAAAGGGGATGAGGGAATGTCTGAGCCGGGAAAAACTGGGAAAAAGGGATGGGGGAGCGTCTGAGCCGGGAGAATCTGGGAAAAGCGGATGAGGGAGCGCTGCTCCCTGCTCGCCTCCCCGGAGCTGCCGGCCGTGCCTAATTAGCGATGTCGAACAAGCAGCGCGCTCCTGCCTCCAATTAGGCTCGGCTTAAAACGAGGCGCGGGGTTCATTTCACCGAATGTTCGCTTTAATTTAGGCCCAGCTGTGCCTAAACCCCCGGCGCCGCTTTACACAGAGATTAAACACAGACAACTGCGCTCTCAGGAGGAGGAGGAGGAGGAGGTGAGAAATAACGAGATAAGAGATAACGAGGCCAGCCCCGAACTCTTCCCAGCGTGAGCGAGGCGTCCCAGTGATGCTGGCGGAGCTTCCGCGACCGCCACCCTAAACCACTCCCCATCCGTGTCCGGGTCAATGTTCCCCACCTGGAGCCTAAATCGGGTCTAAATCAGGTCCAAATCGGGTCCCGAAGGGCGCCCGGACAGCTGGAGCCCGCGGAGATCCGGGATTTGCTGCCGCCCAAACAAACACGGCCCTGTTTGACCTCCCCTGAGCAAACGAGTCCGCCCAGCTCCTCCCGGCTCTTCCTGGAGCCTCCTCCGGGCTGCGATTCCCGGCAGGGCCCGAGGGTTTGGTCCCTTCCTCCAGCCCGGGGTGTAGGAAGAGGCTGGATCCAAGGCTTTGATCCCTTTTTCCATCCCAGAGAGTGGGAACAGGTCGGATCCAAGGCTTTGATCCCTTCCTGCATCCCAGAGAGTGGGAACAGGTCAGATTCAAGGATCTGATCCCTTTTTCCATCCCAGGAAGTGGGAAGAGGCTGGATCCAAGGGTTTGATCCCTTCCTGCATCCTGGGCAGTGGGAAGAGACCAGATTCAAGGATCTGATCCCTTTTTCCATCCCAGGAAGTGGGAAGAGGCTGGATCCAAGGGTTTGATCCCTTCCTCCAGCCCGGGCAGTGGGAAGAGGTCAGATCCAAGGGTCTGATCCCTTCCTGCATCCCAGAGAACGGGAAGAGGTCAGATCCAAGGGTCTGATCCCTTCCTGCATCCCAGAGAACGGGAAGAGGCCGCATCCAAGGATCTGATCCCTTTTTCCATCCCAGAGAACGGGAAGAGGCCGCATCCAAGGATCTGATCCCTTTTTCCATCCCAGAGAATGGGAAGAGGCCGGATCCAAGGATCTGATCCCTTCCTGCATCCCAGAGAGTGGGAAGAGGCTGGATCCAAGGGTCTGATCCCTTCCTGCATCCCAGGAAGTGGGAAGAGGTCAAATCCAAGGGTTTGATCCCTTCCTGCATGCTGGGCAGTGTGAAGAGTGGGATCCAAGGGTTTGATCCCTTCCTGCATCCCGGAGTGTTGGGAAGCAGTCGGGTCCATGGAGGGCCTGGATTGCACAGCCTGGGGGCTCCTTCTCCAGCTGCCACCGCTCCCTGGGGACCCCTCAGGGCCGGGGTGGCTCCGTGCCCCCCTCGGGCAGCACCAGGACCGCGGGCAGGAGGCTCCCATGGGGCTCCGGGAAGGGCCGCAGCTCCTTGGCCCCGAAGCGCGGCGAGACGGGGTCGGCCAGGAAGCGGAGATGGAAACCGCGGCCGAGGCAGTGGACGAGGCCTCCCAGGGTGGCGCAGCGCAGCCCGGCCGGCTCGGGCAGGGGGCGGCTGCCACAGCGGTACCACAGCCTGGCGCTGGCGCTGCACCGCGACACGGCCACCTGGGTGCCACCGGCGCCGCGCCGCAGCTGGAAGCGGTACAGGAACCCGTGGGCGCTCACCAGCTCGGCCGTCCTGTCCTTGTCACCCACGGCCGGGCTGGCGGCCCAGCTGTCCCCGCGGGCGTCGTAGCGCAGCAGGAGCGAGCGCAGGGTGCCCCCGGTGACGTAAATGTCCCCGTCGCACGTGGCGGCCGCGTGGGCCACGGCGAAGGCGTCCCGGGGCAGGGCGGCGGCGAAGGCCCAGCGGTCGCGCCGGGGGTCGTAGCGCTCCACGGTGGCCAAGCACTCGCCCCCGATGGCGTAGAGGTGGCCGTCCAGGGCCACCAGCTGGCAGTGCGGCCGCGCCTGGCGCAGGGGACAGACGTCGCGCCAGCTGTCGCTCAGGGGGTCGTAGCAGAGCACGCGGCACGAGGGGCTCCGCGCCCGGCCTGTTCCCTCCCAGCCGGGCACCAGGAACAGGTAATTGAACATGGAGCACACGGCACAGCCCCGCCCGGCCACCTCGGCCGGCAGCTGGCACAGCTGGCACCAGCGGTCCCCGTCCTCGTCGTAGTAGCAGAGGCGGCCGCGGCGGTGGCCGGGCTCGGCCGGGGGGACATCGGCCACCACCAGGCGCGGCCGCCCGCGGCTGCGGAGCGCCGGGAGCAGCTCCCGCTCGCCGGCGTTGAGGCGGCCGTAGATGGACGGGGAGCGCAGCACCTGCAGGAGGTGGTTGCTCATCACCTGGAGGGCAGCATCCTGCAGGGCCCGCAGCTGCCGCGCCTTGGCTGCGCGCAGAACCTCGGAGCAGTTCCCCAGGTGCACCTGGCTGGGCAGTGACACCTGGGATGGCTCGGGAGCCGCAGCTGGAACCGCACCGGGCAGCGGGAGCTCGGGGCTGATCCCCAGGGTGCTGCTGGGAGAAGGTGGCTCTGGAGGGCTCTCCGTGCCCTCATGTGGAGCTGAGGCGGTGTCGGGATCAGGAATTTCCAAATCTGGATTCTCCCCCTGGGTTCCGGAGCTCTGTGGCTCCGCCTGGCCCCGCTCCCCGTGACACCGGGGTGTCCCCGCAGGGACGAAGGGCAGGGATGTCCGCCTGGACACCGACTCGGAGGTGGACTGCACGAAGTAGTCATAGACTTTGCCCCGCAGGCCAGGCCTGGGCAGGCTGTCGCTGTCCCGGTCCCGGCGCTCCGGGATGAAGTTCTCCTCCACCTGGATCTTGGCCACCGAGGAGAAGCAGTGGGAGGTGTCCGAGCCCGCCTCTCTCGCCGTCAGCAGCAGCCCCAGGCTGGAGGTGACGCTGAGGGTCCGGATTGTCCCTGCGCTGCCCTCCCTGCTCCTCCCCGCTCCTCCAGCCGGATCCCGCTCCGTGCTCTGGGCGCATCCATCCCCCTCTGTCCGGGCGTCGGGAATCCCTGGGGAATGCCCGGAGCCCGGAGCAGCTGCGTCCCTCCCTGCGGGGCTGCCCCGGCCTCCGGCCACGGCCCCGGGGTCGTGAGAGCCCCGCTCGCTTCCCAGCGACATTCCCGGTTCACTTCCCACCTCCACTCCTGCCTTGCTTCCAAGGTCTCTTCCCAGCAAAATTCCCGGCTCACTTCCCAGCAAAATTTCTGCTTTGCTTCCCGGCTCATTTCCCAGCTCTCTTCCCACCTCAATTCCTGCCTTACTTTCCAGCTTGCTTCCCGGTTCGCTTCCCAGCTCGATTCCTGACTCAATTTCCAATTTCTTTGCCAGCTTGTTTCCCAGCTCGTTTGTCTGCTCACTTCCCAACTCATTTACTGCCTTCATTATCAATTTGCTTCCTGGCTTTCTTCCTGGATTGTTTCCCGGCTTGATTCCCAGCCTGCTTCCCGACTTCCTTCCTGGCTGACTTCCCAGCTCGCTTCCCAGCTCTTTTCCCAGCTCGCTTCCCGTCCTGCTCCCGGGATCACTCCCCAGCTCAACCCCTGCTTCACTTTCTGATTTTATTCCCAACTTCCATCCCAGTTTCCTTCCCCATTCCCTTTCCATCCCGGCCGGACCGAGCGGGGCTTTCCTGAGAATCAGCTCCGAACCCACCTCCTCTCCTTCCTCCTCCTCCTCCTCATTCCTTGGAAAGCTCTGCTCCCCCCGGAGAGCCGCGGGCTGCATCCCGGGGCCATTCCCACATTTGTCCCCCCCATCCCTCCTCAGAGCCCCATCCCCATCCCGGTTTTCCCGCTGCTCTCCCGGTGGGATTTTTCCCGGGGGAGGCGAGCGGTTCCTATAAAACCTGAAGGCCAGGGACAGGAGCAGCAGCGCGGCCGCCGACAGCAGCAGCTTCCCGGGCAGCGGCATCTCCGAGTGCCAGGCCGGGGGCACCCGCTGGGGCATTTTTCCATGCGGGAATGCCGAGGAGCCGATTAATGATTTGCCGGGAGAGGCCGGAGCGCGGCGGGCCGGGACAAGGTGACTTTGAGCGGGCAGAGCTGGCAGGAGGCTTCCGGAGGAGCCGCGAATGTTTGGGATGGGCTGGGCTCCAGGGAAAGGTGCAGCCCAGGGCCGGCTCTATTGGCCTGGGAAACGGAGAGAGAGGCTCGGGGAAGGGCACCAAGGCAGGAAAAACATCCCCGGGGAGCTGCTGCTCCTCTGCGGCGCTTTAAAAAGGGTCGCGCAATGAAAAAAGAGGAAAAAGAAAAAAAGTTGTTGTGCCCAGCGAAGGCTCCTCATCCCTCGGTGCTCCCGGAAAAGGGAGGGAGCGGCAGCCGGGAGCCCTTTGGGCTGATGCCGAGCAGCTGCTCCGCGGCACGGCCGGGTGACGAATTCAGCAGCTGATTCAGTGATTAATTAATTCAGTGATTAATTAATTCAGCGGCCCTCGTTTGCCGCGCGCTGCCTAACGAGGGCTGACGGGAAAGAGCCCCGGAGCTTGTGGGGTCTCTCCGAGGCCGCCGTGGAAGAAGGAGGAGCTGGTGGAAAAGGAGCTGGGGGCGTCGGGAAGGGGGAAAATCCGGGAGCTGGGCAGGAAAGCGGGGCTGGAGTTCAGCTGCGGGCACGAGGAGAGGAGCGAAGGGAGGAGTAAAAGCAGGGGGAAATTCGGGATGGGAAGGGATGGGAGTCGTCATTCCTGAGGGACGCTGCAGGTATCGGAATCACCGTGGGGAAACTGAGGCACGGCAGGGGAAGGTGCTGGTGGTGGATCTACTCCTGGCCTGAATTCCGAAGATTTTGGGGAGTTTTTGTCCCCAAGACGATACGAGTGGGAGCACGGTGGGGTGGGGGGAAAGGCGGGAGCCTGGGGAACGGCATCGCTGCCACCGCTGCCGGGGGAGCGGAACCCAAGGGGATCGGACCCAGGGGAGCTTCAGGGAGAGGCGGAAAAGAGCGAGGGAAGGAAGAGCCAAACTGGGCGTGGGTGGGAGCTCCTGTTTGCACTCGGGGACTCGCTCCCGCTGGCTCCGTCCCAGCCCGCTGGGATTTTCCTCAGGGATGAACCCAGGGGACGTGGAGGGTGTGCGAGTCCCTGCCCGTGGGTGGCTGCGGTGCGAGGGGGCCCTGCCAGGGGTCTCCAGTGGGAGGTGGGAGCTCAGGAATTCACTCCCGGCGTCCTCAGCTTCCCAAACCTCATCCCACCAGCCGCTTCCCCAGATTTTGGGATGGGGAGCAGCCTCTGAACCCCTTCGGGCCAGGTTCTCCACCATCCCTGGCATCCCTGAGTGTTGAGGTGTCCCCCTGCCCAGGCTGGGATGCTGAAATTCCCGGGAAGGCTGAAATTCCCGTGGTGGAGGGGATGGGGCTGGGTCCCCCGACCCTCCAGCTGGAGGATCCTGTCCTAAGCACCGAAAAAGGTTTTGTATCCCTAAAAAGGATGGAAAGGGAGCACAGGAATGACGCCCCCAGGCTGGTTCAGCACTCCGGGATCCCTGTGCTCGGCCTTGCTGGGAACAGGGATCCACCAACAGAGGATATTTAGGATATTTTATTTAGGACTAATTTAGGATATTTAGGGGAATATTTGGGGTGCTGTCCCCTTGTGAGGGGAAATGCAGCACAGGAGAGCTTGGGAGAATTGAGATATTTCACTTAAAAGCTGGGTTTTGGAGCACGAGTGGTGCCAGCATCCAAAACAGCCCCAGCCAAGCCCACCCGGCCTCTCCTCCATCCTGCTGGGGACAGAGCCCCAAAATCCACCCCTGGGGGGCTCGGTTTGGCCAAAACCTTGGGAAAAGGAGAATTTCTCCTGCCTGGAGGCCCGGGCGGTGCCGGAGCTGAGGGAGGAGGGCCGCGTGTGGAGTCTGGGCACGCGTCCCAGGGCTCGGCTAATTGGGAAAGGGTCTGGCAGCCGCGACCTCCCGGGCCCTTCACCGCCCCTGCCGGGGCTTTCATCCCGCGGCTGGATCTGCAAAGACCCCGGCGCTTGAGAGCCGAGGAGGAGGAGGAGGATGATGAATAATTCATGCGCTCGGCAGCCCCGTGAACGCAGCCGGCAGTGAGGGGGGAGGCGGGGGAGGCGCCGAGCGAAGCTCCCGCTGACTTTCCTGCAGGGCCGGAGCACCCCCGGTTCCTGCTATCCCAAAGAATCCACGGATTCCGCTGGATAAATCCCCGTTTATCCCTGCCTGCGGTGTGAGGGGAGCGGGAGAAGCGGCGCTGACGTCTCGGCGCTTGTGACTCTAATTGAGCGTAATTACCTCTTCCAAACCTGCTAGAACCTTTTTTGAAAGTCCCCTGGAATTCGGGAGCGTCGATAGCGCCGCTCCTTTGGGGTTTTCAGCCGCCGTCAGCCCCTCGCGAAGGCGCTGCGGTTTCGGTGTTGTTTTTTTCCGAGCTAATCAGATCTCCTCGGAAGGTTGTCAGCAGCGGATCTGTCAGCTCTCATCAATAATGGAACAACCTGAGCCGCTCCTTTCCCCTCCAGCCTCCTCCTGCATTATTCACTGCCGGCGCCTCCAACAACGGGATCGGGAATGGGGGGAAAAGGGGGGGAAATTGGGGTCCTTTGCGAGCACCTGCAGGGAGAGGGCGGGGAGGGGAAGGTGGGTCCGGCAGAGCGTGGATGGATCCCTTTGGTGGGATGGAATCCCTTTGTGCGCCTCGTTTTGGCAGGAATTCAGGAACATTCTCCCAAAATGGGGAGAAGCTCCCAAATCCCCTCATTCATCTGTCTGCGCTGGCGCTCGGAAGGTCCCAGCATCTGGTCGATCCATCCACGCCAGGAGATCCATCCCTTTTCCCAGGGATTCTTCCCAGAGCATCCCGAATTGGGGTGGGTTTGGGGTGCAGCCCCACCCAGGCCGGCGTTCCTGTCCCAGCGCTCCCGGGGTGGCACCGAGCGGAGCCGGTGGAGGCCCCGCCGCTGGAATTGCTCCTCGTTTCCACGGGAATGCTCCTCATTTCCACGGTTCTGGGCTAAACCCGCCACATTTGCATTTAAATGGAGCTTCGGGCGGCTGGAAATGCTCGCTTTTCCAAGCGGGGAGGCCTAATGGCTGTTTAATCCTGGTGGTTGTTTAATTAGGGCGGGATGAGGCCGCTGGAGCGGCTCCGATCCATGAGGAAGGCCAGAAGGATCCATGGGAGGGGCTCTCCAGGGCGTGGGGGGAAACTGAGGCAGGGAGAATTCCTGAAGAAACGACGCTTCCTCTGAAAAAATGAAGATTTTCCTCTCGTCCGTGGAGTGGAAGCGCGGATCCGATGGGATTGGGATGTTTGGATGCCATTCCTTGGGGGTGGAAGCGGAGCTGCTGATCCTCCCACACGTCCCGGCCAGTCCTGATCCCACTGCTCCCAATCCGAAGGGTAAAACTCTGGGATTCCGTATGGGAAGGAGCTCTGGAGCTGCCATGGGCTCGTTCAGCTCCTCCGAGGCTGGGGAAGCAGCGAGGTTGGCAACGGAGCGGGGAAGGGCTGGGATCTGCTTAATAATAATTAATCATCACGGTGATAATGATGCTTAGCGCTCGTGCGGGGCTTGGGGAAGATGAGGCACCACACGGCTGCCAAATAATCCCCCAGGATTGCGAGTTCCCAGAGGAAAAGGCTTGGGAGCGCCCCAACCTCAGGATCCTTTCCCCCCAGGACATCCCGGCCCACAGCCGGGTGCTCCACAGTGAGGAAAAGGCTGGAAAACCTCCAGGACTGGGGCAAAACCACCTGGATTTTGCCAGGGGCCGTCGTGCAGCGGGATTGACGCCATCCCGGGATGGGCACGGCGGGAATGGCCGGATCCAGCCCGTTTCCATGGGGACAGCTGGCCACGAGGGGACGGGACACGCTGCCCACTCAAGTGTGAGCGCTGACATTTGGGGTCGGGAGCCGCCTGTCACTTGTCATTCCTCAGCCAGCCCGGGACGAGCGGCGCGCACGGGCCCTGGCTCCCAGCACAGCCGGAATCCCACCGGATAAACCCAGTGATCCACGACTTTGGGCTCCCGGCGCCGCCTCCGCGGCCTCGGGAGGGCTGGGGACGTGTGCGGGTCCTCACCCTGGGGATACAGGGCCTGGAGCATCTTGGGGCAGTGGGAATGCTGCACGCGGGTTTCTCCAGGGAAAATTTGGTCTTTGAATCCTTGAATTCTCCTGCTCCCCCTTCCGAGACCTTGCAAAGCCCCCAAGACAAAGCTGGGAACCCCAAGAATGGAGCTGTGAACCACAAGATGGTGCTGGGAACCCCAAGAATGGAGCTGGGAATCCCAACATAGAGCTGGGAACCCCAAGAAAAAGCTGGAAACCTAGACATGGAGCTGGGAGCCCCAAGACGGAGCTGGGAACCTCGAGATGGAGCTGGGAGCCCCAACATGGAGCTGGGAACCCCAAGATGCAACTGAGAATCCTGAGACAGAGATGGAAACCCCAAGACAGCACTGGGAACCCCAATATGGAGCTGGGAACCCCAAGATGGTGCTGGGAACCCCGAGATGGAGCTGGGAATCCCAGCACAGGTAAAACATGAATTACGACCTTCTCCCAGAAGAGGTTTTCCTTTTTCCCTTTAATTCAATCGTCTGAGGAAGCCAAGACACGGAAAGAGACCGAGACTGTCGAGAGTATAGAAAAAAAAAAGAGCGGGAGACCCGATGGCTGGAGGCAGGAATGCCAGGAGGAGCTGGACACGGAGGAGGAAGAGGAGGAGGAGGCGGTGAAGCTTCACGTGAGCTCCAGGATCACTGTCAGGGTGAGCGCCAAAACGAATCTGAAGCCGCAGTGGCCGGGAAGTGAACCTGGAGAGGAGGAAAAAGGGATCAGGAGTTCATGGAGCCCCATCCCAACGCTGGGTTTAGAGCAGGATGGGGGCACCACTGGTTAGGAGGGGACCCCCCCCACGCCCCAAAACTTGGCCTGGGGGTTGGGTGGGGTCGGGTGGAGATGAGGGATGGGGTGGGAGCAGCTGTGGGGTCCCTTTTGTTGTGAGGATGTTCCCGAGGACACCGGAGAGAGCTGGGAATGAGGAGAGATGGGAAAGGGCATGGAATGAGGCAGGGAGAGATGGGAAAGGGCATGGAATGAGGCAAGGAGAGATGGGAAAGGGCATGGAATGAGGCAAGGAGAGATGGGAAAGGACATGGAATGAGGCAAGGAGAGATGGGAAAGGACATGGAATGAGGCAAGGAGAGATGGGAAAGGGCTGGGAATGAGGTGAGGAGAGATGGGAAAGGACATGGGATGAGGCAAGGAGAGATGGGAAAGGGCTGGGAATGAGGCTAGGAGATCAGAAAGGGCTTGGAATGAGGTGAGGAGATCAGAGATGGGAAAGGGCTTGGAGTGAGGCAAGGACAGATCAGAAAGGGCTTGGGATGGGTCAAGGAAGGATGGGCAAGAGCCTGGGACAAGGCAAGGAGAGATGGGTGAGTGCTTGGGGTGAGACAAGGAGAGGCGCCCCAGGGCTGGGGCCAAGGCAGGGCCAGGCCCTCTCCGCACAGCCCTTCCCTCCCTGAGCATCTCCATGGAAATCCCAGTGCCGCCAGCACCGCTCACCGTTGGAGTCTTCTGGCCCTCTGGGAATATTCGGATTTTCTAGCGGGAAGCAAAGAGCAGAGAGACAATTTTAGGGGGGAGGCACCGCGCAGGGGCCCGCGGAGAGCGCGGCGGGGCCGCGGCGGGGCCATACCGAAGACGATGAGGCGGGTGTGGGTGTCGGTGGAGCCCAGCGGGTTCTGGGCCGTGCAGCGGTACATGGAGCCGTTGAGCTCGGCCGGGACCCGCTCCAGCACCAGCTCCTTCCCGTCGTGCTCCGCGCTGCCGTCCAGGAGCCGGCTCCCCACGCGCGTCCACGTGAACAGCGGCTCCGGGAACACCTCGTTCTGCAGGGAGAGGGGCAGGGGCAGAGGGGAGCAGGATCAGCAAAGCTGGAGATGAAACCATCACATCTGGCTTGGGGCTGGGGTTGGGTTTAGGTTTAGGTTTGAATCTGAGCTTGAGCTTGGGTCTGGGTCTGGATTTGGGTCTGGGTCTGGGTTTGGGTCTGGGTCTAAGTCTGGGTTTGAGTTTGGGTTTGGATTTAGGTTTGGGTCTGGGTTTGAGTTTGGGTTTGGGTCTGGGTCTAAGCCTGGTTTTGAGTTTGGGTTTGGCTTTGGCTTTGGGTCTGGGTCTGAGGCTAAGTCTGAGTTTCGGTTTGGGTTTTAATATGGTCTGGGTCTGAGTCTAGGTTTGAGTTTGGGTTAGAAAGAACCTTTAAGCTCCTCCCATCCCATCCCAAGGGCAGGGACACCTTCCACTGTCCCAGATTGCTCCAAGCCCCACCCACCCTGTCCCTGGACACTTCCAGGGTGGAACAGCCACAACTTTGGGAACCCATCCCAACATCGGCACCGTGATGCCACCAAGGCCACCAAGGCAAGCCCACATCCGCATCCTTGGATCAAGGCTGTCCGTTGGCCTCCGTGGCCGTGGGAATGCTGACCTGGAAGCCCTGCACCAGGATCCGCACGGTGTCCCCCACGCGCGCCCTCGTCGGGGTCATCGTGATCTTCGGACCCTTGGGAGCAACTGCACGGGAAGGGGACAGGAGGAGCCGTCAGCGCCGCGCGACTTTCCCGGTGCCGGGGCTGCCCTTGGAGGGGTTAACGAGGCTGTGATGGATGATCCCAGTGAGGGGTGGCAGCCCAGGGGTGGCAGCTCCGCGATTGATGGCCGGGCTGAGTGACACCGGAATGACGGATGGACAGGGACGCAAGGACCCCCCGGGCGGGAGAACGGGAGAAGTGTGCGGCTGATGGATGGCTGGGGGGGGATGGATTGATGGGAAGGAATTATTTCCCAACCAAGCCCGTCTCCGCTCGGATAAAAAAGGGCAAGAAGGATCAGGTTGGTTTGAAGCCAGGGAGATGGACACCTCAGAGGAACATTCCCAAAAAATGCGGCCTTGGTGACTCTCAGCCAGGTGCTGTTAGCACAGGAGCCAACCCCAAAGCCTGGCTGGCACAAAATCCCAAGGACAGTGTGGAAAAACCGGGAATGCCTTTTCTCATGCCAGACTAGGGATGCTCCTCCGCTGGGATGGAGGGACACCACACAGGATCTGCTGCTGCTTCCACCTGGGGCCGTGTGGATGTCCCTGCTGCGCCAGAAGTGGGATGGGACATCCCAGGAGCTCCCTGGACTTCCATGGAGTGAGAAGGGGAAATGGGCAGGAGCGAGGTTGAGCTTTGGAGGTGTCACCTTTGTCCATCCAAGCTTTGTCATGGATGGGACAA
This sequence comes from Agelaius phoeniceus, assembly GCF_051311805.1. Taxonomy (NCBI): domain Eukaryota; kingdom Metazoa; phylum Chordata; class Aves; order Passeriformes; family Icteridae; genus Agelaius; species Agelaius phoeniceus. Next base: position 1,962,676 of record NC_135288.1, read on the forward strand.
AATGGATCTGGATGTGACCCCAGCAGGACACAGAGGGACAAAGAGCCACCAGAGAGCTGTGGTGGAGGACACTGGAAGCCCTTGGAATGGCCATCCCTGCCCTGGGATGCTCTGCCTGGACACCCTGAGACCATGGGCTGCGCTTTCCATGTGGGATGTGGCCCTCTGGAGCAGGACCAGGTGGGATGCACTGAAGGTGATGCCACCACACCCTGATTGGGACCAAAAGGGAGCTTTTGGGTTGGTGTTGGGTTTAATGCAGCTTTTATTGGGAATATCTTCTCTTTTATTGGGAATCTATATTTTATATGTACCCACAGTGTGTATTTATACTATGGATGTAGGGAAAGGGTTAAGGGGATCTGCTGGGATGGTTCCCAAAAAACTGGAGTGGATGGGCACCCAAGGAGCTGCAGGGACACCCCCAGGGATGAGGAGAGCCCTGGATTTGGGGACTGGGGACAATCAGGGCTGAGCTTTGCCAATCCAGGTCTTGGACCCCCTGGGCAAGAGCAGCAAAGCCACGAGGTCTTGATCTTGGATCTAAACCCAAAGAGCTCCAGGAAGTGGGAAAATGCAGGATTTCTGTACATTTTGGATGCTGGGGAAGAGATTTAATGCGAAGATGTCGGGAAGCCAAGGAGAAGCTCTCCGGGAGATGATGAGGAGCCAAGTGCTCCACTTGGCCTGGAGCAAAGCCCGGGCTGCTCCACCTGGCTGCAGGCTGGGAGAGCCTTTCCAGAGGATGTCCTGAGGCTGGAAAACCCCGTGGAGAGCTCAGCCTCTTCCAGCAGGAGCCAAGAGAGGGGAGGGGAGCCTCAGGCAGGGTGAGAGATGGTGATGGACCCGTGGATCCCACGGTCACCTGAGGAGCTTCTGCTCTTCCAGGAGCCTGGGAATGTGGGGAGCCAAATTCCCTGGCTTCAATCCCATCAGCCTGTCACAGCTCCATGGGCAGGAGCCAGCTCGGGAATTCCCTCCCTGGCAATTCCCACTGGGATGAGCTTTGTGGCAGCCAATAAGGGTCATGGGATGTCCTTGGATCTCCTGGGATTGGGATGGAGGTGACAGCTCCGTCTGCAGCTCCAACCTCCACCTCTTCCTGCTCATCACGACACAGATTCCCCAAAAATCCCAGCAAACCCCACCCTAAACACTGCCCATGGCCAGAGGGCCATAAACACCTGGAAAAGCTCTTCTCCTGCCTGGTGGACATCCCAGATTCCCTCCTCTCATCCCAAGTTTTGTGGAGCCTTGGCATCACCACCTCTATCCCAGTGCAGCCCCATGGGATCCCCACGCGTGCCTAAAAGCCCCCAGAAGAAAAGGAAAAGGACAAAAGGAGAGAGAAAATGTGTGCAAGGAAAGAAAAACACGTGGAATTAAAAAACAAAATCCTGTGGAAAATTCCAGAAAAACGGGGGGAAAAGTGCCAAAAAAAAAAAAAAAAAAGAAGTCAAGAATAAAAAATAAAAAGGTGCCAAAAATAAAAAAAAAAAAAAGAAAAAGTGGAGAAAAAAGAAAAAAAAATTTAAAAACCCCAAAATTGAGAGGAAAGTAAAGAAACAAAAAGGAAAAAGCAAGGGGAAAAAAGGAAAACAGGCCAAAAATAGTGAAGGAAAAAAAAAGACCAAAAGTGGGTGGAAAAGGCAAAAAATGGGAGGGAAAGGCCAAAAAATGAAGGGAAAGGCCAAAAAATTGAGAGAAAGGCCAAAAAATTGAGAGAAAGGCCAAAAAATTGAGAGAAAAGGCAAAAAATTGAGAGAAATGCCAAAACCTGTAGAGAAAGTCCAAAAAATGAAAACAGAAAAACCAAAAAAAACCCAAAAAAGATGAAAATCCCGCAAAATGGACAAAAGTGCCTAAAACCCAGGAAAAGCCCCAAACCCATTGGTTTACCTAGCGTGACCTCAGACTGCATGGGCATGGAGAGCGCCGGGTGCTTGACCTCGCAGCTGAAGAGGGCCTCGTTGTCGATTTGGGGGTTCAGGGTCCACGTGAGGGTGGCCCGGGCCTCGACGGTGCCGTCGCTGACGGGCGCGTGCGTGTGCCGGAAGTAATAGATGGGCTCGGCCATGTGCACCCAGCGCGGGAATTCCCGGCTCACAACCGTCTCGGGAATGCTTTCCGTCACCGCATCCCGCTCGGCCGCCAGCCCCCGCGGCGCATCCGCCGTGGGAAAGGGGTTCCCCATTCCCAGCTCGCCGTCGGCCGCCAGCGATTTCGGCACCTTGGTGTCGTCCAGGTCGCGGTGCAGGAGGCTCCGGGGGGCCCAGCTGCTGGCGCCGGCCGGCGGCTCCGGCAGCGGGGTGGCCTCGATGGGCTCCCCGTCCCGCTTGAAGTACACCTGGAGGGGACAAAGGGGACCGTGAGTGCGGCGGGGGTGTCCTCAGCATCCCCTTGGATGGAACCCGCGGTCCTTTGCCCACTCCCAAATCCCAAAGATTTGGTTCATTCTCCACTCCCAAATCCTAAAGGTTTGGTTCATTCTCTCCCAAATCCCAAAAGTTTGATTCATTCTCTCCCAAATCTCAAAGGTTTGATCCTTTCCCCATTCCCAAGACCTGAAGGTTTGGTTCATTCTCTCCCCAATCCTAAAGGTTTGGTTCATTCTCTCCCATCTTGAAGGTTTGGTCCTTTCTCCACTCCCAGATCCTGAAGGTTTGGTTCATTCCATGCTCCCCGGTCCCAAAGATTTGGTTTGTTCCCTGCTCCCAAATCCCAAAGGCCCGGTTGGTTCCCTGCTCCTGAATCCCGAAGGTTTGGTCCTGTCCCCACTCCCAAATCCCAAAGGTTTGATCCTTTCTCCACCACCAAATCCTGAAGGTTTGGTTCATTCTCTCCCAAATCCCAAAAGTTTCTCCCAAACCCAAAAGTTTCTCTCCCAAACCCAAAAGTTCATTCTCTCCTGAATCCCAAAGGTTTAGTCCTTTCTCCACTCCCAAATCCTGAAGGTTTGGCTCATTCCGTGCTCCCCAGTCCCAAAGATTTGGTTTGGACCTTTCCCCACTCCCAAATCCCAAAGGTCTGGCTGGTTCCCTGCTCCTGAATCCTGAAGATTTGCTCCTTTCCCCACTCCCAAATCCCACGGTCTCCATGGAAAGATGGGGTTTGGGGAGCGGGTTTGGCCTGATGGAAGAGCACAAGGATCTGGTGGATTTTACAGAGGAGGTGTTGGGTTATCCCATGTGCCGGGGGAGGGATGGTCCCGCCAGGAGCTCACCAGTGGCGCGGGCTTCCCGCCGGACACCACGCACACCAGGGTGAAGTTCTGCGCCTGGTAGCGGCTGAAGGGCGCCGGGGTGTCTGCGGCCAGCACCGAGATGGACGTCGGAGGAGCTGCAGGGGCAGAGCCAGGAGGTCAGCATGGAGTCCTCAACAACCCCCATCCCATCCTCATCCTTCATCTTCACCCCCGTCCTCATCCTTGTTCCCATTCCCATACCCATCTTTGCTCCCATCCCTGTCCCCACCCTCAATCTATTCCCTGTCCTAATCCCTGTCCCTATCCATGTGCCATCCCCATCTTCATATCCATTCCCATCCCCATGGGCATCCTCATCCCTCTCCCCACACCATCCTCACCCTCATCCCTAGCCCTGTCCTTGTTCCTATCCTATTCCCTATCACTGTCCTTGTCCCCGTCCCTGTCCTTGTCCCCATCCCTGTCCTTGTCCCCATCCTCATTCCATCCTCATCCCTATTCCTGTCCCCATCCCATCCCATCCCCATCCCTGTCCTTGTCCCCATCCCATCCCCATCCCTGTCCTTGTCCCCATACCTATCCCGATCCCCATCCCATTCCATCCCATCCCCATCCCATCCCTATCCCCATCCCAATCCCATTACCCCATCCCCATTCCCACACCCATTCCTACCCCCAAGTATGGCAGGACAATCCCAATCCCTGCTGTTCCCACACCCTGAGACCCCGCAGTGGTTTTCCCTTGATCCCGATCCCGGCATTCACCCATCACATTCAGGAACACATTCCCGGAGGCCAGGACCACCTTCTCCCGCGTGGCTCGGTCGTAGATCCCCACGTGGCACTCGTAGGGACCGTTGTCCGAGATCCGGACCTCGGGAAGGCTGTGGAGGAGGGACAGTGCTCACCACTCCATCCCCACCCCGTTTTCCCCTGGGATTCATCGATCAGCACCCGGACAGTGCAGCGTTGGACAGGGATCAATAAACTCTTAATAACTCCAAAGGCTGTGGGAGGAGCTTGGGAATGCTTTAGCAGCCGGAGTTCCCTGGCACTGACAGCTCCTCCGAGGGGAAGGAATTGCGTTATTGGAAGGAGACGTGGATGGAGCACAAATCCATGGCCACAGACGTTGCCTGCCCGCAGATGCCAATGGGAAACCTTGGCACCGGCCCTGCCAGGCCACCCCAGCACAGCAAATCCCAAACTCCCAGTGAACCCAGAGCGCTCATCGATCCACCTTTTATCTGGAAGCTTTAGATAGACTTGGGGAAAACAGGAGAGGAGGAGCTGTGCCAAAGGATCCGTGCTGCTGGAGCTGGGAATGCTTGGGAGGCTGCACAGGGGCCACTTGGCTGATGGGCAGCATCCCGGCTCCCTGGCCAGCAGCATCCCACCTTTCTGCTCCCCAGCATCCCACCTTTCTGCTCCCCAGAATCCCACCTTTCTGCTCCCTAGAATCCCACCTTTCTGCTCCTTTGTATCCCATTTTTCTGATCCTCAACATCCCACAATTCTGATCCCCAGAATCCCACCTTTCTAATCCTCACCATCCCACCTTTGTGCTCCTCAGCATCCCACAGTTCTGATCCACAGAATCCCACTTTTCCGGTCCTCACTATCCCACCTTTCTTATCTTCACCATTCCCCTTTTCTGCTCCTCAGAATCCCACTTTTTTGGTCCTCAGCATCCTCAGCATCCCACCTTGTTGATCCTCAGCATCCCACTTTTCTGGCTGGCAGCATCCCACTTTTCCGTTCGGCAGCACCATCCCGCCTCACCAGCCGGCACCATCCCATCCCATCCCACCCCACAGTGCCAGCTGGCACCATCCCTCCCTCCCAGATGGCAGCACCATCCCGCCTCTCCAGCTGGGACCATCCTGTCTTTCCAGCCAATATCCCATCCCGCCTCTCCAGCTGGGACCATCCTGCCTTTCCAGCCAGTATCCCATCCCGCCTCTCCAGCTGGGACCATCCCACATTTCCAGGCATCATCATCCCACCTCTCCAGCTGGTCCCATCCCTCCTTGCTGGTCTGTGACTTCCTACCTCCCTGGCTGGAAGCATCATCCCAACTTCTCCCAGCTGGAAACATCCCACATTTCCAGTTGGCAGCATTATCCCACCTTTCTGGTTGGAAACGTTATCCCACCTCACTGGATGGCAGCATCCTGCCTTTCCAGCAGGAAGCATCCCACATTTCCAGTTGGCATCATCCCACCTCACCACCTGGGAACATCCGGCCTTTCCAGTCAGAAGCATCATCCCACTTCTCCAGCTGGAAACACCCCACATTTCCAGTTGGAAGCATCCCATCTTTCCAGTCAGAAGCGTTATCCCACCTCACTGGATGGTGGCATCCCGCCTTTCCAGTTGGCATCATCCCACCTCACTGCCTGGGAACATCCGGCCTTTCCGGTCAGAAAGCATCATCCCACTTCTCCAGCTGGCATCATCCCACCTCACTGCCTGGAAGCATCCTGCCTTTCCGGTCGGAAGCATCATCCCACTTCTCCTGCTGGAAACATCCCACCTTTCCAGTTGTCATTATCCCACTTCTCCAGCTGGAAACATCCCACCTTTCCAGTTGTCATTATCCCATTTCTCCTGCTGGAAACATCCCACCTTTCCAGTTGTCATTATCCCATTTCTCCTGCTGGAAGCATCCTGCATTTCCAGTCAGGACCATTATCCCACCCCACCATCCAGAAGCCTCATCCAGCTTTTCCAGCAATTTTCCACCTTTCCAGCTGGCACAGCCATTCCTCTGTGGTGGAGAAGAGCATCCCAGCACCATCCCACCTCCCGGCTGGCAGCATTCCCTCTTCCAGGAGATCCATCCTGCCTTCCACCTGGCAGTGTTCCCTATTCCAGGGATCCATCCCATCTTCTGGATGGCAGCATTCCCTTTTCCAGGAGATCCATCCCTCCTCTCCAGCAGCCTCATCCCACCTCACCCATCCCATGTGGACAGGAGTGATTCCCTCATGGAGCGCCCCAGTTAAAAATCCCACCCAGGGGAATTTTCCCTGCCGGGGGGATTCCAGCTCCACTTTTCCCTTCTCCCAGCCCCTGGCCGCCTTCCCACTCCAAGGATCCTCCTGGAAGTGAACATTCCCTCCTTTCCATGGATACAACACTTCCAACCGAGCCTCCACCATCTGTTCCAGGCTCCGATTATCCACGCACGGATCGGGAATCTCCCGTTAGCAGCATTTCGGAGCGGCTCCGATCCCCCTCCAGCCCTTTTGGAAGGATTCCTTTGGATTTGCACATGGATTTTGGGGCCTGGCAGGCTCAGTTTGGAATTCCCAAGGATGGGAGATAGGGAACAACTGGCCCTGGAAAGGCAAATGCTCCCTGGTGCATTCTGGAGTTGGAAATACAGGGAAAAAGGGATTTGGGAATCCTAATGAGAGTGGGATTTTAATCAAGGAAAAGGGGAAAAAAACGGGATTGGAGGGATTGGATCTCTCCCAGCTTTGCTCTTCACGGCACAGAGCCAGGCTGGAAAGAGGCGGCGCTGGACCCCCTGGGCTGCGCTGATAAGGCCGGGAAAACACTGATAAGGAGCGGGAAAAGGCTGATAAGGAACCGGGAAAACGCAGATGTGGCCGGCTTCTCCCGGGATAACGTTCTCTGGGATGGGAAATGCTGATAAAAGCTGGCTCCACCTGAGTAAAACGCTGATAAGAAACGGGGAAAATGCAGATGTGGCTGGATTCTCCCGGGACAATTCTGCCCGGGAAAATGCTGATAAGGATGGGGATAATGCTGATAAGGACCGGGATAACGCTGATAAGGACGGCTCCTCCTGGGATAAAACTCCTTGGGATGACTCCAGCTGTGCCGGAACCGCGGCAAAGATTCCCAAAACAAGAGAGAACAAATAGATGGAAAAAGAAAGGGAGAATGAAGAGGAGCAAAAACCTGGATGGGGAAATGCTTCCTCCATCCCCAAACCCTTCCCGGGTTTGCCCCAGTTCTTTGGGAGAGCCCAAAATCCAGCAGGACCTTCCCAAAAAATTCCAGTGACTGGGAAAACAGGCTCTGGGAATGATCTCCTCAGGCTGGCTCCTGTTTTCCTTGGGAAAAAAAGGCCATGCCATGAAAACCCTTTTCCTGCCGGCATCTCCCGGCTCCACGCCCAATTTCCTGGATATTTCCGAGGCCTTCAAGTGCCTGGTGCTGGGGTGGGGGAATTTTCTGCTCCCAAATTCCATTCGTTCTACAACGTGTGAAGAAAGGGAGGAAAACAGAGAGCTGGAGCCAGGAAAAGTGGGAGCTTTTCCTTGTCGGGTCTGGGAAATATTCCATGATCAGGGAATGGGTGATTCCTTGTTCTCCTTCTCCAGGGATGCTTCTGATCCCCCGTTCCAAGAGCAGGGAATGTTTGATCCTTGCTCCTGCTCCAGGGATTCTCCCAATCCCTCATTCCACACACAGGGAATGTTTGATCCTTGCTCCTGCTCCAGGGATTCTCCCAATCCCTCATTCCATGAGCATGGAATGTTTGATCCTTGTTCCTGCTCCAGGGATTCTCCCAATCCCTCATTCCATGAGCATGGAATGTTTGGTCCTTGCTTCTGCTCCAGGGATTATCCAATCCCTCATTCCATGGAATGTTTGATCCTTGCTCCTGCTCCAGGGATTCTCCCAATCCCTCATTCCATGAGCATGGAATGTTTGATCCTTGCTTCTGCTCCAGGGATTATCCAATCCCTCATTCCATGGAATGTTTGATCCTTGTTCCTGCTCCAGGGATGCTCCCAATCCCTCATTCCACACACAGGGAATGATTGATCCTTGTTCCTGCTCCAGGGATTCTCCCGATCTCTCATTCCATGGAATGTTTGATCCTTGTTCCTGCTCCAGGGATTATCCAATCCCTCATTCCATGAGCATGGAATGTTTGATCCTTGCTCCTGCTCCAGGGATTCTCCCAGTCCCTCATTCCATGAGCAGGGAATGTTTGATCCTTGTTCCTGCTCCAGGGATTATCCCAATCCCTCATTCCATGGAATGTTTGATCCTTGTTCCTGCTCCAGGGATTATCCAATCCCTCATTCCACACACAGGGAATGTTTGATCCTTGCTCCTGCTCCAGGGATGTTCCTGATCCTTCATTCCGCACACAGGGAATGTTTTAATCCACTTTAATTCCCTGATTTTCCCATCTGGAGGCAAGTGATGGCCAAATCCCAAGGGAAGCGCTGGATTTCCAGCCCTGGAGTCAGGGATGTGAAATTCCTGCCTGGAGCTGCCAAAACCTTCTCCACACAGGAGTCAGGAATGGGTTCAGCATCCGAGGAGCAGCTCTGTGGATCCAGGGAAACAAAACAGGGATGGAGCATCCCTGGAGCATCTCCAGAGCATCCCCGGAGCATCCTCTGAGTAACCCTTGAGTATCCCAAGCATTGTCTGACTCCTCTGAGTGACCCTGGAGTACCCCCTGACCTACCTGAACATCCACGTGAGCATTCTGAACTTCCTGGAGTATCCTCTGAGTAACCTTGGAGCATCCTCTGAGTGACCCCTGAGTATCCTCTGAGTGGCCCCCGGGCACCCTGAGCATCTCCAGAGCATTCCTGGAGCATTCCTGGAGTAATCCCTGAGCATCTCCTGGCCCCCCTGAGCGTCTCAAACTCCTCCTGAGCCTTTCCTGAGCAGGGCCCGAGCATCCTCCTGACCCATCCCATAATATTCCCTCCCCAGCCCCCTTTTCCCACTCTGAATCCACATTCATTCCCACACTTTTCTTTAAGGAGAAAAACCAACTCCAAACGCAGCAGGGAAAAACAGCAAAAAAAAAAAACCCAAAAATTCCCAAATTAATTCCAGAGGATTGGGAAGGATTTCCCGCTTCCCACCAGCTCATCCCATGGGATGAGCCAGGCCCAGCCCTTCCCAGGCCATTCCGGATATTTCCAGGTGGGAAAACCTCCCGTGGCTGGAGGAAATCCCAGTTTTTCTTACTCCCCGTGCCGGAAAAAACGAGCTGGGAAAATCCCATCAGGAAATTCTCATTTCCTGCAGAAACGAGACTGGAAAGAAACCGGGAGGAAGGGAAATTTCATCCCATATTTTTTCCCCCTTGGATGAAGCCTCTCCTGACCTTTTTTCCAAGCTCCAGAGCTGGTTTTAGAGCAGTGGGAAGGGAGCAGGTGAATCAGGAATAAACCTGGAATTCTGGAAGTTATTCCCACTTGGAATAAAAGCAAGGAGACGCTCCCATGCCTGTTTTATAAATAAATATGGACCTGCTTTCCCCAATTTTCCCAATCTTTGCATTTCTCTGCCCATTCCCACCTCTAAAAATCCCCGTTTTTCCCACCTTTTCCCTGAGAATCATCAGGAAAACGGGAACAACGCTTGGACGGGGCGCGGGTTCCCCTGGAATGCTTTGAACGGGGCCAATAATAGGGAAAAAAAATCCCTAAAAATTTGCATTAATAGGGAGAAAGGACTCACCGCACGGTGGATTGGTAAACGAGGTCTTCCCGCTTCCGGTAGTTTTCCATCTGGGAAAAGTTGGTGGAAAACATGGCATCGAAGGTGAAGATCTTCTGCTTGATGGTGCCACCATCAGTGACCTGCGGGAAACAGCCCCGGTGTCCCAAATCTGGGAATTTTCAGCCTTTTTGGAATATTTCAAAGGGTTTTCACCCCAAGAATTTGAATAAATTGATTTCTATTTAAATAGATTTGTTTAAATTTGAATGTATTTATTTCGATTTTAATAGATTTATTTGCATTTTGATATAATTTTTTTATATTTCGGTACTTATTTAGATTTGAATAAATTTATTTGAATTTTAATCTGTATTAAATGCGGTAAATACATTTATTTTAATATTCTATGTGGTGCATTTAAATACATTAGAATTTTATTTTTATTTTTGCTTTTATTTTAATTTTTGCTTTTATTTTAATTTTTGTATTCATTATATCACGATTTCCACATTTATCCATAGAATCCCAGCGTCTTTCATCTTGGAATTTATGGATTTATGATGCCTCTGCCGAGATGAAACTGAAATCCATGTTTTCCATCCCATTATTCCATTTTCCAGCTGGGAATTGTAATTTTTTAATGGAAAATGGCTTTTTTTACTATTCTGTTCCCTGTGCCTCCCAGCACCTCCGGATTTATCTTCCCTGCTTTTGAGGAGTTTTAGTGGAAAAATATGGAGGGAAATGGGAATTTTGAGGCTAAACCAGCTTCCAGAGAGTGAAAATTCCCATTTTTTAAATAAAACCAGGAACAACAGAAGAAGATTTTGGGATTTAATCCTCAAATTCAACATTTCCCAGGGACAAAGCCCCAGATCCCCACCCAACGCTTGGCCAAAATTCTGCTATTATTCCCCCTTTCCTCTTTTCCCTCTTTTTTTATGGCAAAAAGTGGCGGAAAAGGAGGAAAAAAAAAAATCCATCACTAAAAAAACTCTTCCAGTTTATTATCCCAGGCTGAGGCTTTTATGGGAAAGAAATTCCACCCTGGCACGGATGTGGGATGAAGAAAAGCGGGAAAAATGACGGGAGTTGTAAATCTCCAGCCTTGGGAAGTTTCCAAGGATTTTTCCTGACTTTTCTTTGGGTTTGAAGAGAAACTTGGGAGCTGCTCCTGAGAAGGAGAAGGGATCCAAATCCAAAGGGATTTTAGGGATTCTTTTAGGGTGGGAAGTGCTGGGAATGGTGGAGGCGGCGCCTTTGGATTGGGAATTTGCAGCCTTGGGATTTTCTCAGCACATCTGGACAGATGTGGGCCCAAATCCTGCCCCATCCAAGGGGAGCTGGAATCACCCTCTGGGGATCCTCACATTCCCTGAGCTTCCACTCCTAAGGGAATTCCAGGAAAAGGCCCATCAGGAATTCTCTGTCTCCAGGGATCAGCCCTAATTCCAGCCTTTTATCCAGGCCTGGGGAGATTTTTTTGGGAAGAGAAACTCCATAGCAATTTGCAGCCCAACTCTTCCTGCTGGGAGTCGAAAAAGGAGGATAATTGGGCAGCATCTCATGGTTCCCATCCCAATGGATGTCTCCACATCCAGGAATTTAGGGAAAAGGGGCACAGGAACATAAAATGGCTGCTGCTTCCTGCATTATTCATAAATCCCAGGAAAAATTCCATTCCCACCCAAATTCCCGCCTGCTGCCCTCCCCTCCACAATGACCTGAACAAATCCCAAAATCCATTAAAATGGACATTTGCTGTTCCCAAAATCTATTAAAATCTCCAGAGCGTCCCGTCAGGATGCCCAAAGGACCCAAAATCATCAGAAAGTGATGGATGTGGGATGAAAGGGGCAGAATTGGGATCTGATCCAGGCTCCGTGTCCCGAGGACGGATCGATGGATTCCCTTTCTCCAAGCAAATGGAAATGGCTCTGGAAAGAGGGAAAATTCCCTGGAGCGGCTGCAGCACTCCGGGTGTTTGGTGGGGAAAAGGAGGAGGGCAGAGTCCACAACAGAGACACCAAGAAGAACTGGTTATCCTGGAAAACTCCAGATTTAGGATATTCCTACCCACTCCCTGGAAAATCAACTGGGAAAAATTTGTTATCCTGGAAAATTCCAAATTTAGGTTTTTTTCCTGGTCATTCCCTGGAGAATCAACTGGGCAAAATTTGTTATCCTGGAAAATTCCGAATTTAGGTTTTTTTCCTGTCCATTCCCAGGAGAATCACAACAATGGGAAGAACTCGTTATTCTGGAAAACTCTGGATTTAGGTTTTTCCTTCCCATTCCCTAGAGAATCAACCAGGAAAACATTTCATCCTGGAAAACTCCAGATTTAGGATTTTCCTGCCCATTCCCTGGAGAATCAACTGGAAAAAACTCAATATCTGGGAAAATTCCTGGTTTCACTTTTTCCTGCTCATTCCCAGGAGAATCAACCGGGAAAACTCTATCCTGGAAAACTCCAGATTTAGGATTTTCCTGCCCATTCCCAGGAGAAGCAAACAGGAAAAACTTGTTATCCTGGAAAACTCCTGGTTTAGGTTTTTTCCTGCTTCCCTCACCCATTCCCCAGAGAATCACAACCAATGGGAAAAACTCCTGGGATGCTCTGGATTTAGGTTTTTCCCATACTCCAAGGTTACTACCAGGAGCAATGCCAGGGCCCTGCTCCCAGCAATCCCAGCTCCAGTTCGTTCCCTTCCTGCTAATTACCCTGAGCACCAAGCTCTAATTAATGGAGGCAGAGCCCTGTGGGCTCCCCTCCATTCCCGCCCTTCATTCCCGGACATCCCAGGAATCCCACGCAGCACCAGGGAATGGTGTCCGGCCCTGCTCGGACACCCCAGATCCACCAAACCCCATTTGCAATTCCCAAATTCCCATGCTCCGAGCCCAGCCCAATCCAGCTCCGCTTCCCTTCCTGCTGCACGGGGCTGGATTGGAGCCTCCAAGGATTTCCCCTCCCACTCCTGCTTCCCTGTTTTTTTTCCCAAGCTCCACTGGGAAAAGAAGGAATTTTCCCAGTTCCCATCCTGGAACCAACCACACAAATCCGGGGCAACCCCGGGGCCGCTGGCAGCGGGACCAAGGAACAGCTCTGGGTGTTCCCAGCCTCATTCCGAGCGGATTCGGCCACCCCCATCTCCCGCCAAGGCTTTCTCAGGAGCTCTCCAGGTGCAGATCCGTGTTCGCACCTGTTCCCGGGAACATCACACCTTGCGGAGGTGTTGGGATTGTGGGATGTTAATTAACGCCTCCGCCTGAGGGATGTGTTCCTGTTTATTCTGGGAAAAATTCCCTTTGCTCGTCCCAGGAATGCTGAAACCGGCAGCATTCCAGCAGCTGAGGGGTTTCCCAGTGGGAAGAAAGGGTTGTCCCTGTCCGTCCCTCATCCCCAGGGAATCCAGGGGAATTGCTGGAATTGTGGGTGCTGCTTCCAGTGTGGGGTTTCTCCATGGAGATTCACCCATGGGATGAGGCTCCTCAGCCTTGGAGAGCACAGATCCCAATGGGATTGTCCACTCGGGAGTTATGGATCCATCCCAGGGGTTATGGATCTGTCCCAGGGGTTATGGATCCCATCCCAGGGTTTATGGATGTATCCTGTGAGTTATGGATCCATCCCAGAGGTTATGGATCCATCCCAGGAGTTATGGATTCATCCCATGGGTTATGGATCCATCCCAGGTGTTATGGATCCATCCCAAGGGTTACAGACCCATCCCACAGGTTATGGATCCATCCCAGGGGTTATGGATCCATCCCAAGGGTTATGGATCCATCACAAGGGTTACGGATCCATCCCACAGGTTATGGATGTACCATGTGGGTTAGGGATGCATCCCAGGGGTTACAGATCCATCCCACAGGTTATGGATCCATCCCAAGGGTTATGGATCCATCCCAGAGGTTATGGATTCATCCCATGGGTTATGGATCCATCCCAGGGGTTATGGATCTATCCCAAAGGTTATGGATCTATCCCACAGGTTATGGATCCATCCCACAGGTTATGGATCCATCCCAAGGGTTATGGATCTGTCCCATGGATTATGGATCCATCCCAAGGGTTATGGATCTGTCCCATGAATTATGGATCCATCCCAAGGGTTATGGATCCATCCCAGGGGTTATGGATGTACCATGTGGGTTACGGATCCATCCCACGGGATCCATCCTGGGTATTATTCCCAACTCCAATCCCCACCAAAGCGCTGCCATTGACTTTTCCTCCTCTCTCCCCCTTTTCCCTGCCCCTTCCCGCCCCTGGAGCAGCTCAGATCCCTCAGACTCCAGGAGCTCCCTCTGCTCCCTGTCCAATAAATCACAGGAATGAGGAGCCGGGCGTGACCCCAATCCAGCGCTCCGGAGCCACATTCCCGTGATTTACGGGTGGAATGAACGGAACCCACAGCTCCAGAGGCTCCGCCCCGGCTCTCCCAGATCCATCCATCACCTCCGACACCCTGGAGCTGCCACCGGAGCTTTGGGAAGCTGCAAAAGTCCGGGAGTGAGGCAAGACAGGGAGAAAAACGGGGAAAAAAAACCCCTTAAAATCATGAAGGAATTGGGCAAATCCTGAGCTGCTCCACCAAAAAACCAACTTCCCAAACCTGGGAAAGTTCCTGGGAAAGGAGCAAGAGGGAAGGAGGGGTAAAAAGCCCTGGAAGAAAGGGGGGATTTGTGGGGATGAAAATCCAAGCTGGGATATTTCTGCCCTTCCCTTTGCCTCCGAGGTTTCTCGGAGCATCGTTTGCTCTGGAGCAGCAGCCGCTCCCACATCCCTGCTCGCAGGGGGGATTATGCAAATCCCGCTCCCGGGAAAGTGGGTTAATCCAATATTACCCAGTGGAAAAGGGAAGGAAAAACCTGGTGGAGACGGCGGAGCCAGCAGAAAAAAAAAAAATTCCTCCCTAAAAAAAGGAGGGAGGTGAAACCAATTCCAAGCTGGGATTTTGGATTCGGGGCAGGTTTGGGGTTCTGTTCCCTGCCTGTCCAACATTTAGGGGTCCAGCCATAAATAATTATAGGAAAATCCATCTCGGATTCCATGGAGATGTTCCTGTGCACACACCACATTCCAACAGATGGATTTGCACCGATCCTTTCCCTGCTCATAAACCTGGAAATGGAGGAGAGCGTTAGGGAAGGGCAGCTCCTTGGGCAGGGAGCAGGAACAGGATGGGAAATCCAAGGAAAAATATTCCCAGCTGCTCCATTTGATGCCACTGGCAGCACTCGCCCTCTCTTTGCCTCCTCCAGGAGTTTTCCCTGGAAAACCTCAGGTTTTCTTGGATAAAACCATTTGTAGTTGGCAGCTTATCCCAAATTTCCCTGGAGAAAGCTCAGGATTGGTGAACCTGAGGCTGGATCAAGGCTCAGGAATGATGATCCAGGAGCAGCTCCAGCCTCCAAATCCTTCCTTTCCCAAATAAAACCAGGCTCCAAATCCTTCCTTTCCCAAATAAAACAAGCTCCAAATCCTTCCTTTCCCGAATAAAATTGGTCTCAAAATTTGCCTTTCCCAAAGAAAATCAACATTCAAATGCCCCTTTCCAAATAAAACTGCCCCCCAAATTTACTTCTCCCAAATAAAACCAACCTCCAAATCCTCCCTTTCCCAAATTAATACAACATCCAAATCCTTCCTTTCCCAAATAAAACTGGCCTCCAAATTCCCCTTTCCCAAATAAAACCAGGCTCCAAATTCCCCCCTTTCACAAATACAGCCAGGTTCCTAATTCCTCCCTTTCCCAAATAAAACCAGGCTCCAAATCCTTCCTTTCCCAAATAAAACTGGCCCTCAAAATCCCCATTCCCAAATAAAACAAGGTTCCAAATTCCCCTTTCCCAAATAAAACCAGGAGCTTCCCTCCCATTAAACATCCCAAATTCCCAAATATTTTGGGAACAGGGAAAGTTTGGGGTTCTTTTAAAAGGTCTACATGAAGAACCCCAAACTTCCCCCCAAACCCCGGATATCCCAGATTTTCCCCATTCCTGCCTTTTCCCCATCATTTTCCACCCGCCAAGCTCTTGGCAGAGCGGTGCCAATCTCAGCTCCAGCTCCAAATCCCAACTCAATCCCGAGCCATCCCTAAACCCACCTGGCAGCCACTCCAAAAAAAAAAAAAAAAAGGATGGGGACTCCACGTGAAGCCCAAATCCAACAATGATCCCAAATCCCGATGATCCCAAATCCCAATGACCCCAAGTCCCGATGATCCCAAATCCATCCTGCATCCCTCCCAGCCTCATTTCCCGAGTCCAGCCCAGCTGCCTCCCTCCTCCTCCTCCTCCCAGGAATTGATATTCCCATCAGCCCAAGCTCCGTCTGCTTTTCCTGCCTCATCCAGCCCTGACCTTCTGTTCCCGGCCGGCTCCGCATTCCCATTCCCGAGGCGTCGGAGCTCACCCGGTACCAGACGATCTCCCGCATTTTCCCGTCGGTTTTGAAGTTGCATTTCAGGGTCACGGCGTCTCCCACCACCACCGGGGGCAGGGGCTCGATGCTGACGGTCAGATATCCTGGAAAAGTGGGGGGAAAAAAGGCAGGGAAAGAGAGCTGAGCCCCAGGGAAGTTTGGAATTGGTGGTGACCAGGAATTTTATGGGTTAATTGGATGCCAGGGAAAGCCCTGACCCCTCACAGGGCCGCCCCCAATGATGCCAAAAAAGCCAAAATTAAGGAAATCCTTCCTGAATTTGGGAAAATCCCAGTGGCCACCATTCCCACTGCAAATTCCCGTCCTTCCTACGGGTTTGCTTTGGGCTCCATCGTCCCTCCCCATTCCCTGCCCTGTGCTTGCACAAAACTTCCCAAATTCATCATTCCCGCTGGGAATTCCCCAACAGTTTCCCCCGAGGATGCACAACCCCCATCCAGCTCCTTTTTCAGCTCCTTCCCCATCTCCCCATGGCCGGATTCTGAATCCGTCCTCGATCCAGAGGGAAAATCAAAGCCCAGGCAGCTCCATCCGTTCCTTTTCTCCCTCTTTCCCCTTGATTTGTTGGGAAATTGGGAGCAGGGAGCAGCCGGGGGTGCAGCAAGGACAGGAATTGCATTCCTGGTTTGTTTTTCTGCCTTTCCTGCAGCTGTTGGGAATTGATGGATTGACAGCCTGGCAAATCCCAGGCATCCTTCCCTGTTTGACACCGGGACATCCCAAAAAAAACAACAAAAAAAAAACCCTCACCCAATCCAAATTCCTTTTTTTTTAATCTCTCCTCGCACCAGGTGGGAAAAGAGCCGAGCAAAAGTCAGGGAAACAGGAGCAGGTTTGGAAATGGGGCTGGAAATCAGAGATTCCTTTGAGGAAGATGCCCTGGGAGGGCAGAAGGTGAATTCCCAGGAATTTTTGTGCCTCCCAGGCGGCGATCCTGAGGCTCAGCATTCCTTGTAAAACAACTTGGAGGTGTTTGTGCCATAAATCCCAGGCACGACCTGCGGGAGAACACGCTCCGGGAACACGTGCGGGCTGCGGCAGCCGGGCAGCGTGGCCTGGAATATTGAACACCGGGAAAAAGCCGGAAAATCCCGTTTTGTGCTGCTTTTGGGGGCTGCGGGAACAGCTCTGCACAAGGAAACACAGGGGGAAAAGTGGATTTTGGGGACTGTTTGGGGGTAGGGCTGAGGGTTAAATCTCTTTTCAGCTCCAAATGATGCTTGGAACGAGGGAATTTTTGCTGTTGCATCCCAGAATCCTGGTTTTCCTAGCTGGGAGCGACCCAAATCCTGGTCAACATTCCCAGCCTGCCTGGGGCCGGCTCCTTTCCAGCCTCTCCCTGCCTGTCCAGGTTTATTTTTGTTCCTAAAGCGGGGATTAAATCCCTGCGATTGCCAAGGCTGCACGAGGGCCCCTTGGATTCAGGACCGTGCGGATGGAAAAGGCAGGAACGGGAGGAGGAGGAGGAGGAGGAGGAGGGAGGGAGGAAGGGCAGCCGAGGTCTCTCCGGCTGCCCCGGTTCCCCTCGCTCGGCTCCTGACATTTCCGAACGCCGGGATGAGCAACAGGCACGGGAAAGCGGCGGGGAAGGAGGGGGATGAGCAAATCCTTGGCAGCGCGGCAGGATCCGCCCCGAGGAATTCGGGATGGAGCCTCCGTGCGTGCGGAAGAGCTCCCGCCTTTCCATGGATCCGGCCGGGATCGCAGCTCCCGCCTTTCCATGGATCCGGCTGGGATCGCAGCTCCCGCCTTTCCATGGATCCGGCCGGGATCGCAGCTCCCGCCTTTCCATGGAGCCCACGGCCGGGATCGCAGCTCCCGCCTTTCCATGGATCCGGCTGGGATCGCAGCTCCCGCCTTCCCCCGGATCAGCCGGAGATTAAAGGGAGCCGGGGAGGAACTGGCAAAGCTGGAGCAAAGATTGGATTTTCACTCCTGCCCGTGGGATGCGGAGATCCAGGAGTTCCCAGCTCAGCGTTTCTGGGTGGTTTCCATCCCTTTTCCCACGTTATTCCCTTCCAGACCCGTGCACTTCCATGCAAAACCATCCCCACCGCAGTCCAGAGCAGAGATTGGATTTTCTCCCTGTCCGTGGGATCCAGGAGTTCCCAGCTCAGCATTTCCACATGTTTTCCATCCCTCTTCCTACATTATTCCCTTCCAGACCCCTGCACTTCCATGGGAAAGGGATCCATCCCCATCCCAGTCCATCCAAGGCTTTTGGTGGTGTTTGGACCTTTCCCTGATTTTTGGTGGATTTTTAAAGTGAAAAAGAACCAAGTTTGGGATGGCCCCAGCCACTCCCATGCAGCAAATCCACACATCCAGGCATTATTTCCAAGGAAATCCCCCTCCAAACCCATCCCTGACCTGCATCTTCTGGGTGGCCAAGAAAAACCCCCAAAATTGGAATTTTGCCTCTCTCTGCTTCCTCCATATGCTGGAAAACCACTCAGAGCTGGCATTGGGAGCAGCTTCCACTCCTATTCCTGGGAACTGTGGCTTGGCTGGGCCTTAAATCCAGACATTTGATCCCTAAAAACACCAGCGCGGAACCACAGGATGCTCCCGAGCTTCTCCTGCATGGAAGCTCTGGAGTTCCAGGATTTATTGCTGTGGTGCTGTGGGATCAGGATCCCACGGACAGTGATCCAGAGCCCTGACTGGGCCTGGAAAAGGCAGGAAGGGGAAAACTCAAACGCTCCAAAAGCACCCCTGCCCAAATCCAGTGCAAAACCAGCCCAGAAGTTGTGGAAAAGAAGGAGAGAAGAGGGAGAGGGAAACAGATGCCGAGTGCCCACAGGAGCCGGCCAAGGATGCGTGGAGGGGAGGGGGAAAAGCGGGAAAACAAAGGAAAATAAAGCAGGAATCCAGATGGAGCCGTCCAGACCCCGCTGCTTGGCTGCGCCTGACGTGCGAATCCCATCCCTCATCCTCCGCTTCCCTTCGCCTCCCGACAGGGAACAACTGCCAGGTGCCAGCGCTGCTCCAGAGCCTCCCTCGGCTCCCTTTTTTTTTGGGATTTACTGAGGAGAACAAAGCGGCCGTGACGGGAATGGCTGGGTGGGCAGAACTCTTCCAAAAGGAAGAGCCCATCCCGAATTTCTGTCATCCCTCGCGTTATCAGCGTCCCTTTATCAGCGTCCCCTTCTCAGCCTCGCTCCGCTTCCCCTTTGCTCTTTTCAATCCGAGATTTTCCAGAGAATGCCGGGTCCGGCCTCCCCCGGATCGGCTTCGGCCCTCTGGAAATTCATCCCTCTGATTAGATGGCAGCCCTGGGGAGGAGAGGATATTTTTGCTGGCAATCGCTGGGAATTCTGGCACCATCCAGTTTAAGGGGGATTTTAAAAAAAAGGGAAAAGGGAAGGAGGGGGAGGAGAGGGGGAAGGGAGGGATAAAGGAAATGTCCTTTGAAATCGGGAGTGACGCGTTCATAAAGGAGAGCATCGGAACAAGCTCGGTGCTTCCAATTACAGAAGAGCTCCCAGGGATAAGGCAGGAATTGCTCCAGCCCTGGAAGTGTGAGATGCTGGATGAAAACCCCGTTTCCAGCCCTTTCCAGCATTCTGTGGGGATTTCTGCCCACAAATGCAGCTGGACACTCCATGGGAATGGCCGGGGCAGCTGGAATCCCTCAGAGGCTCCTGGGGAGGATGGGATGGGACGGAATGGAATGGGAATGTCCTAAGCAGAGGCCTTGGAGTAATGGGGCCTTCCAAGGAATCCCAGCACCACATGGAGCCCCTTCCACATCTCCCCCGGGCACCTGATTCCTTCCATCCCACATGGAAATCCAAGATTTATTTATGGAGATCACCCAGTGCTCCCATTCCTGGATTTCTCATCTCCCAGTGCTTCCCAAAAATCTCAAACCAATGGAATTCTGGAACTGGATTGGAAGGGACCTGAGCAGGGACTCCTCCCACTATCCCAGGTTGCTCCAAGCCCCCTCCAAGATTGGACAAATCCTGGGATGGGGCAGCTCCAGCTGAGGATGGATTTTCCCCCTTTCCGTGTCCCCAGAGTCCAACCTGTCCCCATCCTTTTAGGAACAGTCCTTGGAAGCAGCAGCGGATCTGAGCAGAGTGGGAGCTCGGGATGGAGCCAGAGGAGGGGATTCTTGGGATCCAGTGGCTCCATCCCCCTCTGGAATGTCCCCAGCCTCCTTGAGGAGCCGCTGACAACACAAACACTTCATCATTTTAATTAGCCAGCGATTAACGGGGCTTATCCATAATTCCCTCCTATTCCTCCACCTCCCTTTTTCCAAAGGCTGGGATGGGATGGGAAAACCAGGAGGGAACAGGAAAACAGACACCAGCACTCCCTTAACCGGTCAATATCCCAAAATTCCCAGCATTTAAGGAGAGCAGGAGACATTTCACTCCTTTCAGCGGGATCCAAAGGGATGCAAACCCCCCTGGAAAAATCTGGGAGCACTCCTGCAAATTCCCGACCATGGAACGTCCACGGCCGTGGCAGATCCAGGGATGGAAGCCCCGGATCCTCAGGAACCAAACGTGCTCTGACTGGCGGCGCTTTGCAACATCTTGTCCATGAAAAATTCAGCAGCTCCAGTTGTTCCCGGGAACGCAGCAAATTCCTTCCCGCTCCCTTCCCAGCTCCGGCCATGCTTTATTTATGACATTCCAGGACAATTTACAGTCGGAATATGATGCTGCCTCCCGTTGTTAACCCGGGAGGGCTCCAAGGGCAAAGAATTCCCAGCTGGCCCCATCCAGGGAGGTGGAATTTTGCTGAATCCGGAGCTTTTCCTCCTGGAAAGCTGCGGCAGGATTTTATTTCTTGTTTAAACGGGAATAAGCGTCTGGCATGGGTTTAACACCAGCCAGGGAATGGGACATGACAGCCAGAGTCGGCGCCACGCTTCCAAGGAAAATGGGCCTTTGGGAAGTGGCGGAAATGGATTGGGGGAGCCTTGTGCTGAGTTTTCCTTGGATATTCAGCTTTGCTTCCCAAAAATCCACCAGCTCTGTTAACGGGGTTAAACCTCCCCAACCCCTCCACCGCCCTCCCAAAAGTCATCCTGGCTTTTGGAAAACGGGCACATTCCCTAAAATAAACCCGGGAAAGTTGGCGTCACCCCCAGGAGAGGAGGAGCCCGGCTGGCAGGGAGCGAATGGCATTAATCCCGGGAAAATGGGATATTAACGGGCCGAGCAGACAATTAAGAGCCAGTAATTAAAATTCCTCTTCCCTCACAAACATCTCATTAGGCGCCGCTTCCCTCTCTCATTTCCATAAGTGGGAGGGAACGATTCCGCAGCTGGATCTGGAATTATTCCTTAGGCGGGGCTGCTAGACCAAACCAGCTCCTAAATTTTTAGGGATCAGGAGGAAATGTATGGAATGAGCAGGGGGACGTCCAGCCCATGCTTTGGGTCCATTTTTCTCCAATTAGTGGGATGCAGGATCTGCCGGATCCTATGGATGTGTCCCGAGCCTCTTTGTGATGGTTTGGATCAATCCTTTGGATCAATCCATGGATTGAGCACGGCCCCTTCGGCCTCCCGGCCCCTTTCAAATGAAGATGAAGTGAGGGAACCCCTTCAAGCCGGGCTCCGGGGGCTGTTCCCTGTCCATTCCGTGAGCAAACCTTGAGGGAATTATGGAATGATGGAATTTTATGGATCAATTCCGCCTGGAGAAGCCAAGGCTGCTCCATCCCTTGAAGTGTCCGAGGCCTGGTTGGACTTGGAGCAACCGGGGATAGGGGAAGGTGTCCCAGTCCATGGCAGGGACTGGGATGGGATTTAAGGTCCCTCCAATCCAACCCATTCCATGATTCCCCATTTTTATAAAATACAGATAAAACAAACCCACAGATCCCAGCTCCCAAGGATTTCAACACCTAAATCCCATCAAGATGGAATTTTTAACCACTGTCCAGCTTCCCTTTTTTCCTTAAATCCCAGATTCCTCCTAAGCAAAATATCCTGAAGAAAAGATATCCCAAAATATCCCAGTCCAAAGAAAAAGGATGAATTCCCGATTTGCTCCGTGCCCATGATTCCCAATGTCCTTGTGTCCATGGGGAGCATCTCCAGCACCACCTGAGGGCTTCCCGAGGATTGATGCTGATGGATCTTCAGGAAAAATCCATTTTGGGGCTGGTTTTCTCCTCATGATGAGCTCCAGAGTCACTTTTATGTTCTGGAGGGGTGGGATCGGCTCTCATCAGCTCCGAGACTCCAGCGGCTCCAGAGGCAGCAGAAAAATGAGGAATGAGATCCAAATGGATCCTGCTGGGCCAAAAACATTCCAAACATTCCAGCTCTGCGGGACTTTCATCCCCATCAGCACAACCTCAGCACAGCAAAGGATTTCAGATGGAAGGGGAGAGTTTGGGCACTTTGGGAGCAGAAAGGCCACAGGAAATCTGGGATCTGGGAGCCTCCCGGTGGTGCTGTGTCCCATCTCTCCAATTCCAATCTCCGTCCTCTTTCCATCTCCTCCTTCCCACATTTCCACTTTTCCCCGTCCAGCTTCCTTCCAGCTCTCTCCGTGCCCAGTAAATCCTAAGAAAACTCCAGCGTTTTCCACCTTTGCGCCTCCCGACAGACAAATCCGGGTGGGATTGAGCCGTCGGAATCGGCCCCGTGGCCTGGGCATGGGCTGGAATAAATCCTCGAACGTCTTCATCCGGCTTTTCCCAAGCTCCTCGGAGCTGTTCCGGCTCATTGGAGCACGGGATGAGGGAGCCCATTCCCGGCTTGGCTTCAGCTCACGGCGTCGATTTCGTGCTTGTTCGACATCTCCGGCACAAATCCACAGGGAATGCGGCGTTCCAGGAAAAAGATGGATGTTTGGAGGGAAAACCGTGACGGCTTTGGCTGGAGGGAGACCAGGCCCTGCTACAAACCCTTGGAAGGGCTTTGGAATTTTTGGATGTTAAGGGGGTCTCTCATCCCAAAAGTCCAGGGATTTCCTGGATGCTCAGAGATGAAATTCCATGGTGGATCTAAGGGCTGCATCCCTCCCATCCCGGGAGATAAATCCAGTGGCTACAAAAGCAGGGATGCTGGAAAAGTGAGGATTTCAGGATGAACACAAGAAAA
Source organism: Agelaius phoeniceus (assembly GCF_051311805.1). Lineage (NCBI taxonomy): Eukaryota > Metazoa > Chordata > Aves > Passeriformes > Icteridae > Agelaius > Agelaius phoeniceus. Next base: position 1,985,873 of record NC_135288.1, read on the forward strand.
GCACAGTTGGGGGGAAGCGACAGCCACCAGAAAATCAGGATCAGTTGGATTTGGGAAGCATGTCCCTGGGATAGATGGAACAAAACCAGGGATGCTGGAAAAGTGAGGATTTGGGGGTGAACATAAGAAAAACAGGACTGGAGGGAAGCAACATCCATCGGAAACCCAGGATCTGTCAGATTTGGGAAGTATTTCCCTGGGGTGGATGGGAATTATCTTGTTTGGAACAAAATCCCCACACCCCCAAAACTGAACCCCCCCGGAAGAGAATTCCTTTCCACGAAAACACACAAAGAAGGATCCAAGACCCTCCCAAGGCTTGGGAAACCCCTCCCGATCCCAAAACTCCTTAAATCAACTCCGTCAAGGCGCAGCTGGCGCAGAAAAGATGGATTTTCCTGGCCCACGCCGCTTATCAGCGAGAATGTGGTGGCTGCATTGATATTCCCGGTGATTTATGGGATTTTATCCCGCTGCCCGCACAGCCTGGGAATGCAGGGCCGTAAATCACACATGGAATATTTATCTCCGCACGGGAAGGATGTTTAGGAGCATTTACTGAAACGCTGGGAAGTTTTATTTATAACTTTTCCCCCCCCCTTTTCCACTTCCAATGTTTCCATAAAATCCCTTGGCCTCCCAGCGGTGCTGGAGGGGGGAATATTTTATCTCCACAACTTCATCCCACTGATATTCCCATAACATAAAATGCTGGACATCCCACTGGAGCTCCCACAGCTGCTCAGAGTGGTGGCTTGGGATGGGTCACTGGGATTTTGGGAAGAGCACAAGATGAGTGATTGACTTTGGATTTCGGGAAGAGCTTGGAATTTCAGGAAGAGCTCGGGATGGGTCATTGGATTGGGATCATGGAAAGAGCTCCTGGTGGATCTTTGGGTTGGGGTTTTTGGAAGAGCCTGTGATGGGTCAATGGGTTTGGATTTTGGGAAGAGCTCCTGGGTTGGTGGATCAGGATTTTGGGAAGAGCCGGATGTTTGTCATCATTCCGCTGTCGTTTCTCCTGTTCCATTAACCCCTTTTCCTCATTATCCAAGGATTTTTCCAGATTATTCATTTTGTTTGGATCATTTTGGGCGCTTTCAGAATCCAAAATGATGCCTCATCCTGGGAAAGGTGGGAAGGTGAATCCAGCAGAGCCAAATTCCCTCAAAAACCTGGCACCATCCCTAATTTGGAGCGATGGCTCCACCAGCACCTCGTGGCCTCTTCCCAGATGTTGGAACAGCTGCCGGAGCCAAAACGGAGCCAAAAATTCCGCAGGGCCAGGCTGGGTCTGAGACGCCTCGTTTGATAAATGGAGATCATGGCCCTCATTTGCATCTATGCAAATATGCAAATCAGGGTTGATTCCCAGCTGCCAAACGACTCCCCCCAAGTTAATTAAGGCACAATTCCCCAGATCGGTCACTCCCCAATTTTATTGCCATTCCATGGGGTGAAGCCAATGGATTTTGGGCACACAAGGCCCAGCAGGTGGGGGGTGCCACCTCTCATCCCAAATTTTCCCTTTTCCCTATAAATGAACCCCGTTCCTGCAGGATTTCCTCCACATCAGCTGGATTTTCCTGTTTTCCACCCAGAAGTGCTTCCACCCCCAGTCTGGGCTGCAGGGCAGGAATTCCCTCCTGCTGATAAATCCCAGGAGGGAGTTCCTTCCTCCTTTTTCCAGCAGATCCCAATGACACTCGGGAATTGTTAAAAAAATCCCAATTTTTCCTTCTTTTCCCCCATTTTTTTCCATCTCCCCCCCGCTGCCCCATGGATCACTCTCCAATCCATTTCCATGGAATTTTTGTCTATTTCCAGCAAATCCCAAGCTCACCAGACGGGCATTTTTCCTACAATCCCAACTTTGCCGAGCGGGAGCGATCACTGACCACCAAATCCAATGGAATGCCTCCAGAATGGCTGAACATTCCCTAAAACCCTTCCATCAGAGCATGGTGCCTCCTCAACACCTGGATTAACCGGGATTAATGCTCCAAACCGGAATGTCCAGGTGTCCCGGGGCTAAAAATTCCCCCTGTTCTGCTTTTCCCTGGTTTTTAATCAAGCAGCTCCACGGAAAACACAGCAGGATCTGATCTCCATGTGCAGATGTGGAATTAATCCTGAATTAAGTGTGGCAGGACGAAGGAGAGGCTGTATCCTAATCCCACACTGAAAAAGATTGGAAATGGGATTTTTTCCTCACATCAGCAAATTCCCAGCCCTCCTTTTCCAGCGGCTCAGCTCTGCATCCTGACAAGGAAGAGATTCCCGCCAGCTGGATGCTCCTGGAGCTCCCTGGGAAGCTGCACCCTCTGAATGCCACCCCTGGGCACTGGGATTATGGAGAACCTCACCTGGGATAAAGGATTTTATCCCCAGATGGTGTTGCCCTACAAAATCCAACCCAGGAATGCAATTCCAGAGTAAAAAAGGAGAATTACTGCACCCAGTGCTCCTTTTTAGAGTCCCAAACCAGAGCTGAGGGATTGGAAAACTGGGGAAAAAATCCCAAACCCCTGGCAGAGCTCAATCAGTGGCTTGGGAGGGATTTGCTGACAGCAGCTGAGGATTTTCCTGCTGTTCCAGCTCCGTTGGGATGGGGATTATGGCACCAGCAGCCAATTCTGGGAAGCTGCGGCTCGGGGTGTTAATCCCTGCTGGAGTTAATCCCAGCAGGAATAATTAACAGAGCAGGAAGGAGCTGGGAGCTGCTCCCTGTTCCTGGAAGTGCTCAAATCCACGTTGGAACAACAGCCTATGGGAAATGTCCCTGTCCATCCCAACCCAAAGCATTCCAGGGTTCCAGAGCTTTCCATGCCTCAGTTTCCCCACTTGGGAAGGGGAAAGCAAGGTCCTTTCCAGCTCATCTGGGATCCAGGAAAATCCCATCCCAGAGTAACTGCAAGGGGTTATTAGAGATCCCAATAAATCCCATCCTGGATTAACAGTAGGGGTTTATTGAAGATCCCTAGAAAATTATGGACTATTTTATTCCAGATATAAGGGGGTTTTAGAGATCCCAGAAAATCCCATCCCAGAGTAACAGCAAGGGGTTATTAAAGACCCCCAAAAAATCCTGGAGTAACAGCAAGGGGTTTTTGGAGATCCTCCCCAAAAATTCCGGAATAACAGCAAGGGGTTTTTAGAGATCCTAGAAAATCCCATCCCAAAGTAACAGCAAGGGGATAATTTGAGATCCCAAAAAATCCTGGAATTACAGCAAGGGGATAATTTGAGATCCCAAAAAATCCCATCCTGGAAGAACAGCAGGGGCTTATCAGAAGTGCTCCTGCTCCCAAAAATAACACCAGGAAAGAATTTTCCCACCCAAAACTCCTCAGTCCTCCCTAAAACTCCTCTTTTTCCAGCTTTACTGGGAGACCCACAGGCTTGGGATGGGGAAAAGAGGGAAAACCATTAATTCCATTCAGGAAAGTCAGCAGGTTTCAGTTTGGGAGACCCCGCCGGGTTTCCCACCAGTTCCAAGCAGGTTTTCCCAAGCCCCGGTGGCCCTGGAGCAGGGGTGACCCTGACCCGGATAATGAATTCCCTGATTTATTTCTCCACTTGCGGGAAATCCAATTATCCCAGATTTTTGATTGGTGACAAACGAGGAGCCATCGATCCCCCCTCCCTCCCAGCTGTCGGCTCCGGGCGATCTCCACTCCTTCCATCGATTCCTGCCCGGAGGAGCTGGGAAGGGATCATTGTTACTGATATTTTGGGATTTTTCCTTCTGAACTCTTTCTCCAGAGGCACAACCTCAGGCAGAGGAAGCACAAAAATAAACCCAGTCCCTGCAGGAATCCCAGGAGCTCCAAAATCCACTTTGTTTTTGGAATTCGGGGTGTGATGTGCAGCTTTTTCCCAAAAAAATGACCTGGAGGGTGCCTGGGGCACCTGGATCAGCCCCAAATGGTCCCGGCTCAGCTGGAAAACCCTCGGTATTCCTGGAGGAATGTTCTGGAGGGGGAAGGGAAGGGAAGGGAAGGGAAGGGAAGGGAAGGGAAGGGAAGGGAAGGGAAGGGAAGGGAAGGGAAGGGAAGGGAAGGGAAGGGAAGGGAAGGGAAGGGAAGGGAAGGGAAGGGAAGGGAAGGGAAGGGAAGGGAAGGATTTTTGGGACAGACTCCTCCAGACCTTCCATGGAAACAGCCAAAATTCCCACCAGGATTCCCAGCTCCAAAATTTGACCCGTGCCCGGAGATGCTTTTCCCAGGCACGGGGATGCAGCTGCATCCCAAACTCTCCCTCATCCATTGGGACAGCCATGATCCCATCCCTTGGGAACACCGTGATCCCATCCCCCAGGATCTCCCCGGCCCACCCTCATCCAGCCCCATCTTTCCAGCCCCTCTCCAGCCCCATTCCCTGGACAAAGCACGATTGTGATCGCTGCCCTCTCTCCTCCAGATTCACACTCCATGGCTGATAATCCCTCTGCTCTCCCGGTAATTCCGCATCCCTAATGGGATTAATGGATATCTCCCTCTTCCAGCCTTGATTCCAGGCACTGATTCCCGACACTTCCCTCTCCCACAGAGAGGATGTGCCGGGCTCTTCCCTTCATCCCGATCCACCTCCTTGGGGCAGTTTCCTTCATCCTGATCCATCTCCTTGGGGCTCTTCCCTTCATCCCGATCCATCCACTAGGAAATCACTGCTAATTAACACCTTTCCCTCTCCCAGCACTTCCAGAGCTGTCCCATTATCCATGTTTGGCTTTTCCCGCTGATCCCAAAGGCTGATGGAGCAAAATCCCAGCCCCGATTCCTCCTTTAGCTCTGCTTGTGGAATGCTGGCATTTTTTGGGGATCTTCTCCCTCAAATCTGACATTCTGGGGGTTCTCCCACCCCTGAGATGGAGCAAAGCTGGAAAATCAGGAGGAGATTTTTCCATGGCTCCACGTCGTGTCCATGACTCTGCTTTCCCAAATCCATCACTATTCCCGCATCCATCCCTATTCCTGCTGCGAAACTCCCATCCCAAAGCCTGCCAGGACACAGAGAATCCTCAGACAAACCACACATTCCCATTTTTTATCTTTTTTATCCCAAATTCTCCTCCTTTTCCTGAATAACCCGACGCCCCAGCCAAGCCAAGGACTGGAATTGGGAATATCAGCGGCAGCCAGACCTTGGAAAAGAGGGACAAACGCCCGGCAGAGCCTCGGATCCTCTGGATGTGCCGGGGGGCCGAGGCTCCGCGTTAATAAAACATAACCAAGCGTGGGATCATCCAATATTCCTTTAATTCAGTGCTCCCGGGAGGGCAGGAAGAGAGGCCGGGAATGCGGGAGGTTTTCCTGCTCAGTGGGGCGGAGAGGAGTGCCCGGGATGTTAAACAGCTGGAAAAGCCCCCCATTCCCATTCCCATTCCCATTCCCATTCCCATTCCCAGTCCCATTCCCAGTCCCAGTCCCATTTTCCAGGCTGGAAGTGCCCTCCATTCCCTTTCTCCAGGCAGGAAGTGCTCTCTGTTCCCAATCCCATTCCCATTCCCATTCTCCAGGCTGGAAGTTCTTTCCCTTCTCATTCCCATTCCCATTTTCCAAGCTGAAAGTGCTCTCTATTCCCATTCCCATTCTCTAGGCCAGAAGTGCTCTCTATTCCCATTCCCATTCCCATTTCCATTCTCCAGGCCAGAAGTGCTCTCCTTTCCCATTCCCATTTCCATTCCCATTCCCATTCCCTCCCTCCCCCCGAGATAAAATCATTCCAATCAAAAAAACTCTGGGATTTTTTTCACCCATTTTTTTTGGGAATCATGGAGCAGGTCTGGAGCGTGATCCATGCAAACCAAGAACGGCAGGAGCATCCTGACCATCCCATTGCCCAAACCCTCTCTCTCCCACCATGGAATCTCCCGGATTTTCCTGCCCTAAATAAAAACAACCCCGCAAATTCCAAGGAATGGGAAGATTTAATTTGGGAAATGCTTCCCTAATCTCCTCTCGCCTTCCCATCCCTGCACTAATTACAGCGGAAATTCGGGAGGAATCCAAACAATCTCCACTCCTCACAAAGCGCTTCCCTACAGAAAAAAAACTGGAATAGCGCAGGGAGATGCAAACAGAACTTCAAAAGGGTCACCGGGAGCTGGCGTTAATGGAAAACATCTCATTATCCAATTCCAAAGGGAAGGACTCTGAGTGGAGCCAGAGCGCTGGAGGCTTTTCCATACAGGATGGGCTCTCTGGGACCCTTGTTCCTGGTGGGAATTGCATCCTTTGGATCTTTTCTGGAACAGGATCTGCCCATTGCCTGGTGCTGTTCCAGCAGCAGATCCAGCCTTGTATCCCACATGGAAAATCCCATTCCCCAGCAGATCCAGCATTTCCATCCCACATGGAAAATCCCATTCCCCGGCAGATCCAGCCTTGTATCCCCCATGGAAAATCCCATTCCCCAGCAGATCCAGCATTTCCATCCCCCATGGAAAATCCCACTCCCCGGCAGATCCAGCCTGTTATCCCACATGGAAAATCCCACTCAGTGGATCCATTTTCATCCATCCATCCATCCATCCATCCATCCATCCATCCATCCATCCATTCATCCATCCATCCCCTATGGAAAATCCCACTCCCCAGCAGCTCCCTGGGCATATTTCAGGCTCATTGGCCTTTCCCACCCCTCTCAGAGTCACGGGGTCCTCCTGCAATCCAACATTCCCTGCTTTATTTTTAGGAGGAAAGCCAGGAAAGCAGCCAAATTCCACCCCCGGTTCTCGGGATGCTCCCAGAGCTGCCGAGGGTGGAATGGCAGAGCCCGTGTTCCCACGTGGATCCCGTGTTCCCACGTGGATCCCATGTTCCCACACTTTGTGTGACTCCATCCGCAGGGAACGGGGGCGGCCAGGCCTAAAAAAAGGAGGAAGATTCTCCATGGAGCAGCGGGAGAATCCCAAATCCTGGTCCAGGAATCCAGGCTTGGAATCTCCCAAAGCCTTGGAGCCGGAGCTTTGGAATGCTCTCTCCAGAGGGGCAAAGCTGGGCCGGGAATTTCCATCCCATCGAAATCCCTTCCCAGGCAATTCCCATCCAATCCATGGGGTTTTTCCAAAGGAAAGACGCAGCCACGGAGAACTCAGGATGAGGAAGGGGAACATCTCCACAAGAGGCTCACAGGGAGCCCATCCGCTTCTCCTTTATCCCAAAATTGGGATGATCCCGAGGATTTTGCTGGAATTTGCTGAGCTGGATTCTCTGTGCCCCTCTTCTGCTGTCCCAGTCCCGCCAGGAAGAGCCGGAGATTCCCGAATCCATGCCAGGACATCCCATGGTGACCATCACTGGCCAAAAATGTCCCTTCCGTCACTTCCCTCTTTTCCAGGCCCCAGCTCCAGGAGCAATTCCCACCTTGGGACCAGCCTGGCACGAGCGGCCTCCAAAGCAACGTTCTACCCAGAAATCCAGGCTTACCCATGGAATTCATCCCAAAAAATAAAAGCATTTCCATGGACTGGAGGCCACGAGGACGCAGATCCCTCCTCACCCTTCCTCCCACCCGTCCCTCGGATCCCAAACTCCCCTCACGAAGCCTCTCCCTGGATCCAGCCCTTCCCTGGGGCTGCAGATCCTTGGAAAAGGAGCAAGGAGGTGGAAAAGCAGGAGGTGCATCCCAAAGGAAGATTCCCAGCTCCCATTTTCCCTGTCCTGGCTGGATGGGAAGCGGCTCCTGGATTTATCCCTGAGCACAAGGAGATGGAGAGGGGTTTTTAATCCCCTCTGCCTGGAGAATACAGACCAAGGACTTATAGGAATGGGAAATTATTCCAGAGTTTTGGGCAGGAGATGAGCAAATTCCCTGCCTCCCCTGCTCCAGGCGGGATTTTCCAGATGGAGAAGTTCTCCCAGCACTGGAGGAGCCAAAATGCGTGGTCTGGAGGCCAGGACGGGCCCAGTGGAGCCCCATTCCCATCTCCATTCCCTTTTCCAGGAATTGTGGGGTTTCCTGGCGTTTTCCCAACCTCCCCAGAGCTGAATCCCAGCTGGGAATGGGAACGAGGCACCTTCCCTGATCCAAAGGCTTTGGAGAGCCCCCAGTCCCTAATTTGATAAAACCAACAACTCCAAAGAGGGAGCAACAGCCGCGGGTTGTTATCCCTGCCTCTGGAATCCGCCCGCCCTTGGCGCTCCCGCCGGATCCGGGCCCCAGCGCGCTGAAAACAAGCCCGTGATTGACGGGTTATTTGGGGAAAAAAAAATAAAAAGAGGGGAAAAGTGGGAAGCAGAGAATGGAACGGGAGCGCCAGCCACGAGCTCGGAACGAGCCCGGCAGCGCCGCGCAAGCAAACAAAAGGGCACAGAGAGCAGCTGGATCGGGAAGGATTCCAGCCCCATCCGTCAGCTGCATCCCTCCCGCCGGGATTCGCCAGCCGGGAATTCACACGGCCGGAGCTGCCTCCCAAAATTAAGGATCTGGGGGCCCCTTCCCTCGCTTTGCCTCTCTGCGGGGTCTGAGCGCAGAGCTGGATGTGGTGGGGCTGAATTGAGGATTTGACTTGGAAAACTGGGGAAAATCCCGAAAAATCCCATCACTGGGAGTTGCGAGGGGGTGATGCTGCTTCATCCCCCCACCACCTGTTCCAGGTAGGAATTTGTGCCCATTCCCAGCCATCCAGGGCGAGCTCTCAGCTCCATTCCCAGCTCCCTGTGGAGTTTTCCCTTGGCAAGCGCTGCCAGAGCCTCAGGGTCTGCTCAGCTGGATTCCCACTAAAATCCCACTCTTATCCCCAGAGCTTTTCCTTGTTAGATCCGGGAGCAAGAGGTGAGAGCTGGTCAAGCATTCCCAAGCCAAGGAATTCCCCGCAGGAAAGAGCATTTTGGTGGGAAAAAGCCATCACAGGAAACATCTCCATGGGAAGGGGCGGCTGGTGGGATCATCTGGATGCTCCAGGACCACCCATGGATTTGGGATGCAAGGTCCAGGCAAGACCTGGAGGTGTTTGGAGGAGCCTCCAGGCTTCCAGACCTGGAAAAGTCCTGGAGTGGCCCACGGGAATCTCCTGAAGTTTAACAAGAGCGGGGCAAACTCGGGATGGATCCAGACTGGGGAGAAGGACCTGGAGCAGGACAATCCCAAGATGGATCCAGGCTGGGGAGAAGGATCTGGAATGAGACAATCCCAGGATGGATCCAGGCTGGGGAGAAGGATCTGGAATGAGACAATTCCAGGATGGATCCAGGCTGGGAGAAGGACCTGGAATGAGACAATCCCAGGATGGATCCAGGCTGGGGAGAAGGACCTGGAATGAGACAATCCCAGGATGGATCCAGGCTGGGATGAGCACACAGAGCAGCCCTGGGAGAAGGATCTGGAGCAGGACATGGAAACCTCCCAGGTCTAGGGCTGATCCCAGAGCAGGAAAATGGGGAATTCTGCCCTCTGGAGCAAGTCCAGAGGAGGCTCCAGGATGATCCAAGGAAAGGCTGGGAGAGTTGGGAATGTTCAGCCTGGAGAGAAGAGAAGCTTTGGGTTGACCCAATTTTGGCCTTCCAGGACCTGAAGGAGCCGACAGAAAAAAATGGAAAAGATCCCTTCAGAAGGGCCTGGAGTGACAGGACACAGGGAATGGCTCCACAATTCCAGAGGGAAAACTGAAATTAGTTTTTGGGAAGGAATTCCTGGCTGTGAGGGAGGTGAGGCCCTGGCACAGTTTTCCCAGAGCAGCTGTGGCTGCCCCTGGATTCCTGGGAATGTCCAAGGCCAGGCTGGATGGGGCTTGGAGCCACCTGGGACAGCGGGATCTGTCCCTGGCCGTGGAATTCCCGCCCAAAGCATCCCAGGATTCCAAGGCTGAGCCCATGGATAGAGCTGGGAATATCTGACAGCCTGCACAGGGCAGGGGCTGCTCAGCTCCAGGCTCCCAGCACCTGGATCAGAATTCCTCATCCCGGGCCAAAGGGCACCAACATTCCCAAGCCAAACTCTGCAACATTCCCAGGATTTGGTTTTGGGGGATGCCAATAATCCCAAGGGAATTTGGGCTTGGGCGACTTTGGAACCACTCTGGGAGCAGCCACAGGAGCTTTTCCAGGGAGAAATAAAGCTGGGAATGTCTCCCCTTCCCAAAGATTGTCCTGGGAAGGCACAAGGAGAGGGAAGATCCTCGCCGGAGCCGCGGTTTTTTCCCGAGCTCTGGATTGGAAGTGGCGGCTCCGGAACGCAGCCGGTGGGAGGAGGGAAATTGGGCTAATTGGAAAAGGGCAATTAGCACAGCGAGGGGGATTTTCCAAAGGGGCTGCACGGCCTGGATTTACCTGGAGAGGCTCCGTGGGAACGCGGGATTCGTGGAAATGGGAGGGGAAACTTCCCAGAAAGAGCTGAAGGCAGGATTTGATGGGAAAAGCGTGAACAGGAAAGGATGGTGGGAATGTGGGGCGGATTTTTGGCACCTGCAGGTGAATTTAAAGCTGGATTTCACCCCTGCTCCTCCTTTTCCCCCATTCCCCCAGGACACAATTCCTACAATATTCCTCCTTCCATTAAAAAGAAACACGAGCAGGTGCCTCCCGCCACCCTGGGGAAAGCCCCACGCTGGATTTTCCCTCCAAAAACGAGGGAAAATCGTCTTTTCCAGGCTGGAAAAGGATCCACCCGAGGGGCTCCCTGTCAGCTGGGAAAACCCCTGCCAGAAAAACCACCAGGGGGAATGCAGAGGGGAGAGAATTCCAGGTAAATCCCCAACTGCAAAGGGCTGTTCCCAAGCTGGGTTTTTCAGGAATATCCCCAAGGACAGCTCCCTGCAAAGCCCAGGAGCTTCAAACACTTGAATTTTCCTTTTTTTTTTTTTTTTTCTTTTTTTTTTTTCCAACCCACTGGGGCTGAGAAGCAGAAGCCGAAGCAAATCCCACCGGGATAAAGCCGCTGGAAATCTCCAGGAACTCGACACTTTGATCCCTCCCAGGGCGCTGAGCCCTTTATGGGGCCGTATTTCAGACAGGGCTGAGCGAGCCAGCCCTGATCCCAGAACCCACGGATTTCAGGGGAAAAGGAGGGAGCTTTTCCAGCTTTTCCAGTCCCTTTTCCAGGCACTCCTCTCCTTTTCCATGGTCCAGCGCTGCCTCCTCCGCGTGGCCTCGTTTTTCCCTCCTGACGGCTCCTTAACCCACTTAGCCCCGGCCCCGGCGGCTTTTTTTGGCAAAAGGAAGAGGTTGAGCCGGGGACAAAGGGGGGGAAAAAAAGCTGGAATAGCAGGGGTGATGCTCCCCGAGGGCTGGAAAACACCTCGGGAATGATCCCGGCTGTGCTCGGGGTCACAAAAGGGCTTTTCCTGAGCGGGGCAGGGATGTAGAGCAGGGCTGGAAATCCCCCCCTCAAAAAAGCTCCCCAGGGATGATCCGTGGGGTGGGAAACGATTCCAGCCGATTCCTGGGGGATGCTCCGGGATGCGGATGAGGAGGTGGATGAGGGGACAATGAAAGCAGGGAAAATTCCCCCCTCTCCCCAAAAATAAAAGGGGTTTTGGGGCCACAGGGCAGATGTGGGGACGGAGAGCGGGGAGTGGGGCCGGGCCCACCTGGGTCTCCCCGGGGTCTGCATCCCTGGGGTCGCTCTCCAGCCGGGATGGGGAGGGCACGGCGGCGGCTCCAGCCAAGGATGCCGTCAGCCAGGAAAAAGCCATCTGCCCTCGGAAATTCGGGAATGGCGAGCGCTCTGCCCCCCCAAATTCGGGAACAACGCTCTGCACCCCCCCAGATCCGGGAACAACGCTCTGCACCCCCCCAAATAATTCGGGAGCAGCTCAGCCCCCGCTGCCCCGAGCAAAGGGAGGCGGCCCCAGCCCGGGATTTGGCCGGGATTTGTGGCTGCCTCATGGGAAAACAGAGCTCGGGATGGGATTTTTGGGACAGCCGAGGGGGGATCACAGAATTGCCGGGTGGTTTGGGTTGGGAACCCCAAAATGAGCACAGGGACGGCTTCCATAGGGAAGGAGATGCCGAACACGGCGGATCCTCGGGATGCAGCCAAGTTCCAGTGGGGTTTAGGAGCCCAAATCCAGCTCGTGGATGCCCAAACCCAAACAATTCCCGACGCCGGATCCATCACTTCCTAACCCCCAACCCCTCCGGGCTCCCCGAGCTCCTCCAACCCCTTCACAAACCAACTTTGATCCCATTTTTCCCCCCTCACAAACAGAGATTCCCCCGCAGCCGCTCTCAGGAAATCAACAGCACGAGAGCAACCGCCCGATCTGCGGCGAGAAAAAAAGCAGGAGAGAGGCAGGAAAAATGATCCCTGCGCCAGTGACAGACAGCTGGAGCTCCGGGAAAGCCGGGGGGATGCGTTGTTCCTTGGAAATTGTCTATCCATGACCTTAAAACGGCGGCGGAGGAGAGCGGGGAGGGGAGGGGAGGGTTTGGCACAAGTTCCCCCCCTTTTCCCGAGCAGGTTTTATTAATCCCGGCGCTGGGATGCTCGGGATGCTCGGGATGCTGGGGAAGGGGGCTCGGAGGAGCAGCCGCAGCCCGGCAGGACCCGAACCCCAGGGCCAAGGGAAGGAAATGAGGGGTTCAGGGAATTCTCTTCCCGATCCCAAAGCCCGGCTGGGCTGGGGCTGCGCGGTGCCCGAGGGATGGAGCGGGAGCAGGAGGGGAAGAATCGGCTCCTTTGTGTGGAGCTGGCCCCGCAGAGCCGCGGCTCCCCCGCCCCGCGCCCTGCAGCGCCCGCCGGCGCTTCCCGGAGAGCACAAAGTCCATTAAAATCCAAAAAAAAAAACACCCAAAAAAAAGAGCCAAAAATCAGAGAGATGCGGAGCAGGCTGCGCTCGCCCCTCCATCTCCCGGCGCCTGGAAGAGCTCCCGCTTCCCGGGGCTCGGGAAGGAGCGGCCACCTGAGAGCCCCCCGAGCGGGAATTGGGGGAAAAAAAGAGGGAATTCGCCTTAAATGGAGACGGAATGAAATGCCACGGGTGGGGTGCGAGGAGGGCAAAGTTTCCTTCCCCGGGCGGTTTCCCCTCCCGGAGCCCCGGGTTTGGGGCTGGCGTGGGGAGTCCCGGGGTTTTTGGGAGCTCGGGAGCTGCAATCCCCCAGGACAGCGGGAATTTGGGGGATGCTGCTCCTTGCTGGGGATTTGGGCATCCCAAAGGGGCAGGAGGGGCTGCGACCCCCCCAAAATCTGAGCTGGTGGGGGTCCCCAAGCACAGCCCCCCCTCGGTGGCTGGAGCGGGGCTGGGATGCGCAGGCGGAGCGGGGAAAGGGGACTCGGGGTGGCCCCATGGATGAGAGCCCCGGGCCCTCGCACCCCAAAAACGGCGCCCCATGAACGGCTCCACCCCAGTGCCCGGGTAGGGGGTGCCCCATTAAAACCCCCCTCTGTAGGGTGTGCCCCATTAATGCCTCCCACAGCAGTACCGGGTTATGGGGTGCCCCATTAACAGATCTCACACCAGTTCCCGGTTATGGGGTGCCCCATTAGCGGCTCCCACAGCAGTACCGCGATATTGGGTGCCCCCATTAATGCCTCCCACACCAATACCGCGTTTTGGGGTGCCCCATTAACAGATCCCACAGCAGTACCGCGATGTGGGGTGCCCCATTATCAGACTCCACACCATTACCGGGTTATGGGGTGCCCTATTAACAGATCTCACACCAGTTCCCGGTTATTGGGTGCCCCATTAATGCCTCCCACACCAATACCGCGTTTTGGGGTGCCCCATTAGCGGCTCCCACACCAATACCGGGTTATGGGGTGCCCCACTAACGCCTCCCGACCCCATCCCCCAGTACCAATCCCCAACTCCCCACTCCAAACCCGTTCTTCTCTCCGTGGGTGTCCCCCCACCCCCCAATCACCCCAAACCCCAGGGCGGGGGCGCCGAGCCCCGAGCTCGCCCCGTGACCGGCGGGGTGCGGGGGTCACCCCATCCCTCCCGCGGCCCCGGGGGTGTCCCTGGGGGTCACCCCCTCCGTCCCGCGGCCCCGGGGGTGTCCCTGTCCCCTCGGGGAGGGGGGGGTGGCACTCACCCAGCGCCAGGTGCCGCAGGTGCCACAGCAGCAGCCACAGGGGCAGGGGGCTCATGGCGCGCATGGTGCCCGCGGGGGCGGCTCAGCGGGGCCCCCGCGCCGGGCGCCGGGCGGGCATCGCGCCGGGCACCGCCAGGGGCTCGGCCCGGTCCGGTCCCGTTCGGGAGGGGGCTCGGCCCGGTTCGGTCCGGTCCCGTTCGGTTCGGGAGGGGGCTCGGTCCGGTCCGGTCCGGTCCAGTTGGGGAGGGGGCTCGGCTCGGCGCTGCCCCCCCGGTGCAGCAGCTCCGCCGCCGCCGCCGCTGCCGCCCTTAAGCCGATTTGGAGCAGCCGGAGCCGAGCGGGGCTGGAGCGGCCGCCCCCGGCCCCCCCCGGGCTGAGCCCGCCCCCGGCCCGGCCCCCGGGAGGGGCTGAGGGGGGCGGGGAGGAGAGCGGGGGGCGGGGAGGGACCGGGAGGGACCGGGAGGGGATTGGGGGGGATGGAGCGGGGGGGGAGTCACGGAGGGATGCGGGGGGATGGATCCGGGGGGGGGGGGGGGGATACGGGGGGGGATACCGGGGGGGGATTCACGGAGGGATCGGGGGATGGATCCGGGGGGGGGGGAAATCGGGGGGGGATGGATTGAGGGGGGAATTCGGGGGCGGGGTGGATTGGGGGGGGATGCAGGGGAAGATTCACGGAGGGATGGCGGGGATGGACTGGGGGAGTGGGGGGGAAGCAGGGATGGATTTGGGGGGGTTGGGGATGCAGGGATGGATTTGGGGGGGTCACGGGGGTGCCGGGGGGGGGGAGGGGCACAGGACGGGATGGGGGAGGGGCGGTGACAGGAGGGGGGACACGGATGGGGGAGGGGTTGGATGCAGGCAGGGATGCGGGATGGGATCTGGGATGCAGGGCTGGGATATGGGATGTGGGATGGGGTTGGGATGCAGGGTTGGGACACAGGCAAAGATTTGGGATGCAGGGTTGGGCTGCATGGTTGGAATGCAGGCAGGAATGTGGGATATAGGCTGGGATGTGGGATGCAGGATGGGATTGGGACGCGGGGTCGGGATGCAGGGTTGGGATATTGTCAGGGATGTGGGATACAGGACAGGGAGCAGGATCCAGACAGGGATGTGGGATACAGGATAGGTTGGGATGCAGGATGGGGCTGGGATTCAGGATAAGGAGCAGGATGCAGGCAGGGATATGGGATGCAGGATCCTGGAGCAGGGACCCACAGGGATCCACAGGGATCCACAAGGACCCACAGGGATCCACTGGGATCCACAGGGATCCACAGGGACCCACAGGGATCCACTGGGATCCACTGGGAGCAGCACTTCCCCCACTGCCCCCTCTTCCCTCAGCAATTCCTGCCTCCCTGAACCCCCGGATCCAGCCTGGAGTGATCCCAGACTCCCCAAAATCCCACCCTGGCTGGGATCCCAACCCTCCAGGGCCCTGCCCCACAGCTTTTCCTGGTTTCCCTTCACTCTCAGACTTCAGAAAGATGCCAGGATTCCTTGGGAAGGGGGATTGGGATGCCCGGGGCTTCCTGAGAGCAGAAGAGCTGGAGATCCACATCCCTTTTCTTACAAAAATCCATATTTTTATCCCTTATTCCCACTTCCAGGTGCTCTCCCTGTCTTCCCAAATCCTTTCCTCCCAGCCCTCCACCCCCACGTATTCCCGAAATCCCAGGGGAACGTTCCCTGATTTCCTGCTGGACAAAGCCAATTCCATGGAAAACCCCCCCAAACCTGCTCAGAATCCTCTTTGGGGGCTAAAATTTGGGGGGAAACACCAGGACAAAAGTTTTCCCTGGGATGGGGATGGGAACTACCCATAATCCTGGCCCAGCAACACCGAGGGAAAAAATAATGGATTGGGTCAGGCCATGGCAATGGATTTGGGCTTTTTCGGCTCCTGGTGGTTCCTGTCAGGGAGGGGTTTTGGGAATTGAGTCCCACCAGTTTGGATCAGATACGTGTTACTGGCTGGGCTGGAATTTCAGCTGTTCCAAATCCCCCTGAAAGGCAATTCCATGGAAAACGCCTCCGTTTTCCCACCTAGGATTGTCTTTTGGGGCTCTGATTGGGAAAAAACACCAGGACAAAATTTTGGGGTCACCCATCCTTCAATGCCCGGAAATCCGGGATAAAACCAAATCCAATAAAACCAAATCCAATCCCAGATTCTCAAATTCAGATCCTTCATTTCCCCCCTCATGAGGAGTTTTCCATGAGAAACGGAACCACCAGGAATCAAAAATTCCCAAATCCATCGCCACGGGATGACCCAATCCAGGACTTTTTCCCCCAAAGTCTGGCTCTTCCTGTCCATTTTTCCATGGAAAATGGCAAAATTCCCAACATTCTGCTCTCCCAGCATTCCTGCTTTCCTCAGCCAGGGCTGTTTCCATGGCTGGAACATTCCTCTGGATGGGAGCCACCCTGGATGAGGCGAGTGGAGATTTTCGGGAAGCTGGGAATTGCTTCCCAAAGATCCAACGGCTCCAATACCTCCTTGGACAACAAAAATAAACCTGGATTTGAAAAATTCCCACAATTCCAGAGCTTCCCAATGGGAATTTCAGCCCCTTTCAGCACAGCCTCGCCCCAGAGCCAAACCCATGATCCAGTGGGAGAAGGATAAAGGGGAATAACCCGGAATGTTGGGAGCAGGATTCGTTTTCCGAAGGCAAAGCTTCCTTGGCAGCCTCCAGATTCCAGAGGGAATTCCCAGGAGTGGAATTCCAGGCCATCAGGAGGCTCCCAGGGCATCCGAGCCGACAGGAATCCTGGAAATCGTGGGATGTGAACCCTGCCATGTCCGGATCGCTCCCATTTCTCCCAGCTTTTAATTCCCCGCGAATCCAGCGGCTGGCAGGAGCTCCCTTGGAATGCCCTGCGGGATTCCCAGCCTTGGGAAGGGAGGGAACGACTGGGGAATGCGGCTCCTGCCTCATCCAAAGGATTATTCCCAGTTTTTTCCTGTAAATACGGATTTTCCCGCGTTCCCTTCCAAAGCTGGATCCCTTCACTCCCCAAAAACACCAATCCTTGTTTTCCAACGGAGCTGGCACCCTCCTGTCCTTCCCAGATTCCCAAGGGATCGATCCAGCCTGGAAAACCAGGCCTGAGCCTCATTCCATGCGTCCCTTGGGAACAACCGGAATCCAGGGCAGCACATTCCAGGTGAGGCTCCTCCGTCTGCCCTCGGAGATGGGAATTTGGGACAAAAAAAGCTCCCAAGGGGAAAATTTTCCAGTTTCTCCTTTTTTCCCGACCTTTCCAGAACAAATCCAGGGGCTAAGTCTCAAATTAGAGAAGAGAATCCCAAATTTAGCAAGAATGTCCCACGTTTTGGGGAGAAAATCCCAAACTCTGGGGAGAAACTCCCAAACTGGAAGAGAAAACCCCCAAATTTGGGGAGAAAGTCCCAAATTTTGGGAAGAAAGTTCCAAATTTAGGGAAAAAAATTCCCAGAGTGAAAGACAAAGTTCCAAATTTCAGGGAGAAAGTCCCAGATTTGGAATAACCAGGAATTTATTCCGGAGCATCATCCTGGGGAGCAAATCCCAGGGAGGAGGTTTTGATGGAACATCACCTCGGAAAAATCCCAGGAATTTGGGAGCAGGAAATCCCTCCTGGAATGGGGTTTGGAAAGGAGGAGCAAATGAAAAAATGGGAGGATTGGGATGAAAAATTCCCTGGTGAAAAAATCTGGGAAGGGCAGCAGGAAAATCCAAGAGTGGGAGCGAGGAAAGGCCGGGAATATCCAGCGCTCCCAGGGCTGAGCCGGTCACCAGCTCAAGCACCGGAAAAAATCCATCTTCCCGTTTTCCCATCTTCCATCTTCCCACGTTCCCATATTTACGTCTTCCCATCACTGTGGGAAGATGGAAATATGGGAACACGGGAAGATGGAAGATGGGAAAACGGGAAGAATCTCCAGGAGAATCCCAGCGCCTCCTTCTCCATGAACTCCATGGAAAGCAGCGTTTGGATCCCAGCACGGAGCTGGAAATCCCACCAGGAATTTACCATTCTGGCAGCTCCCATGGGAGCAGGGATGGTTGGGCTGCTCCAGGCTGAGGAGGAAGCAGGAATAAGGCAGGAAAACCAGGATCCTGAATCCCATTGGTTTTCCCTTCCATCTCTTCCCAATCCTCCCATCCCTGCTCCACCTCCCGGCACCAGGAGCGGGATGAGCCAGGGATTGTGGATCCTGGGAAAGGAATTTAATAAATATGGAAATGGCTGCTCCTTGGGTGGGAGAGGGATGGGAATGAGGGATTGGATCCATCCAAACACCTGGAAAAGAGGTGGAGGAAGCAGAGCTGGGAAAAACAGGAAAAAAGGGATCTGAGGGCGACAGGGAAGATTTTCTTGGAAAATGAATCCAAACCATTGCACAGAGGAAGGGAAATAATCCTGAAAAGAGATCCAAAATCTAGAAAATATACCCCAAATCTGGAAAATAGATCCCTAATCCACAAAATACATCCAAAATCCAGAAAATATGTGCCAAATCCACAAAATAGATCCCAAATCAACAAAATATATCTCAAATCTGGAAAACAGACCTGAAATCCTCTAAATAGATCCCAAATCCACAAAATAAATCCCCAATCCACAAAATGCATCCTAAATCCAGAAAATAGATCCCAAATCTGGAAAATAGACTCCAAATCCAGTAAATAAGTCCCAAATCCATAAAATATATCCCAAATGCACAACATACATCCTAAATCCACAAAATAGATCCAAAATCCAGGAAGTCTATCCCAAGTCTGAAAAATACATCCCAAATCCATAAAATACATCCCAAATCCACAAAATAGATCCCAAATCCACAAAATGCGGTCGCATCCCAGCCTTTTACCAAGTTTCCCCCAGGGAATTTTGCGGCGTTTCCCACTCCTCCTCCAGGACCTCCTGATTCTCCCCCTTTCCCCCGTCCCACATTTCCCAAGTTCCGAATTCCCGAGCTCCAGGCTCTGCTCCTGGATCAATCAATCCAATCTCGGCCATGGCCCTTTGGAGAGGAGTTCCTGCAGGACAAGGAGCTTTGGGAACATTTCCCCCATGGAATAAATCCCATTTTTTCCCTCCAGAGCAGCCAGGAAAATTCCTTGGGAATTTACCTGCAGCCAACAGTTTCCCAGATTTTTCCTGCAGCCAACATTCCAAAGAATTCCTGGAATGTGCCACCACCACCACCGCATGGCGTTGGCAAATTCCGTGAGCGGCTCCCAGGTCCAGGCACTCCACATCCCATGGGATCATCTTTTCCAAAAGATGGGAAGGAGCTGAGGAGATCCTGGATTTCAATCCTGGGAAATACCTGGAAGCTCCAAAAGGATGGAAAAGAGGGGAGGAAGAGGAGGAATTTCCATTTTTAGGTGGAAAACAGCCCGGAATTTCCAACTTCGGAGCTCCACCGGAGGACAGGGCCTGCCTTGGATGGGTTTTAGGAGGAATTTCTCCATCCTGGGAATGTTCGGCTGTTGGGAAGCTCTGGAGTCGTTATCTCCACACAATTTAATTAAAGTCTGGCGTTAATGACACAATGGCCACTAATTAATTTAATCCATTTAATTAATTTAATTATTTTTAAATTAATTTAATTAATTCTCGCTTCTGCACAGTGGATTTGGGGTGGTGGGGGGGGGGGATTTTTTTGGTTGGGAAGCAAAATTGAATCCCAGCCCTGGGAGGGCGCGGGGATCATCGGGAAGCAAAGGGATTTGGGAATGCGTGGGGAGCATCCAGGACTGGGAACTGGGAATGTTTCTGGGAATATTGACTGGGAATATTGTCTGGAAACTGGGAATATTGGCTTGGAACTGGGAATATTGACTGGAAATATTGACTGGGAACTGGGAATATTGACTGGGAACTGGGAGTATTTCTGGGAACCAGGAAAATCAACTGGGAACTGGGAAAATTGGTTGAGAATTGGGAATATTGGCTTGGAACTGGGAATATTGAATGGAAATAATGACTGGGAACTGGGAATATTGACTGGGAACTGGGAATTTTTCTGGGAATATTGTCTGGAAACTGGGAATATTCCTGGGACCTGGGAATATTGGCTTGGAACTGGGAATATTGACTGGGAATACTGACTGGGACCTGGGAATATTGACTGGGAACTGGGAAAATTGACTGGGAACTGGGAATCTTGGCTTGGAAATGGGAATATTGACTGGAAACTGGGAGTATTTCTGGGAACCAGGAAAATCGACTGGGAACTGGGAATATTGGTTGGGAATTGGAAATATTGATTTAGAACTGGGAATATTGGCTGGAAGCTGGGAATACTGGCTGGGAACCCGGAATGTTGGTGGGACAAAGCAGCACCAGGCAGGGACGAGAAACGGGGACATCTCCAGCTGGTTCCATTCCCACCCGGTCATGGAAAGATGGGAACAGGCTGTGACCAATCTGGAATTCTTTAGGACGGGTTGGGAAGGACCTGGAAGCTGATCCCCTTCCAATGCACTTCCCACCATCCCAGGCTGCTCTAATTCCCAGTGTCCAGCCTGGCCTTGGGCACTTCCAGGGATCCAGGGGCAGCCACAGCCGCTCTGGAATTCCATCCCAGGGCCTCGCCACCCTCCCAGGGAAGGATTTATCCCAATTATCCCACCTAACCCAGCGCATGGAATCCTGGAATGCTTTGGGTAGGGAAAAAATCAATCCCAGGGTGCTCCAAGCCCTGGTCCTGGACACCCCAGGGACTGAGCAGCCCCAGATTCCCTGGATAAGCTGTGCCAGGGCTTCCCCATCCTGCTTATTCCTACAGCATCAAGCAGGAATTTCGGGATGAAGCAGAACTTTGGGAATGCCAACAATTCCAGCCACTCCAATCACGGCACAAGATCCAGGGATGGAGTTTGCTGACAGAAGATGAAACTCCTTGGGATGACACCGAAATCTGCTTTTCCTCCCAAAATAACTTCCCACAGCTCCGAGCTGTCACTTCTTTGGGAAAAATCCCTCTCCGCCTCAATCCGGCTCTTTCAAGCGGAATTATTCCCGCTCGGCGCCGCCATGGCTCCGAACGCTCCGTGGCGATTTCAGCTCCGCGCTTCCACCTCGTCAGCAGAGCGGGGATTTGGGAATTCTGCCCTCCCTCCCTCCCTCCTGCCCAGCTTTCGGCTGCCGGGAGATTTCCCGGCTTTCAGCCTCAGCTTCCCTGGAATTTGGAGATAATGAGGCCCAAATTCCTTTGATCTCCTGAATTCCGGCACCCCCGGTTCTGCTGCTCCTCCTAAATCCACGTGGGGGGAATTAAACATGGAATTTTCTCACCCCAGGGTGGAGTCTGGAAGTTTTCCAGGGGTCCAGGGAAGTTCTGCAGCTTTGAGAGAACCCCTGGAATTTTTGGGCCCGTTTTTTATGGGATTCCTCCCCTGGTATTCCAAATAAATCCCCACATTCCAAAGGGTTTCTTGTGGGGAACCTTCAGAAGATCCCATTTTCCCACAAGGAAACCAGACTTGGGAAATCTGGGAATGGTTATTTTGTGGAGATGTCAGAAACCTCCAGAAATTCCAGCTGCTCCAAGCCTGGAATTGCCATCCCAGGATCCTGGACATCCCTAAAAATCCAGGTTTGTCCCAGCTGATGGATGAGGAATCCTCACTCGAAGGCTTCCAATATCCATGAAATATCCCAGAGTTTGAGGGACTGGGGGAAAATCCTGCAGGACGCTTCTCCCAGAGGCTCAACCTTGACTGGGAATGTTGCAAAGACATCCCGGAGAATTTGCATCCATGATTTTCCTCCTCCTCCTCCTCCTCCTCCTCAGCCATCTGCTCCCCTGGAATGGCTCCTGCTCCTCGGGGAGAAGTTTTCCAAGGCTGGAAGGAGCTGGAAAAGCTGGGATGGGAGGAGGAAGAGCCCTGGGAGTGGTTGGGAAGGGAGAGACGGAGCCGCCCCAAGGCCTTTTCCAGAGGGATTGTCCCAGATTGGACACGGAGAAAAGGCAAAGGAAAAAATGAGGGGAAAAGGAGGGGAAAATGAGGTAAAAAAGGAGGAAAAAAAGAAAAAAAGGAGGAGGGAAAAAAGCAGCAGGGAAAAAGGAGTGGGGAAAAAAAGGAGAAAAAAAGAGGGAAGAAAGAACAAAAAAAAAGGAGGAAAAAGTAGGGAAGAAAGATAAAAAAAGGAGGGAAAAGGGGGAAGAAAAGGAGGGAGGAAAATAAGGAGGAAAAAGGAGGAAAATGAAAAAAAAAAGGAGGAGAAAAAGAGGAATGTGGTCATTGCACATTCCAGAGGTTTTTTTCCAGCTATGGGAAGCTCCATAAAAAATTGAAATCCTCAGGAATAAATTAAAATAACAAGGAAAAAATCCCAATGGGAGTGGCCCAGCTGGAGCTTCCCCAGGGTTGGAAGTGGAGCCATCCCAAATCCATCCCTCTGAGGCCTCTGGAGCTTCCCTTCCCCTCCGGAGCTTTGGGAATTCAGGAGAAGGGACCTGGGGGTGGCTGAGCCAATCCCTCGTGCTCTGAGTCATTCCCAGCCGGATTTAGGAGCTCTCCCACGCGTGTTCCGGGTGTCCCGGCCCACCTGGAACTGCTGACTCAGGATCACTCCCAGTCCCACGTGGCCGATTCTGGGGCATCGGGAACAGCCCTGGATTCCCTGGAAAAGTGGGGGTCCAAGGACGCTCCCACTCCGCTCTGGCCGCATCCCATGGGGTGAGAATCCCACGGGATTTTCCCAACCCTTCCCACCAGCCCAACCCCAAATTCCCAGGAATACGGATGCCGTTGTCCTCCCAGCACAGCTTCACTGCTTTGTTCCTGCAAAATCCCAAAAAAAACCCCAAAATTCTGAGAAACGTGAATCCCATTGTTGTCCCAGCACAACTTTTGATGGTTTGCTCCTGCAATTCCCCAAAAAACCCCCAAATTCCCACCAAAACCTCTCCTGGCCACTCCCAAAGCTGCATCCCAGGCAGAGAAATCCCATGGGATTTTCCCACCACTTCCCACCAGCCCAACCCCAAATTCTCAGGAACACAAATCCCATTGTCCTCCCAGCACAATTGTGTTGCTTTGCTCCTGCAAATCCCCAAAAAAACCCCAAAATTCCCAGGAATACGAATCCCATTGTCCCCCCAGCACAATTTTTGATTATTTTCTCCTGCAAAATTCCCCCAAAAAACACCAAATTCCCACCAAAACCTGTCCTGACCGCTCCCAAAGCTGCATCCCAGGCAGAGAAATCCTGAGGGGTTTTCCCACCACTTCCCAACTCCGACTTTGTCCTTCCCAGCATCATCATTCCCTTTCCAATTCCAGCTTTGTTCCCTCATTCCCATCTTTCCCAGCCCGTTCCCAGCTCCCTGTGGGTGCAATCCCCCAATCCCAATTAAATCCAGTTTGCACTGGGATCCCAAAATCCTGGGACCCAGAGGTTTTTCCTTCAGATTCCTCCAAGTTTCCACTGCTCCACTCCCTCTGGAAATGTTTCCATACAAAATTTGTGAATCCCAGCTCCTCCTGCTCCTTTGTTGCCTTCCTTTCCCAGAATCCTTGATGCGGCACCAGCCCAACTTCCAAGCTCCTGCAAAATCCCAAAAATCCCCAAATTCCCAGGAACACGAATCCTGTCATCCTCCCAGCACAATTTTTGATGCTTTGCTCCTGCAAATCCCAAATAAACCCCAAATTTCCAGGAACACAAATCCTGTTGTCATCCCAGCATCCCAGCTTCACTTCTTTCCTCCTGCAAACCCCCAAAACCCCCAAATTCCCACCAGAACCTCTCCTCTCCTGCTTTTCCAGCAGTTCCTTCCTTTGGCTTGTCCGGGAACAGATCTGATGGGATCACCCCACACTGGGAAAACCAACCCGACCCCACAACAGGCCTGGAATGGGCAGGAATTCCCCCAAATCCCGCTCGCCACATTCCAGCTGCTCCCTGCATTCCCAGGATCTTCCCACTCCCACCGCAACTCTGGCACCAGCGGATGCAGCTGCTCCCACCTTCCCAAAAAACCCTGGAATTACATAATCCCACAAAACAGAACTTTTTTCCCAGCCTCAGTAGGGTTCCTAGAAATAAAAAAATAAAAAGGTGGAAAATATTCCCAGTGTGAGGTGGTGATGGAAAAATCCACCCCCGGCTCCCGTTCCCGGGGGAAGAGCGGGAGGCTCCTCCTTCAGCTGGAAGGATCCCACCAGGAATTCTCACCCCTGGATTGGGAAAGGAGCAGCTCCAGAAATTCCAGGGGATTGGGGGGAGCTGCTGCTCTGCTTCCCAAGGTGAGGAACTCCTCCTGATCCCAAAAATCCGTGGGGAGAGGTCAGGGAGGTTTCCCTAAAAATCCGATTTTTTCACTGTTGGTGCATCCGAGGCTGCGTTTTTCCTGGGAAAAGGGAGTTCAAGAAAAAGGGGGGAAAGGAAAAAAGGGGGAAAAGGGGGAAAAAGGGAATAAGGGGGGAAAAGGGGGAAAAAGGGAATAAGGGGGGAAAGGGAAAAGGGAATAAGGGGGGAAAGGGGAAAAGGTTGTGTGCAGGTTTTGCATTAGAGGTCCCAATAAAAGTAAATTTTTCTGAGAGGAAAAAAAAAGGGGGAGAAGGGAGAAAGGGGGCGGGAAAAGACAAAAAAAGGGGAAAAAGAGGAATAAAAGGAAAAAAGGTGAGGAAAAAGGGGAAAATCTCCATCCATGAGCCCAGATCGACAGGCAGTGGAAAATTCCCAGGGAAGGCAGAAAATCCAGGCTGGAAAACAAAAGGAAAGGGGGGGAAATGCTTCAGTTTTCCCCAAAATGCTACAGAGGAGGAGAAAAACCAGGAAAACCCCTCTGGAAATATTCCAGCCCTCATTCTCCAAGGACATCCAGCTGAAGTGGGATGGGGAAGGGCTGGGAGATCAAAGCTGGATCCAAGCTGGAAGGGCCTGAGCAGGGAGCAAAGCCCCAATTCCAGGGATTTGTCTTTGCCCGAGGTCATTCCAGAGAAGAAAACGGGATTTCCGTGGAATTGAACCAAAAATCGGCTCGGATGTGACACAAATCGACTTCCTGGGAATTTCTCCCTCTTCAGGACGAGCAGATGAACTCCCATAAGAACTCCTTAAATCCAGGAATTTATTCCAGCTCTTTCCCACCTTCTCCAACCTCAAAACTGGCTGGAATACAGAAACCAGGGCTTGGGAATGGCTGGAAAAATCCCGGATTTAATTCCGACTTCAGGATGATGAAGGTGGGATCCAGCGGGACCACGCCCCTTTGCCATCCTCCCGAATTCCAAAAATCATCCATGATTCCCTCAGATTTTGGGATGGGATCCAATGGGACCACGAGCCTACATTGGCATCATTATCACTCATCCACAATTCCCTGAAATCTTGGGAATTCCCCCTCACTTCCAGGCACCCTTTGCTGACTCCGACAGGGATAACGGAATGCACAGGATCCATCCACGATGTGGGAATAGAATGAGAATAGGAAGGGCTGAGACCCGAAAACCTGGAAATGGCTCCCTCTGGGCATTCCCCTCCCAAAAAAAGGGCGGATTTCGGACATGGATTGAGGGATCGTTTTCTCCTTGGGAATGAGAAACCCTCGGAGCTGCTTTTATTTCCGAATAAAAACCAGGAAAACATCCCAAAAGTGTTTGGGATTTGGGATTTGATGCCATGGTCAATCCCCTTCCTCGGCCTTTGGACCATGGAATTGTTCAGGTGGGAAAAGGCCACTGAGGTCATGGATTCCAACCATTCCCACAGGAATTCCATGTCCCAAGGGACTTTTCAACAATTCCAGGGATAGGAAGCTCATTCCACGGCTTCTCCGCCTTTTCCAAAGGGAATTTTCCTGATATCCAACCTAAACCCCTCCTGCTGCACCCTGGGGCCGTTTCCTTTTTTCCTGCCCTTTATTCCCTGGGAAAAGGGATGGATCTGGTAACGGTGGAGAGGCTCCAAGGGTGAGGAAAAGCCTCTTTCCAACATCTCCTCAGTCCCTCAATCCCTGGTTTTCAACCCCAGAAACCTCCAACCCCAAAAACTTGTGGTTATCCATGAAAAAGCTGGAAAATCCCATTCAAGAAACAATTGGGAATAATTTTGACGATCCCTGTGGAGCAGCTTTGGGATTCATCCTCTCCAGCCTGTCCAAACCTGGGAATTCAGACATTTTTATCCCATATTAGGATAATTCCCACATCTGGATCTCCATGCTCTTCTCCCACCCGGATGATGCTCCCGTGGATTCGCCTTTCCTTAAATCCCAAGAAAAGCCAATCCTGAAGAAAACTGAGCCTCCAAATCCCAGATTTATCCCTTCGCACCCTCCAAGCTTGGCCTTAGAGGTCCCAAAGGCCTTTCCCTCACTTGGAAACTCACAGCCAACATTTCCAGCATGGAAAAGCCAGAAAATTCTGGATCCTTCCCAGGAAAACCACAAGACCCCTGGAATTAGGGGTTGCCCTGTGGATCTCATTGTAGAGATTTTGCATCTGGATAAATTGGGAATTCCGGCTCCATGCGAAGCTTGGGAAAGTTTTTCTTTCGCCCAAAAAAAACAGGGAATGGGTGAACTTTAAAAATCCAGGATCCTTCCCACCCCTTCCTGCCTTTTCCCTCCTCCAGCCGTGGCTCCTTGCTTCAGAGCAAGCTCAGCACTGGAAAATCTCATTTTTCCAGCTTTTTTCTCTCCCCTCCTCCTTTCTCCCCCCAATTCCTGATGCAAATTTATGGAAATCAGGCAGCGCCTGCTCCCAGCCAGGGATAATAAAGGAGAGGGATGAAAAGAGGGAGGAATCCCGGCACGGGGAGGGCTGGAAAAATCCATTGTTCCATGGAAAAGGGCGGATTTATTTTCCTGGTAAAGGCAAGGTTGGCTTTAATTAAATTTGTGTTTTCCACGCTCTTAATGAGCTCTGTTGTTGGGAGGTGCCTTCCTGAGGGATCCTGTGGGAATGGGAAAAGGGGGACCCAGCAGCCGGATCCGGCTCATCCCAATCCCAGCAGGGCTTGGCTGAGGATGGGAAAGGCCAAACTGGGGGGGAATCCATTGGAAACTCATTTTATTCCAGGGAAATTTGAGCATGAGCCCTGCTTAAACCTCATATTCCCAAAAATACCACATTTGGAGGATGAGAACATTCCCATTTCCGTCACATTCCCAAAACACCATTTTGGAGGATGCAAACGTTCCCGTTTCCCTCCTAATCCCCAAAAATGCCACATTTGGAGGATTCCAACATTCCCATATCCCTCATATTCCCAAATTTGTCGTGTTTGGAGGATGCAAACACATCTAAGGAATTCTTGGAAAGGAGCATTGAGCTGAATTCAGCTGGGAATTGTGGCTGGAAGGGAAAAGGGGGACCCAGCAGCCGGATCCAGCTCATCCCATTCCCAGCAGTGCTTGGCTGAGGATGGGAAAGGCCCAAATTAGGGGAAAATCCATTGGAAATGGGTTTTCTTCTGAGAAATTTGACCATGATCCCAACCTGAGCCTCGTATTCACAAACGTTCCATTTTGGAGGATGCAAACATTCCCATATCTCTTACATTCCCAAAAATGCCACTTTGGGAGGATGCAAACATTCCCATATCCCCCACATTCCCAAATGTGCTGCATTTGGAGGCTGCACACATGCAAGGAAAGGAGCATGGAGCCAAATCCAGTTGGGAACTGGAGGAAAATCTCCTTTTGCAAGGGAGCCAGATCCAGCCAGGAATGGCAACAAAAGCAAATCTGGGGAGAGGCAGCCCATGGAAAACTGGGGACGCTCCAGACGGAGAACCCCATTCCCACATCCCATTCCCGCTCCAGCTGGCATTGCCACTGGAGAGGCCGATCCCTTCCCTCCCCTCCTGCCCTGATCCAGGTTTTGGGAGGGGTTCCCATCCTTCCTCCCCTTCCAGCCCTTCCCGCCCGCTCCGATACCATCTCGGATCCTTCCATTCTCACTGCTCCAATAATCCCGATCTAATTTGCCGGGAGCCGGCGCCGACTTCCTTCGGCACTTCATTAGGGAGCGTGAGCAGCATCTCATTATCCCAATGCCGCCACCATTCCCGGCAAATTCCCTGCTGGAAAAACCCAAAGTCCAAGGTGGATTTGCCATCCCCACCATCCCCTGGGATGGGGGATCCCAAATCCACCCTTGGTCGCACACGGAGCAGTTTCCGCTCTCCAGACCCGGATTTATCCTTCAGGATCTCCCGGGTTGAGCTCAGTTTTAGCTTTTCCCAAAAATTTAGGTGCTTTCATCGGGATAATTTTGACTTTTTGGAGCTTTGTGCTCATACCAACCCTGTAATTATTTCTGGAATTCCCCATTCCCATGGACCAAGGGACTCTGCTCCTAAACCATGTGAAGCCATTCCCTCCCAATCCATTCCAAACCCATCATGCCCAAAAAAGGCTGGAAAACATCATCACCATTTGGGAAATGCGCAGATTTTGGAATATTTTTGGGGTGGAAACCCAGTGGCGTCCTTGGGGGGAATTTTTAGGGAGCGGGCTGCCTGGATTTGGGACCATCGGGAAGGATAAAAGGAAAATCAGGAATTAATTATGGGGGGACTGGGGAGGAAATTGAGAAGGGGGGAGGTTTGCATAAATCAAATTAAAAATTCCCCCGCGTGCTTTGGATGCAGCCGATTCCAGGGATGGGGGGGGACATGGATGAGCTCAACCCCCACTCCTGGATTTTCTGGCGGCTCCTCCCGGCAGGAGAAAGGGACAGACAAGGAGAAAGGAAGACGGATCCGAGGGAAGGAGGGAGGGGGAGCGAGCACGAGCCGTGGTTATTTATAGGAGCTGCGTTTGTGCCGGAGGAGGGAGCGCTGCCAAAAAGGGATGGGAAAAATAATCCCGGAGCCAGGTGCCGCCGCCTCGGGAAGAGCCGGGGGGGAGCTCAAGGTGAGACAGAAAGGGAGGAAAGAAGGAAATAATAAAAATTGGGATTTGTCCGTGTTTCTCTGCCAGCTCTCACCTGGCTGAGAGCTGCTCCGGCCTCTATGACCCCCACGTGCCACAGGATCGGAGGCTGGACATGAAGGATTTTCCTTCGGGCTGGGAATTTGGGATGTGGCCGCACCTCTGGATCGCGGTTTGGGGAGAGGAGATCCCCAAAATCTAAAGGAAAGGCCTGGGATGGGATTAGAGCCAAGGCACAGCTGACAACCGATTCCTAAGGGAAGCATAGGGAAAACAACCCCTGGATCCCGCCGTGAATCCCAGCCCACTTTGCCCCCATGGATGGAAACCATCATCCCAAAAATCTGCATCCCAAAAAACCCTTCTCCACAGCTGGGTTCCAGCCCAAACTGCACATGAATTAAAAATCAATGAACTCAGCCTGCAAGGTTGGGGGGAAAAAGAGGAAAACTCCACATTATTTTAGAGAAAAGACCCATTTTGCCTTAATTTTGGAACCACCCTGGAGCTCTTTGTGCTCCAGGTGGAACGTGGGAAGGGACAATCCCAGATCCACGTGGATGGATCCTTCCACGTCCTCACACCACACAGCGCTGGGATGGCTCCTGATTTATTTATGGCAAAGTATAAATATAAAAAATACAAAATCTATAAAAATAACCCTGGGAAAAGCCAGGAGAAGCGGGGGAGGACACACGAGTCCCATCTCCCAGGGAAGGGGGAGGCGGATCCGGCTCCGAGGAGCCGGGATGGGATAATCACGGTGAGTGCGAGCAGCGAAGTGGCATCTCCACGTCTCCTCCCTCCCTGCCTCCCTCCCTCCTCTTCCCTGCTTTTCTCCCCCCCTGCACAAATCCATCGCCTCCCCCTCTTTTCGGAGCCGCTGTCATCACGTTGTCACCCGGCGATGCCGTGTTGGGCTCTGAGTGAGATGGAAAAAAATCTGGAGGAAAAAGAAGAGAAAAAAACATCAGAATGTTCCAACCCCACCCCAAACTCGATTTGCCATCCCGAGAACACAAAACCTGGGAATTTATTCCTGAACCGGAGGCAATTTCGGCAGGAGGAGCTGACAGCAGAGGGAAGAGGGATTGTGGAACTGGGGAGGTTGGGAAGGATCTCCAAGGTCGTGGGGTCCAACTGTGGAGCCAGCACTGAACATGGCCCCAAGGGTCATGTCCACAGGGTGTGAACACTTCCAGGGATGGGAATTCCATCATTTCCTTGGGAAAAGAAGGACAAGGAAGCACGGAGATGGGCCAAGCCTTGCTGGGGGCTTCGGGAAGGAAAGGGCAAGTGAGGCTCTGGAAAGAAAAGGCCAAGTTGAGCTTTAGGAAGACAAGGCCAAGTCAGGCTTGAGGAAAGAAGAGGCCAAGTTGGGCTTTAGGAAAGAAAGAGCTGAGTTGGGTATGGGAAAGAAAGACCCAAGCAGGGCTTTAGAAAGACATGGCCAAGTTGGGCTTTAGGGAGCAAAGGCTAAATCAGGCTCTGTAAAGAAAAGGCCAAGCTGGGCCCTGGAAAGGAAGAGCCAAGTGGGAATTTAGAAAGGGAGAAACAGCCCAGGCTGGGCTTTAGGAAGGAAAGGTCAAGTCAGGCTCTGGAAAGAAAAGGCCAAGTTGGGCTTTGGAAAGGAAGGAGTCAAGACAGGCTTTAGGGAGAAAGGGCCAAGCTGGGCTCTAGAAGGAGGAGTCGGGCTTTAGGAAGGAGAAGGCCAAGTTGGGCTTTAGGAAGGAGAAGGCCAAGTTAGGCTCGGGAAAGGAAGAGGCAAATGGGGATTTAGAAAGGAAGAAAGAGCCAAGTCGGACTTTAGGAAGGAAAGGCCAAATTGGGTTCTGGGAAAAAAGGCCAAGTCGGGCTTAGGAAGAAAGAGCCAAGCAAGGCTCAGGAAACAAAAAGGCCAAGCCAGGCTCTAGGAATGAAGAGGCGAGCCAGGCCTTACCCCGTGCCGGGCTTTGGCCCGCGCTGGGCTGGGGTTAAATCTCCCTGCAAGCACAAACGAAAGCCCCTCGGGTTTATGGCTTTTCTGGCCTTCCCTCCCCTTTCCCGCTCCAGCCTGTGGAATGCGGAGGAGGCCGAGCGGGATCTCCCCGGGCCGGGCTGACAAGGGCAGGACAAATGAGAGCGTTTAGGCGCTAATTAGGCACTAATGACCCGCTCGGAGGTCTCGGGAAAGCAGCGCAGCCGGGCGGCAGCTCAGCAATTTGTCAGGTTCTTGCCAAGCCCGGGGGAAGCGCGGCCGAGTCATTGACCCCATTACGGACTCGGCCTCTTCCAGACAGCCGGCTGGAATAAAAACCCGCTTTATTCCCGGGCTTTTTCCAAACAGAGCTCCTTGAGCAGAGCTAAGAGGCTTTTCTGGGGTGCTCGAGGGTGCGGCGCTGCCTTTGCTGGTCCGATGTGGGGGAAAAAAGGGGTTTAGCCCCAATATTCCAGCTTTTCTTTCCCCAGAAGAGCCTTTGGAAATATTAAAACCTCTTCCCGTCG
This sequence comes from Agelaius phoeniceus, assembly GCF_051311805.1. Lineage (NCBI taxonomy): Eukaryota > Metazoa > Chordata > Aves > Passeriformes > Icteridae > Agelaius > Agelaius phoeniceus. The sequence continues at coordinate 2,017,241 of NC_135288.1, forward strand.
CTATTTATAGAGGATATTTATAGACGAAAGGAATTGATTGTACTTTGAGGGGGAGAAAACCGCGGTTCTGTCCAAATTTCAGATTTAAACTCTGCCAAGCTCGTTCAATTTTAACGAGAGCTTTGGCGCTCGGCTCGGCTGGAGCGAAAACCTCATCGTCCCTCTCTGCTCCGAGAGACCCCAAATCCGACCGGCAGGGCCTGGATGGGATCCCAGCCTCCCAGGAAGGAGCTGGATCCAAGCGGAGCCGCCCCGGGGTGGTTTTGGCAGGGAAAGCTGCAAAGATGAGCCCCCACCGTGACGGGAGCAGACAGCTCCAGGCCTGGCACCAGCAGGGCTTGGTTTCTGCTTCGGATCCAAGTCCAAGCTTTTCCTCCCTTCCGGTTGACTTCCTCCCTGCAAGACGCCAGCGGGATCCAGGCATTTCACAGGAAAAGGATGGAAAAAAAGGCAGGAATTGGCTTTTTGGGCAGTCCTGGCACCCAACCAAAGGAGAAACCCAAGGTGGGTTCACCTTCACCTTCAGCAGCCGAGGCGGGGTTTGGATAATCCCAACTCATCCGTGACTGTTGCGCTCGGAAGGAGGAGAGGGAGAGGTTTGAGCAGGAAGGGGGAGGAAGAGGACGTTGATTTGAGATAACAGCGCCCCAAAGGCTCGGATCTCGCGGTGGGAACGCACAGAACCTGCTCCAGCACCAGGATCATCCCCACAGGCACCAAACTCCGGGAAAACTCATCCCTCTGCTGCCTTATCCCGCCCTGGGAGCTCCAGGGATAGCCTGGATTCGGCCATCAGGGACCATCAAAGCCTCATTAATTATCCTTTGGCTCTGCGGGCCAAGATCATCTCCCGGCTGGGATCATCTGCGGGTCAGGATCATCTGCGGGTCGGGATCATCTCCCGGCTGGGATCATCTGTGGGGATCATCTCCAGGCCGGGATCATCTCCCGGTGCCACCACGGGGCCTCCTCACGCCCTTAATGCGCTGTGACTTCCGCGGCTCTGGCGGCGGCTCCTCCGCCACAATCCCGGGATCGACGCCACCGATCCAGTCCCTGACTTGTCACAGAGCCTTAAAATCAACCGGGGAAGGCTCGGGGACACGGCGGCACCCGCGAAGGGTGGGAAGGATTCATGGAAGCGACAGCGCGGGAGCAGATCCCGGGGGAATGGGATGAGCGGGGTGGGGAGGTGCGGCAGATCCGTTGGGAAAGGGGAAAGGTGGGGAAGGCTCGATGCTGATAAATTAATTAATTAAGAGAAGAACCAGGGGTTTGGTGTTGCTGTGGTTCAGCATGTCCTTGTCTCCAGCCTTTGCTTCCCATAAGGAAAATTCCCATGGTTTTTTTAGGATTATGAGCATTATGTGCAACAAATCCCCCCCAACAAATCCCAAAAAAAGGGAGAAGCGGCCCAGCCCTGAACCAGGGATGCAACATTTCACCCCAAATCTTCCCTTTCCCCAAAACACTCTACATCCAGGAAAAGCCATGAAAATCCCACTTGGAACAGGAGGAAAACGGCCTCGATTTAGGCTTTACTTCTACTCAACAGCTTCCCAAGCTCACTGGAATTTATTTTTCCTGTTTTCCCAGCAAATACAACCAGGAATGGCACAAAACCCATCCCAATCCGTTTCGGACACAGGAAAGGAACAAAACCCATCCCAATCCCAGTTTGGGATGACACTAAACCCATCCCAATCCCAGTTTGGGAGATGGAGATGGAACAGAACCCATCCCAGCCAGGAAAATTCCCAGGATGTTGTCCAGGAAGTGTCATTGATGATCTCAGGTTGGGATGGGGCCTGCATCACATTCCAGGAGCATCCCACGGGATAATTGGCTCCTCCTGATGCTTCAACCTCATTTGTTGGTTTATTTCCAAATTATTTTTCCCTTTTTTCCCTTCCCATAAACAAAATCCGAGGCTGAGCGGGAGAGGGAGACACCCAAGGTCATCCCGGAGCTTTTCCAAGGGCTGAACATGGAATTCACGCTCCGGAGCTTTTTTGGGATAAACACGAGCTGGGGGATGAACTCATCATTTCTGGGACCTGAAGCATCCCAAACAAGGCCATTCCAAGGTCATTCCCAGTGGGAATCCACCAGGAGCCGCTGATCCATGCTCAGGGATCTGCTCCAGCTCTGGAAAGGGATTTTTAAGGTTAAAACCAAAATATTCCTCCTCACTCCGAGCATCAAATCCAAAAGTTTTGGGGCTCATTCCCTGGGGTCAAATCCCACTTCCAGAGCTCTGGATCCTGATTTTTCCATCCACATGGACAGAGGCCCAAGGAGTGGTGTCCAGCACTGGGGGCCAACTGCTCCATCCCATGAATTCATTATTCCCTCTGCAAAATTCCTTACCCCTTTCCAAAATTCCTTTTCCCTTTGCAAATTTCCTTATTCCCTCAACAAAAATTCCTTTTTCCCTTTGCAAATTTCCTTATTCCCTCCCCAAAATTCCTTTTTCCCCTTGCAAAATTCGTTATTCCCTCCATGAAATTCTTTATTCCCTCAGCAAAAATTCCATATTCCCTGCATAAAATTCATTTTGCCCTCCACAAAAATTTCTTTTTCCCTTGTAAAATTCTTTATTCCTTCTGCAAAATTCCCTATTCCTTGTGCAAAATTTTTTTTTCCTTTACAAAATTCCTTATTCCCTCTGCAAACCCCTAGGATAACACCCTGGAGGGGGTCCGGCACTAAAAATGTTCCCATCTTTTCCCAAACTTGATGGTTTTGGAGGCCTTTTCCAAGCTTGGTGGCTCCAGTAGGGAGCAATTCCCAGTTCCCAATAATTCCCGATTCCCAGTGCCTGGCACATGTGGAATTGCAGATAAGGATGTTTCCCTATTCCCAAGGCTCCTTGGCCGCACTTTTCCTGCTGATAATGGAACAGAAACTTAATTTAATGGAACAACTCCCAATCCCTGTGTTTATTCCCTGCCAGCGCCTGGAAACACCTGGAATGAGCAATTCCATGAGGGAGAGAGGGGGGAAAATAGATGGAAAATAAGAGAGGATTGTGAGAGAGGATGGAGCAAGGGATGCTCCAAGTCAAGGAAAATTGGGAATTTCTGGACAGAAATTGGCTCCACCTGGATCTAAATTTCCCTGCGCTGATCCAGCAGCCAGAAGGGAACACGACATTCCCGGGAAATCCAGGAGGATGGAGGAGGGAAAAGCACAGGGGGGATAAATGGGATGGGAACGGGGCTGGAAGTGATTCCGGCGTCTTTTCCCAGCATCTCCCAGGGGTTGGTGGAAGAATAGGAAATGAGGAAAAATATGGAAAAAAATTCTGTTCTGGGGTGTGGGTTTGTGGACTGAGTGGGAAAATGCTCCGGGAACAAGGGGGAGGAGGATTCCCAAAGTAACAAAATTCCATCCATCCTGGAGAATCCACGATTTCCCTGCAGAGACAGGATTTGGGGAGGCAAAATTCAGTCTTGGAAGTGGGAAGCTCAAGGATCCTCATCCCATTCCCTGCTGGCATTGGAAAATTGGAGACAAGGCCAAGCTGGGACACTCTGGAATGCCAGGGAAAGGACAATGCCAAAACTGATGATTATCCTTCAAAAAACGGGAATTTATCCCAAAATATCCCAAAAACCAGGCTGGAATTGGAGGGCAGTGAAGAACAATGTCAGAAATTGTGGTTGCCTTTCAAAAAAACGGGGATTTATCCCAAAATATTCCAAAACTAGGCTGGAATAGGAAAGCAGGGAAGGACAATGCCAAAAATTATGATTTTCCTTCCAAAACCAGGGATTTATCCCAAAAATATCCCCCCTATGCCAAGACCTGGAGTTCAGGTGGATCCAATCCCAGCTTTCCCAGTTCCTCCTGCTGTTCCCTGCACCAACTCCGTCGTTTTTTTGGGAAAAACGAGCTGGATTTCCCTCCAATCCCAAGGGAGCCGTAAGGCCTCCATTATCCAGCTCCCAAATCCCTCAAATGATCCCATTAATTGCTCTTCCCTCCCTTTTCACAGGAGCTTTTCCACTCCGAGTTCATCCCATTACGGCTCCCAGCTCATCCCATTTATGTCACTTCCCATTTTCCTCCCGGCCCATTAAAAGCTGGAATTGGGCTTTTAGTCCCGGTTCCAAATGGAACAACTCCATCGATTCCCTGGAATGTTCTGCCCCTAAAAGGTTCCCAAACGTGCCGGGAATGCAGCGTTTTCCTCCTTTCTCAGCCCCACCCGAGCCTTATTCCCCATTCCTCGTGCAAAATTCCTTTTTTCCTTTACAAAATTATTTATTCCCGCTGCAGAATTCCCTATTTACTCTACAAAATCCATTATTCCCTCTGCAAACCCCCAGGAAAACCCCATGGAAGGGGTCCAGAATTCCTTATTCCCTCCACAAAAATTCCTTTCCCTCTGCAAATTTCCTTTTTCCTTTCCAAAACTCCTTTTCCCTTTGCAAAATTCCTTATTCCCTCCATAAAATTCTGTATTCCCTCAGCAAAAATTCCTTATTCCCTTAGTAAAAATTCCATATTCCCTCCACTAAAATTCCTTTTTCCCTCTGCAATTTTCCTTATTCCTTTCCAAAATTCCTTTCTCCTTTACAAAACTCTTTATTTCCTCTGCAAACCCCCAGGATAACCCCACAGAGGGGCTCCAGCACTACAGAAATTCCCATCTTTTCCCAAACTTGATGGTTTTGGAGGCCTTTTCCAAGCTTGGTGGCTCCAGCAGGGAGCAATTCCAAATTCCCAATCCTAAAATGTTCCCAAACGTGCCAGGACTGTGACATTTTCCTCCTTTCCTGCTCCATCCAAGCTGGAATTTCAATCAGTGCCAGATTCCACAGAATTTTTGTTCCCTTTCCTTAGGAAAAGCTCGGCCGGGCCTCCCCCACCTTTGGGGTTTCCACCACAGTGGGAAAAAAATGAAGGAAAAAAGGGCAGATTTTGGGGGTTTTCCCCCCAGAATTCCCAAATTCCGGGTGTTTTGCAGCCGTTGTTGGTGCAATGCGGCACAAGGGACACAGAGCAATTCCTGCTTCCCAAATTAATGCCCTAATTCCAGGCCCTGCTAATTAAAGTCCTTCCCTGGCCAGAGGACGGAGGAAATGGAGCAGATCCCAAAATCCAGGACGCTGCTGGCACCGGGGCGACCCCAAAAAAGGAGGCTGGGACGTCAAAGGTGCCCTCAGGGAGGCGTCCCCCATTCCAGAGGCTTGGAAAAGCTCCAGGGCCAGCTGGGATTTATGGAACAGCTCAAGGAGAGGACAAAATCCCAGTGTGGAGGACGAGGAGGGCAGAAAACCCATCCCAATCCCAGCCTGGGAAACAGGGATACCACAAATCCCATCCCAATCCCAGCCTGGGATACCACAAATCCCATCCCAATCCCAGCCTGGAAAACAGGGATACCCCAAATCCCATACAAATCCCACCCTGGAAAACAGGGATACCACAAATCCCATCCCAATCCCAGCCTGGAAAACAGGGATACCACAAATCCCATCCCAATCCCAGCCTGGAAAACAGGGACACCACAAATCCCATACAAATCCCAGCCTGGGAAACAGGGATACCACAAATCCCATCCCAATCCCAGCCTGGAAAACAGGGACACCACAAATCCCATACAAATCCCAGCCTGGGAAACAGGGATACCACAAATCCCATCCCAATCCCAGCCTGGAAAACAGGGATACCACAAATCCCATCCCAATCCCAGCCTGGAAAACAGGGATACCACAAATCCCATCCCAATCCCAGCCTGGGATACCACAAATCCCATCCCAATCCCAGCCTGGGATACCACAAATCCCATCCCAATCCCAGTTTGGGACACTGGGATGGCACAAATCCCATCCCAGCCAGGAAATCTCAAAAAAGAGGGAATCTGGGAATAAAAAAAGGGAAATTCCAAAAATAACGGGGAAATTTTCAAAAAAAAAAGGAATAAAAAGGGGGCAGGGTGGGGGGGAATTAGGGAAGGGAAAAAAGGGGGAATTCCTTAAATAATGGGGAATTTTTTTTAAAAAAAAGGGAGAATAATTGGAAAGATATAAAGGGAAATTCAAAAATGGTTGGAAATAATTAAAAATGAGGGGGAAAAAGGAGGGGAATTGGGAAAATAAGGGGAAATACCAAAAATAATGGGGAAATTTTAAAAAACAGGGAGAAAGGGGGGGGAATGGGAAAAAATAAAGGGAAAATCCATAAATAATGAGAAAATGTGAAAAAAAAAATAAGGAAAAAGGGGGGAGAAATCAGAAAAAAAAAATAAAGGGAAATTCCAGAAGTAATGGAATTAACCCCTAACCCTAACCCTAAAAGCTGCAGAATTTAAGGAAAAACTTGAAAATTTAAATGGAAACTGCCCAAAGCAGCTGCTTCCTGCAGGAAAAAAAAAAACTTCTTTTTTGTCTCCCTGGGGAAGGGTTTGCAGCTCCTGCTGAGGTCAAAGCTGGGCTTAAACCCAGCCTAGGCCGAGCTTGACTCCCCGTCCCCAGTTCCCGCTTCCAAACTCTTCTCCTTTGTTTTCTTTGGAAAAGGTTTGGGTTGAAAGGGTTTGAGGGCAGCTCCAAACATGAGCATCCTAAAAACCTCTGGATTATAAAAATCTCCCAATGGTGCAAACTTTGGCATCCCAAAAACCCCTTGGGATGAAGAGAAGCATGAAAACACAGAATTCCCAGGGGATAAATGGGTTTCTCTCATTTTCCTGCCTTTTGCAGAGCAGAGCTTGCCATATTTTCCTGGAATTAAGGGAAGGGGCTCGGCAGAGCCTGGATTTTCCTGGACACATCCAGAGGGAATTTTTTCCCCTTTTTCCCAGACTGGCTCTGACTCCTGGGTGCAAATGGGAGAAAAATGGGAACAAATCGGTGGCGGTGTAAAACAAGGAGTGGGATTTCCTCCCACGGCCCTTCCCTCCTCCCAACGTGGCTCCAAAATCCCAGATCCATCCCAAATCCAGGCATTTATTCCTTATTAATCACCGTGGAGATGTTTAAGTGCTTCTCTGGCTGGGATTCAGGGGGAATTTTTAGCTTTTGTGGGGCTTTTGGGAATCTGCGGGAGGGGTTTTTTATCCTTGGATGAGGAACAGGAGCATCGAGGATGGGGGAAAGCCAGGGAGGGTCTCAAGGGAGTCCTGGAGAAGGAAAGTCCTTGGAATGAGGAAATCCAGGGCAGGAATATTTGAATTATACATCGAGATTTAAATATGGATGGGAATAAATCCAGCGGGAAATGGGAGGGGAAGGAAAGGGGGATAAAACCAAAATTTTTTGGGAGGGGAGACCCCCCCCCAGGTACCCAACACATCCCAAAATTCCTTCCTTTATCCCAATCCATTGGGATTTTAGCTCCATCTTGGAGCCTTCAAAAAAGAGAAATTCCTTTTTTGCCATCATTTCCTCATATTCCTTTTTCCCATTATTTGCAGCTTTTCCTTTTCTCCCTTTCCCTGTCAGGTCCTGGTTCCCAAATTTTCCCAGAAAAGGTGTGGGAAAAGTCCCAGAAGCTGTTCCCAAATGAGGGGACAACGCGGAGTGGAAAATCTCACCGTTCCCTCTTTTTCTCCTTCCACAGAAGGGTTAATCCAGCTAAGAAAGGGAGAAGGGAATAAAAACCCACTCGAGCCATTCCATCCCATCCCTCCTGGCGGATAAATGCGGGAAAATTACCCGGAGCAGCTCCATGACCCCGAGTTATTTCCAGGCAATTTCGGGGGATAGCGGTGATTTATGGACAAGAACAAGGAAGGGCAAACGATCCCGGATCCTGGATTCTGGATCTTGGCTCCTGGATCTTGGATTTTAGATCTTGGAATTTCGAATCTTGGATCCTGGATCGTGGATTTTGGATCCTGGAACCTGGCAGGACCTGGAGGAGCTGCCGGGCCTGGAGAAAAGCCACTCCTTCCACAGGGAATTCCAAACCTCTGGAATTATTCCCTCTGTTTAGAAACCTGGTGGAAAAACCAAGCCTGGGCCGTGGAAGGGGGAATTGCCAGAATTTGGGGGGTTTGTAGTGCTGGGAATGTGTTCCCATGGATTGATGCTCCACTCAGCATTCCCTGAGTGTTCCTTGGCCTCCGCTCCAGACACAATTCCCACTTTCCATAAAAATCAGCATTTATTTCAAATCCCTTTTCCTGGAGAATTGAAGATATCAGGGATTTTAATTTTTTCCCATGGAAAACCCCACTGTATCCACACCCAAGGGAATGGGACAGGGAATATGGGAAGCCAAGAAAAACCTGGAATTTTGGAGCACTGCCCCCTCCCTTCTCCTGCTTCCTCCAAGTCCCCCATGAGGCCTCTCCTTTGGATGCTGGAATTCCCTCATCTCCCTATCCGAAGAATAATTTAATTAACTTGGAGAAACGTAATTAATTTTAATTGTGGGCGATAATTCATTGTTTCATGGGATATTAATAATTATATTTGGGAAATCCAAGTGCCTGGGAAGTGCCCTGGAACATCCTAATTAATGGCTCGGATGGGAAGCGTTTAATTGGAAACGTTGGGAAATTGGTTCTGCTCCCCAGGGCCGGAATCCGTGACCCGAGGACATGGAAAAGGAGGAAGGGAGGCAGATTGAGATTCTCCTGCTGCTTCCCAAATCCCAAATCCACCTGGGCTGGGTAATGACACACCTGGATATTCATTTTTCCTGGGATTTTTGGCTCCCAGCCCGCTGCCCCTGGGAATTTTGCCGGTGGGAAATGCTCTTTTTCCATGTTTTCCGCTGTTCTCGTAGCCTTCTCAAGTACCTGAATATCCCAATTTCATCAAGGAATTACAGGCTCGGAATTTCCAGCAGCCTCAGAAAGCCAGGAAAGGACCCCCCCATGGAAGTGTTTGTGTTCCTGGAGTGGGATCAGCCCCAGGAAGGATTTGTCCTCTAATTGCTCCATCTGTGCCTCAGGAAGACGCGATCCCAGCCCAGCCTTGGCTCTGGTTTTCCCGTTTCTCCTTCATTTTTCACCGGCCGGGGAGGAAAACTTGGCAATTCCAGGTCCTGATGTCCCCCTGATCCAGGCCTGGGATGCTCAGACCCCCCCAAACCCTGATGTCCTTTAATCCAGGACTTGGATACTGGGACAACTCCAGGTCCCAGTATTCCCCCAGGCCAGGACTGGGATGCTCGGAGCCCCCTGATCCAATGTCCTCCCTAAATCCCACTGTCCCCACAATCCAGGACTTGGATGTTTGGACAACCCAGATCCCAGAATTCCCCCCCCCCCACCCCAGGCCGGGATTTCAATGCTTGGAGACTCCTGATCCAGTGTTCCCCTAAATCCCAATGTTCCTGCAAATCCCAATGTCCCCCCAGTCCAGGATCTGGATGTTCAGATCCCTCAATCCCAATGTTCCGCCCCATTCCAGGGCAAGGATGCTCAGACCCCCTTGTCCCAATATCCCCCCTAAATCCACTGTCCCCACAATTCAGGACCTGGATATTTTGACAACCCAGATCCCAGGATCCTCCCCACCCCAGGCTGGGATTTTGATGCTCAGACTCCCCCCCAGGTCCCAATGTTCCCCCAAATCCCAATGTCCCCCTAAATCCCAGTGTCCCCCCATCCCAGGAAATGGAAGCTCTGACTCCCCAATCCCAATTTTCCCCCCATCCCAGGACATGGATGCTCAGACCTAAATGTCTGAATTTTGGTGGCTCCACCTGCTGGAAGAGACTCATGGACAGCTCCCAAATCCTCATCCCTGAACAGGAGGGGTGGGAATGGTCCAAATCCTTGGAATACTGCATGGATGGGGTTAAGGAAGGGGGAAAACCCCTTAAAATCCAGTGACTCTGAAAGAATGAGGGGGATTTTTTTCCCTTAGGGAGTGGGAAGACACTGGGAGCAGCCGGACACCAAAGGGACTCGAGCCTTGTCCTCAAGCTCCTTGAGGAATTCCAGTGTCCGTGGTGGGGATTGATGGATCCACTGGAATCCAGATGGGCTGAGTGATGCAGGACCAGCCAGTGGCTCCCAACCCTTGGGAATTCATCAAGGAAATCTGGGAATTGCTCCACAAACTCTTGGAGCCTGCAATAAAAAAATTAAACGCTGACGGCTCTGCTGTGTAAACACAGCCAAGAAAACTGGGATTGGGAATGGGGAGAGGGAAATGATCCCACAATGCTTTTGTTTCCCTGGTTTTTCCCAGAAAACAGCACCAAGAAACCCAGGAAAGGAGCGACGCCTTCCAGCCACATTCCAGACTCATCCAAGGACCGGTGGCTCCGTCTCCCGCAGGAGAAGGGCGAGGGGGGTTTATTTTAAATCCCTTTCCTGCCCTAATCCATGTGACGCTAATCAGGGATCCGGCCCCTCGGGAATCAATGATTAATGGAGTTAAATTTAGCGGGAGCTTGCCGGAGTAAAATTAGGCACCATGCATAAAACATCACAGCTCCTCGTTAGCACGGCTAATTACGCTAATGGGGGGCGCTCACGCGGGCCTGGAATTAGGGATGGACCTCCCGACCTCCTCCCAGCTGCCCAAATCCGTGGTGGAGCTGGGAAAGAGCCTGGCCTGGAGCCTTAATGAGGAGGTAATTAGCATACAATTAACGCTCAGGGGTGGGGGTGACGGGGGGCTCGGACATCCCGGAGGCCCAGGGTGTCCTGGGGATGGGTTTGTCCCACCCCCAGGGCTCGGGGGGCTGAGGGTCCCCGTGGTCCAACATTCCCAAGGGTTGGGAGGAGGGGCTGGTGCAGCGCACGGCCCCGCATCCCAATGGGGCGGTTGGGATCGACATCATTGGGGGTTTCCTCCACTGTGGGTTTGCCATGGGGTCAAACACAATGATGGGCTGGGGTCTGGTCACGGATCCAGCATTCCCTAGGGCTGGGATGAGGGTTTGGATCCCAATGGGGCGGTTGGGATCGACATCGTTGGGGGTTTCCTCCACTGTGGGTTTGCCATGGGGTCAAACACAATGATGGGCTGGGGTCTGGTCACGGATCCAGCATTCCCTAGGGCTGGGATGAGGGTTTGGATCCCAATGGGGCGGTTGGGATTGACATCATTGGGGGTTTCCCCCACTGTGGGTTTGCCATGGGGTCAAACACAATGCTGGGCTGGGGTCTGGTCACGGATCCAGCATTCCCAAGGATTGGGATGAGGGTTTGTTGCAGCACGTGGCTCCTTATCCCAGTGGGATACTTGGGATCAGCATCACTATGGGTTTGCCATGGGGCCACCATCATTCTTGGTTGGCTTTGGCCAGTGGCACGGCCATGATTCCAACATCTCCTTCCACCATGGCTGTAATTCCAACATCCCCTTCCAGAGTGACCATCATTCCAATATCCGTCATTCCACCATGGCCATCGTTCCAACACCCATGGCTCCAACATCCCATTCCACTGTGTCCATCATTCCAACATGACCACCATTCCAACATCTGTCATTCCAACACCCATCATTCCAACATGGCCACCATTCCAACATGGCCACCATTCCAACATGGCCACCATTCCAACATCCCCTTCCAGAGTGGCCATCATTCCAACATCCATCATTCCACCATGGCCATCATTCCAACACCCATGGCTCCAACATCCCCTTTCAACATGGCCATCATTCCAACATGGCCACCATTCCAATACCCATCATCCAAACATCCACCATTCCAACATTCATCATTCCAACATCCAGCATTCCACCATGGCCATCATTCCAACACCCATGGCTCCAACATCCCATTTCACTGTGTCCATCATTCTAACATGGTCATCATTCCAACATCCGTCATTCCAACACCCATCATTCCAACATGGCCATCATTCCAACATAGCCATCATTCCAACATGGCCACTATTCTAGCATGGCCACCATTCCAACATCCACCATTCCCAACATGGCCACCATTCCAATATTCATCATCCCAACATCCACCATTCCAACATGGCCACCATTCCAACATCCCCTTCCAGAGTGGCCATCATTCCAACATCCATCATTCCACCATGGCCATCATTCCAACACCCATGGCTCCAACATCCCCTTTCAACATGGTCATCATTCCAACATGGCCATCATTCCAACACCCATGGCTCCAACATCCCCTTTCACTGTGTCCATCATTCCAACATGGCCACCATTCCAATACCCATCATCCCAACATCCACCATTCCAACATTCATCATTCCAACATCTGCCATTCCACCATGGCCACCATTCCAACATGGCCACCATTCCAACATCCACCATTCCAACATGGCCATCATTCCAACATCCACCATTCCAACATCCCCTTCCAGCGCCGCCATCACTGTTTCCTCAGCCCAGCTTCCCAAAATTCCTGGAATCCCGCAGCTCCTGGCCTTGCTGCTTCCCCATCATCTCCCAGCCTCCTGGTCGCTCACCAGCTCCAAGGGAGGAGATTCCAGAGCCCAAATCCAGCGGGAGAAGGAGGGGGAAGGCGAAGCCGTCAGCGTTTCCAAGTGGTTCCTTCAAACCCAGCGCAGGGAACACAAATCCGGCTGTAATTAATCCCATTATCTTGGGAAGAGGGAGCCGCAGAGCGCTGAGAGGGTTGTCAAAAACCAGGAATCCGGCCGGGATAAGCCTCTGGGGGAGTTTAAGCTTGGACAGGCACCAGCTCTAAGCTGGTTTTGGGGGAGACGGGAGTGACAGGGAAATAAAGACAAGAGGACTCCAGCCTGGAGCAGGAAAATCCAGGAATGATTAATCCATCTCCCTTTTCCTTAAGGAATGAGACAAAAATAACCCAAAAAAGGCCTCAGCAGCAGCAGCTCCGTTGAATTCCCTGCAAAGCCCAAGCCAGCGGGCAGGAGTGGGATGGAATGTGGGATAGCCAATGGAATGTGGGATTGCCAATGGAATGTGGGATGTCCAATGGAATGTGGGATAGCCAATGGAATTAGAGATGTCCAATAGAATGTGGGATGTCCAATGGAATGCGGAATGTCCGTGTGTCTCCCACCCAAGGATCCGCATCCTGCCCCGCGGAGCTGCTCCACATCCAAAAGATCCTTCAGGAGAGAAATTTCGGGGCAGGAAAGGCTTTTCCAGCGAGCCCAGGAGATGAGGTTGGATTCCAGAGCTGGAGCAGGATCTGGAACGTTCCCAGCTCCCTCAGCTTCTCCCCTTGGCACCCTTTGCTGGCAGAGCCCAATTCCCAGGAAGAGCAGGGAACAATGATCCCTGATTGAGGCAGCTGCCTCGGATCCGGAAACTTGGAAAACTCTTCCCAGCAGCTCCAGATCCCAGGAACAAAACCCGGAGCATTCCATGTCCATCTTTTCCATCCCCAGTTCCCACCACACCTGGAATGTTCCATGTCCATCTTTTCCATCCCCAGTTCCCACCAGCACACAGATGGAGCCAGAGAGGCGTTCACATGGAAGTGCTTCCTTGGGAAGAGCAGCCAGGAGGAAAACCCTTGGAATTTCCTCTGCATCCCAGGAGAGCACGGAGAGCTGGGGTGAGTTGGGATGAGTGGGACAGGGACCTCCTCAGCAGGGACTGGAAAACTTGGGAAGGGCAAATCCTGCTCAAGGAAGGGGAAAAACTCACCTGAGGGCAAAATACTCCTGGATTTCTCCCCTGAAATTGCCTCTGCTCCCTAGGAACCCATACTGGAAATCCTGGGAATGTTTTCCAAATGGGATGAGCCCCCACAAGCCTCAGACACTCTGGTTTCCAACCTCTCCTTGCATGGAAGCTACACAAGTTCTTCCATAGCCCATTCTGGGGGTGAAATATTCCCAGATTTCTCCCCTGAAGTTGCCTCTGCTCCCTATTTACCCATACTGGAAATCCAGGGAAGGTTTTCCAAATGGATGAGCCCCCACGAGTCGCAGATTCCAGCCCCTCCTTGCATGGAAGGCAGGGAAGCTCTGCCCACTTTGGGGGTGAAATATTTCTGGATTTCTCCTCTCAAATTGGCTTTGCTTCCTGTAAACCCACACTGGAAATCCGGGGAAGGTTTTCCAAAGGGGATGAGCCCACACAAGTCATGGACACTCCAACCTCTCCGTGCGTGGGAAGTATGGAATTACTCCTTGCATGGAACACCTAGAAGCTCTGCCCACCTTAGGGGTGAAATATTCCTGGATTTCTCCCCTAGAATTTGCTCTCCTCTCTATCTACCCACACTGAAATCCTGGGAAGTTTTTCCAGAGGGGATGAGCCCTCACGAGTGCCATTTCCAAGCTCTCATCCCATGGAATTCCCAGGAGCCGCTGCCGCCTGCAGAGCTCGTCAATCAGCCCCGAATGCAGCCAACGTTGATTATTTTTAGCCGGGGCCGCTGCGGTGTTTGTGCGCAGGAATCAGACCATGAAATCCCTGGATCCGGAGCATTCCCAGCTCTCCGGCGCCCGGAGCAGCTGAGCCGTGCCGGGGTGAGGCATCGAAAGCCTCTGAGTGTCACTCGATGCCACCTGATGTCCCCGAGGCGGGCGGCGCAGCCGGTGTCGAATGCGGGAGCCCCGGGGCAGGCAGGAGCGGGGCCTGCCCTGGAACCAACCCCCTGACCCCAATTCCCACCTGGAATGGGAAATGTGGGAAAAGCAGCGCTGGCCTCGGACAATCCGGCTCGGTGCCCGGCTCAGAGGGAGTGTGAGCAGCAAATCCCCTTTTCTTTGGGATCGTTTCAGCCCCTGGAGCTGGATCGGCCACACGGGAACTGAGGCTGCTCTGTGGATTCCAAGGATGCAGCAAGGGTTGGGACAAGGAGAGGGGAATATCCCTGAGGGGGTTGGGATGAGGAGGGAATATCCCCGAGAGGGTTGGGATGAGGAGGAAATATCCCTGAGAAGGTTGGGATGAGGTTGGATGGAATATCCCCGAGAGGGTTGGGATGAGGATGGAATATCCATCAGCAGCTCCCATTCCAGGGCTCAGGAATATCCATCCCATCACTGGGATGCTCCCCATGGAATTCCTGTTACAGGCAGGAATGGATGCAGTCCCAGGATGAGTTCCCGACTCCCTGGGCTGGGATTTTTCCGGTACCGATGGAGAGGGCTGAAGTAGAGGAATGAGGGATAGGTTTTCCCTCCATCCCACCCCATTCCTAGTGGGAAAAGAGGAAATTTTGGGGGCTTTTACCTGATTTTTAGGATGTGCAGCTCCAGGAGGGTGCATCAGAATTCCAGAATTCCAGGATGGTTTGGAATCATCCGGAAGCTCATCCCATTTCACTGGAAACCTGCATTCCCAGGCTGCTCCAAGCCCCATCCTGGAGCATTCCCAGGGAAGCAGAACCCTTGGAATGCTGCTCCCAAATCCCAGAAAAGCCCCGAAGCCACAAACCAAGGAAACCACGGCCATTCCTATGGGATTTATTTCCACGCTCCCCCTGTTTTCCTTTCCTTGGGAAGCCGAGCGGGCTCGGCTCCCAAATCCAGGGGATTTCAGTACGGAAGATCCTCAAATTCCCAGTCGGGAACAGAAGTGGATATTGCAGCCGGAGCCGCTTTTTCGGGAGCTGCTCCTGCTCTTCCCGGCATTCCCAATATATACAGATTCCTTCTTTTTACAGGTAATAATTTACATCCTATTTATAATCCAGGGATTTCTATCTCTAGGGATTACCCACACACACACACACACACACGCAGGGAAACCAGGAAAACCCCGCCGCTCCCAACTCCAGATCCGCTGGATCTGGTGGAGAATCCCGCGTTTTTCCCAGTTTTTGTTTTTCCTCGCAGCGGCCCAAGCGCCCAGGGCGGCACCGCTCCCGGGAATTCGGGGGACTCCTGAGGTAGGAAATTGGGGAATTCCGGGCGGGCTCAGAGCGCCAGCGGGAGCTGCCAGATGAGCAGGGAGCTGTCGGCAGCTCCGGAGCGGCGCGCGGATTCCGCCCGGAAATCCCGGTACCCGCGGCCTCCGGAGACGATGGCCACGGAGGAGATTTCCTTGCGGGAAGAATCCCGGGAGCAGGGCCGGCTGCGCACCCACACGTCGGGATCGTCGGCCAGCTCGTAGATGGATCCGTCCTCCTCGGCGTGTCCCGGCGTTCCCGGCGTTCCCGGTGCCGCTTCCCGCACGGAGAGCAGCTGGCCGGGCAGGTGCGCCGTGGAGCGGAGCCGGTATTGTAACAAAATCCCTTTTTTCCGCATTTCCCGCGGCTGGAGCCCCTCCGGATCCGGGGATTTCTCCTCCTCGGCCTCGTCGGGCTCGTCCTGCTCGGCCCGGAGGGCGTCGGGGGCCAAAGTGCTCAGAGCCAGCGCCAGGAACTGCACGGGGCCGGCGTGGCCGTTCAGGGACACCATCCCCTTCCCTGGAAAACAGCGGGATCGGCTCGGAACGGGAACTGAAACAGCGGGATCGGGATGGGAGTGAGTGGCTGGGAATGGGCCTGAAATGGACTGGGAACAGAAACAGCGGGATGAGAACAGAAACAGCGGGATTGGGATGGGAATGAGTCTGGGAATGGGCCAGAAATGGGCTGGGAACAGAAACAGTGGGATGGGAAGAGAAACAGCGGGATCGGGATGGGAACGGGAATGGAAAGAGCAGGATGGGAACAGAAACAGCAGGATTGGGATGGGAATGAGTCTGGGAATGGGCTGGGAATGGGCCTGAAATGGACTGGGAACAGAAACAGCGGGATTAGGATGGGAATGGGCTGGGAATGGGCCAGGAATGGGCTGGGAACAGAAACAGTGGGATTGGGATGGGAATGAGACAGGGAATGGGAATGGAAAGAGCAGGATGGAAACAGAAACAGCCTAGGAATGGGCTGGGAATAGGAACAGCGAGATTGGGATGGGAATGAGACTGGGAATGGGCCAGGAACAGAAAACAGAGGAATCAGGGTGGGAATGAGCCCAGGAATAGGCTGGGAATAGGAACAGTGGAATTTGGATGGGAATGAGCTGGGAATAAGATGGGAATGAGCTGGGAATGGGCTGGGAATGGAAACAATGGGATTGGGATGGGAACAAACTGGGAACAAGCTGGAAATGGGCTGGGATAAGGCTGGGAATGGCACTGTTTTTTGGGAATGGGTGCTGTTTTTTGCTAACAAAGCCATTTTTTGGGAACAACGCTGTTTTTTGGGAATGGTGCTGGTTTTTGGGAATGCCACCATTTTTTGGGAACAACGCCAGTTTTTGGAACAATGCTGGTTTTTAGGAACGGCACTGCTTTTTGGGAATAGGCACTGTTTTTTGAGAACAAGGCCATTTTTTGGGAATGGTGCCGTTTTTTGGGAACGCCGCTGGTTTTTGGGAACGGGCACTGTTTTTTGGGAACAGCGCCATTTCTCCGGCACTGGTGCTGTTTCTCCAGGAATGTCGCCGCCTTCCCGGGAAGCTCACCGGTGATTTTGGGGATGCCCTCCAGGCGCGGCACGGGCAGCAGGACGATGATTCCCAGATCCGTGCCCACCCAGAGCGAGCCCTGGCACAGCAGGAGGCTGGTGACGCGCACGAGCTTCTGCCCTGCAGCGGGAAAAGCCGGGAAAAGCCGGGATCAGGGAAAACCCCACGGCCCAACTCCCGGCCGGCCACGGGGTTTCTGTAGGGATCGGCCTCGGGAAGATCCCGGCAGATCCGCGCCCAGAGGGGAGCGCTGGGAATGGAAAGGAATTAAGAGAGGGAAAAGAAGAAGTGGGAGAAAAGCGAGACTCCAGCAGGAAATGGGGATTTTATGGGAAGGAGTCAGCGGGAGTTGGGAAAGCAATAGATCCAGGGAAAGAGGTAAATCCAGGGAAAGGTTATCTCAGGGAAAGAGAGAAATCCACGGAAAGATGAGTCCAAGGAAAGTGATTGATCCGGAGAAATCGATAAATCCACACTGCTGTGGCTCAGGGAGGAGCTGCCACATTCCAAAGGGTTTGGGAGCAGGAGTTCAAGTGGATCTAATCCCAACATTCCTGCCCAGGAATGCAGGGATGGGAAGGATATCAGGAGATCGGGATATCAGGACATGCCCAAAAAAAGAGGGAAAAGGGGAAAAACTAAGGAATTACACAAGTCTGGTGCTCGGAACTAATGAAGGGATTATGGAGCTGTGGAGTGGGAATGAGGCTGGGATAACCCAGAGAGAGAGTGGGAATAAGGCTGGATAACCTGGAGTGGGACAGGGATGGGGGACGTGGATGGGATCATGGAACAAATTTGGGATCCAGGGACAAGATCATGGGACAAAGTCAGGTCCAGGGCTGGGATCATGGGACACAATTCCTGCCCAGCTCCATCCCTGCCCTGTTCCTTGGGAAAGCTGTGGATCCTGATGGGACCTCCTGGGGTGCCCCATTCCTTGATTCCCCTTGGATCCTTTAATTAATCCCCCTCATTAGCTGTGAATTAGGATCCCACTGGGCAGCAGGAAGGTCCCATTCCCTAATTCCCTATGGATTCATAAATTAATTCCCACCCCTCATTAGCGCCAATTTGGCTCTCACTGGGCAGCAGGGTGGTCCCATTCCCTGATTCCCCATGGATCCATTAATTACCGACCGTAATCAATGGTGAATTGCTCACTGGGCAGCAGCAGGGTGGCCCCATTCCCTGATTCCCCCTGGATCATTAATTACCAACCCTAATCAATGGTTAATTGCTCACCAGGCAGCAGCAGGGTGCCCCATTCCCTGATTCCCCCTGGATCATTAATTACCGACCCTAATCAATGGTTAATTGCTCACCGGGCAGCAGCAGGGTGGTCCTGGTGGCCACGTTGATCTCCTGCAGGTGCTCCTGGGTCTCGGTGTGGAACAGGCGGATGGAGGAGCCCTCGGCAAAGGCCATCCAGACCCCGCTGCCCGCCCGCACCATCAGCGTCACCGCGGCCGCGGGGTCGGGGTGCGCCTCGAAACAGTGCTGGGGGATTACCAACATTCCCGGGGTTACCGACATTCCCAGAACTCCCAGCATTCCCAGCATTCCCACAATCCCCAGGAACAGGCGGATGGAGGCCATCCAGACCCCATCACCAGCGTGACGGCCGCCACGGGGTTGGGGTGTGCCTTAAAATGGTGCTGGGGGATTCCCAACATTCCCGGGATTACCAATATTCCCAGAATTCCCAGAATTCCCAGAATTCCTGCTCTGGGAGCACAGAGCTCCACCGGGAATTCAGCTCCCAGCCCTCCCCGCCAGAATCCAGCCCCACTCCAAGTTCCTTCCAGGGCATTTTCCCATTCCTCTTCCCACTCCTGTTTCCCTTCCCATTCCTGTTCCTGTTCCCATTCCCACTCCCATTCTTCTTCCTGGTCCCATTCCCATAACCATTGCTGATCCCATTCCTGTTCCCACTCCCATTCCCCTTCCCACTCCCATTCTTCTTCCTCTTCCTGTTCCCATTCCCATACCTATTCCTGATCCCATTCCCATTCCCACTCCCATTCCCAATCCCATTCCTGTACCCGTTCCCATTCCTGTTTCCATTCCCATTCCCACTCTTCTTCCTCTTCCTCTTCCTGTTCTCATTCCCATTCCTGTTTCCATTCCCATTCCCGATCCCGTTCCCACTGTTCCCGCTCCCATTCCTGCTGTTCCTGCTCCCACCCCTATCCCCGTTCCCGCTCCCGTTCCCGCTGTTCCCGTACCTGGCTCTGCAGCTCGGGTGTCCCCAGGACGCTGACGAGGTTCTGGGAGCTGGCCCAGAGCGACTCCTCCAGCACCAGCAGCGCCCGCACGGGGCCCGGCCCCACCCGGAGCGTCCGCACCGAGCCCGCGTCCCATAAACCCTCTGGGAATGGGATCAGCGGGAATGGGGTCAGGAATGGGGTCAGGAATGGGATCAGGAATGGGCCCCAACCCCACCTGGAGCATCCGCAACAAGCCTGTGTCCCTTAAACCTCTGGGAATGGGATCAGTGGGAATGGGGTCAGGAATGGGGTCAGGAATGGGGTAACAGGGAACAGGAAAACATAGAATAGGAAAACATGGAACAGGATAATGGCAACAGAATAGAGGGAATGGGATAATGGGGAATAGGATAACAGGGAATGGGATAATGGAATGGGGTACCAGGGAATGGGGAACGGGATAACAACAGGGCAGGGGATAACGGGGATTGGGATAAGAGGGAACGGGATAACAGGAAAAACACAGAACGCTCAGTACACATGGAACAGGGTAACAGAAAACAGGGAATGCTGAGCACACGTGGAATGGGATAACAGGGAAAACAGGGAATGCTGAGCACACGTGGAATGGGATAACAGGGAAAACAGGGAACTTGGCACAGCCGGGAAGCTCCAGGTGCGGCTGAGCTCCCCCAGGAGTCACCAGGAGGGTCATTCCCACCTCCCAGCATTCCCAAAATTCCCTTTTCCCACCACACATGGCACTGGAGCAGGGAAGGAGCAGCCACCTCCACCCTGAGGGCTCCTTGGAAAAGCCCAAATTCCATGTTTTTTTAAACAGATTTGCTCTGGAAGGGCCACTCCAGGCCCAATCCCGAGGATCCGGGAGCAGCTGGATCAGGATGAATCCAAGGCCAGAGGCTCTGATCCATTGTCACTTTCCTTCTTTTCATTCCCAATCCATGTTTTTGTATCCAAACCCTCAGATCCCAGGAATCTGGAGCCTTTGGATGCTCCAAGCCCTGCTCCCAGCATATCCCAATTTCCAGGGAAAAGGAGTGATTCCAGGGAAGCTCATTCCTCCCAAAAAAATCGGGATGAGGTTAAGAACTGTCCCCCGTGGCTGCTGTTTAATCAATTAAAATTAATTAGATCCCTTTAATTGGCTCCCAGCATTGCCACCATTTGGGAGAGGGGATTGGCACAATCCCAAAAATCTGAGTTTAGGGGGATTGGGTGGCTCGGGATTGAGCCAGGTGCTGCTTCCTGCAGCTTTTCCTGGAGAAAACCCAGAACTGTGTCCGAAAATTCCGCCGGATTCCCGGCTCTCCCCAACCCCCTAGTGATGAAAACAGGGAATTTCCCAACCCAGGAATTCCTGCAGAAGAGGGATCACAGCAGGATGGGACCTCAGCCTGAGCCAAATCCTGGGAAAGTTACCCCAAAATCCAGGGAATAAAGGGAATTTTCCACCCGGGGGGGTTGGGGGGGACCAATGCCATTTCCAGCCCTAACACTGGGAATTTTGGGAAGGCAAAAATTCCCATTCCTTGTGATCCCACCCTGGATCTGCAGCAGCCCCTCCCCAGGACCATTTCCCCAAGGTTTTCCCCCAAAATGAGTTTGTTTGGATCCAGCATGGGAAAATGGGATTTTCCTGCTCTGGGGCTGCCAAGGGAAGGGGAAAATATTGGGAAAACAAAGGAAAAATGGGGCTTTATCCAAAATGGGAAATCCTAAATCAGGTTTATACAGAGGAGACATCCTAAATGGGAATTTATCCCAATCCCAACAGGATATCCTAAATATTGATCCTAAATATGGATTCATCCCCATGGGATATCCTAAACAGAGATTTATCCTAAACAGGGATTTATCCTGATGGGATATCCTAAATATGGATCCTAAATAGGAATTTATCCTGATGGAATATCCTAAATGGGGATTTATCCTAAACAGGGATTCATCCCAATCCCAATGGCCTTAAATGGGGATTTATCCTAAATGGGGATTTATCTTGATGGGATATCCTAAATATGGATATTAAATAGGAATTTATCCCACTGGGACCCCCTAAATTGGGATTTATCCTGATGGGATATCATAAGTGGGGATTTACCCCAATCCCAACAGGATATCCTAAATATCAATCCTAAATATGGATTCATCCCCATGGGATGTCCTAAAGGGGGATTTATCCTAAACAGGGATTTATCCCAATCCCGACAGGATATCCTACAGGGGAATTTATCCTAAAGAGGGATTCATTCATCCCAATCCCGACGGGATATCCCAAACAGGGATCCATCCCAATCCCGATGGGAAATCCCAAACATGGATCCATCCCAATCCCAATGGGATATCCCAAACAGGGATCCATCCCAATCCCAATGGGATATCCCAAACACGGATCCATCCCAATCCTGATGGGATATCCCAAACAGGGATTCATCCCAATCCCAATAGGATATCTTAAAGAGGGATTGATCCTAAAGGGGGATTGATCCTAAAGGGGGATTGAACCCAATCCCGACAGGCTATCCCAAATGGGGATTCATCCCAATCCCAGTGGGATATCCTAAACAGGGATTCATCCCAATCCATGTGTCATATCCTAAAGGAAGATTTATCCTAAAGGGGGATTTATCCCAATCCCAATAGGATATCCTAAAGGGGGATTTATTCTAAAGGGGGATTTAACCCAATCCTGACAGGCTATCCCAAACGGGGATCTATCCCAATCCCGACAGGGTATGCTAAACGGCGATTCATCCTACAGGGGGATTCATCCCAATCCCAACGGGATATCCTAAACAGGGATTCATCCTACAGGGGGATCCATCCCAATCCCGAGGGGATTTCCTGAGCAGGACCCACCCCGTTCCCGTGGGGCGTTCCCAGCGCTCACCGTGGTTGCGGGGGAAGGCGGCGACGCTGCCGTCCTGCAGCCCGGCCAGCAGGAACGCGGGGCTGTTCCGCAGGCACAGCACGGGCACCGCGCCCGGCACGCGGCAGCGCTGCAGCACCGGCGTCCCCGCCGCCACCGCGCCGAACACCAGCAGGCTGCGCGACAGCGGCAGCATCCGCATCAGCATCATCATCATCAGCAACATCATCATCATCATCAGTATCATCAGCATCATCATCACCCGCATCAGCATCATCAGCATCATCATCATCAGCAACATCATCATCATCAGCAGCATCAGCATCCGCATCAGCATCATCATCATCAGCAGCAACATCATCAGCAGCAGCAGCATCAGCATCCGCATCAGCATCATCATCACCCGCATCATCAGCATCATCAGCATCATCGGCATCATCAGCAGCATCGGCATCATCATCATCATCATCAGCAACATCATCATCAGCATCATCATCGGCATCATCAGCATCCACATCATCATCAGCAGCAGCAGCATCATCATCATCCGCATCAGCATCATCATCACCCGCATCATCAGCATCAGCATCATCATTGGCATCATCAGCAACAGCATCATCATCATCATCAGCACCATCAGCATCATCATCATCGGCATCATCAGCAGCAGCAGCAGCATCATCCGCATCATCAGCATCATCATCATCATTGGCATCATCAGCATCCGCATCATCATCATCATCATCATCATCATCATCATCGGCATCACCATCATCAGCAGCATCCGCATCATCATCATCCGCATCCTCATCATCATCCGTATCATCATTGGCATCATCATCAACATTATCATCCACATCATCAGCATCCTCATCATCATCGGCATCATCGGGATCATTGGCATGATTGGGATCATTGGGATTGGCCCCAGAGCGCGGGCAGGGACAGCAGGGTTGGGATAATTGGGATCAGGATCAACCCCACCGAGCAGGGAGAGAATGGGATCAGGATCATCGGGATTGGCCCCAGAGTATGGGGAGAGAACAGATCAGGATCAGCCCCACAGCATGGGGAGAGAATGGGATCATAGGGATCATAGGGATCATGAGGATCAGGATTGGCCCCGGAGTACGGGGAGAGAAGGGGATTGGGATCGGCCCCGCATCACCAGGAGAGAACGGGATCAGGATCATCAGGATCAGGATTGGCCCCAGAGTATGGGGAGAGAAGGGGATCGGGATCGGCCCCACAGCGCTGGGAGACAGTGGGATCAGAGCTGGGATTCGGGATCAACCCTGGAGCGTGGGCAGGGATCGGGATCAGCCCTGGAGCACAGGGAGAGAGCGGGGTCAGGGCTGGGATTTGGGATCAGGATTGGTCCTGCAGCGCCAGCAGAGAGTGGGAGCGGGATCAGGAATGGCCCCGGAGCACAGGGGAGAGAATGGGATCAGGATCGGGATCGGGATCAGCCCCAGAGTGCAGGGAGGGAGCGGGGTGGGAGCTGGGATCTGGAATCTGGGATCAGGCCTGGGATTTGGGATGGGAGCCAGGACCCAGCATGGGAGCTGGGACCCGGGATGGGAGCTGGGACCTGGGATCGGGCCTGGGATTTGGGATGGGAGCCAGGATTTGGGATGAGGGCTGGGGTTTGGGATCTCACCTCCCGTCCTGCAGCCCCAGGCACACTGCGGGGTGGGGGGCGTTGGGGGTCGGGTCCGGGGCCATTCCCTGCTCCGCGGGATCCTCGGGATGCGGCTCCGGGATGAATTCCATGCACAGCACCGGGGCCGGCACCGGGAAGGATTTGACGGTTCGGGGCACGGAGCGGTTCAGGGAGAAGATCTCCACCTGCCCCCCCGCCCCCTCCTGCCCCCCTCCCACCTGGGGAAAAGTGGGAAAAGTGGGAATGAGCATCCCGGGATTCCAACAGAGCCGTCCCAAATCCCAGTCCCAGATCCAAAACCCCAAATAATCCCAAATCCCGGGATCCATTGGTGTTGTGCTCACCCAGAGATCTCCACCTTCCCTCCTGCCCCCCTCCCACCTGTGGGGCAGGAAAACCAGGAATGAGCATCCCAGGATTCTGAGAGCCATCCCAAATCCCAAACAACCCCAAATCCCAAATACTGGGATCTGTTTGGGGTTGTGCTCACCCAGAGATCCCCACCTGTCCCCCCACCTCCTCCTGCCCCTCTCCCACCATCAGGAAAAACAGGAATGAGCATCCCTGGGAAGAGGATTCCGGCCAGAGCCATCCCCAAATTTGGGATTTTCCAAATCCCAAACCCCAAATCCCCAAATAACCCCAAACCCCAACTAACACCAAACCCCAAATCCTGAACCCCAAATAACCCCAAACCCCAAATCACAAATAACCCCAAATCCCAAACCTCAAATAACCCCAAATCCTGAACCCCAAATAACCCCAAACCCCAAATCCCAAATCCTGAACCCCAAATAACCCCAAACCCCAACTAACACCAAACCCCAAATCCTGAACCCCAAATGACCCCAAACCCCAAACAACCCCAAATCCCAACCCCGGTATTCCGGGCTGTGCTCACCCACAGGAAGCCCTGGGGCAGGGAGGTGCTGACGGCCGAGAACCCCAGGAGCGAGGAATGGACGGGATTGTGGACGGCAGCTCCGAGCTGTGGGAACCAAAATATTGGGATTGGGACCCGGCCTGGCCGCAATTCCCCAATTTCTCCCTTGGAATGGATGCTCCAATTCCTGCCTTTTCCAGCCCCTCCAGTGTGGGATTTGTGCTTTTCTGCCCCAAAATCATGGATATGAAGGGAAAGGGGATGGAGAACCCCAATCACCCCAAGCAGGCAGGGGATCAGTCAGAACCCCAAAATTCAGGATCTGGCTGCCATTCCCAATTTCCCCCCTTAGATTCCATCAATTCCTTCCTTTTCCAGCCACTCCACTGTGGGATTTGTGCCTTTCCTCCCAAAATCATGGATATGAAGGGAAAGGGGATGGAGAACCCAAATCATCCCAAACTTGCAGAGGATCAGTGGGAACCCCAAAACTTGGGATCCAACTGCCATTCCCAACTTTGCCCCTTGGAATGCCCCCATTCCTGCCTTTTCCAGCCCCTCCACTGTGGGATTTATGGGATTTGTGCTTTTCTGCCCCAAAATCACAGATATGAAGGGACAGGGGATGGAGAACCCAAATTATCCCAAGCAGGCAGAATATCATCACATTCTCCAAAATTTGGGATCCGGCTGCCATTCCCAGTTTTCCCCCTTAGATTCCATCAATTCCTTCCTTTTCCAGCCCCTCCAGTGTGGGATTTGTGCTTTTCTGCTCCAAAATCACGGATATGAAGGGACAGGGGATGGAGAACCCAAATTATCCCAAGCAGGCAGCATGTCAGTGCAGATCCCTAAATCTGGGATCCCACTGCTATTCCCAACTTTCCAGGCTGGATTGCCCCAATTCCTGCCTTTTTCATCCCCTCCAGACTGGGATTTGTGCCTTTCCCGCCTGGATTCGGGATTTTCCATCCCCTCCAGGTTGGGATTTGTGCCTTTCCCAGCTGGATTCGGGATTTTCCATCCCCTCCAGGTTGGGATTTGTGCCTTTCCCGCCTGGATTCGGGATTTTCCATCCCCTCCAGGTTGGGATTTGTGCCTTTCCCAGCTGGATTTGGGATTTTCCATCCCCTCCAGGTTGGGATTTGTGCCTTTCCCAGCTGGATTTGGGGTTTTCCATCCCCTCCAGGGTGGGATTTGTGCCCTTCCCGGCCAGATCTGGGTTTTTTCCGGCTCTCACCTGCAGATCCAAGGCTTTGGAGGAGAAGGCTGGAATGTGGCAGGACAGGATGGGGCACCAGAAGGGCGCTCGGCTCTTCCTGTCCTCGTCGGGGCAGAGCCAGCCCGGCTGGTTCTCATCCCCTGTGGAAAACCGGGAGCGCCGGGATCACCCCCGCCCCAAACTCCCCCTCTGGGATCCATCCCCACCCCAACCCACCGCTTTCCATGGATTTGGGATGTGCCTCATCCCCTTCTCAGAATCATTGCAGTGTGGAGGGGGAAAAAATCCCAAAAAACCAAATTTACGGGAAAAAGTTTCATCGTAAGGCATTCCCTGACATCAGGTTGGGATGGGGGTTCTGGCTCGTGGATATGGGATTATCCAACCTCAAAAAGCTTCCAAACCTTCTCCAAAACCTTCCCAACCTCCTTTGAAACCTCCCAGATCTCCCAAATCTCCCCAACCTTTTCCAAAACCTCCCAGACCTTCTCCAGAAGCTCCCAAATGTCCTCCATAACCTCCCAAACCTTCTCCAAAAACTTCCAAAAACCTTCTCCAAAACCTTCTCCAAAAACTTCCAAAAACCTTCTCCCAAACCTCCCCAACCTCCTCCAGAACCTCCTCAACCTTCTCAAAAAGTTCCTAAACCTTTACCAGGACCTCCCAAACCTTCCCCAGAACCTCCTCCAGAACCTCCCCAAACCTTCCCAACATTGTCCAAAGCCTCCCAAAACTTCCCCAGAACACCTAAGCCTTCCCCAAACCTCACAAACTTTTCCCAAAAA
The DNA here is from genome assembly GCF_051311805.1 of Agelaius phoeniceus. Classification (NCBI taxonomy): domain Eukaryota; kingdom Metazoa; phylum Chordata; class Aves; order Passeriformes; family Icteridae; genus Agelaius; species Agelaius phoeniceus. The sequence goes on from NC_135288.1 coordinate 2,044,190, forward strand.
CCTCCCCAACCTTCTCAGAACCTTCCCACAACCTTCTCCAGAACCTCCCCCAAAGCCTTCTCCAGAACCTCCCCAAAACCTCCCAAACCTCCAGAACCTCCCAACCCCAAACCTCAGAACCTCCCTAAAACCTTTACCACAAGCTTCCCCAAAGCCTCCCAAGCCCTCTCCAGAACCTCCCCAAACCTCCGGAACCTCCCCAACATCCCCCAAACTTCTCCAAACTTTCTCCAGAACCTCCCCAAGTCTCTGGAACCTCCCCAACATCCCCCAAACTTCTCCAAACTTTCTCCAGAACCTCCCCAAGTCTCTGGAACCTCCCCAACATCCCCCAAACTTTTCCCAACCTTCTCCAGAACCTCCCCAACATCCCCCAAACTTTTCCAAGCCTTCTCCAGAACCTCCCCAACACTCCCCAAACTTTTCCAAGCCTTCTCCAAAAACCTTCCAAACCTTTTCCAGAACCCCCCCAGCCTTCCCAGGAAATTCCCAAACCTTCTCCCCAAGCTTCCCCAAAGCCTCCCAAACCTCCTCCAGGCCCTCCCCGTTCTCCTCCCTCCCCTGGCTCCCGGTTTCCCCCGGGTTTCGGGCAGAGCGGGACTCACGCAGGCCGATCTTGGCCAGGTGCAGCCGGTTCACCCAGGAGATCTTGCTCAGGGGGCTGGGGGTGATGAACACCACCATGACACTGATGGGGCGCCCCGACCTGCGGGCACGGCGGCCTTCAGCCTCATCCTCATCATCGTTATCCTGATCCCCATCAGCCCCAGCCCCATCATCCTCCTCCTCCTCATCATCTTCATCCTCCTCCTCACCATCGTTATCCTCATCCCCATCCTCCTCCTCATCTTCATCCTCCCCATTATCCTCATCCCCATCACCTTCCTCCTCCTCATCTTCATTCTCCTCCTCACCATAATTTGTCCTCATCCCCATCTTCCTCTTCCTCATCTTCATCCTCATCCCCATCGTCTTCCTCTTCCTCATCTTCATCCTCCTCCCTCCTCACCATCATTCTCATCCCCATCATCCTCCTCATCTTCATTCCTCATCCCCATCATCCTCCTCCTTCTCATCTTCATCCTCATCCCTATCATTCTCCTCCTCCTCATCCTCCTCCTCATCTTCTTCATTCTTCTCATCCTCTTCACCTTCATCCTGCTCTTCTTTCTCCTCATCCTTTCTCCTCTTCCTCCTCATCTTCCTCATCCCCATCATCCTCCTCCTCACCATCATTATCCTCATCATCTTCACCCTCATTCCCATCATCCTCCTCCCCATCATCTTCCTCATCCTCCTCATCATCTTCATCCTGCTCTTTTTCCTCCTCCACCTCCTCCTTTCTCCTCTCCCTCATCCCCATCTTCCTCATCCTCTTCTTCCTCATCATCTTCATCCTGCTCTTCATCCTCCCCATCCTCCTCTCTCTCTTCTTCTTCCTCACCCTCACCCTCATCCTCCCCATCTTCCTTCTCCTCCCCCTCCATATCCCACATTCCCGCCTCACTTGTCGGGTTTCCCGGGCAGCAGCAGCCGCAGCCGGCACTTGTTGGCCGAGTGGATCTCTTCCTCCTTGACCTTCATCATCCTCTGCAGGGCCAGGCACCAGTCCTGCGCCACCGTCATGTTCAGGTTCTGGAGAACACCGGGAATGGTTCCTCAGAGCCGGGACCAGCCCGGATCCCGCCCGGAGGAGCTGCGGCGGTTCCCAGGAATGCGGCGGTTCCCAGAAATGCAACAGTTCCCGGAAATGCAGCGGTTTCTGGGAATGCAGCAGTTCCCAGGAATGTGGCAGTTCCCAGAAATGCGGGCGGTTCCCAGAAATGCAGCAGCTCCCGGGAATGCGGCAGTTCCTGGGAATGTGGCAGTTCCCGGGAATGTGGCAGTTCCCAGGAATGCGGCAGTTCCTGGAAGCGCAGCGGTTCCTGGGAATGCAGCAGTTCCCAGGAGCACAGCGGTTCCCAGGAATGCAGTGGTTCCCAGAAATGCAGCAGCTCCTGGGAATGCGGCGGTTCCTGGGAATGCGGCAGTTCCCAGGAATGCGGCAGTTCCTGGAAGCGCAGCAGTTCCCAGGAATGCGGCAGTTCCCAGGACATGCGGCAGTTCCTGGGAATGCAACAGTTCCTGGAAGTGAAGCAGTTCCCAGGAGCGCAGTGGCTCCCAGAAATGCAGAATGCAGCGGTTCCCAGGAGCACAGCGGTTCCCAGGAATGCAGCAGTTCCCAGGAGCACAGCGGTTCCCAGGAGCGCAGCAGTTCCTGGGAATGCGGGCAGTACCCAGGAATGCGGGCAGTTCCCAGGAATGCGGTGGTTCCCAGGAATGTGGGCGGTTCCCGGGAATGCGGCAGTTCCCAGGAGTGCAGTGGTTCCCAGGAGCGCAGCAGTTCCTGGGAATGCGGGCAGTTCCCAGGAATGCGGTGGTTCCCGGGAATGCGGGTGGTTCCCGGGAATGCGGCGGTTCCCAGGAATGCGGCGGTTCCCGGGAATGCGGCGGTACCTGGTAGGTGCCGTGCAGGGTGCTGACGAGCAGCGTGATCTGCTCCACCACCGCCAGGTCCTTCTGCAGGTCCTGCAGCTCCTGGAAGAGCCGCGGGGGGCCCAGGTAGACCTTATCTTCGGGGAGAAAAACCGGGATTTCAGCGCACGGAGCGCCACGGGATCCACCAGGATGGAGAAGATCCGAGATGGAGCCCAGCCCGTGACCCAACACCACCAGGGACGGCCCCGAGCGGGGCCGCGGGGTCAAACATCTCCATGGATGGGGACTCCCGGAGTGGTGAAATCCCCCGGATCCAGCCCAGGGAGGTTCTCCTGCCAGGAATGAGGCTGGAGTGCCACATCCGTGACTGCATCACCTCCCAGAGTGGTGAAATCTGCCTAAAATCCCCCAAATCCCAGCCCAGGGAGGCTCTCCTACTGGGAATGAGACTGGAGCTCCACATCTGTGACTCCACCACCTCCCAGAGCAGTGCAATCCCCTAAAACCCCCTAAAACCCCCCAAATCACATCCCACCAAGGGCATCCCACCAGGAATGAGGCCCGGACCATCTCCCAGAATGGTGAAATCCCCTAAAACCCCCTCAAATCCCCTACAACGCCCCCAAATCCCCGCCCAGGGAGGTTCTCCCACCAGGAATGAGGCCCCGAGTGCTGCATTGGTGACTCCACCACCCCTCAGATGGGTAAAATGCCCTAGAACACCCCCAAATCCCCTAAACCCCCCCCAAATCCCCTAAAACACCCCCAAATCCCCTAAAACCCATCAAATTCCCCAGAACACCCCCAAATTCCCCAGAACACCCCCAAATCCCCTAGAACCCATCAAATCCCAGCCCAGGGAGGTTCTCCCACCAGGAACGAGGCCCTGAGTGCTGCACTGGTGACTCCACCACCCTTCAGATGGGTAAAATGCCCTAGAACACCCCCAAATCCCCTAAACCCCCCCCAAATCCCCTAGAATACCCCCAAATCCCCTAGAACCCATCAAATCCCAGCCCAGGGAGGTTCTCCCACCAGGAACAAGGCCCCAAGTGCTGCATTGGTGACTCCACCACCCCTCAGATGGGTAAAATGCCCTAGAACACTCCAAATCCCCTAAAACCTCCCCCAAATCCCCTAAAACACCCCCAAATCCCCTAAAACCCATCAAATTCCCCAGAACACCCCCAAATCCCCTAGAATACCCCCAAATCCCCTAAAACCCCCCAAATCCCCACCGAGGGAGGTTCTCCCACCGGGAACGAGGCCCCAAGTGCTGCACTGGTGACTCCACTACCCCTCAGATGGGTAAAATGCCCTAGAACACCCCCAAATGCCCTAAAACCCCCCAAAATCCCCTACAACAGCCCCAGATCCCTGCCCAGGCAGGCTGTCCCACCAGGAGCAAGGCCCCGGGCGCTGCCTTGGTGACTCCAGCGCCCCTCAGAGGGGCGAGAGCCCCGCGCCCCCCAGGTGCCCCCGGGAGCTCACTGTGGGCGGCCTGGCCGGCGGGCGCGTGCCAGCGCTGGCCGGCGTTGGCCGCGGCCGCGGCGCTGTCCTTGTCACCGGCGCCGCTCTCCTGGCCCACCTCCACCACCTGCACCTGCGGGAGGGCCGTGCTCCACTTCAGCACGTACTTGGGGCCCAGCGGCACCAGGCTGCTGATTTCCAGCTGGCCTCTGCCAAGGCAAGAATTCCAGGTCAAGGAAATCCCGGATTTTCCCAAAATCCATGGGTTTTCCCAAGAAACCACCCCCTGCCCTGGTTTTTTCTCCCCCACAAAAATACGCGTCCTGCAAGCCGAGCACCCCACGCCATGCAGGAACCCCAGAATGTGGGGCCACTGATTTCCAGCTGGCCTCTGCCAATCTTTGCCAAGTCAAAACCCCCCCGGATTTTCCCAAAAACCATGGATTTCCCCCCGGAAAAGGCATCCCGCAGAACGAGCACCCCACACCGTGCAGGAACCCCCAAAGGTGGGGCACACAACACAGCACAGCACACCTGGCACCTACCCTGCAGGCACTGGTCTGGAGAGGGGAAAAAGGGGGGATTCAGTGGGATTTTGGGAATTTCGTGAGGTTTTCCCAGTTGGCAGCATCAAATCCCGCCAACTCCACTCCATTCCCAAATCCAACAGCAGCTCTGAGACCCCACAGCAGCAGGGAGGGAGACAGGCCAAAGGTGGGTAGGCAAACCCCAAACTTGATGGGATCTCCCAAAAAAAACCGAACTCAATGGGGATCCCCCCCAAAAACCCCAAACTCAATGGGAATTCTCCCAAAAAAACCAAACTCAATGGGAATTCTCCCAAAAACCCTAAACATAATGGGATTTCCCCCAAAAACCTCAGACTGGGTAGGATCCCCCCTTAAAAACCCCAAACTCAGTGGGATTCCTCTAAAAACCCCAAATTTGATGGGATTCCCCCCAAAAACCTCAAACCCAATGGGAACCCCCCCAAAACCTCCAACTCAATGGGGATCCACCCCAGACACCCCAAACTCGATGGGATTTCCCCCAAAAATGAGGAGAAGGAGGAGGAGGAGGAGGAGAAGGAGAAGGAGAAGGAGAAGAAGGAGAAGGAGAAGAAGGAGAAGGAGAAGGAGGAGAAAGAGGAGGAGGAGAACGAGGAGGATGAGAGCAGGATGAGGACAACGAGGAGGACGAGGAGGAAAACAAGGATGAGGAGGAGGAAGGTGAGGACGACAAGGAGGAAGAAGAGGATGGGGATGTGCTGAGATCTCCCGAGGGTTCTGGGGTCGGGAGGTGCCCCGCACGTACTTGAAGTTGACGTTGGCGCAGACCAGGAGGTCGCTGAGCAGGAACACCTTCCTCTCCTTGGACTTGAGCAGCTGCCCGCGGTCCCCGTACACCGTCTCGGTCAGCGTCTCGCACAGCAGCAGCTGCCGCTGCCCCGAGCTCAGCAGCTGCAGGACAACCCCCAGATGGTGACTCCAGGCTGGAGATGCCACCCCGGAGTGGCCAATCCCACCACGGAGTCGGAATCGTCAATTCCCAGCATTGACAAAAAAATAAAGCGGCTCCAAGAGGTCCCCAGCTTCCCGCAGAACCTCCCACAACCTCCTCCAGAACCTCACGGAAAACATCTCCAGAACCTCTGAAAAACTTTCTCAAGAACGTCTCTAAACCTTCTCCACCACTCCCCAGAAGGTCTCCAGAAGGTCCCCAACCTTCTCTAGAACCTCCCAAAACCTTCTCCAAAAGCTCCCAAAACCTTCTCCAAAAGCTCCCATAACGTTCTCCAAAAGTTCCCAAAACGTTCTCCAAAAGCTCCCCATCTCCTCCAGAATCTCCCCAATCCTTCTCCATATCCTCCCAAAAACCTTCTCCAGATCCTCCCAAAAACCTCCTCCAAAAGCTCCCAAACCTCCTTCAGAACCTCCCAGAAACCTTCTCCAGAACCTGAAGACTCCACACATGGAGTGGGAGCTCCAAATCCAAACCCAGCAGATCCTCGGGGAGGAATTCCCAAATTCCACCCTCAAGGCTTGGTTTGGATCAAGATCCTCTGGGAGCAAACAGGGATCCTGCTTCCCAAAAAAACCCAGTGTGGGCAGGGAGCCACAAATCCCACCCAGCAGCTCCAAACCCTGCTGAGGATCAGGATGAGGAGGAGGAGGAAGAAGATGAGGAGGAGGAGGAGGAGGAGGAGGAAGAGGAGGAAGAGGAGGAGGAAGAGGAGGAAGAGGAGGAGGAAGAGGAGGAAGATGAGGAGGAAGAGGAGGAGGAGGAGGAGGAAGAAAAAGAAGATGAGGAAGATGAGGTGAGGACAAGGAGGACGAGGAGAATGAGGACGAGGAGGAGGAGGAGGAAGATGAGGAGGAAGAGGAGGAGGAGGAAGAGGAGGAGGAAGAGGAGGAGGAGGAGGAAGATAAAGAAGATGAGGAAGATGAGGTGAGGACAAGGAGAACGAGGAAAATGAGGACGAGGAGGACGAGGATGTGGGTGAGGAGGAGGATGAGGAGGATGAAGAAAAGGAGGATGAGGGAAATGAGGTGAGGACAAGGAGGACGAGGACCATAAGGCTGAGGATGAAGACGAGCCGGAGGATGAGGATGAGGATGAAGGTGATGAGGAGCCCCCACCTTGTTGAAGCTGCTGCGGTCGCTGATGCTCTTGCTGAGCTGCTGCATCTCGGCCACCTGGTCGGCCAAGCGCTTCTGCTCGTTGAGCTTCTCGGCCAGCGTCTCCAGCTCGGTCAGCGCCAGCTGCAGCGACAGGCGGTCGGCGTGGCCACGCGGGGTGTTCTTCAGCATGTCCTGGGACACGGAAACACCGGGAATGGCCCTGAGGAACCACCACGGCAACGCTTACGGAGCCTCCCACACCGAGGTCTGGAGGATGATCCTTGGGTGGATCCAAAAAATCCAAGCAGGGCGCCCACTCCAAAGTGTGTCTCTGTCATGCAGCCTCCAAAAGGTGCTTCTCCAGAACCTCCCAAAAACCTTCTCCAGAACCTCCTCAAAACCTTCTCCAGAACCTCCTCAGTCCTTGTCCAGAACCTCCTCAAAACCTTCTCTGGAGCCTCCCCAGTCCTTGTCCAGAACCTCCAAAAACCTTCTCCAGAACCTCCCAAAAACCTTCTCCAGAACCTCTTCAAACCTTCTCCAGAGCCTCCTCAAAACCTTTTCTAGAATCTCTGCAACCTTGCCCAAAACCTCTCCGAAACCTTCTCCAGAACCTCTCCGAAACCTCCTCCAAAAGCTCCCCAAAACCTTTTCCAGAACCTCCAAAAACCTTCTCCAAGAGCTCCCCAAAATCTTCTCCTAAAGTTCCCCAAGACCTTCTCCAGAGCCTCCCCAACCAAAGTCCTCCAGAACCTCCCTTCTCTCACTGGCCGAAAGATGGACTGAGGGAATTGGGAGCACTTTGGGCACCTCCAAATTCAAAGCTTAGGAGATGATCCTTGGGATGGATCCAAAAATAAAAAAAAATCAAAAAAATCCACAAAAACTGGCATTGTCCTGCAGCACCCAAACACCTGCATCTCCAGAACCTCCCTGAAACCTTCTCCAAAAGCTCCCTGATGTCCTCCAGAACCTCCCTGATGTCCTCCAGAACCTCTCCCTCGTCTCACCTGCAGGAGCAGGATGAACTGAGGGAACCTCTGGATGGGCTTCACCATCAGCCCGTAGAGCGTGACACGGTCGGCGCTGGCCATCTGCCGCTTCTGCCGGGGGAAAATGCCACAAAAACGGGTGTTTTTTGGGAAAATGCCATAAAAAGGGGATTTTTGGGAAAAGCGGAGCCGCGGAGGGGCGGCGCTGACCTTGAGGAAGTCCAGGAAGGCAGGTTTGGTCAGACAGGCCTTCTTGATCAGGGACATGGCCGTGGTGAAGTTGTTGACGTAGTCGCTGTAGACGTCCAGCACCATGGACTTGGAGAACTGGGAGAGGATGGGAGAGCGGGAATGGCGTGGGGCTTCCCAAAAATGGCATGGGGCTTCCCAAAAAAAAGGGTGGGGCTTCCCAAAAAACAGGGTGGGCAAGCTGCTGGGGCTGTCCCACCACTCCAATCCTCCACCCATCCCTGGTGGGATCCCAAGGGGTGTTTGGGGCTGATTCCTGATTTTTCTTCCTACTGAGGTCTCAAGTCCGGCACCATGGACTTGGAGAACTGGGAAAGGAAGGGAGAGTGGGAATGGTGTGGGGCTTCCCAAAAAATGGGAATTTGTGGAATGCTGGGGGTGTGGCATCACTCCGATCCTTCACCCATTCCTGGTCGGATTCCAAGAAAAGTTTGGTGGAGATTCCCAGTTTTTTATCCTACCAAGGCCATGAGTCAAGCACCATCGACTTGGGAGAATAGGGAGAGGACAGGACACTGGGAATGAGGTGGGGATTCCCAAAAAACGGGCTGGGCAAAGCGTGGGGTGCTGGGGGCATCCCAATTTGGGCTCCATCACTCCACTCATCCCTGGTGGGATCCCAAGGGATTTTGGGGGTGATTCCTGACTGATGAGATCCCAGGGGGGTTTTGGGGGCAATTACTGATCTCTAATGGGATCCCTGGGGAGGTCTGGGGGTGATTCCCAGCCTCTGATCCCAGGGGGGTTTTGGGGGAAATTCCCAATCTTTGGGGAGGATTGGGGATGATTCCCAATCCCTGATCCCAGGGAGATTTTGGGGGCAATTCCCGGTTTTTGATAGGACCCCAGCGGGATTTGGGGCCATTCCTGGCTTTTGCTGGGATCCCAGGGGAATTCTGGGACTACTCCTGGCTTTTTATGAGATCCCAAAGGAGGCTGTGGGGAGATTCCCAATCTCTGATCCCAGCAGGATTTGGGGCCATTCCTGGCTTTTGCTGGGATCCCAGCAGGATTTGGGGCCATTCCTGGCTTTTGCTGGGATCCCAGGGGAATTTTGGGGCTGTTGCTGGATTTTTATGAGATCCCAGAGGAGGTTTGGGGGTGATTCCCAATCTCTGATCTCAGGCGGATTTTGGAGGCCATTCCTGGTTTTTGCTGGGATCCCAAAGGTATTTGGAGCCATTCCCAGTCTTTGCCAGGACCCCAGCAGGGACTGGGGCCATTCCTGGATTTTGCTGGGACCCAAACAGGATTTGGGGCAATTCCTGGGTTCTGCTGGGACCCCAGGGGTATTTGGGGCCATTCCCTGAGTTTGCTGAGACCCCAGTGGGATTTGGGGCCATTCCTGGTTTCTGCTGGGATCCGAACAGAATCTGGGGCCATTCCTGGTGTTTGCTGGGACCCCAGCAGGGACTGGGGCCATTCCTGGTTTTTGCTGGGATCCCAGAGGTATTTGGGGCCATTCCCTGTTTGCTGGTACCCCAGCAGGATCTGGGGCTATTCCCAATTTTTTGCTGGGACCTGAGAGGGATTTGGGGCCATTCCCAGTCTTTGCCGGGACCCCAGCAGGATTTGGGGCCATTCCCAGTTTTTGCTGGGACCCCAGTGGGATTTGGGGCCATTCCCAGTCTTTGCCGGGACCCCGGCAGGATCTGGGGCCATTCCCAGTTTTTTGCTGTGATCCCAGTGGGATTTGGGGCCGTTGTTCCCATTTCCCCGCACCGAGGCCACGAAGAGGTCCCCGATCTTCTCGTTGGAGTCCCACTCGGCCACGCGCGAGGCCAGGGCGATCTGGAACATGGAGTGGCACTGCAGGATCTCCTTCAGCCGGAAGAACACCAGCTGGCACTTGCGGGCGCTCAGCACCTTGGGCTCCATCTCCAGCAGCGGGTTCCGGTAATCCTGCGGGAATTGCGGCGCTGGGATCGCGGGAGCCGCGCCGGGGGATCCCCGTCCCACCCCGGCCGGGCCCCCACCTGCAGGATGCGCTTCAGGGAGTCCACGTAGCTGCGCTCGCTCTGCACGATGGAGCCCAGGATGTGCCGCCGGAGCACCTGCGGGGCACCACAACGGCTCCTGATCCCAAAATCCCCAATCCCGGAAGAGGGGAAAGGCAGGAACAGCCCTGATCCCAAAATCCCCAATCCCAGAATTGGGGAAAGGCAGGAACAGCCCTGATCCCAAAATCCCCAATCCCAGAATTGGGGAAAGGCAGGAACAGCCCTGATCCCAAAATCCCCAATCCCGGAAGAGGGGAAAGGCAGGAACAGCCCTGATCCCAAAATCCCCAATCCCGGAATAGGGGAAAGGCAGGAACAGCCCTGATCCCACAGTCCCAAATCCCAGGACTGGGGAAATGCAGGCACAGCCCTGATCCCAAAATCCCAAATCCTGATATAGTGGGAAAGGCAGGCACAGACCTGATCCCAAAATCCTCAGTCCTGGGACTGCGGAAATGCAAGAACAGCCCTGATCTGACAATTCCCAATCCTGGGATCAGGGAAATGCAGGAACAGCCATAATCCCAAAATCCTCAATCCTGGGATTGGGGAAAGGCAGGAACAGCCATAATCTCAAAATCCCCAATCCTGGAATAGGGGAAATGCAGGAACAGCCATAATCCCAAAATCCCAAATCCCAGGACCAGAGAAATGCAGGCACAGCCCTGATCCCCAAATCCCAGAAGAGGGGAAAGGCAGGCCCAGCCTGTGGGGCTCAGCCGTGATCCCCCAGCCCCAAATCCCAGGAAAAGGGAACCAGCCCCAGCCCTGCGGAAGCGCTGACTCAGCAGCACCGCTTCTGCTGACTCGGCATTTCCCTGTTGCTCAATCACGGGGCCCAGGGGACGCTGGGACCCCCCCAGATCCTGGGAAAGCCCCCCTGCCCCAATCCCGGGAAAGCCCCAGTCCTCAGAGATTCCGGGAAAGCCCTGATCCCAATCCTAGGAAAGCCCTGATCCCAGGTCCCAGGAAAGCCCTGATCTCAATCTCAGGAAAGCCCAGATCCCGGTAAATCCCCAATCCCAGATCCCAGGAAATACCCAATCCCAGGAAAGCCCTGATCCCAATCCCAGGGAAGCCCTGATCCCAATCCCAAGGAAGCTCCGATCCCAGGAAAGCCCTGATCCCAGGAAAGTTGTGATCCCAATCCCAGGAAAGCCCTGATCCCAGATCCTGGGAAAGCCCTGATCCCAGCAGATCCCAGGAAAGCCCCAAACCCAGATCCTGGGAAAGCCATGATCCCAATCCCAGGAAAGCCCAAATCCCAGGAAAGCCCCAGTCCCAGGAAAGCCCCGATCCCAGATCCCAGGAAAGCCCCAATCCCAGGCAAGCCCCGATCCCAGGAAAGCCGTGATCCCAGTCCCGGGAAAGCCCCGATCCCGGGAAAGCCCCCGATCCCAGGCAAGCCCCGATCCCGGGAAAGCCCCGATCCCAATCCCAGGCAAGCCCCGATCCCGGTCCCAGGCAAGCCCCAATCCTGGGAAAGCCCCCAATCCCAGGAAAGCCCCAATCCCAGGCAAGCCCCGATCCCGATCCCAGGCAAGCCCCGATGCCGGGCAGGCCCCGGCCGCGGGCGATCCCGGACCTGCTGCGGGCTCAGCCCCTCGGGCGCGGGGCCCAGCTCGGGCGGGGGGTGCCTCATGTCGGACACGGTGACCTCCAGGAACCCGGTGTCCTCCTCCTCCGAGTCCCCTGCGGCACGGGAACACCAAAAACCCCAAACTGACCCAAACTGACCCAAACTGAGCCTTCCGGGGCCGGAGGCGCAGCCCCGCTCCTCCCGGTATTCCCGGTATCCCAGAGCGGTCACCCGACACCGGGATGAGCCGGGCAGGAGCGGGGATGGGACCGGGAGGGGACAGGGAGGGTCCCCATCCCAAAAATCCGCCCTGGAACAGCGGGAGCAGCGCCTCGTCCTCACTCCAAGACAGCGGGAAACGGGAAAAGGAGCCGGGAAAAGTGGGAGGTTCCGGAATGGGGACCAGGACAGCGCCACGGGGAGGGGACAGGGAGGGTCCCCATCCCAAAAATCCACCCGGGAACAGCGGGAACCGTGCCTCGTCCTCACTCCGAGACACCAGGAAACGGGAAAAGGAGCCGGGAGAAGGAGCCGGGAGCGCAGGAAAAGCGGGAGGCGCCGGAGCGGGCGGCCCTTACCCGAGGCCGAAGCAGCCGAGGAGGAGGAGAGAGAGCGAGCCAAGGAAAGCTCGGGATGAGCCAAAGAAAACGTGGGATGGGAGCGCGGCCGTCGCCTCCACATGGCCCCGGCCCCATCCCGGGCCAGAAATCCCGGGAAGGGGAAGGGCTGGGGGGAGAGAAGGAGGAAGGGAAGGGAGGAAGGGAGGGAAGGGCTGCGGGGACCTTTTTCCTTCCCTAATTTCGGCTCCTCCTCCCCGGGGATGCTCTCCCGGCACTGCCGCGCCCCAAAGCCGCGCTGGCCATGCGGGAACGGCGGGACCGATCCCATGGGAACGGCGGGAACGGCAGGACCGATCCCATGGGAACGGCGGGAACGGCGGGAACGATCCCATGGGAACAGCGGGAACGATCCCATGGGAATGGCAGGAACAGCGGAAACGGCGGGACCGATCCCATGGGAAGGTGCGGGAACGGCAGGACACACACAACCGATCCCACCCCATGGGAAGCTGCAGGAAAGCCGGGAACACACAGCCAATCCCATGGAAATGCTCTGGGAATGCGGGGAACACACAGCCGATCCCACGGGAATGCCGGGACACACACATGTCCCATAGGGATGGTCTGGGAATGCCAGGAACACTCAGCGAATGCCATGGGAGCGCCGGGAACACACAGAGCTCATCCCATGGAAAGCTGCAGAAATGCTGGGAACACGCACAGCCGATCCCATGGGAATGCTCTGGGAATGCTGGGAACCACAGCCGATCCCATGGGAACGCTGGGAACACGCACAGCCGATCCCATGGGAATGCTGGGAGCACGCACAGCCGATCCCATGGGAATGCTCTGGGAATGCCGGGAACACACAGCAGATCCCATGGAAAGCTTCAGAAATGCCGGGAACACGCACAGCCGATCCCATGGGAATGCTGGGAATACACGCAGCTGATCCCATGGGAATGCTCTGGGAATACACGCAGCCGATGCCATGGGAATGCTCTGGGAATGCTGGGGACACACGCGGCCGATCCCCCGGGAAGCTCCAGGCGCTGGGATCCAGCGGGATCGATCCTACCTCCCTCCCCTGGATCCTACCTGCCCCGGGCTGCTCCAGGGAAACCCGGGAGCTCCGGCGGGAGCGCGGCGGCTTCTCCGCCTCGGCCGCGCTCCTCCTGCGCTCCCCGTCCCCTGCGGGACAGGGAAAGGCCCCGGGAATTGGGAATTCAGGGGAAAACCCACAGGGAAAACCCCAGGACAGCCCCGGTGCTGCTGGGGGGGAGCGGCTGTTTGATCCCAAAAACGGGAGGAGAGAATTGGAGTTTGCAAGGAGTGGGAAGAGCCCAAGGAAAGCTTCAAATGTAGGGAATAATCCAGGAAAATGGGAAAGGGGAGCAGGATGGGGATTCCCTAAAAACCGCCCTCTCCAAGGGCTTTGCTGGGCTGTGGGGTTTGGGTTTCCTGCTCCCCATTCCCTACGGGACAGGGAAGGGTCAGGAAAACCCCCCCAGAAACTGGGAATTTAGGGAAAAATCCAAGGGAAACCCCCTGGGAACTGGGATTTAGGGAAAAGTCCTTAGGGAAACTCCCTGGGAATTGGGAGATCAGGAGAAAAATCCAGGGGGAAAAACCCGAGAAAATACCCTGAGGAATTGGGAATTCAGGGGAAAATCCTGAAGGAAAAATCCAGTGAAAACCTCCTGGGAATTGGGAATTCAGGGAAAGAAATCCTGAAGGAAAAATCCATGGGGAATCTCTGGAAATTGGGAATTCAGGGGGGGAAATCCTCAACGAAAAATCCACAGGAAAGCCCCTGGGAATTGGGAATTCAGCAAAAGAAATCCTGAGGGAAAAATCCAAGAAAAACCCCTGAGGAAGTGGGAATTCAGGGAAAAAAATACTGAAAGAAAAATCCATGGGAAAGCTCCTGGGAATTGGGAATCTGGGGGGAAAATCCTAAGGGAAAAACCCAAGAAAAAACCCCAAGGAATTGGGAATTCAGGAAAATAATTCTTAAGGAAAAATCCACAGGAAAGGCCCTGGGAATTGGGAATTCAGGGGGAAAATCTTGAAAGAAAATCCATGGGAAACCCTGTGGGAATTGGGAATTCAGGGAAAGAAATCCTGGAGGGAGAAAATCCTGAAGGAAAAACACAAGGACGGGCTGGGTGCTGCCAGTTTATCCCTGAAGGATAAAAGGAGGGAGCTGGAGCCTGCAGAGATCCCAGGAAGCTCCAGAGCCATGGAATGAGGCGGGAGAAGGGGAAGGAGGTTCTGGCGGGATGGGGTTCCTGCTTCCATGGGGATGGGATCCCCAGGATTCCAGAGGAATGGGATTCCTGGGGTTCTCTGGGGATGGCATCTCCTGGTTCTGTGGGGATGGGATCCCCAGGATTCCAGAGGGATGGGATCCCCAGTTCCAGAGGAATGGGGTTCCTGGGTTTCTGTAGGGATGGGATCCCTGGGGTTCTCTGGGGATGGGATCCCCTGGTTCTGGAGGGATGGGATTCCCTGGGGATTGGGTTTCCAGAGGTTCCCTGGGGATGGGGTCCCCTGGTTCCAGAGGGATGGGATTCCTGGGGTTCTGTAGGGATGGGATCCCCAGTTCCCTGGGAATGGGATCCGCTGGTTCTGGAGGGATGGGATTCCCTGGGGATGGGGTCTCGGAGGTTCCCTGGGGATGGGGTTCCCAGTTCCAGAGGGATGGGATTCCTTGGGGATGGGATCCCTGGTTCCATAGAGATGGGATTCCTGCGGTCCATAAGGATGGGACCCCCTGGTTCCAGAGGGATGGGATTCCCTGGGGATTGGGTTCCCTGGGGGTGGGATCCGGGGTTCCCTGTGGATGGGTTCCCCTGGGGATCTTGGATTCCCTGTGGATGGGATCTGGGGTTCCCTGGAGATGGGATCTGGGGTTCCCTGGAGATGGGATCTGGGGTTCCCTGTGGATGGGTTTCCCTGTGGATGGGTTTCCCGGGGGCTGGGATCCAGGGTTCCCTGGGGATGGGTGGGTTCCCTGTGGATGGGGTTCCCTGGGGATTGAGTTCCCTGGGGATGGGATCTGTGGTTCCCTGTGGATGGGGTTCCCTGTGGATGGGTTTCCCTGGGGCCGGGTTCCCGGTGCCTCACCTGCGCCGTCGCGGCGCTGCAGGAAGGTGACCCTGCGCAGCACCGCCATGCGCGTGCGCTCCAGCCCGTCCTTGGTGCCGCTGCGCGCCGCCCGCATCAGCTGCGACACCTGCAACGGGAACGGGAGCCGGGATCGCTGCGGGGAGCAGCCCAGGGATCACTGCAGGGATCACTGCGGGGATCACTGCAGGAATCAGCCCAGGGATCAGCTCAGGGATCAGCTCAGGGATCAGCTCAGGGATCATCACAGGGATCACTGCGGGGATCAGCTTAGGAATCATCATAGGAATCATCATGGGATCACTGCAGGGATCAGCTCAGGGATCGCAGGGATCATCACTGGGATCACAGGGAGCACCAGGATCACAGGGATCAGTGGGATCATCATTGGGATTGCAGGGATCAGCACAGGGATCATCAGGATCATCACAGGGATCGCAGGGATCACCAAGATCACCACAGGGATCAGCGGGATCATCACTGGGATCAGCAGGGTTCACCAGAATCATCACCGAGATCACTGGGACTGCAGGGATCACTGCAGGGATCTCAGGGATCAACAGGATCACCGGGATCATCACTGGGATTACAGGCGTCACCAGGATCTCAGGGATCACAAGGATCAATGGGATCATCACAGGGATCAGCGGGATCACAGGGATCATCACTGGGATTGCAGGGATCCCAAGGACCACAGGGGTCACTGGGATCCCAGGGATCACAGGGATCAGCGGGATGATCACTGGGATCACAGGGATCATCACAGGGATCACCAGGATCATCACAAAGACCACAGGGATCATCAGGATAACAGGCATAGGATAGGACTGCCAGGATCACAGGGATAACAGGAATAACAGGAATAACAGGGATCAGAGGCATAACAAGGAAAACAGGAATCTGAGGGATCTGATGATCCAGATCTCAGGGATCTCAGGAGATCATCACCGGGATCACAGGGATCATCACTGGGATCAGCACAGGGACCTCAGGGATCAGGAAGGCCCAGGATCCCTCCCGGATCCAGCCCCTCAGGAAGATCCCTGGAGCACCAGTCCCAGTTTTCCCAGCCGGGAGCAGCAGGCACAGGGCCAGGGCTCCGGGATCCCCCTGGATCCCCCCGGATCCTCGGGATCCCCCATGGATCGCAGCAGCCGGAGCGGGGTCGTGCGGCGCAGCCAAGCGGGGCCGGGCAGGGAAAGGGGGATCGGCCTTTCCCACCCCAAATCCAGGGGTTTTACCCCGGATCTGAGAGCTCTGCCCCAAATCCCAGCGTTTCTAACCTAAATCCCAGTGTTGCACCCCAAATCTGACAGTTCTACACTAAATCACAACGTTGTACCTCAAACCTGACAGCTCAACCCCAAATCCCAGCAGTTCTACCCCAAATCCAAGAGTTCTACCCCAAATCCCAGCAGTTCTACCCCATGGGATGGGGTGGGAAAGGCTCAGCCCTGAGTTTCCACAATTCCCAAAATTCTCCTTCCTGAATTCCTTCCTTCCCTCCTGAATTCCTGAATTTCTTCTTGAATTCCTGAATTCCTTCCCTTGTAAATTCCTTCAGGAATTCCTTCCTGAATTCCTGAACTCATCATTTTCTTCCCAAATTCCTGAATTCTTTCCTGAATTCCTGAATTCATCATTTGCTTCCTGAATTTCTTCCTGAACTCCTTCCCAAATTCCTGAATTCTTTCCCACATTCCTGAACTCATCATTTTCTTCCTGAATTCCTGAATTCCTTCCTGAATTCCTGAACTCCTCATTTTCTTTCTGAATTTCTTCCTGAATTCCTTCCCAAATTCCTGAACTCATTATTTTCTTCCTGAATTCCTGAATTCCTTCCTGAACTCCTGAACTCATCATTTTCTTCCCAAATTCCTGAATTCTTTCCCGAATTCCTGAACTCATCATTTTCTTCCTGAACTCCTTCCTGGATCCCCGAATCCCTGAATTCCAATGTCCCGGGAAGCCCCAGGAGCCCCTGGACAGGAGCAGCACCCCAGCAGCTCCAGGCTGATTTTCTGGGATGGGAATGGGACGGGCCCAGCCTGGATCCATTCCAGGAGGGAATTTTATCCCCGCCCAGGCCGGGGGTTTGGGGAATTTCGGGATGCGGGTCGGGGTCGGTACCTTCCAATCGGATTTGTGCTTCAGCTCCTGCATTTCCTTCCCCCCAACTCTCAGAGCCAGGAGCTCCCGCTTAGTCCTGGCGCATTTTTCCTTGAGTTTATGGAGGTCTGGAGAGAGCTGAGCCCAAAGCAAAGCGGGAGAGCAGCAGAGCAGAGATCCCAGGAAGCAGCAAATGCAAAAAAACAGGAGAGATCATCCCAAAGGAGCAGGGAATGGCGGCGGCAGCCCGGAATTCCGGCTGGGAGCAGGCGGGGAGCGCAGGAGCAGCGGGGAAAGGCTCAGAAATGGGAGGAATCATCCCAAAAATCCTGAAATGCCAGCTGGGATGGAGCAGGGGGTGCAGCAGGAGCAGGGAAAGGCAGAGAGAGGCTCAAAAACAGGAGAAATGACCCCGGAATTCTGGCTGGGATGGAGCAAGGAATGCAGCAGGAGCAGGGAAAGGCTCTAAAACAGGA
Organism: Agelaius phoeniceus; assembly: GCF_051311805.1. Classification (NCBI taxonomy): domain Eukaryota; kingdom Metazoa; phylum Chordata; class Aves; order Passeriformes; family Icteridae; genus Agelaius; species Agelaius phoeniceus. The sequence goes on from NC_135288.1 coordinate 2,061,853, forward strand.
GAAATGACCCTGGAATTCTGGCTGGGATGGAGCAGGGAACGCAACAGGAGCAGGGAAAGCAGCACAGATCAGGCAACAGCATCCTGGAATTCCGGCTGGGATGGAGCAGGGAATGCAGGAACAGCAGGGAAAGGCTCAAAAATGAAAAAAATCATTCCAAAAATCCCATCTCGGAGCAAGCAGGGAGGGCAGAAGCAGGGAAAGACAGGGAGAGGATCAAAACCAGGAGGAATCATCCCAAAAATCCTGAAATTCCAGCTGGAAGCGAGCAGGGAATGCAGGAGCAGCAGAGAGAGGCTCAGAAACGGGAGAAATCATCCTGGAATTCTGACTGGGATGGAGCAGGGAATGCAGCAAAGGGAAAGGCAGGGAGAGCCCCAAAAGCCAGAGAAATCATCCCAAAAATCCCGGAATTCCAGCTGGGATGGACAGCCCCAAAAGCAGGAGGAATCATCCCAAAGCGGCAGGAACAGGCAGCAGAATCCCAAAATTCCATCTGGGATTTAGCAGGGAGTGCAGCAGGAGCAGGGAAAGGCAGGGAGAGGCTCCAGCAGGGGGAAAACTGAAAGGGGAAGAGGAAACCGGAAAGAAAATTCCAGGAAAAACGCAGCAATATCTGTGGGATGCTCTGGTGCCTCCACGCCGGAGAATTCTGGGAAAAGCCGGGATGAGGATTCCAAAAGGATGGATGAGTGTTCCAAAGGGATGGATGAGTGTTCCAAGGGATGGATGAGTGTTCCAAGGGATGGATAGATGTTCCAAAGAGATGGACGAGGGTTCCAAAGGGATGGATGAGGGTTGCAAAGGGATGGATGAAGATTCCAAAGGGATGGATGAGGATTCCAAAGGATGGATGAGGATTCCAAAGGGATGGATGAGGATTGCAAGGTGTGGATGAGGATTCCAAGGGGATGGATGAAGATTCCAAGGAATGGATGAGGATTCCAAAGGGATGGATGAAGATTCCAAGGAATGGATGAGGATTCCAAAGGGATGGATGAGGGTTCCAAAGGATGGATGAGGGTTCCCAAGGGATGGATGAGGGTTCCAAGGGAAGGATGAGGGTTCCCAAGGGAAGGATGAGGGTTCCCAAGGGAAGGATGAGGGTTCCCAAGGGATGGATGAGGGTTCCAAGGGAAGGAGGAGGATTCCAGAGGGATGGGTACCTTGGGCTGGAACGCCGCGCGCAGCTTGGCCGGCTCCGCGTCCCGCCGGGATTCCGGCCGGGATTCCTCTCCGGACTCTCCCTCGCTGTAGCTCTCGAACTCGCTGGAGCTCCAGCCCAGGTCCTGCCCCAGGCGCGTCCCCTCCCCGCGCTGCACCTCGGCGTAGATCAGCCCCGCGCCTGCCGGCAGCCGGGAATGCCCACTGCATCCCATTCCCACCATTCCCACTGCATCCCCGTTCCCACCATTCCCAGTGCATCCCCATCCCCAATGCATCCCCATTCCCACCATTCCCAGTGCATCCCCATTCCCAGTGCATCCCCGTTCCCACCATTCCCAGTGCATCCCCATCCCCAATGCATCCCCGTTCCCACCATTCCCAGTGCATCCCCATTCCCGCCATTCCCACCATTCCCAGTGCATCCCCATTCCCAGTGCATCCCCATTCCCGCCATTCCCAGTGCATCCCCATTCCCAGTGCATCCCCGTTCCCACCATTCCCAGTGCATCCCCATTCCCAATGCACCCCCATTCCCGCCCCATTCCCAGTGCACCCCCATTCCCACCCATTCCCAATGCATCCCCATTCCCGCCCCATTCCCAATGCATTCCCATTCCCAGTGCATCCCCATTCCCAATGCACCCCCATTCCCACCCATTCCCAATGCATTCCCATTCCCGCCCCATTCCCAATGCATTCCCATTCCCGCCCCATTCCCAATGCATTCCCATTCCCACTTCTTTCCCAATGCATTCCCATCCCCGCTCCATTCCCATTCCATTCCCACCCCTGCTCCATCCCTATTCCCACTTCATTCCTGCTCCACTCCCACTTCATTCCCATCCCTGCGCCATTCCCACTCCATTCTCATTCCATCCCCGCTCCACTCCTGCTCCATCCCTGCTCCATTTCCATCCCCGCTCCACTCCCATTCCATTCCCATCCCTGCTCCATCCCTGCTCCATTCCCATCCCTGCTCCACTCCCACTCCATTCCCATTCCATCCACACTCCATTCTCATTCCATTCCTGCTCCATTCCCATTCCATTCCCACTCCATTCCCATTCCGTTCCCATTCCTGCTCCGCTCCCATTCCCACTTTTCCTGCTCCATTCTCTCTCCATTCCCGCTTTTCCCTGTGCTCCCAAGCCATGGGAGTTCTGGGCTTTGACTGTTTGGAAGGGAGTTGGGATGCATGGATGGATCCAGGGGGGATTGATCCCCTGTGAGTGACAGGAATGAGAGGGACAGAGGAAGGGGAATGAGGAAGGAAGGAGAGGAAGGAGAATTTTGGGAATTGGGGAATCCTAGTGCAGAACTCCAGAATTCCCATTCTCTGGAACCCTCAGGGTCCTGCAGCCCTCTGGGAGCAGCTCCATCCCCTAGATCCCGGGATTTCCCTGGTTATTCCCTCCCACTCTCCTTCTTGACAGAAAATGGGACGGGGGCCCCTGGAAAACTGGGAAGAGGCGGCTCCCGGCTGGAAAAGCAGGAAGAGCGTTCCCGTACCGTCCTGATCCACATCCAGGCCCTCGCAGGGAACATCGTCATAGATGACCTCGTCCTCCACCTCCGGGAAGGAGAAACGCTCCCCTGGGAACACCAGGATCGGGATTGGGATCGGGATCAGCAGCCCAGGACCCCAACGAGGCACAGAAACATTCCCAAGCCCACCAGGGGTTATCCCGAGGGTTAATCCCAGGGGTTATCCTGAGGGTTAATCCCAGGGGTTATCCCAAGGGTTAATCCCAGAGGTTATCCCGAGGGTTATCCCGGGGTTATCCCAGCCTTTCCCCACCTCGACAGATGCTCTCCCTCTTCCAGGTGCGGGTCCGGATCTGGGAATCTCCTCCGGCTTCGCCATTGCTCACCTGTGCCGGGATCCTGCGGGAACATTCCAGGGAAAAAAAATCCCTCAGGATCGGGGGGAAATCCCCTGGGATTGGGGGCTCCCAAAGCTCCCGCCCGCTGCCACCCCCATTCCCACCACAGGAACAGAATAAGGAATTTTTTTTTTAAAGGAATTTCCCCCCCCCCATCTGCTCCTTGGGATCCCAGGATTTAGGGTCATCCCAGGTTTTTAGGGATGTTCTGCCAACACGCTCAGGGATGATGGAAAAGATCCCAAAATCCCAGAGTTCTCCTGTCAGAGCCCTTTGAAATGCAGGGAAGTTGGGGGAAACTGAGGCACGGCAGCAGCTGCGACATCAAACGGAGGGGACGGATCCCAAAGATCCATCATGGGACCCAAAATCCCACCAGAACTCCTGGAATTCCCACCAAAACCTCCTGAAACCCCCCAAAATCCCAGGAAACTCCCTGGAAATCCAGGAAACTCCCTGGAAATCCCACCAGAACCCCCAAAATTCCCTGGAAATCCCACTAAATGCCCCAAATCCCACCAGAACCCCCAAAATTCCCTGGAAATCCCACTAAATGCCCCAAATCCCACTCACCCTTCCTGGGTCTCCGGCTCCAGCCCTTCTGCGGGGAAGGAAAGCAAAGAGAAACAGTGTCGGCACCACGGGATGCACCGGGAATACCGGGAATGAGCAGGAATTCCACATGGGAATACCAGGGGTGAGCAGGAATTCCCCACCAGGAATGAGCAGGAATCCCATACTGGCAATGCTGGGAATTCCACACTGGGAATACTGGGAACACCATACCAGGAATAAGCAGGAATTCCACACTGGGAATGGCCAAGAATTCCATACAGGGAATTCCACACTGGGAATACCGGGAACTCCATACCAGGAATAAGCAGGAATTCCATACTGGGAATGAGGGGGAATTCCACACCAGGAATACTGGGAATTCTACACCAGGAATGAACAGGAATTCCACATGGGAATACCAGGAACTCCGTACCAGGAATAAGCAGGAATTCCGCACCAGGAATGAGCGGGAATCCCACACCAGGAATACCGGGAATTCCGCAAGGGAATACTGGGAATTCCACGCCGGGAATGAGCGGGAATTCCACACCAGGAGTGCCAGGAATGCTCCTCACCAGAGCTGGGTGGGCGCCGCCGGCGCGGGGGCGCCTGGAGAGCGACGTCAGCACCGGGATCGGCTCCGGGATCGGCTCCGGGATCAGGGCAGGGATCAGGGCAGGGATCAGGGCAGGGATCAGCTCCCGAATCCGAGTCCTCATCCTCCCCCTCCTCCTCCTCCTCCTCCTCGCTGTCCTCAAAGTCGAAGGCCTGGCCCAGCTCCTCCATCCCCGCGGGGCCGGGGGGATCCGGGGGAGATCCTGCACAGGAACGGGCATGGAAAACATGGAATGGGGCACGGGAGAGTGGGAAACAGGGATGGGGAGGGATGGGGTGGGGAAAGGGAGGGGAGGGAAAAGGGGGATGGAGGAAAAAAGGGATGGAGGAAAAAAAGGGATGGAGAAAAAAAAGGGATGGAGGAAAAAAAGGAATGGAGGAAAAAAAGGAATGGATGGATGGAAAAAAAGGGATGGAGGAAAAAAGGGATGGAGATGGGAGATGAGAAGGGAGATGGAGACGAAGAAGGGAAAATGAGGATGCAGGAGATGGAAGAGATGGAAAAAGGAAATGGAGGAAATGGAGGAAAAGGGGGTGGAGATGGAAAAGGGGATGGAGACAAAGTGGGAGGGAGAAGGGGGATGGAGGTGGAGGAAGAGGAGGAGGAGGATGAAGGGAAAGGGGAGGGAGGAGATAGAGGAGGGAGATGGAGGAAGAGGAGGGAAAAAAAAGAGATGGAGGAGGAGAATGGGGATGGAGAAAACCAGGGAAGAGGGATGGAAATGGAGGATGGAAAAGGGGATGGAGGAGGAAAAGGGAGGAAAAGGGAGGAAAAGGGGATGGAGGAGATGGAGGGGAATGGGGCAGAGATTGAGGGGGAAAAAGGGATGGAGGAAGAGGAGGAAGGAGGGGATGGAGATGGAGATGGAGGGGGCAGAGTGGATGGAGGGGGAGGAAAATGAGAAGGGGGATGGAGACAGAGGAGGGAGAAAAAAAGGGGATGGAGGGGGAGAATGGGGAGGGAAAATCCAGGGAAGGGGGATGGAAGTGGACGATGGAAAAGGGGAAGGGATGGAGGAGGGAAAGGGGGATTGGCACCATGGACTCCAGGGCAGAAGCCCCCATTTTACTGGGACCCCTTTGTGTCCCTGGCCTGTTCCGGTGCCCCTGGGCGGCCGCTCAATCAAACACTGCCCAGGAGCGGCGATCGAGGAGACCCCTCGGGGCCAGCGTCTCCCAGGAAAGCGGCTCCTTCCCATCCCATCGGCTCCTTCCCAACCCATCGGCTTCTTCCCAACCATCGGCTTCTTCCGACCCCATCGGCTTCTTCCCAACCCATCGGCTCCTTCCCAACCCATCGGATTCTTCCCAACCCATCGGCTTCTCCTGACCCCATCGGCTTCTTCCCAACCCATCGGCTCCTTCCCAACCATCGGCTTCTTCCCAACCCATCGGCTTCTCCCCAACCCATCGGCTCCTTCCCAACCCATCGGCTTCTTCCAACCCCATCGGCTTCTTCCCAACCCATCGGCTTCTTCCCAACCCATCGGCCTCTTCCCATCCCATCGGCTCCTTCCCAACCCATTGGCTTCTTTCAACCCCATCGGCTTCTTCCCATCCCATTGGCTTCTTCCCAACCCATCGGCTTCTCCCGACCCCATCGGCTCCTTCCCAACCCATCGGCTCCTTCCGACCCCATCGGCTTCTTCCGACCCCATCGGCTCCTTCCCAACCCCATCGGCTTCTTCCCAACCCATCGGCTCCTTCCCAACCCATCGGCTTCTTCCCATCCCATCAGCTTCTTCCGACCCCATCGGCTTCTTCCCAACCCATCGGCTTCTCCCAACCCATCGGCTTCTTCCCATCCCATCGGCTCCTTCCAACCCCATCGGCTCCTTCCCAACCCATCGGCTTCTTCCCATCCCATCGGCTTCTCCCGACCCCATCGGCTTCTTCCCAACCCATCGGCTCCTTCCCAACCCATCGGCTCCTTCCCAACCCATCGGCTCCTTCCCATCCCATCGGCTCCTTCCCAACCCATCGGCTCCTTCCCAACCCATCGGCTTCTTCCCACCCCATCGGCTTCTTTCAACCCCATTGGCTTCTTCCCAACCCATCGGCTCCTTCCGACCCCATCGGCTCCTTCCCAACCCATCGGCTCCTTCCCAACCCATCGGCTTCTTCCCATCCCATCGGCTTCTTCCCAACCCATCGGCTTCTTCCGACCCCATCGGCTTCTTCCCATCCCATCGGCTTCTTCCCAACCCATCGGCTTCTTCCCAACCCATCGGCTCCTTCCCAACCCATCGGCTTCTTCCCACCCCATCGGCTTCTTCCGACCCCATCGGCTTCTTCCCATCCCATCGGCTTCTTCCCAACCCATTGGCTCCTTCCCAACCCATCGGCTTCTTCCCACCCCATCGGCTTCTTCCGACCCCATCAGCTTCTTCCCAACCCATCGGCTCCTTCCCAACCCATCGGCTTCTTCCCAACCCATCGGCTCCTTCCCAACCCATCGGCTTCTTCCCAACCCATCGGCTCCTTCCAACCCCATTGGCTCCTTCCCAACCCATCGGCTCCTTCCCAACCCATCGGCTTCTCCCGACCCCAACGGCTTCTCCCGACCCCATCGGCTTCTTCCCACCCATCGGCTTCTCCCGACCCCATCGGCTTCTTCCCACCCCATCGGCTCCTTCCCAACCCATCGGCTTCTTCCCACCCCATCGGCTCCTTCCCAACCCCATCGGCTCCTTCCCAACCCATCGGCTCCTTCCGACCCCATCGGCTTCTTCCCACCCCATTGGCTCCTTCCCAACCCATCGGCTCCTTCCCATCCCATCGGCTCCTTCCGACCCCATCAGCTCCTTCCCAACCCATCGGCTTCTTCCAACCCCATCGTGCGGATTCTCGGCCGTTTGTTCCCAATTCCTCCTCTCTGCCTCCCTAAAACCTCCCAGACCAACCCACAGGGAAGCTCCTCCAGCCTCCCCCCTCTCTGGCCAGGCTGTGACACCCACAGGGAATGGAGGGAAAAGGGGAGGGAAGGGGGAGGGAGAGGGATGGGAAGGGAACGGACACTGGGAATGGAGGGAGGGAAGCAGAGAACCAGGGAACAGGGGAACAAAGAAACAGGGAAACAGGGAAAGAGGGAATCAGGGAAATAGGGAATCAGGGAAATAGGGACAGGGAGATAGGGAATCAGGGAACTAGGGAAATAGGGGAACAGGGAAACAGGGAAATAAATAGGGAATCAGGGAAACAGGGAAATAAATAGGGAATCAGGGAAACAGGGAACTAGGGAAGTAGGAGAACAGGGAAATAGGGGAACAGGGAACAGGGAAAGAGGGAATCAGTGAAATAGGGACAGGGAAATAAATAGGGAATCAGGGAACCAGGGAAAGAGGGAATCAGGGAAATAGGGAAACGGGGAATCAGGGAAATAGGGGAACAGGGAAATAGGGAACCAAGGAAAGAGGGAATCAGGGAAATAGGGATAGGGAAATAGGGAATCAGGGAACAGGGAAATGGGGATCAGGCAACCACAGAAACAGGGACAGGGAAATGGGAATCAGGGAAATAGGGAATCAGGGAGGCAGGGAAATAGGGAACAGGGAATCAGGGAACCAGGGACAGAGAACAGGACCAGCAGCCCCCAGGATCCAAGATCCCTCTGTGTTTTCCCAACCCTGAGAGGCTCCAGCTGGGATATCAGGGATACCCTGGGTGCTGCTCCCTCCTTCCCACCCCAGGGCTGGTGCCTCAAAATTCCCAAAATCCCCAAAAATCCCAAACTGCGGAAGCCGAGGCTGACAGTACCTACTGCAGGCGGGGGGGGCGAGGCCATGGCGGGGGGGGCTCAGCTGCTCCAGGGGCGTTCCTGTGGAAAACAGGGAAAAAGGGTTGGGAAAGGGGGAAAAAAAGGGTTGGGAAAAGGGTTGGGAAAAGGGGAAAAAGGGTTGGGAAAAGGGAGAAAAGGGCTGGGAAAAAGGGTTGGGAAAGGGGGAAAAAGGGTTGGGAAAGGGGGGAAAAAAGGGTTGGGAAAAGGGAGAAAAGGTTGGGAAAAGGGAGAAAAGGGCTGGGAAAAAGGGTTGGGAAAGGGGGAAAAAGGGTTGGGAAAAAGGGTTGGGAAAAATGGTTGGGAAAGGGGGAAAAGGGTTGGGAAAAGGGTTGGGAAAGGGGGAAAAGGGTTTGGAAAGGGGGAAAAGGGTTGGGAAAGGGGGGAAAAAAGGGTTGGGAAAAGGGAGAAAAGGGCTGGGAAAAAGGGTTGGGAAAGGGGGGAAAAGGGTTGGGAAAAAGGGTTGGGAAAAATGGTTGGGAAAGGGGGAAAAGGGTTGGGAAAAAGGGTTGGGAAAAAGGGTTGGGAAAGGGGAAAAGGGTTGGGAAAGGGGGAAAAGGGTTTGGAAAGGGGGAAAAAGAGTTGGGAAAGGGGGGAAAAGGGTTGGAAAAGGATTGGGAAAGAGGGAAAAGGGTTGGGTAAGAGGAGAAGGGTTGGAAAAGGGGGAAAGGGGGAAAAAGGTTGGGAAAGGGGGAAAGGGGGAAAAAGGGTTGGGAAAGGGGGATCAGCCCCAATCCCAGCCCTGGAAAGGACCAGGAGGCTCCTGCAGGATGGATCCAACTCAGGCTCCAGCTGGGACAGGGAGCTGGGAACGGCTCAGGGAGAATTTATCCCGGGAATTGTGGATGCTGCTCCCAGGGAAGGGCGGGAAGTGGCAGAATCCGTGTGGGATCGATGCAGGGATCGATGGAGCATCCGCCCCGAAAGCCGAGAGCGCCCGGAGGGCACCGGGAAGGGCAGCAAGGTCGGAGCCTTGGGATGGTCCCAAGGGATGATCCCGGGAAAGGTTGGGATCTTCCCTCCTGGAATTCTTTTCCTGTAGTGGGAACCTCTCCTGGGTCACCCAACCTGGGAATTTTCCCTCCGGATGCGACGCCAAGCGAGCCAGAAATCCAGGAGAGGAATCCACCGGAAAAAAGGGAGATCAATCCACAAAAACTGGGAGAAGAATCCCCCAAAAAAACCCAGATGAATCCAGAAAAAAAACAGGAGATCAATCCACAAAAAAAAAAAAAAAAAGGGAGAAGAATTTCCAAAATCCCAGGAGAAGAATGCCCAAAAAACCAGGAGAAGAATGCCCAAAAACTGGGAGGAAAAATCCCAAAAAAGCCAGATGAACCCACAAAAACTGAGGAGATCAATCCCCAAAAACCAGGAGATGAATCCACAAAAAACCAGGAGATGAATCCCCAAAAACCAGGAGATGAACCCACAAAAACTGAGGAGATCAATCCCCAAAAACCAGGAGATGAATCCACAAAAAAATGGGAGATGAATCCCCAAAAACCAGGACAAGAATTTCCAAAATCCCAGGAGAAGAATCCAGAAAAACCAGGGGAAGAATCCCCAAAACCCCAGGGAAGTTCCGGAGCCGGAGGTTCCTGGGACACCGAGAATTCCCAGTTTCTGCAGCTCCAGAAAAAGCCTCAAAGTTGGGAATCCTCAGGAAAAACAACCCCGGGATTGGGATCAGGATTGGGATCCAGCCCCTTCCCGCTCCGGGTCCCTCTCCCAGCGGGAATCGCGGCCCATCCCAAATTTATCCAGGGAAAAGGTCACTCCCGTTTGGAGCGCTGAGCTCAGCCCAGCCCAGCCTGGATTTATCCCAGGCCTCCAAAATAATCCTGGGATTGGGATGGATCCAAGGGAAAAAGGGATTTTTCCCAGAGTGTTCTGCACAGTCAGGAGTGGGAACATCCCGGGAGCAAAACGGATCCCATGGGATGAGGAAAAATGGGATCTGTGGGAATGCACAGGGAGAGGAAGAGTGGGAAGCGGGAAAATCCAGGGATTCCCAGGAGCTGCTGGGGATCCATGGAAATGAAGTAGGAGAGGAAAACTGGGAAGCGGGAGTGCATGGAAATACATTGGGAGAGGAAAATGAGGATTCGGGATAACCCAGGGATGTGGGGATGGGGAATCATCCCTGGGCATGTGGAGTTTTGGGAGCTGCAAGGGATCCATGGAAATGAATCAGGAGAGGAAAAATGGGAAGTGGGATCCATGGGAATGAAGTGGGGCAGGAAAAGGGGGATGCAGGAGAACCCAAGGATGCTGGGATGGGAAATCCCTGGGAATGGAGATTCCCAAGGAGGCCCCAGCCCCGGGAGCAGCGGGATCCAAACCCGGCCCGGCCTGGCCTCTCCCATCCCGGGGTATTTTTATCCTGGGATATTTTTATCCCTGGCACCAGAGCTGCTGCCTGGGGGAGACACTGAGGGATCCACCCTGGGATCATCCAGGGACCATCCCAGGGATCCAGATCCATCCCAGGGATCCAGATCCATCCCAGGGATCCAGATCCATCCCAGGATCATCCAGGGACCATCCCGGGGATCCAGATCCATCCCATGGATCCAAATCCATCCTGGGATCATCCAGGGACCATCCCAGGGATCCAGATCCATCCCAGGGATCATCCCAGGGATCCAAATCCATCCCAGGATCATCCAGGGACCATCCCGGGGATCCAGATCCATCCTGGGATCATCCAGGGACCATCCCAGGGATCCAGATCCATCCCAAGGATCCAGATCCATCTCAGGATCATCCAGGGACCATCCCACGGATCCAGATCCATCCCGGGATCATCCAGGGATCATCCCAGGGATCCAGATCCATCCCGGGATCATCCCATGGATCCAAATCCATCCCAGGGATCCAGATCCATCCTGGGATCATCCCATGGATCCAGATCCATCCCAGGGATCCAGATCCATCCCAGGACCATCCCACGGATCCAGATCCATCTGGGATCATCCCACAGATCCAGATCCATCCCAGGATCATCCAGGGACCATCCCATGGATCCAGATCCATCTGGGATCATCCCATGGATCCAAATCCATCCCAGGATCATCCAGGGACCATCCCAGGGATCCAAATCCATCCTGGGATCATCCCATGGATCCAGATCCATCCCAGGGACCATCCCAGGGATCCAGATCCATCTGGGATCATCCTGAGCCCTTCCCATGGATCTGGATCCACCCTGGGATCCTCTCAGGGATCCAGATCCATCCCAGGATCATCCAGGGACCATCCCAGGGATCCAGATCCATCCCAGGGATCATCCCAAGGGTCTGGATCCATCTCAGGATCATCCTGAGCCCTTCCCGTGGATCTGGATCCACCCTGGGATCCTCTCAGGGATCCAGATCCATCCCAGGATCATCCCATGGATCTGGATTGATCCCGCTTGGGTTGGATCAGGGATTGGGAACACTGGGGGGAAATCCGGGATCCATCCCAGCAGGAAATTCGGGATCCATCCCAGTGGGATTTGCCGGGAATCGGCCCCACCCTGCTGCTGATCCCAGGAATAAATAACCAGGAATGAATAACTAGGAATAAATAATCATCTTCCCTAAAATCCCCTTTATCTTCCCCAAATTCCCCTTCATTTGGCCCCAAAAATTCCCTTTATTTTCCCCCCAAATTCCTTTTATTTACCAAAAAAAATTCCTTCCATTTGTCCCAAAATCCCCTTTATTTGTCCCAAAATCCCCTTTATTTGTCCCAAAATTCCCTTTGTTTTTGTTACCGACGGGAATTCCCCTTCCCGGCTTTTTGGGAGTTTTAAATCCAATCCTTCGAGAAAATCTGGGAATTTTCGAGCGGGAATAACGGCAGGAAGGGCTGGGACAGTGGGGAGGGGAGAGCTCATCCCAATGGGAAAACCTCTGGATATCGGGATTTGGGGGTGGGAATGGGGACTTCCAGGTGGATCCGTGGATTTCCAGGTGGATCCATGGATTTGGGGTGGGAATGGGGATTTCTGGGTGGATCCAGGGATTTGGGGGTGGATCCAGGGATTTATGGGTGGGAATGGGGACTTCCAGGTGGATCCAGGGATTTAGGGCTGGGTCCAGGGATTTGGGGCTGGATCCAGGGATCTGCAGGCAGATCCAGGGATTCTGGGATGGATCCAGGGATTTGGGGCTGGATCCAAGGATTTGCGGCTGGATCCAGGGATTTGGGCGGGATCCAGGGATCTGGGGCTGGATCCAAGGATTTGGGGCTGGGTCCAGGGATATGCAGCCAGATCCAGGGATTCTGGGATGGATCCAGGGATTTGGGGCTGGATTCAGGGACATGGGGCTGGATCCAGGGATTTGGGGCTGGATTCAGGGACATGGGGCTGGATCCAGGGATTTGGGGCTGGATCCAGGGATCTGGGGTGGGGTCCAAGGATTTGGGGCTGGATCCAGGGATTTAGGGTGGACCCAGGGATCTGGGGCTGGATCCAGGGATTTGGGGCTGGATCCAGGGATTTAGGGTGGACCCAGGGATCTGGGGCTGGATCCAGCGATTTGGGGCTGGATCCAGGGATTTGGGGCTGGATCCCAGGATCTGGTGCTGGATCCAGGGATTTGGGATGGGATCCAAGGATTTGGGGCTGGATCCAGGGATCTGGGGCTGGATCCAGGGATTTGGGGCTGGATCCCGGGATCTGAGGATGGACCCAGGGATCTGGGGCTGGATCCAGGGATTTGGGGTGGATCCAGGGATCTGGGGCTGGATTCAGGGACATGGGGCTGGATCCAGGCATTTGGGGCTGGATCCCGGGATTTGGGGCTGGATCCCGGGATTTGGGGCTGGATCCAGGGATCTGGGGTGGGGTCCAAGGATTTGGGGCTGGATCCCGGGATTTGGGGCTGGATCCCGGGATCTGGGCTGGGTTTTTGGGAAGCAGGCCCGGCAGGAAAAGCGGGGCTGGCTGGGGCAGCCGGGAGGATCCCTGGCAGCTCGGGCTGGGCTGGGAGCGCGGGCGGATCCCGGGATTGGGGGGCCGGGAATGCGCTGACCTGGGCAGGCCGCGGCCGCCGCTCGGTGTCCGCATGGGCCGCGGGCCGGGAATGGCCGCTCCCGGCGGGATCCGCGGGGCCCGGGATCCTCCCGGGGCTCTCCCGGCTCCCGGGGCTGCGCCCGCGATTCCCAAATCCCGGCGGGAGCGCCGGGCCCGGCCCGGAGCCGCGTCCGGCGGAGCGAGGGATGCCGGGATTTGGGAATCATCGCCTTCCCTCCTCCCCTTCCTCCTCCTCCTCCTCCTCCTTTCCTGCCTTTCCTCTTCCTGCCCTTCCCGCTTTTCCTGCTTTTCCTGCTCCCGCTTCTCCTGCTTTTCCTGCTCCTCTTTTTCTTCTTTTTCCTGCTCCTCTTCCTTTTCCTGCTCCTCCTTTTCCCGCTTCTTCTGCTTTTCCTTCTCCTCTTTTTCCTCCTTCTCCTCCTCCTTTCCCTGCTTTTCCTGCTTCTCCTTTTCCTTCTCTTCCCTTTCCAGCTTTTCCTCTTTTTCCTCCTTTTTCCTTCTCTTCCCTTTCCAGCTTTTCCTCTTTTTCCTCCTTTTTCCTTTCCAGCTTTTCCTCTTTTTCCTCCTTTTTCCTTCTCTTCCCTTTCCAGCTTTTCCTCTTTTCCCTTCTCTTCCCTTTCCAGCTTTTCCTCCTTTTTCTTCTCTTCCCTTTCCAGCTTTTCCTCTTTTTCCTGCTTTTCCTTTTCCTCTTTTTCCTCTTTTTCCTTCTCTTCCCTTTCCAGCTTTTCCTCTTTTTCCTCCTTTTTCCTTCTCTTCCCTTTCCAGCTTTTCCTCTTTTTCCTCCTTTTTCCTTCTCTTCCCTTTCCAGCTTTTCCTCTTTTTCCTCTTTTTCCTTCTCTTCCCTTTCCAGCTTTTCCTCTTTTTCCTCCTTTTTCCTTCTCTTCCCTTTCCAGCTTTTCCTCTTTTTCCTCTTTTTCCTTCTCTTCCCTTTCCAGCTTTTCCTCTTTTTCCTCCTTTTTCCTTCTCTTCCCTTTCCAGCTTTTCCTCTTTTTCCTCCTTTTTCCTTTCCAGCTTTTCCTCTTTTTCCTCCTTTTCCTTTTCCTCTTTTTCCTCCTTTTTCCTTCTCTTCCCTTTCCAGCTTTTCCTCTTTTTCCTCCTTTTTCCTTTCCAGCTTTTCCTCTTTTTCCTCCTTTTCCTTTTCCTTCTTTTCCTCCTCCCTCTTTTCCTGCCTTTCCCACTTTTCCAGGTTTTGGGAGGGAAAACCTTTCCCGGATTATTTCTGGGAAGCAGCAAAAGCGTGCATGGGGCTTTGTGAATTAAAGGAAATTTTCCTGGGGTTTTTTTGGGAATTAAAGTGATTTTTCCTGATTTTTCCTATTTCTTTTTTTTTTCTTCCAACAATTAAAGCGATTTTTTCTGGAGCTTTTTATCCTGGGATTAAAGTGAATTTATTTCTTCTTTTTCCTGGGAATTAAAGTGTTTTTCCTGGAGCTTTTTCCAGGGATTTAAAGTAATTTTTCTGGAGTTTTTTTCCTGGAAATAAAGTGAATTTTCCTAGTTTATTGTTTGTTTGCTTGGGAGGGGAGTTTGGGTTTGTTTTTTTTCCCCAGAAATTAAAGGGATTTTTCTGGAGGTTTTTTCTGGGATTAAAGTGATTTTCCTGGGAATTAAAGTGATTTTTCTGGGGTTTTATCCTGGCATTTACAGTGATTTTTCCTGGGAATTAAAGTGATTTTTCTGGGGTTTTATCCTGGCATTTACAGTGATTTTTCCTGGGAATTAAAGTGATTTTTCTGGGGTTTTATCCTGGGATTTACAGTGATTTTTCCTGGCATTTACAGCAAATTTTCCTGGCATTTACAGTTGTTATTTTCCCCCAGATTTACACCGATTTTACAGGAGTTTTTTGGGAATTAAAGTGAATTTTCTGGAGGTTTTATCCTAGGATTCACAGTGATTTTTCCTGGGAATTAAAGTGATTTTTCTGGGGTTTTATCCTAGGATTTACAGTGATTTTTCCTGGGAATTAAAGTGATTTTTCTGGGGTTTTATCCTGGCATTTACAGTGATTTTTCCTGGCATTTACAGCGATTTTTCCTGGCATTTACAGCGATTTTTCCTGGCATTTACAGTTGTTATTTTCCCCAGATTTACACCGATTTTACAGGAGTTTTTTGGGAATTAAAGTGAATTTTCTGGAGCTTTTTTTCTGGGAATTACAGCTATTTTCCTGGGAATTACAGCTATTTTCCTGGGAATTACAGCTATTTTCCTGGAGCTTTTTTTGTTTCTTTTAATTAAAGTGATTTTTGGGAATTACAGGGATTTTCCCAGGTTTTTCCAGACCTTTTTTCCTGTCCCAGCCCAGACCCGGGGATGCCTCCTGGGATGTGGGAATGCTGATCCCAAAAATTCCCCTCTGGAGCAGCCGTGGGGAGCAGAGCACAGCTGGGATTTGGGATGATCCCGAATTTTGGGCTGGCTCCAACCCCTTGGAAAAATCCCGGAATTCCAGACCTTGGATCCTCCATCTCCCAAGGGGATCGGCCTTAGGATCCAACCCTTGCCCGGTGCTTTTTTGGGGTTTGCTTGGGATCCAACCCTTTCCTGGTGGTTTTTGGGATCCAACCTTTTCCCACAGGTTTTTTGGGATCCAACCCTTTCCCACAGTTATTTTCTTAGGATCCAACCCTTTCCCACAGGGTTTTTTTTGGGATCCAGCCTTTTCCCACAGGTGTTTTTTTGGGGGGATCCAACCCTTTCCCAGCATTTTTTTGGGATCCAACCCTTTCCTGCAGCTTTTTGGGGCAAATCCAACCCTTTCCCATTGCTTGGGTTTCTTTTGGGATCCAGCCCTTTCCCACAGGTGTTTTCTTGGGATCCAACCCCTTCCCAGCGTTTTTTTGGGATCCAACCCTTTCCCACAGGTGATTCATTGGGATCCAACCCCTTCCCAGCGTTTTTTTGGGATCCAACCCTTTCCTGCAGCTTTTTGGGGCAAATCCAACCCTTTTCTGCAGTTCTTCTTTTTCAGATCCAGCCCTTTCCCACAGGTGGTTTTTTTGGGATCCAACCCTTTCCCACAGGGTTTTTTTGGGATCCAACCCTTTCCTGCAGCTTTATGGGGCAAATCCAACCCTTTCCCATTGCTTGGGTTTCCTTTGGGATCCAACCCTTTCCCACAGGTGTTTCCTTGGGATCCAGCCCCTTCCCAGCATTTTTTTGGGATCCAACCCTTTCCCACAGGTGTTTTTTTTTTGGGATCCAGCCCCTTCCCAGCGTTTTTTTTGGGATCCAACCCTTTCCTGCAGCTTTTTGGGGCAGATCCAACCCTTTCCTGCAGTTCTTCTTTCCCGGATCCAGCCCTTTCCCACAGGTGTTTTTTTGGATCCAGCCATTTCCTGGTTGGTTTTTTGGGATCAGGGATGCACACAGCCCAAATCCGCCCCTCCAGACCCCCCCCGGGCGCGCATTCCCGGCCCATTCCCGGTTTTCCAGCCTCCCCCATCCCAAAGAAGCTCACCTGGGCCGGGAGAAGCGGGAGCGCGCCGGGAATTTCCCCGCGGAGCGGCCGCGGCCGGGCCGGGCTCGGGCGGGGCCGGGCGGGAGCGGGGCCGGGCTCCAGCCGAGCCTGAAATTCCAGAGGATCATTCCAGGGAATCGGCCGGGCGTGCGGGGAGCCGCGGATCCGCGCCGGGAAGGGATCCGGGATGGGATTGGGGATGGGGAATCCACTGGGAATGGATCCGGGCTGGGATTGGGGATGGGGAATTCACTGGGAAGGGATCCGAGCTGGGATTGGGGATGGGGAATTCACTGGGAAGGGATCCGGGCTGGGATTGGGGATGGGGAATTCACTGGGAATGATCCAAGCTGGGATTGGGGATGGGGAATTCACTGGGAAGGGATCCGAGCTGGGATTGGGGAATCCACCGGGAATGGATCCGGGCTGGGATTGGGGATGGGGAATTCACTGGGAAGGGACCCGGGATGGGATTGGGGATGGGGAATTCACCGGGAATGATCCAAGCTGGGATTGGGGATGGGGAATTCACTGGGAAGGGATCCGGGATGGGATTGGGGATGGGGAATTCACCGGGAATGGATCCGGGATGGGATTGGGGATGGGGAATTCACTGGGAATGGATCCGGGATGGGATTGGGGATGGGGAATTCACCGGGAATGATCCAAGCTGGGATTGGGGATGGGGAATTCACCGGGAAGGGACCCGGGATGGGATTTGGGATGGGGAATCCACTGGGAAGTGATCCAAGCTGGGATTTTGGGATGGGAAATTCACTGGGAATTATCCAGCCTGGGGTTTCTGATGGGGAATTCATGGGAATTGATCTGAGCTGGGATTTCAGGATGGGGAATTTACCAGGAAGTGGTCCAGGCTGGAATTTGGGATGGGGAATTCACTGGGAAGTGATCCAAACTGGGATTGTGGGATGGGGAATCCACTGGGAATTGTCCAAGCTGGGATTTGGGATGGGGAATTCACCAGGAATGATCCACCCTGGGGTTTGGGATGGGGAATTCACTGGGAATTGTCCAGCTGGGATTTTGGGATGGGGAATGCACTTGGAAGTGATCTGAGCTGGGATGTTGGGATGTGGAATTTCCTGGCATGCTGGAAATGGGGAAATCCCAGGGATGCTGGGAACAGGGTCCCAGGGCTGGGATCCTGGAGTTCCCCAGGATTTTGGGAAGGGGGAATTTTCTGGGATGTTGGGAATGAGGAATTCCTGGGGTGCTGGGATTTGGAATTTTCTGGGATGTTGGGAAGAGGAATCCCCAGGATGTTGGGAATGGGGTCCCTGGGCTGGGATCCCAGAACTCCCCGGGACGTTGGGATTTGCAACTCCCGGCATTTTGGGTTCCCATCCCTGCCCAGCCCCCCCTCCCTCTGCCCTGGGAGCCAACCCATGCAGATGCATGCAAATGTATGCAAATGAAGGGCGGGGACCGCCCGGACCGGTCTGGGCGGGATCCGGGTGGAGCCGGGATGGGAAACAAATATGGGAAACACGGGGAAACAAACACGGGAAACATCCGGGCGGGACCGGGCGGGACCGGGCGGGACCGGGCGGGCCCCGAGCTCGGGCCCGGATTCGCCCCCGGCCCCGTTCGGCCTCGTTCGGCTCCGCTCGGCCCCGTTCGGCTCCACTCGGCCCCGCTCGGCTCCGCTCGGCCCCGTTCGGCCCCGCTCGGCTCCGCTCGGCCCCGTTCGGCCCCGCTCGGCTCCGCTCGGCCTCGTTCGGCCCCGCTCGGCTCCGCTCGGCCCCGCTCGGCCCCGCTCGGCCCCGTTCGGCCCCGCTCGGCTCCGCTCGGCCCCGCTCGGCTCCACTCGGCCCCACTCGGCTCCGCTCGGCCTCGTTCGGCTCCGCTCGGCCTCGTTCGGCCCCGCTCGGCCCCGTTCGGCTCCGCTCGGCCTCGTTCGGCCCCGCTCGGCCCCGTTCGGCTCCGCTCGGCCTCGTTCGGCCTCGCTCGGCTCCGCTCGGCCCCGTTCGGCCTCGTTCGGCTCCGCTCGGCCCCGCTCGGCCTCGTTCGGCTCCGCTCGGCCCCGCTCGGCTCCGCTCGGCCTCGTTCGGCTCCGCTCGGCCCCGCTCGGCCTCGTTCGGCCCCGCTCGGTCCCGCTCGGCTCCGCTCGGCCTCGTTCGGCTCCGCTCGGCCCCGCTCGGCTCCGCTCGGCCTCGTTCGGCTCCGCTCGGCCCCGCTCGGCCCCGCTCGGCCTCGTTCGGCCCCGCTCGGCCCCGCTCGGCCTCGTTCGGCTCCGCTCGGCCCCGCTCGGCCCCGCTCGGCCCCGCTCGGCCCCGCTCGGCTCCGCTCGGCCCCGTTCGGCCCCGCTCGGCTCCGCTCGGCCCCGCTCGGCCCCGCTCGGCCTCGTTCGGCTCCGCTCGGCTCCGCTCGGCCCCGCTCGGCCCCGCTCGGCTCCGCTCGGCCCCGCTCGGTCCCGTTCGTTGCGGGGCTTGTGCGGAATCCCCGCCGAACCCGGCTGGGCGCTCCGGCCCCAGTGCTGATGTTTGTGTGTGAATCTGCATCCATAAATCCTCATTTCTGTGCATTTTATAACTTTGTGTCCCTATTTATAGATTATAGAATCTGCATCCATAAATCCTCATTTCTGTGCATTTTATAACTCTGTGTCCGTATTTATAATTTCATGTTCCTGTATGTGCTTACCGTTATATTCATATTAATAGGTGCGCTCTGTTTATATGTGTTTATTGATTTTAATGTATATGTTCACATGTATACATTTTATATTTATAATTTATATTTATAATTTATATTTATAATTTCTATTTCTTATTTATATTTATAATTTCTATTTATAATTTCTATTTATTATTTATATTTATAATTTCTATTTTATTTATATTTTAGATTTCCTACTTATACTGTTATATTTATATTTGTATTTTGTTGGTGTTTATATTTGTATTTGTGTTCACATTCAAGTTTAGCTTTGTATTTTGATATTTATATTTACCTGTATATGTTTATATCCTATATTTATATTTACATTTGTATTTTATATTCTCTGTTTATATTTTATATTCCTATTTATACTCACTGTTATATTTACATTTGTACTCGTATTCCTGTTAATATTCAAATTCATCTTTGTATTTTATATTTATACTTACATATATAAGATTATTATTTATATTTATAGATTATGTTCCTATTTACACTCATGGTTATATTTACATTTGTATTTGTGTTTATATTCAAATTCATCTTTGTATTTTATGTTTATACTCACATATATGAGATTATTATTTATATTTATAGATTATGTTCCTATTTTCCCAGGAATATCCCAGCTTTCCCAAGGGGTTTGGGATTGTTCTCTAATTAAACACCGGGATTTGGGCAGAAATCCATGGAATTCTGGCATCATTCCCACCTTTCCCATCAGCATCAGAGATTTTGGGAATATTCTCGATTTGAACACCGGGATTTGGACAGAAATCCATGGAATTGTGGCATCATTCCCAACTTTCCCAGGGAATATCCCAACTTTTCCAAAGGATTTGGGAATATTCTTGAGTTAAACACCGGGATTTGGACAGGAATCCATGGAATTCTGGCATCATTCCCGTATTTCCCAGGAATATCCCAGTTTTTCCAGAGGATTTGGGATTATTCTCGGGTTAAACACTGGGATTTGGACAAAAATCCATGGAATTGTGGCATCATTCCTGTATTTCCCAGGGAATATCCCAGTTTTTCCAGGGATTTTGGGACTATTCTCAAGTTAAACACTGGGATTTGGACAGGAATCCATGGAATTCTGGCATCATTCCCACCTTTCCCAAGGAATATCCCAACTTTTCCAAAGGATTTTGGGCCATTGAGCACCTGGAATTTGGCCCTGGAGCTCCCTTTCCTCCATCATTCCCTGGAAATCCCCGGATCCCCTTTCCCAAGGGGTTTTTTGGAATTTGAGTGGATCCAGAATTCCAGCTCAGCCCTGGTGAATCCTCCCTGTGAAATTCCCAGCAAATTCCCAGGGAATTCCCGGCCAATTCCCAGCCAGGCCTTGGATCCATCCCATCCCAAACTGAATCCCAGGAAAATCCCATTTGTGGCACCTGGAGCCTCTGCAGCTCTTGGGAAACCTCTGGAGCTGCAGCTGGCAGGAAAAGGAGCCAGGGAAGGGCCTGGAGTGGATCCAATCCCTGAATCCCATGGATCCCATGGATCCCATCCCTGAATCCCATGGATCCCATGGATCCCATCCCTGAATCCCATGGATCCCATGGATCCCATCCCTGAATCCCATGGATCCCATCCCTGAATCCCACGGATCCCATGGATCCCATGGATCCCATCCCTGGATCCCACAGATCCCATCCCTGAATCCCATGGATCCCATCCCTGAATCCCATGGATCCCATCCCTGGATCCCACGGATCCCATCCCTGAATCCCACGGATCCCATGGATCCCATCCCTGAATCCCACAGATCCCATCCCTGGATCCCATGGATCCCATGGATCCTGCTCCTGATCCAAGCCCTCATTCCCAGGCTGCTCCCAAGGTTTGCCTCTTCCCAAGATTTCTGTGCAGAAAAAAATCAAATCCCCCTTTCCCAAAGATTCCCATCCCTGGGGATGCAAATCCCTGAATCCCAGAGATCCCAAATCCCATGGATATCCCAAATCCCCTTTCCCAGAGATCCCAATGCCGTGGATATCCCAAATCCCTGAATCCCAGAGATCCCAAATCCATGGATATCCCAAATCCCTGAATCCCAGCGCCCCCAATCCCATGGATATCCCAAATCCCTGAATCCCAGAGATCCCAATCCCATGGATATCCCAAATCCCTGAATCCCAGAAACCCAATCCCATGGATATCCCAAATCCCCTTTTCCAGAGATCCCAATCCCATGGATATCCCATCCAGGGATACAAATCCCCTTTCCCAGCGGTCCCAATCCCATGGATATCCCAAATCCCAGAATCCCAGAGATCCCAATCCCATGGATATCCCAAATCCCTGAATCCCAGGGACCCCAATGCCGTGGATATCCCAAATCCCCTTTCCTGGAGATCCCATTCCCATGGATATCCCAAATCCCTGAATCCCAGAGACCCCAATCCCGTGGATATCCCATCCAGGGATACAAATGCCCTTTCCTGGAGATCCCACTGCCATGGATATCCCAAATTCCCTTTCCCAGAGATCCCAATCCCATGGATCTCCTGCTATCCCACCCCAGGAAGCTCCGGGGTTATCCCAGGTGTGACCATACAAATCCCTGAATCCCGGAGATCCCAATCCCATGGATATCCTAAATCCCCTTTCCCAGAGACCCCAATCCCATGGATATCCTAAATCCTGAATCCCAGAGACCCCAATCCCATGGATATCCCACATTCCCTTTCCCAGCGCCCCCAATCCCATGGATATCCCAAATCCCCGTTCCCAGAGACCCCATTCCCATGGATATCCCAAATTCCCTTTCCCAGAGACCCCAATCCCATGGATATCCCAAATCCTTGAATCCCAGTGGTCCCAATCCCATGGATATCCCAAATCCCTGAATCCCAGCGCCCCCAATCCCATGGATATCCCAAATCCCTGAATCCCGGAGATCCCAATCCCATGGATATCCCAAATCCCTGAATCCCGGAGATCCCAATCCCATGGATATCCCAAATCCCCTTTCCCCCTTTCCCAATCCCATGGATATCCCAAATTCCCTTTCCCCCTTTCCCAATCCCATGGATATCCCAAATCCCTGAATCCCAGTGCCCCCATTCCCATGGATATCCCAAATCCCTGAATCCCAGAGACCCCATTCCCATGGATATCCCAAATCCCTGAATCCCAGAGACCCCAATCCCAATCCCCCCCCGGGAAGCTCCGGGGTTATCCCGGGTCAGCCCTTCCCGTTCCCGTTCCCGTTCCCGTTCCCGTTCCCGTTCCCGTTCCCGTTCCCGCTCCCTCGGAGCCGCAGCAATTCCGGTTTTTCCGTCTCCGGTTCCAGCCCTGCCTGTCCCAGCCTGCCCCGACATTCCCGGCTCCCTGTAAATCCCGGCCGGGCCTTTTGGGGCAAAATCCCCATTTTAGGGATCCCATTCCCATGGAAAGGCTGGAAAATCCCTGAGCCGGCCCCGCGTCCCTCGGAGCATTCCCGGATAATTCCGTGAGTAAGGAATTCCCTGGGGGGGAACCCCGTTTTCCATTCCTTCCAAAGATTTTTGGGGGATTTTGGGGCTTTTCCATCGGAATTCCATGGGTTTGGGGCCCATCCCAAAACTGCAATAAATTGAGGAATATCCCAAATTTATCCCACTGAAATATCTGGGATTTATCCCAACATTTTCCAAATTTAATCCCAAATTTATCCCAGTGTAATATCGGGAATTTATCCCAACATTTTCCAAATTTAATCCCACATTTATCCCAATGAAATATCCCAAATGTATCCCAGTGCAAGATCCCAAATTGTCCAAATTTAGTCCCAATTATCCCAAATTTACCCCAGCGAAATATCCCAAATTTATTGCAGTGAAATATTCCAAATGTATCCCAGTGAAATATCGGAGATTTATCCCAACATTTTCCAAATTTAATCCCAAATTTATCCCAATGAAATATCCCAAATTTATCCCAGTGAAATATCCCAAATTTATCCCAACATTTTCCAAATTTAATCCCAAAT